>NC_056728.1:35908875-36508875 GCF_019279795.1 Protopterus annectens | reverse complement strand
CGGACCTTTAGAAGCTACAGCTGAACAGGTGGATCCGGCTGAAATTCCTGTTGAGTCCCAGGGGGAAACTTTGATTTTACAGGATGTGGCCTCTCAGGAGGCAGGTCAGGCTGAAGGGGCCTCTCAGGTTACTATTCTCCCTTCTATGCCTAAGGTGCTTAGGCCTTCTGCTACTGTTTCTAAGGCTCCTTCTAAGGGCAGGTCTGTCTTGCCTTCCTCTGGTGTCAGTTCTGGTTCTTCAGGGTCTGTACCTAAAAAGCACATGCTTAAAATGGCAGAGGATTTGATTACTTTAATTAGAGGTTCTATTCCCCCTCCTGATAAAAGGCCCAGGATGGAGCCAGAGTTGGTAAGTTTGGGGCAGGCCTCAGATGATTCAGAGTCTTCTGCTGAAGACATTTAAGATTTCCCTCCTTATTCTGATTCTGATGCAGAGGATTCCACTCCTTCTGCTTCTCCTCCAGAGGATTTTTCATTTTCAGAAACTTTGCATTCCATGAGGGAGCATTTTCAGTGGGAGGGACAGGATTACTCTGATTCACGGAAGAGACTTAGGGAGTTCTTGTTTTTACCACAGCATAGACCCTTAGCTATACCTCCGGTTTTGGATGTTGTTTCAGATGTTTTTTCGGAAGCTTCCCTTAATCCAGATTCTGTGCCTCCTGCCCCAGTTAAACCGGACAGGTATTACAGGGTGCCTGAGGCGCATAAATATCTGTATAAGAGTCCTAGGGCGGACCCAGAAACTATTAGTCAGGGGCCTAAGGGTGTTAGAGCCTCTGTTGTTAAGAATCCGGTTCCTCTGGATAAGGAAGCTAGAGCTTTGGATAGATGGGGTAAGAAGGTGTATACCTCTTCTACTTTAGCAATGAGAGCTTTGAACTGCCAGTTTCATATGTTGAAGTATCAAAATTTCCTCCTTTCTCAGCTAAGGTCTAAAGTGGATGCTTTGGCAGAGGGCATAGAGTGTAAAGAATTGCAGGATTTAGTGCATGTTTCTGAACAGGTGGGTAAGCACTCTTTGCAATGTGGTTTTGATGCTTTACAGGCTTCTTCCAGGGTGGCTGCCACTGGTTCAGTTATTCGTAGGCACGCCTGGCTTAAGGATCAGAATTTGTCTGAGCATGTTAAGTCTAGAATTCTGGATGCCCCTTTACAGTCTGAAGTTTTGTTTGGTCCTCCTGTGGAGTCAGTCTTAAAGAAAATGGAAGACAAGGCTAAGTCTATGCAGACTGTTAAAGATTTTTTGCAGGTACAACCTCCAAAGTTTAGTAGAAATTGGCCTACTAAGGGGTGGACTTACCCTTCTTCTGATTCTCAGTCTAGGGGTAGATCTAGGCGTGGTAGGGGCAGAGCTCAGAGTACTTTCAAGCCGAGACAATGGAGTTCGCCTGCTCAATCTGCTGGTGAGGGCAGGGGCCAGTCCTTTCGTAAACAGGCCCAATGACCTACATTTTCAGCTGCCAGATTCTTCTTGCCTGGCAGCTCCTTTGGGAGGAAAGTTGGCTCTTTTCAAGCAAAATTGGCATTTAGTCACCCGGGACAAGTGGGTATTGGACATTATAAACCGAGGTTACAAGTTCTATTTCCATACCATGCCTCCTTTCAAAGGCATGCCAGACGTCCCTCCTCGGCAAAGGATAGAGGCTCGCAGACAAATTTCTTTACTTCTTCAAATGGGAGCTATACAGCCAGTTCCTCTGTCAGAAGTGGGCCTAGGATTTTATTCTCGCCTGTTTCTAGTTCCAAAGAAAGGGAACACGTGGAGACCAATTTTGGATTAATCTATCCTCAACACTTACCTGGACATTCCAAAGTTCAAGATGCTGACTTTACAACAACTTTTACCTCTGTTGGGAAAAGATCACTGGATGGTTACTCTGGACCTCAAAGAGGCTTACCTTCATGTTCCTATCAGGCCCAGTTGCAGGAGGTACCTGCGTTTTCGGGCTGGAAATTTACATTATCAGTTCTCTGCATTGCCCTTTGGCTTATCTACTGCGCCCAGAGTGTTCACAAAGGTTCTGGCTCCAGTGATAGCATTTTTCAGACTAAGAGGAATACAGATTTATCCTTATTTGGACGATTGCCTGATTATTGCACAAGAAAAGGACAAACTTCTTCATCATCTACAGTACGTGATGGCAGTGTTAAGATGCCTAGGGTATTCTGTGAACGAAACAAAGTCCAGTCTAGTACCCTCTCAGGACATGTGCTTTCTGGGTGTGAGACTGAATACAGCTTCCCAGATGGCCTTTTTGACCCCGGACAAACAAAGAAGCCTTTCTCTTTATTTCCATCAAATGTCTCTACGGTCCAGGCTGACTGCAAGGACAGTCCTTCAAGCCTTGGGGTTCATGGCATCTTGTATTCTGGTGCTTCCCAATGCCAAATTGCATATGAGGAAGCTTCAATGGTATCTCAAAAATGTATGGACACAGCACTGCCAAGATCTAGACACTGTCATTCAGATAATACCTTGCATTCGGAAGGAGTTTTTGTGGTGGGCTCAGGAATGTCACCTAAACAAGGGACTCTCTGTGACCCGGCCAGAGGCGAGTCAAATTCTAACGACAGATGCCTCGGACAAGGCTTGGGGAGCACACCTCAATGGAAAATGGGTGCAAAACACGTGGCCTGTCAAACTCCAACATTTGCATATCAACTTGAAGGAAATGTTAGCAGTCCAGTTTGCATTGATGGCTTTCAAAGATTTACTTCACCCAGGGCAGGTGTTGATTCAAACAGACAACACTACTGTCATGTGGTACATCAACAAGCAGGGGGGAACCCATTCTTACCCTCTTTGCAGGCAAGCGATGATTCTGTGGGAAACTGCTCTCAATCTACACCTCAATCTTCAGGCAAGGTTTCTACCAGGAGCACAGAACTCCTTAGCAGATGTATTGAGCAGACAAATAGTGGATCCTCACGAATGGAAATTGGATCCTCGTGTATTTCAACAGTTGACAGTGTCATGGGGAACTCCAGACATAGATCTGTTCGCTTCTCCACTAAATTATCAGTTGCCAAAGTTTTGCACAAAAATGTTTCATCACACAGCTTGGAAGGTGGACGCTCTATCATTCAGTTGGAACAATCTGCATGTATATGCCTTTCCACCTCTGCCTCTTCTTCCCAAGGTACTCTTGAAGGCCAGGCAAGACAAGCCAACCATGATTTTAATAGCACCGGATTGGCCTCGACAACACTGGTACCCACTACTGAGGAGCTTAGTACGAGAACCTCCATGGCCTCTGCCTTTGATTCCGCACCTTTTGTCACAAGAGGACAGTCACTTCCTCAATGTCAAGATTCAGTCTCTACATCTAACAGCCTGGCATATTCGGTTTTAGACTCTGGAGGGTATCAGCTTCCACAACAAGTTTTGAATGTTATTTTGGAGGCCAGGAGGCCTAGTACCAGGAAAGTTTACGCTGATAAATGGAGGAGATTTTTTATTTGGTGCAAAGGAAAGGACTTTGATGTCTCCAAACCTGATTTAAGTGCTGCTCTTCAATATCTTACTGAGTTGTTGGACAAGGGTTTGTCTTTCTCCTCAATAAAGGTCCATGCTGCAGCCATTTCTGCTCACTATGATTGTGACCCTCCTTTATTCTCTCATCCTTGGTTTAAGCAATTTCTTAGAGGGGCAAAGAATATAAGACCCCCACGTAGAGCTCCTACTCCTGCTTGGGATCTCAATTTTGTGTTGGAAAAACTTACTCTACAACCTTTTGAGCCTGCAGCTACTGCCGAGTTAAAGTATATGTCATGGAAAACTGCTTTTTTGTTGGCCATTACCTCTGCAAGAAGGGTTTCTGAATTACAGGCCCTCATGGCAGTGGAGCCGTTCCTGATTTTTCATAAGGATAGGGTATCTTTACGTACTAATCCTTCCTTTATGCCTAAGATGGTTTCTAGTGTGGCCTTAAATCAAACTATTCATTTGCCTACTTTTTATGCAAACTCCCAAAATAAAGGGGAGAAAATTTTGCATACTTTGGATATTCACAGGCAGTTGCGTTATTATTTGAGCAGAACCAAAGAGTTCAGACAGTCTCAGCAATTGTTTGTTTCTTTTGCTTTGGGTTCACAGGGTAAACCTGTTTCAAAACAAACTGTTTCTAAATGGATTGGGTTTTGTATTTCTTTCTGTTATTCCCATCATGGTAAGGAGATTCCTGCTGGAATCAGGCCTCATTCCACTAGGGCTACTGCTACTTCTACGGCCTTTCTTAGGGGGGTAGCTACAAAAGACATTTTGGAGGCAGCTACTTGGAGTTCAGTGCATACCTTTTCTAAACATTACCACCTTCCTCTTTATTCTAAGTCTAGGGCTGGATTTGCCACTGCAATTTTACAGGGCATTTTAGCGCCCCTAATGCTTTATGATTTTACCATCCTCCCTTTCCCGTTGCTTTGGGATTCTACCCATAAGTAAGGACTGCAGCAATGTGAGATGAAGAACATAGTACAGTTTTGTACCTACCATAAATGTAGATGTTCGAAGATCCACATTGCTGCAGTCCAATTTACCCTCCCTCCTTCCCCACTGTAGTTAGACTTGGTGTTATGCTTTAGGTGATGGTTGTTGTTGGGCATGTTTTTGGGAGGTATTCTGTTTTTGGCTGTGACCTTTCTGGTTTGGCCTTCTGACATCTGGGGCAAGAAAAGACTGAGGATATGACGTCGGTCATGCGCCTTTATACCCTGACGCTCTGATGTCAGATCTAGGCACCCATGACCGACGTCAGCCTAATACTTTGGTATTCGGGCCGACCGAGGACAGTGGACTACCCATAAGTAAGGACTGCAGCAATGTGGATCTTCGAACATCTACATTTATGGTAGGTACAAAACTGTACTTTCTACAGCATCTGGTGTTTGTGAAAAAGTTGCTAATTTCTCTAGGGTACACAGTAAACGAAAAGAAGTCAAAACTAGTGCCCTCAGAACAGATCACATTCCTGGGTGCCAGCTTAAATACAACAGCCCAGATGGCTTACCTCACGCCAGACAAACAAGTGCAACTAACTCAACATTTTCAACTACTGGCAAAAACGTCCCATCTCCCTGCAAGAAGAATTCTGCAGGCCCTGGGATTCATGGCATCCTGCATACTACTAATACCATATGCCAGACTGCATATGAGGAAATTACAATGGTACCTAAAAAATGTTTGGACTCAACATTCTCAAAGTCTAGAAGCAATAATTCCAATAATTCCCTGGCTACAACAGGAGTTTCGATGGTGGGCACAGGCATGTCACCTAAACAAGGGTCAGCCTTTTACCCAACCCACAGCCAGGCAAACTCTAAAAACAGATGCTTCGGACTACGCCTGGGGAGCACGCATGGCAGGAACATACATTCAGGGCAAGTGGACCACAGACCAGATGCATCTTCACATCAATCAAAAAGAGATGTTGGCTGTTCAAAATGCCCTAACAGCTTTCAAGGACCTTCTACATCCAGGACAACTACTACTAAAGACAGACAACACCACAGTAATGTGGTACATAAACAAACAAGGGGGCACTCATTCTTATCCCCTCTGCAGGCAAGCCATGACCTTGTGGAACACAACTCTAACATTCCAAGTGCACCTGCAAGCACAATTCCTGCCAGGAAAGAAAAATACTCTGGCAGATGACCTAAGCAGAAATATCATGAACCCTCACAAATGGAAATTGAATCCACAAATCTTCAGCATGATAACACAAAAATGGGGATGCCCAGACATAGATCTTTTTGCCTCCCCTCTGAATTGCCAACTACAGAAATTCTGCACAAGTACTTATCACAAACAAGCATGGAAAGTGGATGCTCTTCTGTTCAGCTGGAAAACCTAAAAGTCTATGCCTTCCCACCACTGCCTCTCCTTTCAAAGGTACTCCTAAAAGCCAGACAAGAAAAACCACAGATGATCCTGATTGCTCCAGATTGGCCACGCCAGCACTGGTACTCTATCTTAAGGAACTTGGCTCAGGGCCCACCATGGATTTTGCCCCAAATTCCACACCTTCTGACTCAACAAAACAATCAGATCTTGCACGGCCAGCTCAAAGCCCTAAACCTGGCTACATGGCAGATACTTTAGTCAAACAGACAATACGTCTCTCTAAAGCTGTTATGGATGTCATTTTGGAGGCCAGGAGGCCTAGCAGCAGAAAAGCTTACTCAGAAAAATGGAAGAGATCCTGCTCCTGGAACCAGGTTCACAGCCTTGACCCTCTTGTTCCAAACATCCCTCAGATTTTACAATACTTAACTAAGATGCTGGACAGAGGCCTATCCTTTTCATCAATTAAGATTCACGCCTCTGCCATTTCTGCACATTACAACACGGATCCTCCTTTATTCCCTCATCCCTTGCTAAAGCAGTACCTCAGAGGGGCTAAAAACATAAGACCGCCCCGGAGAGCACCAGCACCAACTTGGGACCTCAATTTCATTTTGGAAAAACTGACCCTACCACCTTTTGAGCCAGCCAATACAGCCGATCTAAAATTTTTATCATGGAAAACAGCTCTGCTCCTGGCAGTAACTTCAGCACGAAGAGTCTCAGAGCTACAGGCATTAATGGCAGTGGAACCTTGTATAATTTTTCATCAGGATAGGATATCTTTAAGGACAAACCCTACCTTCATGCCAAAGGTGGTATCTAGTGTGGCTCTTAACCAAACCATCCATTTGCCTACTTTTTACCCAAACCCCCAAAATAAAGGGGAGAAACTTCTACATTCTTTGGACATGCACAGGCAGCTACGCTTCTACTTGGACAAAACAAAAGCTTTCAGGAAAACTGATCAACTGTTTGTAGCTTATGCTGCAGGATCACAAAGCAGACTATATCCAAATGGATAGGACACTGTATTCGGTACTGCTACACACAGCATGGAAAATCAGTCCCTAATAACATTAGGCCTCATTCCACCAGGGCAACAGCCACTTCAGCAGCCTTTCTCAGAGGAGTACCTACCAAGGAAAGTTTGGAGGCTGCAACTTGGAGTTCAGTGCACACCTTCACCAAGCATTACCATCTGCCTCTTTACTCTAAATCCAGAGCAGGATTTGCCACTGCAGTTCTGCAGGGCCTCTTAGCCAATCCTAACTCTTTATAGACCAGCCACCCAAACTTAGCTTTGGGATTCAACCCAAGTGTGTTGACTGCAGCAGTGTAACACGATGAACATAGTACAGTTTTGTACCTACCATAAATGTAGATGTTCGAGTGTTCACACTGCTGCAGTCCAGGTTACCCTCCCTCCATCCCCTCTGAACTAGCTGGACTTATCTATACCCTTCTGTCCTATACAACTTTTTATCCTATACAACCTTTGGGGTGTATTTGCTGGTAACTGAAGGTATTGTTTTTATTTTATATGTATATTTTTGATTAGCAGTATGTATTGCCTACCCACTAGGGGGCACCTGACATCTGGGGCAAGAAAAACTGAAGAAAATGGCATTGGATGCATATTATATACCCCTGGTGCACTGACGTCAGGGAAGAAGCGACAGCAACTGACGCCGGACCAAGACTTTGGAACTCTGGCCGACTGCAGGACCGCCTGACGGCAGGATAACCCAAGTGTGATGACTGCAGCAGTGTGAACACTAGAACATCTACATTTATGGTAGGTACAAAACTGTACTTTCCTTATTGTCTCAAGCAATAATGCAGAACACTGGATTATGCATAAGTACAGATCCAGAATAGTGAGTGACAAGGTTATGAAAGATGTTCTTCGTGTTTCACTGTTGCAGTCATTGCATTTGGGTTATCCTGCTGACAGGTTGCCCTCAGTTGGCCTGAATTCCAAAGTCTCGGTTGCTGTCGCCTCTTCCCTGA
Organism: Protopterus annectens; assembly: GCF_019279795.1. Taxonomy (NCBI): domain Eukaryota; kingdom Metazoa; phylum Chordata; order Ceratodontiformes; family Protopteridae; genus Protopterus; species Protopterus annectens. The sequence continues at coordinate 36,501,017 of NC_056728.1, read as the reverse complement.
CGTCAGGTCGTCAGAGGTATAAAAGATGCAGCCGATGCCATTTTATTCAGTCTTTCTTGCCGCGTGGTGCCCGAAGCAGAAGCAGTTCGCAAGTGCTGGTCGGCTGACTCTGAGATTTTCCTGTTAGAGTTTCAGATCTGAAGTCTTCATTAAAAGCTAAGTACCCCGTTAGGGAAACTTTTTTCTTGCTCCAGACTGATGTCAGAAAAAGTTAATAATTGTATTTCTTGTGGGAAGCAAATACCTCATAAGGACCTTCATTCTTATTGTATTCCTTGCCTAGGCCCTGACCACGACGTTGCTAGTTGTCGGTTTTGTGCTAGATTTAACCAACGCACTGTTAAGCGTCAGTACGATTTTGCATTAAGCTATGTTGGGCGAGGTTTTAATTATACAATGTTGTCAGATAGCCATCCGACTACCAGAGTTCACAAAAAACGAAAAGTAAAAGACAGGCAGCCGAGGTCCAAAACCGACGACGAAGCTTCTACTAAGCAAGTCGCTGGTTCGCCAGTCCTCAGTGGGGCGCTTTCGCAGCCTCTGACACCCACTACTTTAGAGTCACAGGCCGCTACCGACTCCCACGTGGAGTCAGCCAGGCCGCTGGAAACTCAAGGTATTGGAGCCTCGGAGATTATTCCCTCAGATGGGTCCAGAGCCACTGAGCAGGCATCAGCATCTGAGAGTGTATTCAGAGGGTGTATTCAGACACACACAATTATATATTAAACCAACTTCAAAGGCAAAGGCTAAAACACCTTTAAAGGCAAAGAAACAAGTTCACCAGCCACATGAACAGGCCTCCATGCCCAAAAAACAGGTGCTCAAAATGGCCAAAGACTTAATTACCTTGATCAGGGGTTCCCATCCCCCTCCTGATAAGAGGCCTAGGCAAGAGACAGACTATGAATCTTCAGATCAGGTTTCCATTTCTTCTGATTCCTCTTCTGATCAGGAATATTCGCTTCCCTCCTATGAGGATTCTGATGCTGAAGAATCAATTCCTTAAGCTTCTCCTCCTGAGGACTACTCTTTTGGGGAAACCTTGCATACCATGAGGGAGCACTTCCACTGGGAGAGCCAAGATTTTTCAGAATCTAAGAAAAGGCTCAGAGACTTCCTTTTACTACCTCAACACAGACCTCTAGCTATTCCACCTGTTAGACATTGTAGATGATGTGTTCTCGGAGTATAGTCTGACCCTTGACTCTTTACCTCCAGCTCCTGTTAAGCCGGACAGATACTACAGGGTCCCTGACTCTCATAAATTCTTTTTCAAAAACCCTACTGCATACCCAGAAACTATTTCTCAGGGTCCAAAAGGAGTCAGGCTTCCACTGCAAAAAACCCTACCCCCCTCTGACAGGGATTCTAGGGCACTGGATAGATGGGGAAAAAAGATTTACACATCTGCTATTTTGGCTATAAGGGCCTTAAATTGCCAGTTTCATATGCTCAAATATCAGCAATATATCATGACACTGCTTAAAGAAAAAATGATGGCAAATTCCGAATGTGCAGAAAACAAAGAAATGCAGGATTTATTGCATGCAGCTGAACAAGTTGGAAAGCATACCTTGCAATGTGGGTTTAATTCTCTGGAGGCCTCCTGCAGGGCCGCTGTTACGGGTTCTGTCATTAGGAGGCATGCTTGGTTAAAGGAACAAAATCTGCCTGACCATGTTAAGGCAAAATTATTAGATGCTCCTTTACAGCATGATACCTAGTTTGGTGTTAAGGCAGAAGAGGTGTTAAAGAAAATGGAGGACAAAGCAGACAGTCAAGGATTTCTTACAGGTACAGCCACCTAGATTTAGCAGACACTGGCCTACAAAGAATTGGTCCTTTCCAGTTTCAGACACACCTCAAAGGGGCAGATCCAGACGCCCTAGAGGCAGATCACAGCCGCAAGGTTCCTGCAGGTCTAAGCAGTGGAGTGCCTCTACCTCCAAAGGTGGAGAAGACAAATCACAACCATACAGGAAACAGTCCCAATGACTTCCCCCTGCCTGCATCAAGCACTTATCTTCTGGCAGCACCCTTAGGGGGAAAACTAGCACTTTTTTCTCAAAATTGGCACATTATAACCCAGGACAAATGGGTTCTAGACATAGTGTCACAAGGCTACAAGTTTCATTTCCATACCCTGCCAAGGGCAAACGGTTGGCCAGACCTGCCGAAAAAATCAATGGGCAGAGGCTCAAAAACAAGTCACTGCTCTCATGGACATGAGGGCAATTCAACAAGTGCCACAGCAAGAGCAGGGACAAGGATTTTACTCAAGACTGTTCTTAGTACCCAAAAAGGACAAAGCGTGGAGACCAGTACTGGACCTATCTATTCTAAACACTTTCCTGGATATACCAAAATTCAAGATGTTGACTTTACAGCAGCTTCTACCCATGGTGGGCAGCAAGGCTTGGCTCGTGACTTTAGACCTAAAAGAGGCATACCTGCATGTCCCACTCAGACAATCATGCAGAAGATACCTCAGATTCAAGGCTAGCTCAAAGCATTACCAATTCTCTGCACTGCCCTTTGGCTTATCTACTGCGCCCAGGGTCTTCACAAAGTGCCTGGCACCAGTAATTGCTTACTGCAGACAAAGAGGAATACAAATATACCCTTACTTAGACGACTGCCTCATACAAGCAGAGAACAAGGACATTCTACTACAGCATCTGACTTTTGTGATAAGACTTTTAACATGCCTAGGGTACACAGTCAACAAAAAGAAATCAAAACTAGTATCCTCTCAAGAGATAATATTTCTGGGTGCAAGCTTAAATACAACTGCCCAGATGGCTTATCTCACTCCAGACAAACAAAGGCAGCTAACTACCTATTTCAAGGAAATGGCAACAAAGGCCAGTTATCTGCAAGAAAAATTTTGCAGGCTTTGGGCTTCATGGCATCCTGCACCTTACTAATTCCATATGCAAGACTGCATATGAGGAAAATTCAATGGTACCTAAAAAGTGTCTGGACACAACATTGCCACAGTCTGGAAACAATGATTTCTCTAATACCCTGCCTGCAACAGGAATTTCGATGGTGGGCAAAGGCTTGTCACCAAAACAAGGGACAGCCATTCTCACTACCCCCAGCCAGGCAGAGCCTAACGACGGATGCATCAGATTATGCCTGGGGGGCACACATGGCAGGAAGAGGCATTCAGGGCACATGGTCCACAAACCAAAAGCATCTACATATCAATCAAAAGGAGATGCTAGCTGTTCAAAATGCCCTGACAGCCTTCAAGGACCTACTTCATCCGGGACAACTACTGATAAAGACAGACAACACCACTGTTATGTGGTACATAAACAAGCAGGGGGGAACTCATTCTTATCCCCTATGCAGGCTAGCCATGGCTTTATGGGACACAGCATTGACTTACCAAGTTCATCTGCAGGCACAATTCCTGCCAGGAAATGAAAATACTCTGGCAGACGAACTAAGCAGAAACCTCATGGATCCCCACGAGTGGCACCTGGATCCACAAGTCTTCAGCATGATAACAATGGAATGTGGACGCCCAGACATAGATCTTTTTGCTTCCCCTCAAAACAATCAACTAAGAAGATTCTGCACAAGGACGTATCACAGACAAGCTTGGAAAGTGGACGCCTTATCTTTCAACTGGACAAACCTATCAGTATATGCCTTTCCTCCACTGCCTGTCCTCCCCAAAGTACTCCTAAAGGTCAGGCAGGAGAAACCAAAAATGATTCTGATTGCCCCAGACTGGCCACGCCAGTACTGGTATCCGATCTTAAGGAACTTGTCCCAATGCCCAGCCTGGACCTTACCTCAAATACCTCATCTACTGTCCCAGCAAAACAATCAGATTCTGCACAGCCAGCTCAGGACCCTAAACCTGGCAGCATGGTGTATAATGTAGCCATACAAACCACACCTCTCAGTAAAGCTGTGATGGATGTCATTTTAGAAGCCAGAAGGCCTAGTACTAGAAAATCCTATGCTGGGAAATGGAAGAGATTATGCGCTTGGAACCAAGCTCAAGGAACTGATACAGCTGTCCCAAATATTCCTCAGATTTTGCAATATTTAACTGAGATGCTGGACAAAGGCCTATCTTTTTCATCAATTAAAATCCATGCCTCTGCCATTTCGGCTCATTACAATACAGAGCCACCACTCTTTTCTTATCCTTTATTAAGGCAGTACCTCAGAGGAGCCAAAAACTTAAGGCCTCCAAGCAGAACACCAATACCTGCATGGGACCTCAATTATGTCTTGGAAAAACTCACCTTACCTCCTTTTGAGCCAGCTGCTACTGCGGACATAAAGTTCTTATCTTGGAAAACAGCTCTGCTCCTAGCAATAACTTATGCAAGACGAGTTTCAGAGCTACAGGCTCTCATGGCTGTGGAACCCTTTATCATTTTTTATCCAGACAGGGTCTCTTTGAGAACAAACCCTACATTTATGCCTAAGGTGGTATCCAGTGTAGCCCTTAACCAAACAATTCATTTGCCAACTTTTTATCCAAATCCACAGAACAAGGGGGAGAAAATTCTGCATTCTTTGGATGTACACAGACAACTTAGATTCTACTTGGACAAAACTAAAGTTTTCAGAAGGACAGAGCAATTACTAGTGGCATATGCCACAGCATCACAAGGAAGGGCTATCTCCAAGCCGACTATTTCAAAGTGGATAGGTCACTGCATTCATTTCTGCTACTCACAGCATGGTAAACCAGTGCCTAAGGGCATTAGGCCACATTCAACCAGAGCTGCAGCCACTTCTGCAGCCTTTCTCAGGGGAGTACCAACCAAAGACATTTTGGAGGCTGCTATTTGGAGTTCAGTGCATACCTTTACAAACATTACAATCTGCCTCTTTACTCTGCCACTGCAGTTCTGCAGGGCCTCATAGCCGCTCCTAATGCTGTTTAGCTCCAGCCACCCAACCATAGCTTTGGGACTCAACCCAAATGTAATGATTGCAACAGTGAAACATGAAGAACATAGTACATTTGTGTACACTTACCATAAATGTAGATGTTCGAGTGTATTCACTGTTGCAGTCTAGGTTACCCACCCGCCATCCCCCTTATTTTTGCTGGAACTTATCTTTACTTCTCTAATCTATACAACCTAGGTGGTGTATTTGCTTATAGATGAAGGTAAAACTTATTTTGGTGCATGTATGTTTTATTTACATAATTTTAGCCTACCCTTTTGGGGGCACCTGACATCTGGGGCAAGGAAAACTAAGTAAAATGTCATCGGCTGCATCTTTTCTACCCCTGACGACCTGACATCAGGGAAGAGGCGACAGCAACCGACGCAGGACCCAAGACTTTGGAATTCAGGCTGACTGAGGACAACCTGCCAGCAGGATAACCCAAATGTAATGACTGCAACAGTGAATACACTCGAACATCTACATTTATGGTAAGTGTACACAACTGTACTTTCCAGAACTCTCCTAAAAATGACATAAATCCATTTTGCTGATTTGGGCTGAAAAATGTGCTCTTTTTCTCATAATACATATTAAAACTAGCGATTTAAGGTGAGGAGATGAGTGAGATACACTTAAATAATGACAGTAATTAGAATGATAGATTCCTTTTACTTCTAAAAATGCTTGCTAGTTCACATTTTCTTAAGTTGTCAACTTTTGTTTTAACTGTGCTAATGTTTTAAAAAGTTAATTTTGATTATTTCAGGATATGCCTTAAATTCTGAAGGCAGGAAAGATATTGAGAGCTATGTCGCTGAGAAATCCTACAGTTCAGTGCATTCCTGTCAGATGCCCCAGATTTTGCCTCACTGCTTTTTACCTTGTCCCACTTGAAGTGTTCCATTTTTTTCTGAAAAATGTCCGAATAGTACAAATAGATATTAAGAGTATTTTCTTATTATTCTGAAAATCCATGCTTATGCAAAACATGTTCTATTAAATTTTTTTGTGATTAAAGAGAAATAATTTTAAAAAAAAAAGTCTCTGATTTGGACTTTTTTTGAGAGCTAAGGACAAGATTGTATGCAGCAGCTGCCAGATGTTACACCACTGCCATAACATTCTGAGTGGTAAGAAGAAACACTGGAGTGGTCCAGTATTCTCTATTACCCTGTCTCCTACCCTATGCTTTAATTACACCATTGTGAGTTCTTATAATCAATGAATTTGTATACAGCTCAAAATGAAAATTAAAATATATATAATATTGTCCGACAAAAGCATGTTTTAAGTTAATAGACTGTAATCTTAGGTTTTTGAGGTGGGGATAGGGTATAAAAATACAAAGATTATAATATATGTGAGTAGATGTTGTCTCTTACCTTTGCATAGGCGAATGTATGGTTTAAAACCAGTGGCTTAATCGAATAATTTTTGTTCCTCACATCTGTGAGGGGAATAGAGATAAAAGAAGTGACAGCAAGTAGTGTAAATAGGAGCACAGGCTGTAGCATGTGCCTTAACATGTAGTGCCTATGGATACAGCTATAGACTTGGAACATTTGCTCCTATATGGAGGGTTAAGCTACATATCTGATGATGTTCTGTAATCCTATCTCACCTTCATTCTTACATATGGGTTTGGAGCCGATCCTCTGCTCCGACTTGGCTGAATACAAATCTCAAAATCTCTAAGTTGGCTCGTGGCAAGGTAGGTATCCCATAACGCACTACTAACAATCCTCAGATCTCGTTTGCCGCTCTACGAGTTCAGAAGTATTCTTCTTGGCCGTGGCTAAGTTGGAATATTTTTTTCTTCCAATATTTATGGTGTTCTTTTTTACTGTAAAGTTAGTTTATTATTAATAGCTTATTGTTTTTAACTTGCGACTGGTTAGTTAGTGTGTTTTTTTCTGAAGTTTTATTGCTAATTCTTGTAGCTAATTGTTGGCCGTCGCTTCCGCAGGCCTTCTTTTAGTAGTATCCCTTCATTTCTGTTGTGCTAGTTATTGTTAATCTTTCTCAGGCATAGGTCCCTTTTTAGTTAGAGGACCGACTTTTGCCTTACTGTTGCTTGTTTATTCTCTATCTCGTCTACCCCTCTGTTAAGGGCTAGGCCCGTTTAAGTTAGAGGACCTAGTCCTCTATTACCTTTCTCCCTTGTGTGTTGTTTCTTGAGCAGGGCTAGGCCCATTTAAGGTAGAGGACCTTGTCCTCTCTTCTTATTGTCGTTTTTTGCTCTCTACAGTTAGTCTGTTGTCATTGTTGTGGTAGTTATGTCTAAAGAAACTAAAGACCATAAACCTTGGGTTTTAAGAAATGCCTAAAATGTTCACAAAAAGTGTTCCTGACTGACGGGCATAGTATTTGTATTTATTGTTTGAGAGCCATACATCTACAGGAAAAATGTACTTTTTGCCATTCTTTTAGTTCCCGGTTCTCCAGGAAAGGAAGAACCAACTGATTTTGAAATGTCTCCTTAAACCTTCCTTTGAGGAGGATTTAGCTAGTTCTTACTCTTCTCACTCCAGGTCTCCCTCTTCAAAAAAAGAGAAGGTTAAGTCGGTGAAAAGACAGTCTCCGACACCGACTGACAAATCAGGACCTCCAGAGAAAGTTGCCAAAGTTGCCAAACCTTCTACCTCTTTGGCTCTTCTGCCTTCAGAGCTGGTTGAGGTTATTGATATAGACCTTCCAGTTTCGGCCCCAAGTTTTTCGGAGCTGATAGCTGAATCCATACCTCGGAGCCAGTCAAGACTTACTACCGATATCCCCGACACTTAGATCTCCAATTTTGCAGAGATCTCAATCCCCTACCTTGTCTTCCAGATCCTCCAGGAGTCTCTCTAATGAGGATGTTGAGAGGGTGGTGCATAGACTTTTGAAGTCATCGGCGCTAGCAAATTTGTTTTCGGCTCCGACCCAATCGGTTCTGGAGCAGTCTAAGGCTGTATTACCTGCTTCTGTTCCACCTCCGACCCATGCCGGTCTTTTGGAGCTAGATCTATCGGTGCGTTTGTTGTGGAACCATCGGTTCCAGCACCCCAAGTGGCTTTCTCAAAGCAGAGTTCCACTCCAACACCTTTGATACCATCCCTGGTGTCTAGGAGCCGAAGCTCACCAGTTGGCCCCGATGGGGATGCTCAGACCCGAACTTCTTCGGTTCTGAGCCTACCTCTTGGTGCATCAGCTCGGCTGAGCTCGGATCCTACATCTGTACCTGAGCCGATCACTCCAGTGCCAGGGGCTGCTTCTGCTTCTTCGGAACCGCTGGTGTCCTCGGAGCTGGAGGGATCTGCCTTCGAGATGATGAGGAGTGTGCTGTTTAGATCTTCAGCTCTACACAAGTGTACCGATGTTCTCCCCCCCCCCCCAAGCTCCGACCTCTGTCTCAGCACTATCTCTCTCATGACAGCAGAGACATGCAGCCTCAGGAGCCCCCCTTGGGTGGCCCCCCCGTCTTCCGAGACCTCCCCAGAATACCCTTCTGAGGAGCCTCCTCGGAAAAAACTTGCAAGAGGAAGCATGCAGACAACCCTGATGAGTCCATCACGTCTGACACTGACCTCGAGGAGTCAGAAGGGTCCCCTAGGTCGTCCTCTGATGATATCTCATTCGTAGTTATCCTAGAGTTCCTGAAACAGAGAGGCGACTGGCCCACTGTCACCCCTTCTGATGAGGAGTCAGTGTACCTGAAGGCTTTCAGGTCTCAACCTTCAGCCTCTTGGGTTTCTCCACCTTTCGATGAGCTGTTAGATTTGGTGAGTCGAAAGGTGTGGGAAACTCCTGACACCGTGGAACCAGTCCCTAGAAAGCTGAACAAATTAATTTCAGCTCCTAAGGAAAAAGAGTTTCTGACCAAAGGTGTGCCTGTAGATGCCATGGTGGTGGCAGCAGCCACAAAGAAGGAACTAACAGAGGCATCCTCATCTGACCACCCACCGAACAAAGAGTCTCGAATGATGGACAGATACGGGAAGCGTATTTTTTCCTTCAGCGGCTTTTACACTCAGATCGCTGAATTACCTCACCCATTTCACTAGGCTTCAAAGAGAACTCCTAAAAGAGCTGGGAGATACTCTCCAAGGTACTTTAACTGAAGGAGTCCCTGAGAAGGTTACTGCTCAGTTGTCCACCTTACACTCTATTGTTAACTCCTCCATGAGGCTATCTTACGCAGCAGATAGAGCGAGCAGGTAGTGGGTTCAGGAGTTTCCTTTAGGAGACACTCCTGGATGTGCTTGTGTAACTTTGCGGAGCCCTTCAAATCCACATTTACCAATGACCCATTTGACGGTTCCTCTCTGTTTGGACCAAAGGTAAAAGACACACTCACCAGATGCGAGCAGAAAGGGAAGACTTTCTCTGCCATGGGAGTACGTTTTTCCATCCCTTCTAGACCATACCCTAAAGGTCAGAAAGGGGGGAAAATGTGGTTCAAGAAATCTCAGAGCTTTTTCTCAGATGCACAAGGTGATTCCTTCTCCAGAGGCAGAGGAGGAGGAAATAGTGGTAGACGTTGCCCTAGAGGCAGGGGGGGGGGGGGCGCAAAACCAGGGTGACAGCTATTTTTTTCATGGACGTCCCTATCAGTGCTCCTGAAGTGAGGCCTGACTGCTCTTCCCTGGAGCCAATTGGGGGTCGCTTATCTTTGTACCCAGAAGTCTGGCACGACATCGCACAAAACAAGTGTGTATAAAGGATAATTTCCAGAGGATACTCCGTATCCTTTTCTTTTCCGCCTCATCTAACCAAGAGAATCCCAGATGTTCTACCCAATCACAGGGATCAAGCAACTATAGAAGTCCAAAAGTTGCTCCAAAACAGAGTCATCCAGACAGTCCCCGCAGACCAGATAGGATTCGGAACTTACTCCAGATTCTTTTTAGTGCAAAAACGAACAGAGGACTGGAAGCCTATCTTGGATCTCAGCAAGTTAAACGAATCAGTGAAGAAGTTCAAGTTCCAAATGGTAACACTGCAGTCTGTACTCCCTCTGTTAGGGAAAGACAATTGGATGTGCTCCATAGATCTCCAAGATGCGTACTACCACATAAAAATGGACAGAGCATCAAGGAGTCATTTACGCTTCCGGCTGGGAGCCAGTCATTACCAATTTCGTGCTCTGCCCTTTGGTCTCACCACAGCCCCTAGGGTGTTCACCAAATGCATGGCAGTAGTTATGGCTCACTTGAGAGGTCTTGGATTCCAAGTGTTTCCGTACCTGGACGACTGGCTCCTGATTGCCACCACCAGGCATCTACTTCTACAAGCCAGGGATTCAACCATCCAAGTCTGTACTCAGCTAGGTATCACAATAAATTGGGAAAAGTCTGTCTTGTTGCCCTCTCAATATGTGACTTTTATAGGCGCAGAAATGGATTCAGTCGCAATGATGACTTGCCTTCCTTCAGACAGAGTGCAAAATGTAAGACAACAAATATACTGCCTGCTTTCCCATCACAAGGTCAAAGCAAAGACAGTGCTCAAACTACTGGGAACCATGGCCTCTACTATACCTCTAGATGTTATGTAGTCCAATCCCGCCTACATTCTTACCCGTGGGTTCAGAGCCGATATTCGGCTCTGACTCAGCCAAACTTTTCTAGCTCTAAGTCTTCTATTGGCTGGGCTAAGCAGGTATACCATGCTGCACTGCTCCATATCCCCAGATCTCGTTTGCCGCTCGTGTAGCTCGGACGTGGTCTCGCTCTTGGCTGTGGCTAAGTACCCTTTTTCCTTGTTGTTTGAGAAAACTACTTATAAACAAAAAGCTATTTTCATAGCTATTGTCTATTTAGTGTTGCATTTGGTTTCGGTAGTGTGTTTGTGGTTTGTGATATCCCGCTAACTGTTCTTTCGGGCTAGGCCCGTTTCAGTTAGAGGACCTAGTCCTCTTGTCCTGTGTTTTTCGCGCTAAACCGTTTTAGAGGTTTTAGTGTCGGTTTCCCCTTGTTATTCATGGTTATAAAACCGTTTTAGTTAGAGGTTTTTGGCCTTTATTGTCTCAGTGCGTGTTCCTTCTGAGGTTTGTGTGTGTGCTGTGCAGTTTACAAAACTTGTTCCCGCGTTTTGTGGTGTTGCGTGTCGGTGTCTTTTCTTGTCAGACAATGACTTGTGCTGTGTTGGTTTTTTGTGATTGCTTGTTGAAAAATGTCCAAGGATTCCAAGGAGCACAAACCTTCGGGTTTTAAAAAGTGCTCTAAGTGCGGTTACAAGATGTCCATCACGGATGGGCATTCAATTTGTGTTTATTGCCTGGGAGCCATCCATCTGCAGGAGTCCTGCAGCTTCTGCCATGCTTTTAGTCCCAGAGTGCTCCAAGAAAGAAAGAATAAGTTGATTTTAAAGGGACTCTTGAAACCCTCTTTCGAAGAGGCCATGGAATCTTCTCCCAGTGCTAAATCTAAGTCCTCTAGGTCAAAAAAGAGATCTCCGGCTCCGTCAGTTTCCTCTGTGCCACCGGAGAAAGTCATAAAATTTGCTTTGACTTCCTCGGCTCCACTGTCCTCGGGGCCGCAGGAAGTGTCGGTGTTGATGGAACCGGCGTTGGCTCCAATTATATTGGAACCTCTTCAGAGCCGATCGCCCAGTCTTAGACCAGTTTCACCTGAGAGGAGATCTCGATCTCCCTCCCTGTCCTCCAAATCCTCCAGGACTCTTTCTGATGTGGATGTTGATAGGGTGGTGCAGAGGCTCCTCCAGTCACCGGTTTTGGCAAAATTGTTGTCGGCTCCGGCCCAGTCGGCTCTGGAGCCCGTCCTGACCCCTTCTTCGATCATTCGTCCTCCGAGTGCATCTCTGTCTTCAGAGCCAGAGTGTTCCGTGCCATGTGATGTTCCTAGGTCGGTTCTGATGGCCCCTCTGGGCCTATCGGTAGCGACGTCGGCTCCGTCCACGGGGTTTGGGGCTCAGGATTCTTCAGTCGGGCCCGAGGGGGACATCTCGGGACATATTTTGGTTCTGAGTCTTCCGCTCGGTGCTCGAGGAACCCCGACTCCTGTCATGGTCTCGGAGGCTGGCCGGTCCTCAGACTCGGGGGGGGCCCTGCCAGATCATCAGCTACATCATGCGGGTCGGTCATTCAGTCCCCCACCACTCCGGTGAGAGTCTCTGATCACCACCTATCTGTAGACAGCGGAGCACCAAGGCCTAGGGATACCCCCACAAGTGGTCCTCAACTTTCTGAGGGCCCTTCAGAGTTCGTGCCTGAGGAGCCCCCTAGAAATAAAACGTGCAAGAGGAAGCACATAGACTCCCAGGATGAGTCTCTCACCTCTGATACTGACCTCGATGAATCGGAGGAGTCCCCCAAGTCATCCTCTGATGTTTCCTTCTCCGACATCCTGGAGATATTGAAACAAAGAGGTGACTGGCCATCCAAAGCCCCCTTCGAGGAGGAGTCGGTCTTCCTTAAGGCCTTTGGTGCTCAGCCCTCTGCCTCCTGGGTGTCCCCACCCTTTGACGAGCTCCTGGATTTAATTTGTCAGAGGGTATGGGAAAACCCTGATTCTGTGGAACCCATACCCAGGCGTCCCAACAAGTTTCTTTCTGCTCCCCCGGGTAAGGAGTTTCTGTCCAAAGGAGTCCCTGTGGATGCCATGGCGGTGGCGGCGGCCACTCAGAAGGAAGTAGCAGAGACTTCTTCCTCCGTCCATCCTCCTAACAAGGAGTCTAGGACCATGGACCGGTATGGGAAGCGTACCCTCTCGTCAGCAACTTTACCTTACGGTCGCTGAACTACCTCTCTCATTTTACTCTGCTCCAGAGAGACCTCCTCAAGGAGTTAGGAGATACTCTTGCGGGTAACGTTCCTGAGGCGGTGGCCCAGAAGTTTAATGCCCAGGTGTCTACCCGCAATTCCATCGTCAACTCCTCCATGCGGCTCATTTCATATGCAGCCGATGGAGCGAGTAGGGCAGCAAGCTCAGGAGTCGCCCTTAGAAGGCAAGCCTGGATGCGCCTTTGTCATTTCGCGGAGGCCTTCAAGTCTTCTTTCACTGACACCCCCTTTGATGGTTCTTCTTTGTTCGGAACCAAAGTGAAAGACACCATCACCAGGTGTGAACAAGAGGAAAAGTCCCTGTCTGCTGTAGGGATCCGTTTTTCCCTTCCCTCTAGGCCTTACCCAAAGCGGGGTGGGAAGATGTGGTTCAAAAAATCACAGAGGTTTTTTCCTGCCGCACAAGGTGAGTCCCCCTCCAGAGGCAGAGGAGGGGGAGGTTATTCAGGGAGACACCGCCCTAGAGGCAGAGGGGGCCCCTGCAATTCAGGAGACCGCGATTCCTTTCGTGGCTCTCCCTATTGTCGTTCCTGAGGGAATGCCTTGCTGTACTTATCCGGAGCCAGTTGGGGGTCGAATATCGTTATATCCGGAAGTCTGGAAAAGCATCACCCAGGACCGATGAGTATTACGAATAATTTCCGGAGGTTATGTCATTCCGTTTGTCAGACCCCCTTCAGTCAGAAAAATCCCGGACGTTCCACCCAGTCAAAGGGATCAAGCAGCCTCAGAGGTTTCAAAGCTGCTAGGAAAGGGAGCCATCCAGCGTGTCCCCTCAGACCAAGTCGGATAAGGAACTTACTCAAGATTCTTTTTGGTGCCGAAAAGAACAGGGGACCTGAGACCCATATTAGATCTCAGCCGACTGAACAACTATGTACAGAAGTCCAAGTTCCATATGGTCACACTACAATCGATTCTCCCATTGTTGGGAGAGGAGGTATGGATGTGCTCCATTGACCTCAAGGATGCTTACTACCATGTCAAAATGGACAGGGCATCCAGGAGTCACCTACGCTTCCAGCTGGGAGCCAGTCATTTCCAGTTTCAGGCCTTGCCCTTTGGTCTCACCACAGCCCCCAGGGTGTTCACCAAGTGTATGGCGGTGGTGACTGCTCACTTGAGACGTCACGGATTCCATGTGTTTCCGTATTTGGACGACTGGCTCCTTACCGCCCCTACCAGGCATCTACTAATCCAAACCAGGGACGCTACCATCACTCTCTGTCAACAGTTGAGCATAACACTAAATTGGGAAAAATCTGCCTTGTTGCCCTCACAGCGTGTCACCTTTATAGGCACAGAATTAGACACTGTTTGAATGCAAGCTTTTTTACTGCAAGAAATGATCAGAGTCTTACAGCAAGAGATACACGCCTTGATGCCCCTGAGGAAAGCGAAGGCAAAATGGGTTCTTCAACTCCTGGGGACCATGGCACCAACAATTATGTTGGTCTCTCTAGCAAGATTGCACATGAGACTTCTTCAATGGCTCCTCTTTGTCCAGTGGTCTCTCCAAAAATTTCCACTTTCTCACACCATTTTGCTCATGGACAGATGCAAACAGGATCTCAGTTGGTGGCTTTGCACCAACAATTTGGACAGGGGAAAACCCTCCGTTCCACCCATCCCGTTTGCCACAGTGACCACGGACACCTCCCAGATGGGTGAGGTGGGTGCATTATCTTGGCAGGACAGTCCAAGGCATGTGGCAAGATCACGAGATACATCTGCATATCAACGTCCTAGAGATGAGAGCGGTGCTACTCGCGTTGCAGGCACTTCAGAGCTTTCTGCCTCTAGGGACGATTGCAGTACACTTGGACAACATGTCAGTAGTGTGGTATCTGAACAAGCAAGGGGGAACCAGATCTTACCCCCTGTGCAGAGAGGTCATGCGAGGGTGGCAGTGGGCAGTATCTTCCCAGCGGTTTCTGGTGGTAATGCACATTCCGGGGAAGTCCAACGTGATAGCGGACAGGCTAAGCAGAGCTATTCTGATGCCTTACGAGTGGTCCCTGAATCGTCTAGTTGCAGAACGAATCTTCAGCAGATGGGGTCAGCCTTGCTGCGACCTTTTTGCCAGCCCCATCAATGCCAAATGCAGCAGCTACTTCACGCTGATCCCCCCACAGGGGGAGTCACCCAGGGACGCTCTAATTCACGATTGGCCCTCCGGTCTGCTTTATGCTTTCCCTCCATTTCCCTTGCTGTCAAAAGTGATTCAAAAAGTGCAGTCCTTGGGAAGCAGAATGATTCTGATTGCTCCACACTGGCCTCATCAAGTCTGGTTTCCCTTTCTCCAACCCTACATTGTGGACACTCTTTGGATTCTGGACCCACAACCAGATTTACTGACACACATGTCGGGACAGTTCCACCCCTCTCTGAGGACCCTCCGGTTGACAGCCTGGCTAATCCACTTCCTTCGTTAGTTAGGCTTTATCATTTTTCACCGGAGGTAGTTCACATTTTATCTTCCTCTCATAAGCCCTCTACTAGGAAGATTTATTCTAGCAAATGGAGGAGGTTTTCTATTTGGGCGCATACCCAAGGAATTGATCCTTACACAGCCCCGATTGCTTCAGTCTTGGAGTTTTTGTCTATGCTTTTCCATCAGGGTTCCATGTCAGCTACTATAAAGGTTCAATTGGCAGCTATTTCTAATTTTTATGTTGCTAATGAGCCTAGTCTGATGGCTCACAGACTCTGTAAGGCTTTCCTGAAGGGAACTCTATTACTCTGTCCTCCGGTCTCCGAACCTATCATGCCCTGGGATCTGAATTTTGTTCTACAAGCCCTTACTTCGCCACCTTTCAAGCCTGCAGCTACCTGTGATTTGAAATTCTTGACCTGGAAAACAGCCTTTTTAATGGCAATCACTTCAGCCAGGCGAGTTTCAGAAATTCAAGCCGTTTCTATCAAACCTCCATACTTGATCTTCCATAAGGACAGGGTTTCTCTTAGACCAAATCCTTCTTTTCTTCCTAAAGTGGCTTCTGTATCTAATCTTAATCGATCTATTGAGTTGCCTGTATTCTTTCCTCAGTTTTCAAACAAGGCAGAATTTAAATTTCATCAATTGGATGTACACAGACAGTTACATTTCTATCTGCACCGAACAAAAGATATCCGAATGTCTGATCAACTATTTGTCTCCTTTTCGGAAAACAAAATTGGGTCCCCTGTCTCCAAAATCACCCTATCCAAATGGATATCCAGTTGCATCTCTTTTGCTTACTCCGCAGGAGGTAAAGACCTGCCGTTTCCGGCCAAGGCTCACTCTACTCGGGCTGTTTCTACATCGACAGCCTATCAAGCCAGATTGTCTATGGATGATATTTGTGCTGCAGCTACTTGGGCTTCTCCTCACACATTTGTTACTCATTACAAATTGGACGTGGTATCTAGGGCCAGGTCATCCTTTGGTTCCACAGTACTCAGGAGTATTTTCCTATGAGCCCCCCCCCCAGGATGTAGGTGCTAGGGACGCTGTCCCATGGGTAAGAATGTAGGCGAGACTGGACTACATAACATCAAGAAGTTATGTACTCACCATAACGTTCTATGTATGTAGTCCATCTCGCCTCACATCCTTACTTACCCTCCCACCTTCCCCCTTCCTGGAGTATCTGGAGGTTAGGTTTTTATTTACAGAGTTCCCTTCACCTTTAGCTTATTCTTCTTTACCTGGATGTTGTTATGCATGGGGTATGAATGAGTGTTCGCAGCAAACTAGATCTGGGGATATGGAGCAGTGCAGCATGGGACACCTGCTTAGCCCAGCCAATAGAAGACTTCGAGCTAGAAAAGTTTGGCCGAGTCGGAGCCGATATTCAGCTCCAAACCCATGGGTAAGAATGTGAGGCGAGATGGACTACATACATCGAGCATTATGGTGAGTACATAACTTCTTGTTCCATTAGCCAGACTACATATGAGAATTCTACAGTGGCTACTTTTTTCCTAGTGGTCTCTTCAGCAACTGCATCTGTCTCATCCCATTTTAATAATGGAATCTTTCAAAAAGCACCTTTGTTGGTGGATCCAGTCCAATCAACTAACGATAGAGAGCCCATTCATTCCTCACCAATCCATTGCTACTGTGACCATGGATGCCTCCCAGATAGGGTGGGGGGCATTATCTAGGATGGACAGTCCAAGGCACATAGCAATAACATGAGGCTCACTTGCATGTCAGTGTTCTAGAGATGAGAGCAGTGCTACAAGCGTTGCAAGCACTTCACAACTTTCTTCCTCTAGGGACAATAGCAATCCAATCAGACAATGTCAGTGGTATGGTATATAAACAAACAAGGGGGAACCAGATCCTACCCCCTATGTCGAGAGGCTGTACGTGTTTGCAGTGGGTGATATCTTCCCAACGCTTTCTAGTTGCAATGCATATCCTGGGGAGAACCGATGTGATAGCCGACAAGCTCAGCAGGGCAATTTTGATGCCTCACAAGTGGTCTTTGAATCAGAAAGTCGCGGAACAGATTTTTCACAAGTGGGGACAGCCTTGCTGTGATCTGTTTGCCACCCCAATGAACAACAAATGCAGCAGCTACTTCACCCTTAGCCCCCCCCCCCCCTCCCCCAGGGGAGACACCGAGAGGATGCACTTGTCCACAATTGGCCCTCGGGACTTCTTTATGCTTTTCCTCACTTTCTGCTAATATTGTAAGTTATCCAGAAAGCAAAGACTTTGGAAGCAGAATGTTTCTCATCACTCCTTACTGGCTTCGTCAGATTTGGTTCCCTTTTCTCGAGCCTCACCTTCTGGACGATCCATGGATTCTGGACCCAGTACCAGATTTTCTGACACATATGTCAGGCACATTCCATCCCTGTCTCCACACCCTCAACTTGACAGCCTGGCTGCTCCACTTCCATCCCTAGTCAGGCTTCATGATTTCTCCCCTGCGGTTACACATATCCTGATGTTATCTCATTAACCTTCTACAAGAAAATTGTACGCTAGCAAATGGAAAAGATTTTCTCTTTGGGCACAAGCTAGGAACATAGATCCATACACAGATTGCATTCCCTTAGTATTAGAATTTCTAACCAAACGTTTTCATCAGGGATCAGCTGCTGCTACAATCATAGTTCATTTAGCAACTATCTCCAATTTTCATTTGGGGCAACATGAACCTAAACTTATGGCTCACAGATTGTGTAAATCATTTTTAAAAGGCACTACCTTACTAAGACCTCCTTTTCAAGAACCTATATCTCCCTGGGATTTAAATGTTCTTCTTTCAAAACTTACCTCACCGCCTTTTGAACCTTCACATACATGTCATTTAAAGTTCCTTTTATGGAAGACCATTTTTCTGGTAGCCATTACGTCCGCCAGAAGAGTGTCAGAGCTGCAAGCACTCTCAGTCAAACCTCCTTACTTGATATTCCATAGAGACAGAGTTCCCTTCGCACTAATCCTTCCTTCGTTCCCAAGATTTGTTCACAATCAAATATTAATCAAACTATTGAACTGCCAGTCTTTTTTCCAAATCTTACAAACAAAGTGGAATATAAGATGTAATGGGATCCTATCTCGCCTACATTCATAACTGATGGGCTCGACTCGGCCAACTAGTA
Source organism: Protopterus annectens (assembly GCF_019279795.1). NCBI lineage: Eukaryota > Metazoa > Chordata > Ceratodontiformes > Protopteridae > Protopterus > Protopterus annectens. Next base: position 36,482,692 of record NC_056728.1, on the reverse strand, counting down.
CACTAGAACGAAGTCTCTTATTGGCTGGGCTACCCTCTATCCCAGGATGCCCCACACTTGCTTCCCCAGATCTCGTTTGCCGCTTTACTAGCTGGACGTGGTCTCGACTTGGCTGGAGCTAAGTGTTCTTTTATTACCTTTTACTGGTCTTTGACCTTGGGGTTTCTCAGAATTTAATACAACAGCTGTTTTAACGGCTATTTTTGTGTATTTTTGGTATTTTGTGTATTATTGTTGTGTGAGTGATTGACTGTTCTGATACTTGGATATCGCTGGTCGGGCAAGGCCCGTTTAAGTTAGAGGGCCTTTGCCCTTCTTATTGAAGTCTGTGTTATTGTTTCCCTTTTTTTTCTCCGGGCAAAGCCCGTTTAAGTTAGAGGGCTTTTGCCCGTTGTTGTTGTGTTCTTACGGTTGTGTTTTCACTTGTGAGGTAAATCTCTCTGAAGAGCTCGTGCCATTTTTTCTCGCGCTCTACAGTTTGGCGCTAAATTTTTGGTATTTAGACACTGCTTTATATCCTGATAGACATGTCCAAAGAGCAAAAATCAGGGTTCAAAAAGTGCACTAGGTGCAATTATAAAATGTCTATTACAGACAGTCACTCTATATGTGTGTATTGTTTAGGACCTAAACATTTACAGGAGACATGTAGTGTGTGTCATGCTTTTTCCTCTAGGGTTCTTCAAGAGCGAAAAAATAAATTGATCTTGAAGGGTCTTATTAAGCCCTCTTTTGAGGAAGCCTTGGATTCTTCTCCTACTGCCTCAAAAAAGAAAAGGTCGTCGGCTCTGACAAGTCCGTCGGAACCGACTGCTAAGAAGCATAAGTCGACCTCTTCCTCCTCGGCTCCACTGACTTCGGGGCCAAGGGTCGAAGGGTCTGCCTCGATGCCTCTTTCCTCGGCTCCATTAGTTTCGGAACCGCAGGTTGGAGTATCGAGAGGCGTATCACCTCCATCGGTTCCGATGGTTTCGGAGCCGGTGGAGGTGTGCAGCTCAGACTCTTCCCCCTCGGCTCCGAAGAAAGCTCCTTCGGCGCCGATCGTTATTCATGCTGTGCCGGATTCGGCACCGATAGTGTTGGAGCCTTTTCGGAGCCGGTCCCCTACATTGTCTGAGCCGAGAGGAAAGTCGTCTCGACCCTTGTCTACCTCCTCTAAATCCTCAAAACTGTCGGATTCGGATTTGGATAGGGTTATTCAGAGGCTTTTCCAGTCTCCAGTTTTTGCACAAATGGTCTCGGCTCCGGCCCAGTTGGCTTCGGAGCCGATCCCCCTTCCGAAACACTCGATTCCTCCTCCAACCTCCTCGGAGCCGTTGGAGTCGGTGATGGTGGAGCAAGGCGGAGCCGTACGGTCGGAACCGAGACCCCCTCGAGGTCTATCGGCACCGACTATTGTTCCTACCCTGTCCTCGGGTTCAGGGTTTGGTACTGGGACTTCCTCAGCCGGCCCCGAGGGGAATATCTTGGGACTGGGTGCCTCGGTACCTAGTCTTCCCCTCGGAGCATCGGCTGCCGGAATTCCTAGTGCCGTCGTGGCCAGTGATCTCCATGGAGTCTGGAGGTCCGGCCTTTGACGCCATGAGGAGCGCGCTGGCCATGTCCTTGCCGGCTCAGCAGGCTTCCACCTCATCGTCCCTAGACCTGGAGACTGGTGCTTCTGCCGTATTGCAGTCCCGTGACAGCGGGGCCCCAGGGCCTGAGGATACCCCCATCGGGGGTTCCCTTCTTCCGGGGGGTCCATCCGAAACTGCTTCGGATGAGCCCCCACAGAAGAAATTGTGCAAGAGGAAGCACGTAGACTACCAAGATGAGTCTGTCACATCGGACACTGACCTTGATGACGCGGAAGGGTCCCCTAAATCATCTTCGGATGATGTCTCTTTCTCAGATATCCTTGAGATTCTGAGACAGAGAGGAGATTGGCAGGCCAAAACCCCTTCCGCTGAGGAGTCAGTCTTCCTCAAGGCCTTCGGGGCCCAGCCCTCCGCCTCCTAGGTGTCTCCGCCCTTCGATGAATTACTTGATTTGGTTTCTCGAAGGGCTTGGGAACACCCTGATTCTGTGGAACCGGTGCCTGCAAGACCGAATAAATTTCTTTCAGCCCCCCCCAGAAGGAATTTTTAACTAAGGGAGTTCCCATAGATGCTATGGTGGTGGCATCTGCCACACAGCAGGACGTGGCAGAGGCTTCAACGTCTATCCACCCTCCTAATAAGGATTCCAGGAGCATGGATAGGTACAGGAAGCGTACCCTTTCTTCAGCGGCCTTTACTTTACGGTCGCTGAATTACTTATGTCATTTTACCAGGCTCCAAAGGGACCTCCTTAAAGAGCTAAGTGAGTCCCTCACTGGTAATCTACCTGAGGCGCTAGCCCACACTGTTGGCACCCAGATGACTACTTTATTTTCCATTGTAAACTCGTCCATGAGGCTCATTTCGTATGCGGCCGAAGGGGCGAGTAGAGCAGCGGGAACAGGCGTTGCCCTCAGGAGACACGCCTGGTTACGCTTGTGTTCATTTGCGGAGGCCTTCAAGTCTTTCTTCGCCGACGCCCCCTTTGATGGGTCATCTTTGTTTGGACCCAAGGTGAAGGACACACTGACTCGGTGCGAGCAGGAGGGCAAGACCTTGACTGCCGTTGGGGCCCGCTTTTCCGCTCCCTCTAGGCCTTACCCCAAGGCCCAGAGAGGAGGGAAAATGTGGTTCAGAAAAACTCAGAGGTCTTTCCCTACTCCACCCAGTGATCCCCCCTCCAGAGGCAGGGGGGGGGGGAATTCAGGAAGACACCGCCCCAGAGGCGGCAGAGGCCCCCGTAACTCTGGAGACCGCGATTCCTTTCGTGGTTCTTCCTACACTCAACGTCCCTGAGTTGTTGCCCGACTGTGCAGCTCCGGAGCCAGTCGAGGGTCGTTTTGCGGAACACCCACAAGCTTGGGAAACTATAACCAGCGATCAGTGGGTGCTCCGGATTATAACCGGAGGCTATCTCATTCCCTTCATCAAGCCCCCCCTTCCCTTAAGGGAAATCCCGGACGTGCCACCCAGTCAGCGGGATCAGGCAGCAATAGAGGTTTCAAAGCTGCTAGAAAAAGGAGTTATCCAGCCTGTCCCCACCGACCAGATCGGATCAGGAACTTACTCAAGATTATTTTTGGTGCCAAAAAAGACAGGGGACTTCAGGCCCATTTTGGACCTCAGTTCATTGAATCGTTTTGTGAAAAGTCCAAATTCTGAATGGTCACCCTTCAATCCATTCTCCCACTGTTGGAGAAGGATGCCTGGATGTGCTCCATAGATCTCCAGGACGCTTACTATCACATTCTGATAGGTCAAGAGTCAAGGAGACATTTACGCTTCTGCCTGGGAGACAGTCATTTCCAGTTCCGAGCACTGCCCTTTGGTCTCACCACAGCCCCCAGGGTGTTCACCAAGTGTCTGGCAGTGGTGACTGCTCACCTGAGAAGTCTAGGATTCCAGGTGTTTCCTTATCTAGACGACTGGCTCCTTACTGCCACCTCCAAGCATCTACTATTTCAGGCGCTCATGGCCACGGTTACCTTGGGCCGTTTCTTGGGAATTACGTTCAATTGGCAAAAATCTGTACTACAGCCATCTCAGCGTATTATTTTTATAGGCGCAGAGTTAGATACAAAAAGGATGCACGCCTTCTTACCGGCAGCAAGAATTCAAATTTTGCAAAACCAAGTCAGATCCTGCCTCCCCCTATCAAGAGCTCCGGCCCATCTGATCCTACAAGTGTTGGGCTCGATGGCATCAACTATACTCCTAGTCCCTTTAGCCAGACTCCACATGCGAATTCTGCAATGGCTTCTGTCGGTTCAATGGTCCTATCAGGAACTCCCCTTGAACCACTTAGTCATGATTACGGAGAGTTGTCGTCGGGATCTGCGTTGGTGGCTCCTCCGATCCAATCTCGACCAGGGGCGACCCGTTATTCCTCAATCCCCCGTTGCCACTGTGACCACGGATGCCTCCCAGGTAGGGTGGGGGGTCATTACCTGGACAGGTCGGTCCAAGGCACATGGCAACTCCAGGAAGCGCATTTACATATCAATATCCTGGAGATGAGAGCGGTACTCTTGGTACTACAAGCTCTCCATCACGCTCTCCCGCAAGGTCCGATTGCTATCCTATCCGACAACATGTCGGTGGTTTGGTATATAAACAAGCAAGGTGGAACCAGGTCATACCCACTGTGCAGAGAAGCCATGAGACTTTGGCACTGGGCGGTAGCTACCAACCGCTTTCTAATGGCAACGCACATACCGGGGAAATCCAATGTGATTGCGGACAGACTAAGCAGGACCATTCTGTTACCCCACGAGTGGTCCCTCAACCAAAGAGTGGCTGTGAAAATCTTCACCAAATGGGGTCTCCCTTGCTGCGACTTGTTTGCCAGCCCCCACAATGCGAAGTGCAGAGAGTTCTTCACTCTGATCCCCTCTCAGGGACAGATTCCCAGGGACGCTCTGACCCACATTTGGCCCCCCGGTCTTCTTTATGCCTTCCCTCCGGTTCCCCTCCTGCCGAGGGTGATACAGAAGGCGATTTACCTGGAGAGCGAAATGATTTTGATTGCCCCACACTGGCCTCGTCAGGTTTGGTTTCCCTTCCTTCGGAGTTATGCGGTAGAAGGTCCATGGTTTTTGGACCCGGTGCCGGACCTGTTGACTCATCAGTCAGGACAGTCTCACCCATCTCTCAGGTCCTTGAGGTTGGCGGCATGGTTACTCCGCTTCCATCCTTAGTCCGAGACAATTCCCTCTCTCCGGAGGTGATCCACATATTGTCTTCCTCTCACAAACCTTCCACTGTCAAACTGTATTCCAGCAAATGGAAAAGGTTCGCCTTCTGGGCTCAGCAACGAGGTATAGACCCTCTTACTGCCCCAGTATCGGAGGTTTTGAATTTCTCGGCCTCTCTTTTTCAATTGGGCTCTTCAGTTTCCACGATTAAGGTTCAACTAGCGGCTATCTCTAATTTTCATGCTTCTTTTGAACCTTCATTAATGTCTCACAAACTTTGCAAGTCTTTCCTTAAAGGAGCATGGCTCCTTAGGCCCCCAATATCTCACCCTGTTCCCCCTTGGGACCTAAATTTGGTTCTTGCTGCCTTAACTGCCCGCCCTTTTGAACCAGCTGCTACCTGCGATTTGAAATTTCTGTCCTGGAAAACCGCCTTTTTAGTGGCCATAACTTCGGCCAGGCGGGTTTCAGAACTTCAAGCTCTTTGTTCTGATCCTCCTTATTTGATATTTCACAAACATAGAGTGTCCCTGAAATTAAATCCTCCTTTTACCAAAGGTAGCTTCTTCTTTCTGCATTCAACAGACTCTAGAGCTCCCTGTATTTTTTCCCGAGTTTTCTAATAACGCAGAATATATTCTTCATCAGTTGGACGTCCATAGACAACTGCGTTTTTATTTGAATAGAACCGCTCAGATGCAGAAATCAAATCAACTGTTTGTTTCCTTTGCAATAAACAAATTGGGTCAACCAGTAGCTAAAACCTCCATAGCTAAATGGATTAAAGATTGCATCTCATTTCATTTATTCACAGGCTAACAAAGAGCTTCCCTTTCCAGTCAGGGCTCATTCTACCAGGGCAATGGCTACTTCTGTAGCCTTTCACTCCAAATTATCAATAGATGATATTTGTGCTGCGGCTACCTGGACTTCTCCGCACGCTTTCATTTCTCATTACAAACTAGATGTGGTTTCTTGAGGCAGGGCTTCCTTTGGTTCCACAGTTCTCAGGAGTGTTTTCCAATGAGCCACCCAGGATTTACGTGCTAGGGACGCTGTCCCATCAGTTATGAGTGTAGGCGAGATAGGATCCCATTACATCTTTTAGTTATGTACTTACCATAACTTCGGATGTATGGGATCCATCTCGCCTACATTCATACATACCCACCCTCCTTCCCCCTTCCATTGGGATTTAGAGGAAATGTAGTTCCATTTGGAGATCTTCTCTTGAAGAACTTAGTTGGTTGTAGTAACTACTATTTTTTCTGTGTTTGCATGTAAGTATGAAAGCGAACAAACAAGATCTGGGGAAGCAGGTGTGGGGCATCCTGGGATAGAGGGTAGCCCAGCCAATAAGAGACTTCGTTCTAGTGTACTAGTTGGCCGAGTCGGAGCCGATGGATCGGCTCCGAGCCCATCAGTTATGAATGTAGGCGAGATGGATCCCATACATCCGAAGTTATGGTAAGTACATAACTAAAAGTTTCATCAACTTGATGTACACAGACAGTTAAGGTTCTCCCTACATAGAACCAAAGAGTTTAGGAAATCAGACCAATTATTTATATATTTTTCGGAGATGATAAAAGGAATGCCAGTCTTCAAGATAACGTTATCAAACTGGATTTCAAATTGCATATCTTTTATTTACTCTTCTAATAGCAGAGAACTCCCATTTAAAAGTAAAGCTCATTCCACCAGATCTATATCCACATCTGCCACTTTTCAAGCCAGAATTCCAATGGACAGTATATGTGCAGAAGCAACTTGGGCTACCCCTCATACCTTCATTACTCATTACAAATTGGACTTGGCCTCCAGTGGTAGAGCCTTCGTTTGTTCCACGGTTCTTAAGAGTATTTTCCCATGAGCCACCTGAGAAAAAGGTGCTAGGGACGCTGTCCCATATGTAAGAATGAAGGCGAGATAGGACTACAGAACATAAAGAAGTTATATACTCACCATAATGTTCCATGTTTGTAGTCCATCTCGCCCTTCATTCTTACGAACCCACCCACCTACCCCCATCCATGTATCCTTGGAGGATCTGGAGACATGATAATGTCTATCTTCCTTAGAGTTGGAGACCTTTCATCTATTGTTTTTCCTTGTGGAAGTACTTCTATATCACTATTATAGACAGCAGCAAACAAGATCTGGGGATTGTTAGTAGTGCGTTATGGGATACCTACCTCGCCACGAGCCAACTTAGAGACTTCGAGCTTTGTAATTGGCCGTGTCGGAGCCGAGGATTGGCTCCGAACCCATATGTAAGAATGAAGGGCGAGATGGACTACAAACATGGAACATTATGGTGAGTACATAACTTATTTTTGTCCATTTCATTATTCTTCATAACTAGGTCTTGGATCCGACATTGGATCCTATCCAGCACTACAGAAAACATAGATCCAAGGCTTGAGCTCCTCCCTCTCCCATAATCCTTTTCTGCACTCTTAACCCTCAGATCTCGTTGACATTTATGCAAGGATGTGATCCTTGGCTCTCGAGTTGTGTGAGATAGCTTTTTTTCAAGTATTCTTCAGCTAAGTGAATTTTCCTGTTTTTTGCTGGTTACTACTTTCTCTAGGTAGTCTTTTTTTCTGTACCCTCTCCTCCTGTTGCTAGTACATCTCTAGTTTTAATATGTTTTGTGGTGCTCCCCTCATTTCTCTATGGTTGGTGCTTGGCACTGTTTTCATGTACTGTTCTATAGATAATGGCGTTAAGGCCTATTTGTTGACTGGCTCTTACCATTTGTTGCTAGGTGGTTTAGTGTTTGGTGTTTCTGTGTGTTTTTGGTTGTGTGTGTCTGGCCGGAGGTATGTCTGTGAAGGACAGACCTACAGGGTTTAAGAGGTGCACTTCTTATGAATGTAAGATGCCTAATTCCAACAGGTACAAGAAGTGTGTCTACTGTTTGGGGGCCGACCACCTTGAGGCTGAGTGCTCTGTGTGTGCAGTTTTCAACCCTTGAGCTCTAGTGGACCACGGTCACAAGTTGCTTTTGAAGGACATGGTTCACGGTGGTTCTCTTGTCTCTAAGTCCCCCGCTACCTTAGGCCCTAAGGACTCTTAAAGGAAAGCTCCATCTACTTCCCCTGCTGCTTCTCCTTCCTTGGCTGACAAGCAGCCTAAGCTTTCGGATCAGAGATCTGTGGATCCGAAACTGCCTTTGCCGGTGTCTGATTCGACATCTCTGAATCCGTCAGTAGATTCTGAGGTCTTCTCTGAGCAGAGGTCTTTGGATCTGACTAGAGTTAGGTCCCCTCGGATCTGCTTGCTCCTTTGGATCCAAAGAATGTGGTCCAGCAGGTGTCGGATCTGACAGGTTTGTGGGATCCAATATTGCTTTTTGAGGGCCCACTTTCCCCTTAGGAATCCACCAGGGATCCAAAGCACTTGGCTCCTAGGCCTCGGAGGCTATCTTCGGATAGTGGACATCATAAGTCTGCTTTGGGGTCCAGGCTTCGATCCCTGACCAAGTCCACACATTCCTTGGCTTCCTCCAGATCCAAACCAAAGAAAAGCCAGCAGTAAAGGTGGAAACCCACAATTTAATACATATAATAAAAAATCACATAACAAGGTAGAGGGTGATAATCCCAACTACCTGCCCCAAACCTTCTTCAGTGAGTAAACATGAGCAAACCAAAAATACACTATATATATATATATATATATATATATATATATATATATATATATATATATATATATAGTAGTAGTACATAAAACAGTTCATTGGTGCATTCATAATTGGTCATTAAGCCCAGGTGGGAACAAAGCTCCTAACTTAATAATCCATTTGCGTTTCTTAAAATTAAGTATATCATGCCATCCTGATTTTTCCCTACATTTACCCACAATACAATCTATAACAGTGAAATAAAAAGATGCAGTATTGTGTTTACACACGTTTGTACAAAGCATTAGTAGGATGTTTATTTCTAATATCACTAAGATGCTCCCCAATCCTGAGACGAAAAGGTCTAGAAGTTTGTCCCACATAGAATGAGGAGCATGAACAAGTGACCAAATAGACAACCCATTCTGTGCTGCAGTTAGCCCAAAAACTGATGCTGAAAACCACTGATGTGTTGCGACTACTGAATTCCCTCTTTTTCTGAACCCTATTGCACTGAGTACAATGACCACATGGCATGCAGCCTATCAGTGGGCCACGTGTGAGTGTACATTGAGTGGGAATCGTAGAACTAGGTATTAAGCTGTGGGTTTCCACCTTTACTGCTGGCTTTTCTTTGGTTTGGATGTATCAGTTTACGAGCCATGCAGCAGCCATACGTGCATCACGCATATTCTTGGTTCTTCCTCCAGATCCTTCAGGAGCCTTTTGCCCATGGATATGGACAGGATGACGAGGAGCTTCCTGAGGGCGCAGATAGAGATGGGCCTCTTGGCATCTCCTGCCTGCTCTGGCTTAATGAGATCCCCTGCCCCATGGTTTCCCTCTCCTCTTCCAATTGTCCCTGTTTTGAAATTTCAGGACCTGTTTCATCCAAGGGAGGCATCGACAGGGCAGAGGATGTACACTTTTCTGACTCTGTCAGGGTCTCTGACCAGCTCATTTCCTTTACCTCCATATCAGAGCGGGTCTCGGCTCTAAGAGATTGACTGTGGGTCTTTGGGGGGGAATCGGGTCCGGGCTTGTCAGATCGGCCCCTTCCCTTGGAGGTTTCAACGGTCGAAAGCTCGTGGCTGGTACAGTCTGGAGGGCCGGTACCAGGGGTTTGCTCCACTACTTTCCAGGTGGTTTTGGCGACTGGGGATGAGGAGGGAGTGTCCCCGAGTCAGTCATCCTTTCGGGTGGTAGAGCGGACTTTCTTCGGGTCTGGAGCAGTGTCCTCCACCTACCATGTCCATCCCAGCCCATCTCTATTCTGAGTCCTGAACCCATCCATCCTGTCCAGGGTCAGTCCTTTCGAGGTAGCCTTCAGGTGGCATCTAAACCTTAAGGGGCTCTTCTGTCTTCCGAGTCCAAACCTGAGCCCCACACACAAGACGGGCCATGGAAGAGTAAGTGTAAGGGGAGGGACTTGGACTTGTCCATGGAGTCTGTCATAGAGGACACAGATTTTGGTGAGGGGGATAGGTCACCCAGCCCTCTGCCAGATGACGTCTCCTTTGGAGACATTTTGGAACTGTTGAAACACAAAGGTGAATGGTCTTCCCAACCCCCATCTTTGGAGGAATCGGTGTTCCTGAATGCTTTCATGATGAGCCCTTCTACTTCCTGGGCGTCCCCTCTGCAGACAAGCTGATTGACCTTATTTCAAGCAGGACATGGAAGGAAACTGACACCATGGAACCAGTCCTCAAGAAGGCTGATAAGTTCTTGAGTCCCCCTTCCAATAGGATGCATTGGAGCAAAGGCATTCCAGTTGATGCCATTTTGGGTGCCAGGGCCACCAAAAAGGAGCGGTCTGAACAGAGCTCCACCGTCCAGCCCCCGAATACGGAGTCTTGGGCAATAGACAGACACGGGAAGTGCATCTATGCCTCAGCCACATTTGGCTTGAGAGCTCTTAACTATTTGGCACACTTTACCCACCTCCAAAGAGACCTGGCTGCTGAACTAACCGACTCTCTTTCAGAGTTGATGTCTGCAGAGGACCTCAGAAAGGTCTCCCCAGATCATCACTCTGTCCTTTATTGCTAACTTCTCGATGAGGTTAATTTCTAATGCTGATTATGGTACATCTTGAGTGGCCAGTGCAGGCATTGCCTTGAGGTGGTATGCATGGATGTGATTGTGTGGGTTTGTGGAACCCTTCAAGGCATCTTTCACAAATGCCCTCTTTGATTCCTCACTTTTTGGACCATCAGGCAAGAAGACTTTGACCCACAGTGAGCAGGAAGGGAAGATGCTGTCGGCAGTAGGGATCAAGCTTTCTACCCCCCCCCCCCAAGAACCAACGGGGAGGTAAAAAAATGTGGTTCCGAAAGTCACAGGGTTCCTTCCAGGATGCTCCTGAGGATTCCTCTTCCAAAGGTAGGGGAAGAGGGTTCCATGACAGACTTTTCCCCAAAAGCAGAGGGGGTCCGCAGAACCAGGGCTTCAGAGAGCCATACTCTGAAAAGCCTTTTCAGCTCCCCTGAGGTGCTGCCGGACTGTCCTGCCCTGGAGGCAGCTGTGGGTCTGTTCTCAGTGGACCCAAATGTCTGGGCAGCCATAAGGAACAATCGGTGGTTGCTCAATATCATATCCAAGGGTCATTGCATTCCCTTTTTTCAACCACCTCCAACTCCCAAGAGAGTTCTCCAACGTGCCACCCAGTCAGATGGAACTGGCCAAAAAAGAGAAGTTCTAAAACTTATAGCAAAAAGAGCCATCCAGCAGGTCCCAGCAGGGAAAAGAGGGTCCAGAATTTACTCGCATTTCCTTTTGGTGCCAAAAAAGACTGAAGACCTGCATCTGTTTTTGGACCTCAGCGAGTTGAATCTGTTTGTCAAGAAGTCGAAGTTGTGGATGGTCACTGTTTAGTCTATCCTGCTGCTTTTGTGCAAGGACAAGTGGATGTGCTCGGTAGAGCTCCAGGATGCCTACTGTCATGTCAAGGTAGACAGGCACTCCAGGAGGCATCTGTGTTTTTGGCTGGGAGCCAATCATTTTCAATTCAGGGCCCCACCCTTTGGACTCACCACGGTCACAGTTCATTTGAGACTGCAGGGGATACTAGGTTTTTCCATACCTGGATGATTGGCTCCTTACTGCACCCACAAAGCATCAACTGACATTAGCGACTCAGTACCTTTTGGAGACCTTCGAGTTGGGAGTTACGGTCAGTGTGGCCAAGTCATACCTAACTCAGTACCTTTTGGAGACCTTCGAGTTGGGAGTTACGGTCAGTGTGGCCAAGTCAAACCTAACTCCTGTGCAAAGTCTGGAGTTTATAGAAACTCAGCTCAGTATAGTGATAGGAAATGCAAATTTGCCCTTTCAGAGAGTGGATTTACTCAGGAAGCAGGCCAAGGCGATTCTAGATGCCCCGTCGCTACAGGCATATCTTATTCCCAAGGCTCTGCGGTCCATGTCAGTAGCTATCCTCCTTGTACTGCTGGAGAGATATTACAAGCGAGTACTCCAGTGGATGCTAGCAGTCCAGTGGTCCATTCTGTATCATCCTATGTCTATGCTGATATGACTGACACCCATTTGCAGACAATATCTTCAGTGAGGGCTTCTTTCAGAGGACCTCTTCTGAGGCAGATCTTTTTTGCATCCCCCTCTCACAGTCACAGTGACCATAGATGCATCCCTGCTAGGTTGGGGGGGGGGGCATTTTCAGGGCAGAACAGTCCAAGGCACGTGGTCCCCTACAAGTTGCACATAAATGTTCTAGAGGTGAGAGCAATCGTGCTGAAGTTGCAAGCCTTTCAGGGTTCCCTTCCTCTGGGGATGATTGCGATTCATACAGACAACATGTCAATGGTCTGGTACATCAACAAGCATGGACCACTGCACTGCTAGCATCCACTGGAGTATCTCGCCAGTGGTCCAAGGAGGATAGCTACTGACATGGACATCTGGTTTGACAGCTGTGTCTTTGATGCAAACAGGTAACCTGTAAATGGTTCATCTCCCAAGCCCATGCTTACACTTATCAAGGGTATCAGAACCTATCAGAGATTTGGGATGCATGGCTAGGCTTAAAATGTCCCTTGTGATCATTAGCCTAGTAAACACCTTCTTATCCATCTTGCTGAGAGGCCATGAGAGTGTGGAAATGGGCGATTTCTTCCAGTCACTTTCTTCTTGCAATACACATACCTGCGAGTCCGTGTTGGCAGACAGACTCAGCAGGTCCATCTTGAGCCCACATGAGTGGTTCCTGACTCCATCAGTGGTGTCTCAGATATTCTGCCAATGGGGCCAGCCTTGCTATAACCTCTTTGCATCCCCAAAAAACAACAAATGCAACAGGTACTTTGTCCTGATCTCCCGAGAGGGGCAGTCTCCGAGGGACGGTCTAGTCCACAGCATTGTTCCCCCCCAGAAGGGCAATCCCCTAGGGATGCTGTAGTCCACAATTGGCCCCCAGGTTTCCTTTATGTGTATCCACCAATACCATTCATCCCCAAGGTACTGCAGAAATCCCATAGACTGAAGTGTCCCATGACCCTCATTGCCCCTTTCTAGTCTTGTCAGGTGTGGTTTCCCCTCCTATGGTCTCATCTGAAATATCCTGCATGGATATTAGATCCCACACCGAATCTCATCTCTCAGGGATGAAAAGCCCTAACCTCCAATCCCTTTGTCTGACCATATGGTTTCTCCACTTCCCATGATACTAAGAGAGCCCAGGCTGGCTTTCCCTGTTAAGAAAATGATTCTTGCCTCTCAGAAGCCATCAACTCAAAATCTCCAACAGTAAGTGGAAACGGTTTTCCTTTTGGGCTGCTAAAAGAAATCTCGCCCCCTTCTCAGCTCCAGTTTCAAATAATCTTCTGTTTTTATTATATCTTTATCAAGACGGTGCCAGTTTCTCTACCAAAAAGCTGCAATTGGCAGCCATTTCAAATTTTCATGTTAGTAGAGGGCCTACCTTTTCCTCCAGACTACGCAAGGCCTTCATGAAAGGTGTGTTTCTTCGCAGGCCTCCTGTCAAAGATCCTTCTCCTTGGAATTTGACTGTATTGTTTCAGTCTCTTACTCAAAGTCCTTTCAAGATGGCTCAGTCCAGTGATATTAAGATCTTGTCCTGGAAGACAGCCTTTCTTGCGGCCAAAACTTTGGCTAAGAGGATCTCAGAATTACAGGCTGTGTCGTCCAAGCCACCATGCTTCATTTTTCACAAAGACAGAGTGGCCTTAGGAACTAATCCTTCCTTCATGCCCAAGTTAGCCACTGAAACTAATATCAGCCAGTCTATTCAGTTACCTGCCGTTTTTCCGAATCTTTCCAATAAAGGCAAATACCTCCTCCAGTCACTGGATGTATATAGGCAGTTAATATTTTACTTGCATAGGACTAAAGCTTATAAGGAAATCTGATCAATTGTTTGTAGCCTTCTCTCTGAACAAACGTGGACAAGCAGTGTCTAAGGTAACAGTTTCCAAATGGATTTCAAACTGTATTTCCACCATTTATTCTCTCAGGGACTTAGAGTTAACCTCATCCGCTCACTCTCTCAGGATAGTTGCTACCTCATCAGCCATCTCTGTTAGGGTGTCTATAGATGACATTTGTGCTGCGACCACTTGGTCCATTCCACACAGGATATTGTCTCCAGAAACAGAGCATCTTTTGGTTCCATGGTGCTCAGGCACATCCTTCCATAGGACTGCCCAGGATACCAATGTAGCAGGGGATTCTGGCCCAATCATGAAGATTATTGAAATGGATAACATCAGATTAGCAGTTATGTACTCACCATAACTTGGCATCTGTGTTATCCTATTTCATTATTCCTCTCTTCCTGTCCACCTTCCCCCATCCATGCTCTAGGGGGGATCTGAGGAAGCCGTAGTCATTAGGCTCCTGGACTAAGTTTCCTTGCTTAAAGTTTCAGGTATATATTCTATAGGGTGACTACAGCAAACTCAGTCTGAGGTTTGAGTGCAGAAGGGGATTATGGGAGAGGGAGGAGCTCTAGCCTTGGATCTATGTCTTGTGTAGAGCTGGATCAGATCCGATGTCGGATCCAAGACCCAGTTGTGAAGAATAACTGCTATTTTTGAATATGTACATAGTTTTGTGCATTTGTTCTAAGTTAATAGGGGGTGGGGGTTGAAAAAAAAATTTTGAGGTGTTTCATTAAAACTAAGTCTTGAAAAATATGACGGTTTCAACTGTACAAAAGATCAACCTGCCAAACATTAGCGTGTACATATAACACAAAAGTTGGAAGTGCACATTCAACAAAACTGTCATGTATAATAGGTGGGAACAATAGCTTTTTATCATAATCGCTATGCTTTTCGTATTATCTTGGAATGTAAATGGTCTTTCTGGTTTAGACATAAAGGAAAGAGTGTTCAAAAATATTTATAAAAGCAGAGTGCAAATACCAGTACTGCAGAAGAGACGTTTGATAAATGAGCATTTGAATTTGACAAAGAAAGGATTTCAGGATGGATGTTCAGCAGAATGTCCAGGACAAAGGAAAAGGGGAATAATTACATTAATTTCTATCACTATTGGAACCCCTCTAGCAGAGGAGGAAGACAGTAGGTGGACTTGTGGTAGTAAGAGGCTATTTATAAGGGATGGGATTACGCTGGCATGTATTTATATTCCACATTCTGCTATTATGGAGGGTAAGAAAATTTTTGGAGAAATATGCCTTTATAGGTGGGGACTGGAACTTGATTTACAATAGTGAAGACTTATCAGGGGGACCTAGATGGGAAAATATAACAAAAGAGGATAGATTTCTGAAAATAATTATGAAAATATTTGGTATCCAAGATAAGAATTCAATAGTAGGAACTCTAACAGAATTTACATATTCACCAGTGTACAGTAAATGGCCTAGACTATAAGGAAGTTATATTTCACAAGAACATTTGCATGGGATTGAAAGGTTAGACATGTCCAATAACTATTTCAGATCATACAACAAAACAAACTAAGATAAAAATTCAGGGTAATGAAGTAAAAATGAGATACTGGCGCTTTCCCACCTTCTTGTTAAAAAAAGAGAAAAAAAGAGAGCAATTTAAAGAATGGGTAGTAGAAATTCTTCTTCTTTTGGCTTTCCCGGTTAGGGGTCACCGCAGCGGATCACCTGTCCTCTCATGATTGTCAGTGGAGTTTTTACAGTTTTGAGTTGCCAGCCCAGTGCCCAACCTTCCACAGAAGGCACACACATGCACGCACTCATGCCTAGGGTCAATTTAGAGTGTCCAAAACACCTACGGTATGTCTTTGGTATGTGGGAGGATACCGGAGGAAACCCATGCGACCACAGGGAGGACATGCAGACTCTGCACAGAAGGCACCCCAGCCGAGGATCGAACCGGAGAGCCTCTTGCTGTGAGGCAGCAACGCTAACCGCTGCACCACCGCAGCCGCCATGTAGTAGAAATTATTAGTGAGTTATTAGGGAAAATAGAAATGTCTTTAGGAGTGAGTGGGATTAAATGGAAATGGAATTTAGAAATTGTAGAAATGAGGGATTTGGTTAAAAAGTAATAGGAATTACTTAGAGTGGCTGACAAAGGTTAAAATAATGCAGGATAAGGGCAATCTCACTGAACAAGAAGAGGCTCAAATGCAGAGTGCTAAATAGAAAATAAGGGAATGTATGGATAATATGTAAGAGTTTGGAATGATTGCTGTTAAGCAGCTGTTTTTTAATAGTGACTCCAGAACAGAGAAACTTTTAGCACAATGATTTAGGCAGCAGAAAGTAGAAAGAGTTGTTGCCAGACTTGGGGAGCTTATAACAAGAAAAACAACCAGTGATCCTGTAGGGGATTTTAAAAGTACTTCAGAAATTTTATGAATTTCTACAAACAGAGGAATTTGGAAATTAAGAAAGAACAGAAATGGAAATATTTATGGCAGATGTAATTATGCCAAGGTGAGAGGTAGATGAGACTCGACATCTAACAGTTAAGATAGGATGGAATGAGATTAAAAACATCTATAATCGGTCTTTGGGAAAGTCTCCAGGAACATAGTATTCTTGTGAAAGTCCAGATGTTAGGTGAAGACATTGATAAAGGTCTGGAAGATGTTTTACAGTATTTTAAAAGGGGTAGGACTAACATATTGAAAGAAAGCTGTGGTAGCTGTATTACCAAAGAATGGTAAAGACTCGTTTTACTTTTAAATCATGATTACAAAGTGTTTGTCTCTACTAGCTAAAAGAATGGAAAAGGTGTTACCAAAATGTGATATGGGTCAAAGTAGTTTTATAGGTTCATAGGTAGGTACTAGGCTATCGGCCGTAGGGCCTATATAAGCCTAGCCAAAAAGGTTCCCTGGCTTTTGCCACCCAAGAATTTATTTTCCTGTGCTCCTGTCGAGTAGAGCCACAAAAGTGATGCCCGGTGTGAATTTCCTATTTCCCATCCAATTGTCAAGATTTTTCTTAGAGGGCCAATGAGGAGCTTTGTTTGACATGAATGGGTAGTTTGTTTCAGAGCATGGGGAGTCTCGGGGACAGGAATGTATCCCTCAAGCATGTTCTTTTTATTGTGGTGACAAGGTTTAGATCCAGGGGGCGTGTGGCTCGGAGAGATTGGGATTTCTTTAAGTGTAGCATGTCCAACAGATCTGGGTTTGACATGGCTTTGTATGTTAGGCAGAGGTCGCCTGTGAGTAGGCTGTATGCGACGTTGTAGATCTGGAGTTTTTTGAGATGGTCTGCGTATGGCATATGTTTGAGGCCAGTAATCCTCTTAGTGAGGTATTTCTGTGGCCTTTCTAGTTGTTGTAGGTGTCTTGCGAGGTACATGCTAAACAGGGCGCAGTACTCTATAATGGGTCTGATGAGGGATGAGTAGAGAGGAATAATGACCTCTTTTTTTTCCTGGAGGAGAACCCCTTTGTGATGAGATGTGCCACATAGAATGATTTCCTGACTACTATGGCGATGTGATTATCAAAGGAGAGGCTACTGTCCACCTGTGTCCCAAGGTCTCTTATCACACTTTCGGTGTTTAGTAGGCTACCGCCTATGTGATAGTTCATGGGTACAATGTTTTGCCCAAAGGGGATGACAATGCACTTCTTGGCATTGAGCTTGAGGCCATGACTTTGACACCAAGCATCAGTCTCAGTGAGGCCCCTTTGTAGAATGTCCAGATTATTAGGTGATTCTATTATGGCTTCTAGTTTGCAGTCGTGTGCGAACTTAGTTAGCCAAAGACCTGCTGTACTAGTCTGGACTACTGAGAAGTAAATACCAAACAGGAGAGGACCCAGGACTGACGCCTGTGGTACTCCACTCGTCACTGGTCTGAAGTCGGATTTGGAGTTGGCTGCTTTCACTGTGTGGATTCTGTCAATGAGCCACTTGGCCACCCATATGTGACATAGGGATTTCTGCCCAGTCTAGTGAGTTTACCTATAATTCCAGAGTGGGGGATGGTGTCGAAAGCCTTGGCGAGGTCAAGATAGGCTGTGTGCACCACCTTACCCCCATCCACAGCTCTGGTGACTGCTTCATAGAAGTCAGTCAGGTTTAGGAGACATGATCTACCTTTTACAAATCCAAACTGAGTGGAGTCCAGAGTTTGGAGGTTACCTATGTCTTTTTTTATAAGCTTCATGATACGTTCCATGGCCTTGCAGACCAGGCTCGTCAGGCTAATAGGTTCATAGGTTCATACTAGGCTATCTGCCCTAGGGCATTTATAAGCCTAGCCAGAATGTGTTTGGCTTTCGCCACCCATTTTAAATTTATTTTGCTATGCCCTTTTTCGAGGTTAGTATACTGTGCCTCTGTCTAACAGTGACACAGAAGTGATACCCGGGGTAAACCTACGATCTCCCATCCACTCATCAAGATTCCTCTTGAAGAGAGTCAATGAGGGACTCTGCCTAACCTGGACTGGGATTTTATTCCAGAGTGAAGGGAGCCTCTGGGTTATGAATCTGTCCCTCCAGCATGTCCTATTTATTTCAGTGCTGAGGTTCAAGTCTCTCGAGCGTAGCTCGATGGGATTTGGATTTTCTGAGGTGCAGCATGTCCATTAATTCTGGGTTGGACATGGCTTTATACGTCAGGCACAGATCGCCTCTGAACAGGCGGTATGCCACTGAGTAGAGCTGGAGTTTCTTTAACCGGGCAGCATATGGCATCTGTTTGAGCTCTTTGATCCTCTTGGTGAGGTACTTTTGGGGTCTTTCCAGTTGCTGCAGGTGTCTGGTAAGGTACATCCCAAAAGGGCATTGTACTCAATTATGGGCCTGATGAGGGATGAGTAAAGAGGCACGATGACGCCCCTGATCTAGATGTGAATCCCTTCATGATTAGGTGGGCTATATAAAATGTTTTTCTAACCACTTTGGCCACGTGGTTGTCAAATGAGAGATTGCTATCAACTTGGGTCCCCAGGTCCCTAATTACTTCTTCTGTACTTAATGGATTACCACCTATGTGGTAATTTGTGGGCGCTTTGTTTTTGCCAAAGGGGATGACTATACACTTTTTGGCATTTAGCTTGAGGCCATGGCTCTGGCACCAGTTGTCTGTTTCTATGAGGCCCTTTTGGAGGATGCTTGTGTCGGCTGGAGAGTCGATTATGGCACCCAGTTTGCAGCCATCTGCGAACTTGGTCAGCCACAGTCCTTCCGTGTTGGCCTGTACCTCCGAGAAATATATACCGAACAAGAGAGGTCCCAGGACTGAGCCTTGTGGGACACCACTTGTAACTGGTTTGGAGTCTGACATGGCTCCAGCAATTCTAACCATCTGGGTTCTGTCCTTGAGCCAATTTGCAATCCATCTAGTGACATAGGGGTTTATATTTAAGCTGGTGAGCTTATCTATAATGCCCGAGTGGGGTATTGTATCGAAGGCTTTTGCGAGGTCCAGGTAGGCTGTGTGGACCACCTTCCCCTCGTCAATGGCCTTGGTGACTGTTTCAAAGAAATCAACCAGGTTTAAGAGGCAGGATCTGCCCTTAACAAAGCCGAACTGGGTAGGATCCAGTGTTTGTAGGTCCCCAATATCTTTATTTATGAGGTCCATGATGACCCTTTCCATAGCTTTGCAGACCAAGCTAGTCAGGCTTATGGGGCGATAGTTTCCAGGATCCGTTGAGGCACCACCTTTATGAAGAGAGACCACTGTTGCTGTACGCCACTCTTTGGGCACATATCCTGTAGTAAGGCTGAGATTGAACAGTAGTTTTATGTTTGGGTTTAGCTCTTCTTGGAGTTCATGTAGGACGCAGCCCGGGACACCGTCTGGTCCCATTGATGCTGTGTTTTTTGCTTTGGAGAGGGCGGCTCTTACCTGAGCATCTGAGATGTCAGGGGGGCAGCACTCTGCTGGGATAGATATTTGCCCTTTTGGTGGGGAGTTTGCGCTGAACCTGTCAGCTAGGATGTTGGCAATGTCTGTGCGTTCAGTGTATTTTTTGTCATTTTGGACTAATTCTGAGCATATCTGGGAATTACCACCCAGGTTCCTAACATAACTAAAGAAAGCCTTGTGATTATCCTTAGTGTCCTGTGCAGTTTTTCTCTCGAAGCTGGCCTTAGACAATTTTATGTGTGCCCGTAGTTTTTTGCTAATACTGATCAGTGATGCCTTCCCTTATGGGATTTTGCTCTATCATTTAGTAGCTTCCTCCTTCTATTGTATAGTTTGTTTATGGCTGGGGTCCACCAGACAGGACGTCTGCCTTTGGAGGATTGGGTCTTGGTTTTAATTGGGATCGCATGATCCATGCATTCCTGAAGGTGTTCATAGAATGCGTTTATAAAGGATTCTGCGGTCTGGGCCGTATTTTCCACAGGCCCGGGGGCTTTGAAGGATTCCACCTCAGTTTTGAGGAGTGTGAAATTTGCTTTAGAGAAGTTTTTCACTGTGATTTTCTGGGCAGGGGGTGGGGTCGGGATGTGAATATCCAGTGAGATTAGTTTATGGTCTGATCTTACCAGTGAGGGATACACTTCTGGTCTGGAGCATAGAGTCCCCATGTTGGTGATGATCAGGTCCAGTATGTTTTCCCCTCTTGTGGGAGTGGTAGCAAGTTGTTCCATAGCATTTGAGTTTATAAATTCAAGGAACCTTTGGGCTAGGGTGTTGGAGCTAGAGTAATGCTCCCAGTCTATGTTTGGGTAGTTGAAATCGCCCAATATAATGATGTTTGGAGAGACCTTCATATTTTCCAGTGTTCTCAGGAAGGCCAAGTGGGGTTCCTGGGTTTGGGAGGGTGGTCTGTAGCAGGCTATAAACTGGAAGGCAGTTTTACCCACTGTTAGTTGCACATGGATAGTCTCTGATGCTTCGTGCTTTGCCACCAACCTGGAGGTGTGGGTATCTTTGATGAATATCGATACTCCCCCTCCTTTTGTGGTTCGGTCCAAGTTTTGGGGCCAAAAAGCATGGTATGAGGTATATTCTGGTAGTGCTGGGGTGCTCTCGGGAGCCCTGAACCAGGTTTCTGTTACTGCACAGATATCGATGTTCTCCATGCTAAGGAGAGTTTCGAGTGCGTGCATCTTGAGGTTTAGACTTCTGGCGTTGAGTAGCATTACTCTTAGTTTCTTATCACTTGTGATACCTATGGAGGTGGGTTTGTCTTTTGAGCCTTGCCTAAAAAAGGCACTATGGGGGCAGCAAGAGCCTTTGCCAATATCCGAAAGCCCAGGGGTGACAGGTGCAAGCCGTCCCTTGTGAAGCATCGTGGCTTGTCGAGCATATCATCCCAAGCTGACAGGCATTGGATCCCCTTTGAATGACACCAGTACTTAAGCCAATTGTTGAAATTGATCATCTTGTCTTCATATTGTGGCATCATTCTTGGTGAGGGTAAGATGCTACTCAAGGTCAGGGTCATACCGGCCTGGGCTACATGCTCAGAGAGCTCCTTTATGTCTCTTTTCATGTAGTCCAGGGAGGTACGTCTCAGGTCATTCACACCAGCATGGACAATGACTGAGTCATATTTCTACTTGCCTTGGAGTGACCTGAGTGCTTGTGTTATGTGGCGGATCCTAGCGCCCGACAGGCTGCTCACTGTGACCCTCTCCTTGTTCAGCCTGGTGATCGGGACGTCAGTGTGCCTGACGATAGTCACCTATTACAAGTGTATCAGGTGTGTTGTTTAGTCTTAAGGGCTGTGACTGTTCGGCACACTGGCTTTGTGAGATATGTGTTACACGTGTTTTGTTTTCGGGTAGCGGCTGCTTGGGTGTCTGCTTTGGAGGTCTCTGCTGCTTTGGCAGATCTTTATTTAGAGCCTCCGAGTATGTTTTTGTGTGATTATGTGTTTGGTTTGCTGTCGTGGTAGGTCTATGTGAGACTGGAATTGTAGTGAGTGTGGTTTCCTTCTCCTCCTGACTGGTTATGCCAGTACTGAGTTGAGAGAGCTTAGCCTCCAGTTTGGCTATATGGTTGCATCTCTCACATGTGTTGGAATTTGTTGGGAGGAGGAGAGAGTTGTCTGTGTACATGAGGCAGTTGTAACATTGCCTCAAGATTCCCAGATTCACCAGCTGGACCAGAGAGGAGATTGCCAACTGACCTTTGGACATGCTAGAATAATATTGGGAATTCCTTAATAATTGAAAACCAGGGCCAGTGGGGAGTGAGGGTGTAGTGCTTTTAATTTTTAGTGCTGACTTATATAATTGCTTTAGTGAGCAAGTGCCAGGTAACTTAAGTGCAATGTGTTACAGGTAACTTAAATGCAAAAACGACAAACAGTAACTTTCTTTCAAGTGAAACAAGGAAATAAGTACAGTAAGCAATGCAGATATCACTAGTGATCCACAGAAGTGCTGAGAAGCTGCGTATTAGGTGGAATTAGCGTTCCAGGGAAATAACAAGCAAACAAACAACAAGCATATAAACAAAGCTAGATTCAGCAGGCCTGGATCTAGTCTATGCTACAGCAATACAGTTCAAATATTCAGGCACTATAAACCTTTAACCAGAAATTCCCAGCTCAGAAGGGGAGAGTCCAGCCTCTTCTCCCACAAGAGTGCAGACCACAAACCTTCTTAATGTAAAATACCTGGCCTGAAGCCCAAGTGCTTAAACCAGAACTAATACACTTTAAGAATAACAGACACTGGGCTCTCAGTCAGCAGTTCCCAACTTAGAAGGATGAAAGCTACCTGTCCTGCCACCACAGTGCATGCCACAAACCTTCCTAATGTAAAACAACTGGTCTGAAGCCCAAGTGCTTAATCCAAAAGACTTAGAATGATAGCTACACTTTAATCAAGTTAGTACCAAGCAGTAATAAATACAATTGAATACTTTAGAGAATGCCTGGATTAGTGCTCAAGTTACACAAACAAAGCTAGATCCAGCAGGCCTGAATCCAGTCTATGCCACAGTAAACAAGGCGCACCAACTTCAGTAAGAAGCAGTTCAGATATGCATGCACTATAAGCCTTTAACCAGAAATTCCCAGCTCAGAAGGGCAGAGTCCAGCCTCTCCTCCCACAAGAGTGCAGACCACGAACCCTCTTAATGTAAAATAACTGGCCTGAAAGCCCAAGTGCTTAAACCAGAATTAATACACTTTTAGAATAACAGACACTGAGCCCACAATCAGCAGTTCCCAACCTAGAAGGATGTAAGCTACCTGTTCTGCCACTACAGTGCAGACCACAAACCCTCTCAGTGCAAAACAACTGGTTCGAAGCCCAAGTGTTTAAACCAAAAGGCTTAGAATGAGTTACACCAAGCAGTAATAAATACAATTGAGTACTTTTAGGATGATGCAAAAGTAAAAAAAAGTAGGTAGAAACACAAGTACAGTAAAAGCAGATGAAATTTTTTCTTTCTTTTTTTTTTTTTTTTTTCTTTTCTGAATAAGTGCTGAGATCAAAGAAAGATTTGAGTGCTGAAACTAGAAAACTGGCTAGTTATAAGGAAAAAAAACTAAGCTAGAAGGCTTCCCTCCAACACAGAAGGGCCTAACTGAAGAGCAGAGTCAAAACTTCCAGTTCAGTTAATATTCCTTCCACACAGTTAAAATCAATTTAAATACTGTATTTTTTTGAAAAAAAAGAGCAGATAAAGGTACTTAAATTCTCTTATACGTCCAGTTGAATTCAGCAAGTTCTTAGCCGGCCAAAGCTGAGGTTTGTAAGCAGAAAATATTTCACACTGTACCACTTAAATAGGCAAGGACAGGAAATCAAAGAATGTGACTACCCCCACACCTGTAATTACTAGCAAATAACAAAATTCAGCAAACACTGACTAACTTCCAGTTCAGTTAATATTCCTTCCACACAGTTAAAATCAATTTAAATACTGTATTTTTTTGAAAAAAAAGAGCAGATAAAGGTACTTAAATTCTCTTATACGTCCAGTTGAATTCAGCAAGTTCTTAGCCGGCCAAAGCTGAGGTTTTTAAGCAGAAAATATTTCACACTGTACCACTTAAATAGGCAAGGACAGGAAATCAAAGAATGTGACTACCCCCACACCTGTAATTACTAGCAAATAACAAAATTCAGCAAACACTGACTAACTTCCAGTTCAGTTAATATTCCTTCCACACAGTTAAAATCAATTTAAATACTGTATTTTTGAAAAAAAAAGAGCAGATAAAGGTACTTAAATTCTCTTATACGTCCAGTTGAATTCAGCAAGTTCTTAGCCGGCCAAAGCTGAGGTTTTTAAGCAGAAAATATTTCACACTGTACCACTTAAATAGGCAAGGACAGGAAATCAAAGAATGTGACTACCCCACACCTGTAATTACTAGCAAATAACAAAATTCAGCAAACACTGAGTAACTTCCAGTTCAGTTAATATTCCTTCCACACAGTTAAAATCAATTTAAATACTGTATTTTTTGAAAAAAAGAGCAGATAAAGGTACTTAAATTCTCTTATACGTCCAGTTGAATTCAGCGAGTTCTTAGCCGGCAAAGCTGAGGTTTTTAAGCAGAAAATATTTCACACTGTACCACTTAAATAGGCAAGGACATGAAATCAAAGAATGTGACTACCCCCACACCTGTAATTACTAGCAAATAAAATTCAGCAAACACTGACTAACTTCCAGTTCAGTTAATATTCCTTCCACACAGTTAAAATCAATTTAAATACTGTCTTTTTTTTGAAAAAAAAGAGCAGATAAAGGTACTTAAATTCTCTTATACGTCCAGTTGAATTCAGCAAGTTCTTAGCCGGCCAAAGCTGAGGTTTTTAAGCAGAAAATATTTCACACTGTACCACTTAAATAGGCAAGGACAGGAAATCAAAAATGTGACTACCCCCACACCTGTAATTACTAGCAAATAACAAAATTCAGCAAACACTGACTAACTTCCAGTTCAGTTAATATTCCTTCCACACAGTTAAAATCAATTTAAATACTGTATTTTTTGGGAAAAAAAGAGCAGATAAAGGTACTTAAATTCTCTTATACGTCCAGTTGAATTCAGCAAGTTCTTAGCCGGCCAAAGCTGAGGTTTTAAGCAGAAAATATTTCACACTGTACCACTTAAATAGGCAAGGACAGGAAATCAAAGAATGTGACTACCCCCACACCTGTAATTACTAGCAAATAACAAAATTCAGCAAACACTGACTAACTTCCAGTTCAGTTAATATTCCTTCCACACAGTTAAAATCAATTTAAATACTGTATTTTTTTGAAAAAAAGAGCAGATAAAGGTACTTAAATTCTCTTATACGTCCAGTTGAATTCAGCAAGTTCTTAGCCGGCCAAAGCTGAGGTTTTTAAGCAGAAAATATTTCACACTGTACCACTTAAATAGGCAAGGACAGGAAATCAAAGAATGTGACTACCCCCACACCTGTAATTACTAGCAAATAACAAAATTCAGCAAACACGGACTAACTTCCAGTTCAGTTAATATTCCTTCCACACAGTTAAAATCAATTTAAATACTGTATTTTTGGGGAAAAAAAGAGCAGATAAAGGTACTTAAATTCTCTTATACGTCCAGTTGAATACAGCAAGTTCTTAGCCGCCCAAAGCTGAGGTTTGTAAGCAGAAAATATTTCACACTGTACCACTTAAATAGGCAAGGACAGGAAATCAAAGAATGTGACTACCCCCACACCTGTAATTACTAGCAAATAACAAAATTCAGCAAACACTGACTAACTTCCAGTTCAGTTAATATTCCTTCCACACAGTTAAAATCAATTTAAATACTGTATTTTTTTGAAAAAAAAGAGCAGATAAAGGTACTTAAATTCTCTTATACGTCCAGTTGAATTCAGCAAGTTCTTAGCCGGCCAAAGCTGAGGTTTTTAAGCAGAAAATATTTCACACTGTACCACTTAAATAGGCAAGGACAGGAAATCAAAGAATGTGACTACCCTCACACCTGTAGGGCAGTAGTTCCCGGGGTCTTGGTGGCACCACCTTTGTGGAGTGGGATAACCGTCGCTGTGCTCCATTCAGGAGGCACAAAGCCTGAAGTGAGGCTATGATTGAACATGGTACTTAGGTGGGGTGCCAGTTCATTCTGTAGTTTGTGCAGGATGCAGCCTGGGATGTTGTCTGATCCCATGGATGCTGTGTTCTTGGCTTTGGAGAGTGCAGTCTTTACTTGTGCGTACATGATTACAGGGGCTTTGCATTCTTCCGGTATAGAGATGGGCCCTTTGTGGGGTGGGGGTGGGGTAGAGTTTCCACTGAGTATCAGCCAGGATGTTGGCGATATCAGTTGGCTCTGTATATCTAATGCCATTGTGCTGTAGCTCAGAGCAGATCTGAGTGTTGCCATTGAGATGCTTGACATAGCTGTAGAAAGCTTTGTGATTGTCTTTAGAATCAGCGGCGATTTTATCTTTGTAACTGGCTGTGCAGGATTTTATGAGAGAGCTCAGCTTCTTGCTGAGGCTGACCTCAATCATGAAATCATGGGATTTTACTCTGTTTTGCAATGGCTTCTTCCTTCTGTTGTAGAGTTTGTTTATGGCAGGGGACCCCCAGATTGGCTTCCTTGTTTTGGAGGATAGCATCTTGGTTCTTTTGGGGATGGCACGATCCATGCACTTGTGCATGTGCTTATACAGTGCATTTGTATAGGTTTCAGCAGTTGTGCCACTTTTTCCCGTCTATATGGGTGTCATGAAGTTTGCCACTTATGTCTTAAGAAGCATGAAGCTGGTTTTGGAGAAGTTTTTTACGGTGGTTTCCTTAACAGGGGATGGGGACAGGATATGGATGTCTAGGGTGATTAGCTTGTGGTCAGATCTGACCAGCAAGGAGTTGACTACTGGCATGGAGCATTGGTTGCCCAGATTGGTAATGACCAGGTCCAGGATATTGCTGCCTCTGGTGGGGGTATGGACAAGCTGATCCAGGGCGTTGGAATTTATGTATTCCAGAAAACGTTGAGCAAATGAGTTAGTGCATGAGTAGTTTTCCCAGTTGATGGTGGGGTAGTTGAAATCTCCCATTATTAGGGTATTGGGCTGCACCTTAATGTTGTCCAGTATATTAAGAAATGTGGAGTGGGCATCCTGGGGCATGGCGGGGGATCTGTAACTTGTTTCCCTGTATGGAAACTGCCATTTATGGAGGGAAGGCAAACATCTGACAGTGTTACTAGAACAA
The DNA here is from genome assembly GCF_019279795.1 of Protopterus annectens. Taxonomy (NCBI): domain Eukaryota; kingdom Metazoa; phylum Chordata; order Ceratodontiformes; family Protopteridae; genus Protopterus; species Protopterus annectens. The sequence goes on along the minus strand of NC_056728.1, from coordinate 36,455,701 downwards.
TGATGTTCCAGAGGAAAGCAGAATGTAAGAAAAACACTTTCTTTGGTGGGTCTTAATGCAGAGAAAGCATTCGACTGAGTAAACTAAGGTTTTATGAATAGGGCAATGGAAACATCTGCATTCCCTAATACAAGAATAAGGTTAATTAGAAGACTATATGAAGGATTGGAGGCAAGAATGAAAACAGGAGGGTTCCTCTCTGGTAAGTTGTGTTTGAACTGAGGAATCAGGCTGGGATGTCTCCCAGCATTAAAAGTTATCCAGATCTATATCAAATTGTCGCCCGATTAGGTTGTCGAACACCTAAATGTCGACAACTTAAAATCACGAACTGCATTTTCTACACAGGGAAACAAGTTGTTTGGCTGTTACAGGGATTTTGCCCTGTGTAGAGCAATCTCAGGTTGGTATATTTGGGGGGGGGGGGCACAGCCCCCCACTTGATTTCTGTTTACATTTTCTTTCTTTACTTTGGCCAACGGCTTTCTTTCCCTTTGTGGAAAGTGCCATTCATGATTTTAAGTTGTCGACGTTTAGTTGTCGATGTTTAGGCATTTGACAACCTAAGAGGTCGACGATGTAATAGAGACCCAAGATATCCTACAGCTCTATACCCCATCCAGAAGTATATAACCTTCATAAAAGAGCTGGAATAAACCTCTACTCTTTCTCCATTGCTAAACAATTGAACACCCTACCCCTAAATATCACAACCTTAGACTACTTAAGGGCCTTCAAACTCGCCCTAAAAACTCACCTTTGCAACACACACATCTGTCTCTGTTCCTTTCCCAGAGTCTAACACACATTTTTTCCTATCTCTTCATCCTGAGTATATTACTTCTGTCTCGCCATACCTTTTTCTCTCCTCATACTACCTCCCCCACCATCTTTGGTGCCAGGCTCCTCCCCTGACCATCTACATTTTTTCTGTGCACCCTTTCTCTCTTAACTCATAGGATCATAGGAAGTTACTAGGCTACTGGCCCTGAGGCCCTTATAAGCCTAGCAAAGAGTTTAGCCCATGTTTAGACAAGTCAGCACCCAAAGCCCCTGTCCAGGGACACGGGTGGAATCTCAGGGTGTATTTTCTGATGATCTTCGTGTTTCACTGTTGCATTCATCACATTTGGGTTATCTGCCTGCAGGTAGCCCTCAGCCAGCCAGAATACCAGAGTCTTTGGATTTGTGCGTCAGATGCTGTCGCTTCTTCCATGATGTCAGGTCGTCAAGGGTGTAAAACATGCAGCTGACACCATTACCCCAGTCTTTCTTGCCATGCGGTGCCCGAAGCAGAAGCAGTGTGCAAGTGCCGTTCGGCCGACTCCTGCAATTTTCGTTTTCAAGTTCCAGACCTGAAGTCTTCATAAAGATAAGTACCCCATTGGGGATCCTTTTTTCTTGCTCTAACCGATGTCAGAAAAAATTAACAATTGTCTTGCCTGTGGAAAGGAAATACCTCATAGAGATTTTCATTCTTACTGCATCACCTGTTTAGGCCCTGACCACGACTTCCCTCACTGTCGGTTTTGTGCCTTGTTCAACGCCCGAACTATTCGTCGTCAGACTTTTTTTGTAGCTAAATACTTTCATTCTCGATCTCCGTACTCCAAAATGGCTTCATTAAGCCATCTGACTACCGATCTCCCGAAAAAACGTAAGGATAAACACAGAGACAGACCGCATAAGTCAAAAACTGCCGCCGACGCTTCCGATAAGCTAGTTGCCAGTCCGCCAGTACTCAGTGAGGTGCTTTTGCAGCACCTGATACCCACTACTACAGATCCGCAGGCCTCTACTGAGACCCATTCTGCCGTGAGATGCTTCTTCGACTATGGAACCTGTGGATGTCTCTACCTTGGATGGGTCTGGAGCCGCTGTGCAGGCACCAGCTTCTGAGGGTGTATTCAGGCCTACCGATTTTCATATCAAGCTGATGACTTCGTTTCAAGCTAGAAATACCAAATTCCTCAGGCCTAAAGCTCACACTAAGCCTAGAAAACCGACGACCAAAGTGCATTCTCAGGCCCATATACCTCAAAAACAAATGATTAGAATGGCTGAAGACCTTATTACCTTAATTAGGGAAAGTCAGCCTTCCCCCTCTAGAACTGATTTTCTTTCTGATTCTTCTAATGATGAAAACTGATCTCTCTGTTTTTTCTGACTACCAGGATTTACCCCTATCTACTTATGAGGATTCTGATGCAGAGAATTCCATTCCCTCTGCTTCCCCTCCAGAAGATTTTTCTTTCGGTGAAACCTTGCATACCCTTAGGGAACATTTCCACTGGGAAAGTCAGGACTATTCTCAATCCAAAAAGAGACTTAGGCAATTTTTAAACCTGCCTCAACAGAGGCCTCTGGCTACCCCTCCTGTTCTGAAGATTGTAGATGTTTTCTTGGAATCCAGCCTTACCCCAGACACTTTGCCTCCAGCTCCCAGGAAACCTGACAGGTACTGCAGAGTACCCGACTCTCACAAATTCCTTTTCAAGAATCCTACTGTGGATCCAGAGTCCATTTCCCAAGTACCAAAAGGCATTAAGGCTACTGCTGCCAAAAATCCTATCCCTTCTGATAGAGATTCTAGAGCTTTTGACAGATGGGGTAAGAAGGTATATACTTCTGCCACTTTGGCCATTAGGGCTTTAAATTGCCAGTTTCATATGTTAAACTATCAGCAGGATGTTATTGGCTTAATTAAACAGAAAATTATGTTGATTCCTGACTGTGCTGAGCACAAAGATTTACAAGAGTTAATGCACTCTGCTGACCAAGTAGGTAAACATACTTTGCAATGTGGTTTTGATGCTTTAGAAGCATCTTGCAGGGCTACTGTCACTGGGTCTGTACTTAGACGACATGCTTGGCTTAAGGAGCAAAACTTGCCAGATCATGTTAAAGCTAAATTACTGATTGCACCCTTACACCAAGAGCACGTTTTTGGCAACAAAGCAGAAGAAGTCCTCAAAAGGATGGAGGAAAAAGCTAAATCTATGCAAACTGTTAAAAGATTTCTTACAAGTACAGCCACCTAGATTCAGTAGGTATTGGCCTTCAAAGAACTGGTCCTTTCCAGTCCCTTTCAGATCTTCTCAGTCCAAACCCAGGAGCAGCAGACCACCAAGACTTCAGTCTCAGGCTATGCGCAGATCTAAGCAGTGGGGGGCCCCCACTTTTAAAGCAGGGAATAGTAAGCCTTCCCCCTATGGAAAAATGGCACAATGACTTATCCTTACCCCTACCAAGCCTTGCTCGCCTTGCATGCCAAAAACTGGGAACTCATTACCCAAGACAAATGGGTTTTAAACATAGTTTCCCTAGGATACAGATTCCACTTCCACTCACTCCCAACCCCAAGTGGATGGCCAGACCTTCCCCCAAACCAGTGGGCGGAGACCCAAAAATAAGTGGTCTCTCTCCTCAGTATCAGGGCTATTCAGCCTGTTCCAGCAGAACAAAGGGGACAACGTTTTTATTCAAGACTGTTCCTGGTTCCCAGAAAAGAAAACTCCTGGCATCCTATCCTGGACCTTTCTATTCTCAACACCTTTCTGGTAGTTCAAAAATTCAAAATGCTAACTTTTCAACAGCTTCTTCCTATGCTAGCCAAGGATGCCTGGCTGGCAACAACTGTAGACTTAAAAGAAGCTTACCTGCACATCCCAATAAGGGAATCCTGCAGAAAATTCCTACTTTTCAGGGCAGGTTCCATGCACTGTCAGTTCTCTGCTCTGCCTTTTGGCTTATCTACTGCATCCAGGGTATTTACAAAGTGCCTAGCTCATGCCATTGCATTTTGCAGGCAGAGAAATATTCAGATTTACCCATATTTGGACGATTGCCTGAGAGTCAGGACTTGCTATTACAGCACCTGGCATTTATAAATAGACTTCTGACTTCACTGGGGTACACCATCAACATGAAGAAATCATACCTATTACCCTGCCTACAGATTATATTCCTGGGAGCAAGCTTGAACACAACTTACCAGATGGCATTCCTCACTCCAGAGAAACAAGTTAATTTGACAACCTACTTCAGACTACTGGCCACAAAAACCCAGCTATCTGCAAGGAAAATCCTGCAGGCCCTGGGGTTCATGGCCTCTTGCATTCTGTTAATTCCATATGCAAGACTGCATATGAGGAAACTTCAGTGGTACCTACAAAGCCTATGGTGTCAACATTCTCAGGACCGGGAAACAATGATTCCTATTATCCCTTGTCTAAGGGCAGAGTTCCTTTGGTGGGCAGAGGCCTGCTACCACAACAAGGGACTCCCTTTCACTCTACCCCCTGCCACCCAAACCCTAACAACAGACGCATCAGACTATGCATGGGGGGCTCATATGGCAGGACAGTGCATTCAGGGCAAATGGAACCCAAAACAGATACACCTGCATATCAGTCAAAAAGAAATGTTAGCTGTACAGAATGCTCTGACAGCCTTCAGAGGCCTTATTATTCCAGAACAACTATTGGTAAAGACAAACAACACCACAGTTATGTGGTACATAAACAAACAGGAGGGAACCCATTCCTACCCACTCTGCAGACTAGCCATGGCTCTGTGGAACACAGCCTTGAGCTACCAAGTGAACCTACAAGCTCAGTTCCTGCCAGGCAAACTAAAGTCACTGGCAGACGACAAGCAGAAATCTCATGGACCCACACGAATAGAAGCTGAAGCCCAAAATATTCAAGCTCTTGAACAAATGGGGGGACACCAGATGTAGACCTGTTTGCCTCCCCTCAGAACTACCAGTTGAACACATTCTGCACCAGAACTCCCCACAGTCAAGCTTGGAAAACAGATGCCTTGTCGTTTACCTGGGAAAGCCTCTCAGTTTATGCCTTTCCCCCTCTGCCTCTCCTCTCGAAGGTTCTACTAAAGATCAAACAGGACAAGCCAAGGACAATACTGATTGCACCAGACTGGCCACGCCAGCACTGGTACACCCTTTTTCACAGTCGGACAGTGCTACAACCTTGGCACCTGCCTCAGACCCCTTCCCTGCTGTCCCAGCAGGCGGGCCAGATTCTGCACCCTCAGCTTCATACCCTGAACCTTGCAGCCTGGCTAATTCCCTGACCTCACCTCCAGCAGCCCTCAGTAAGCAGGTGCTGGATGTCATTCTTGAGGCAAGGAGGCCTATTACTAGAAAATCTTATTCAGAAAAGTGGAAAAGATACTGTTCCTGGAGTCAGGCTCAGGGGATGGGCACAACGGTTCCCAGCTTACCTCATATTCTAGATTATTTAACAAAAATGCTCCACAAGGGCCTATCTTTCTCTTCAATTAAGATTCATGCTTCTGCCATATCAGCACATTATAATACTGATCCACCCCTCTTCTCTCATCCCCTGCTAAAACAATTCCTTAGAGGGGCCAGAAATTTAAGACCACCCAGAATGGCTCCCACTCTAGCCTGGGACCTTAATTTTGTATTGGAAAAACTCACTCTTCCCCCACTTTGAACCAGCTGCTACAGCAGAGTTGAAATTCCTTTCTTGGAAAACAACTTTACTTCTAGCCATCACTTCATCAAGAAGCATGTCTGAACTGCAGGCCTTCATGGCATTGGAACCCTTCATTAACTTCCATGCGGACAGGGTTTCCCTCAGGATTAATCCGTCCTTCATGCCCAAGGTGGTATCTAGTGTAGCTCTAAACCAGTCCAATCATTTGCCTACTTTTTTTCCCAAATCCTCAGAATAAAGGGGAAAGGATACTACATTCTCTGGACGTACACAGACAGCTTAGATTCTGTTTGGACAGGACTAAGCCTTTCAGAAAATCTGACCAGCTGCAAGTGAGATTTGCTACAGGGGCAGAGGGGGAGGCCATTTCAAAGCAAACCATTTCCAAATGGGTAGTACATTGCATCCATTTCTGCTACAAACACTATGGAAAACCTACCCCACAGGGGATAAGAACACATTCCACCAAGGCTACATCTACCTCTACTGCATTTCTCAGAGGAGTCCCTACCAGGGACATCCTGGAAGCTGCAACCTGGAACTCTGTACATACTTTCACCAAGCATTACCACCTGCCTATCTTTTCTAAATCCAGAGCTGGATTTGCCACAGCAGTTTTACAGGGTCTTATTGCTAGCCCTAATGCTCTTTAACTACCTCCACCCTTCCTTAGCTTTGGGAATCAACCCAAATGTGATGGGTCTATATTATATCCTCGAACTCTTAAAAAGGCGAACGCTGATTAATCGAACTTATTTTCTCGCAACTGCAAAATATCGAAGCAGCAGAAACTCAATTTTTTTCCTAGGGAAAGAATTCGGTTGTCCGTTTCTGTTGCTTCAGTATTTTCAGTGTTATGGTGGAAAGTTACTGGTCGGATTCAGGTAAGTGTGTGATTGTGTGGATGTGAGTGTTAGGGTGATTTAGGTGAGTTAGGGTTAGGGCTCGGGTTAGGTGTGTGTGCGATTGAGTGGACATGAGGGTTAGGGCGGATTTAAGTGAGTTAGGGTTAGGGAGCGAGTGAGGTGAGTGTGTGATAGTGACGGACCTTAGGGTTAGGGTTTGGGTTAAGGTAAGTGGGTAGTTAGTGGTGTGTGCATAGTTTAGTGTAGGGTTAGGTATCAGATTTTAGGTGTATGTGTGTGGATTTCTGTTTGTTTGGTGTGCTTGTGTTATGTGTATGTGTTTTGGATCAGCGATTTTTTTTTTCCCCTGGGAAAAAAATCGCTGATTTGACAGTTCGAGATTGTAAGCTTTCGCTTAAATTAGGTCGATCAATCAGCGTTCGCTTTTTTAAGCATTCGATGATATAATATAGACCCAATGTGATGACTGCAACAGTGAAACATGAAGAACATAGTACAGTTGTGTACACTTACCATAAATGTAGATGTTCGAGTGTATTCACTGTTGCAGTTCTGGTAACCCTCCGTCCAGCCCCCTGACTTCTCTTGACTTTTACTTTTCCTCCTTGTTTGGCATATATCATGTGTATTTGCTTTTTGCTGTTAGGGGGTTCCATACCATATAATTGCTTCCTATTGTGGGGGCACCTGACATCTGGGGCAAGAAAAACTGATGTAATGGCATCGGCTGCATGTTTTATACCCCTAACGACCTGATGTCATGGAAGAAGCAACAGCATCCAACACACAAATCCGAAGACTCTGGTATTCAGGCCGGCTGAGAGCTACCTGCAGGCAGATAGCCCAAATGTGATGACTGCAACAGTGAATACACTCGGAACATCTACATTTATGGTAAGTGTATACAACTGTACTTTTCCCATCCAGTTATCCAGGTTGCGCTGCCCAGCATTAAAAGATACTTACCAGAGAGGAACCCTCCTGTTTTAATTCTTGCGTCCAATAACTGATGACCTATTACTCACCTCTCATCTCCAGCAAGCTCTACATCTCAAATTACATCTATCCTATATTTTTCACATTCTCCTTACTTTACCTCTAAACATCTCTCATACTCCTTACCTAGCCTATATACATCTCTCTACTGTAGTCTACTATTCCTTACCTACCCTCTCTACATCTCATCCCTCTCTATCACTGTATCCTCGCTCCCTCCATCTCAGTAATCCCGAACAGAAAGCTATACCCCTCACACTCTGTAAACGTACAACTTTACTTACATGAATTCATCCATCTTCTGACTGTTCACTTTATCATGTATCCCTGACAGACCCTAACCCCAAATTTATACTCTTTCATAGCTAAGCTTTACCATGTCTATTTATCTTACATAACAATACTTTGACACATTGTGCAATTTCTCATTTTTGATTGTAATATGCTGTACCAACCTGTATGTGTAATGTCTATTTATCTTATGTAATAATGCTTTAAGCTGTTGCGTTTCTTTTCATTCTTGATTGTAATATGTTGAATTAAACTGTATGTGTAATGTATACTGTACATTGTCAAAAATTCTGCACTTTATGTGGAGCTTTTCTCCTCGGGCCTCCGCTGAAAATGGGTTTCTGACTCAGTCGGACTTCCCCGGTAAACAAATGTCAATAAATAAAATAAATAATGTGCTCTTTCCCCTTGGTTATTTGCTTTATATTTAGAGCCATTGGCAGAGAAAATAAGGGACTCGGGAATGCAAGGATATGGGTATGGTAATCAAGAAAAGTCTACTTTATTTGCAGGTAATATTGTTTTGTACCTGATAAATCCAGAAAAGGGCATCTTAATGTTGTGAACCATTTTCAGACAGTTTTAAGTCTTTTCAGGATATAGAACTAAGGAAAATGAAACAAAGGCTATAGCTGTTATGTGCCCATCCATACCCATATGTATGGGCACACAATAAGATGAAGTATTTAGGAGTATGGTTTAAAAAGCATTTTATTATAACAGTTAAGGATGTGTGAGAAGAGAATAATAAGATGATATAAAAACCAAGAAACTTGAAACTGTTTATGGACATGAATATAAAGGTACAAGTAGTGATGATATTTTAGTCCAATTTATATACTGGTCAAGCATATTTTTATTAACTGGAGATGAAGTGGACATTAATACAGTTGAAGGAATTTATCTTGGAGGAGAAGTGGACAAGAGTTAAGTGGGATAAACTGATCCTTCCAGTAGAACAAGGTGGTTTAGGATTATCTGATTTGAAGGAATATTTTAAAGCTACACAGTTAAGGCTTTTATACAAAACACAAGTAGGTTAGAATTTTAAAATGGAAAGGGATGACAACACAGCTGGAAGTTTAAGAAATAGAGTAAGATTTTGGATGCAAATCCTTAAGGAGAATAATAACTATATAGAATATTATATTCATAAAGTAGCAGAAAGTATGTTAAGAACTAAACTGTACAACTGCAGAACACCATGTACAGGCTCCAAAACCTTCTTTTAATGTTGCACACAATAAAATAAACTGTTAAAAATGAACAAGGCAGTAAGTACAATCCAAGTTAAGTGCTTTCACTTAGGTCAGTCCCAAGCTTCATCATAACATGGGATAGGTTTTGGAGCCTGTACATGGTGTTGTGCTTTGTACAGTTTTGTTCGGTTGTACTTTTTGTTTTCTGGTATGTTAAGAACTAAATCAGCCCGAGCTGGAGAGAGGAGATTTTGCCAGTAGGGATGATGATACAGAAAACGGACCAGAGGGGGCTAACATTTACTGGAAAAACTGGCAAAGGAACTGAGGTACTAGGAGTAAATATCTCGAGAGGGAAAGGTCGTGGAGTGGAATGAGGCCAAGAAGATGTTTGGACTTCAGGTTAGACTGCCTTACCTACCAGGGATGCCTGTTAGACTATAGTCAAAGAGAAAGGTGTAGAGGAATCTAAAGTGAAAGTTCTGCTCTTGCAGGGTTTTTAGTCAAATCTAGAACAGAAGTTGTTAGAAACAGATAATTAGTAGAACATATAAAGCATTGCATAACAAGTAGAAGAATCAGTCAGAAGAGGTTACAGAAAAGATAGGGAAGAGAGACTGGAAAAGCAATTTACAAGAGAATCATGGAATGACGTTATGTATGGTTCCCAAGTATACAACGTAATCCAGAAGGTTTAGGATCTCTGGAAGTGTTTGCATAGGTATTTTTATACCCCAATCAGATTTCATAGAATTTTCCTCGTGTAGATAGCAAATGTTGGAGGTGTGATGGGAAAGAAAGAGGTAGCTGGGAACATGTGATTTGGGAGATTAATGATTTGTAAAATTTCCTGTACAGTACTGTATCAGAAATATTGGGTAAGTAAATGGCTGTAAGTAAGGATATGATTTTTTTTTTTGAGCTGGGAGACAGAATCTGAATTGCATTGACATAGTAAAGCATCATAAGTTTAATTCTGCTAGCTGCCAAAAAGAAAGTACTTGAAAATGATTATTAAAGTCTAAAACAACTGCATTTAACAAAGTATTGAATATTATAAAATAGATAAAAGACGTGGAAGAAGGATCTTTAGAAACAGGAAGGAGCATATTACACAGAAATAAATTGAAATTATGAGAACAGTATGTGAAGAATTTTCAGGAGGAGTGAGGTTTACTGAAAGGCAGACATTCAGCAATTTATGTAATGTACTGATGATGACTACAAAAAGAAAAGATGTGTGATGTATAATGTATGGAATTAAAAAAAATACATGCTTTGTTTTCTTTTTCTTTTTTTTTTCTTTGTTGGTGTAGGTCTGCCTGTGTTTTAAGAGATAAGTTAATAAAGGTGTTAAAAAACAGTGTTTAATGGGAAAGGAGCATACAGCAAGTTTTTTTCATTTAAAAGTGCTAATCTTTCACTTGACATGGAAGATAAACTCATTAAATCCTTAACAGCAGGGAGGCTAACACCTTTGCTTCCTGAGATCTTGTAACCCAGGAAACCAATTGCTTCTGAGAACTTTTCTTGAAAATCCTGTTATGAAAACATACTTCATTAGATTTACAATATCTGATCAATGTTGTGAGTTACAAACTTGTGAAGTATGATAGGTCGTTGGTAGATAATGATCTATACATTGATGGTATCTATACATTGATGGTAGTGTCAAAAGTCTGTTTGTAAATGCTGGTTTTTAATGTGTATTTATAAAGGGAAAACTATTTTGTTTGCCAAAAATACTAGTGTTATGGTCAGACAATGGTTTATATCTCTGTAAGTATGCAAGATAGATCCAAGATATCACTGAGAAAATTGTTAACCTGTTTAAGAGCTTTCCAGTGATTATTCACAAGAGGGGATTGCATATTGCTGTTTTATGATATTACTGAATCTCTGCAAATTCTGCACATAATAGTTTCACAGTATTTCCAGACATTAGCTACAATACCATTTCTGTTAGATGCAAGTAACAGTGGCAACATTGTGGGCCTTAATGTGTTATATAAGATTGCAGCTTTTATGAAGTTAAATATAACTGCTTTACAGAAAAAGCATTTATACCTCAGAATGTCTTCATATTACCATGTTTTAATGTCATTTTTACTAACACCCATTACTTGAATACACCACCCACAACAAGACAGCATCACACTCTATTTTTACATTATTAATATAAACATGGAAATGTGCCCTCCTTTTTCAGAATGTTTAGTAAGAACACCGTAACTCCAGCTCAAAACATCATGTCAGCTTCTAGATGCTTTATTTTTATATATGTACTTTACCAGAACTTCAGAAATTAGACTTTGAAAATAGTGAGGAGTGTACTCATTTTAGGAATACAGGAAAGCCTTCTGTAAAGACAAGCATAGTCTTACAGGATACATAGAAGCTCCGATTTCCAAACAGCTGTACTCTTGTAGAAAGCAATGAGCTTTAATGAGCTGCTTTTTATAATCCACATGGTGAGTCTCTCAGCCTCCATTAGCCTATTATGTGGCTCTGAGCAAGTTACTTAACTAGGCAGTGTTCTGGGGCACTTAAAAAAATTGGGCTAGGCTTCTCAGTGGTCTTCTGGACCATGTACTTAGTAACTACACATGAATTATGTGATATAATGTGAAATATTATCAATGTTAAGAGGTGTGATGCTTTACATTGAGAATGCTTAATTTTATTTTGTGTGTCTACAAATATTATTTGGTGTAGCATTTAGTGAGCAGCAACATGCAGGAATGTGATTTTGATTGGCAAGTGTTGTACTATAAATGGCAAAGTTAGCACTGACGGTGAACTGTGTTGGGTGCTGTAGAATTAATAACAGGTTAAAGTTCCACTGAATCCACTGCATGCTACACAAAGAAAGCACTTTTCTGTGATACCCATTAATAATTACTTATAGCCAAATGTAAACAAGGTGAACATTTTACATAAGCAGTATACAGCCACCTGGTTTTAATTGAGATCTACTTTTTAGTGATGTCCAGTACAGAGAAATAATAGCCAAATATCAGCAAAAGGAATACTTGAGTTTATTTTGCATGTTTGGAAACATTTGGTGCACTGTCAAATGGGAAAGTAATATTCAATAATAACATAATGTTAGCTGACATTTTTCTGTCTGCAGTATAACAGAAGGGTCTGTAATGTAAAATTAATGCAGCTTACAAACATATTTGGAATCTTAAGGTTGTGTTAATTATACCTTGCTGAAGAATCTCTATTCTATGTGATACCTATTTGTGAGAGTGTGTGAGTATAAACAAGAGGAGTGCATCACTTTATTTTACATGTTTGTATACCTTGAGAAGCAGCATAAACCAGCATGGTTTTAATTGGCAAGCACTATTTTGTGATGACCAACACTGACAATGTTCTTAAACACTACTGTTGAAATAGTAGGTTTAAAGCATCGTTAAAATGACATTAAGAAACAGTGTGCACACTGTAAGCACCAATTCATTGCCAATGACTTTCCCCATTAAATAGCCCAGTTTTCCGTTCAGTCCTGACTCTTCTTTCAGCAGGATGATCTAATTTTTTTTCTGAAGACAATTGAGTTCATACAAGAAGCTTTTGAAAGGAATGCCAGAAGCATTTTTAGCTGCTAGTATGCCAAGAGAGAAAAGCCAGAGGAAGCTCAACAGCTGTGGTATATTGATAAGATCGTTATACTGTAGTACCCATGGCATGTAGAGATCTCAACTTCTTAGGTATCTGGCTACAGTTTAAAAAAATAAATTTAAATAAGTAAATTTATTTGCCAGATATGTTTCACAAAGTAAGTAATCATGCTTCTTGCAGGTTAGAATGTGCTCCATAGATGCATTGGCATATTTGTAAGCACATTGTCAATAACAGATGCTATTACACCTAGAAAGATGTACAGTTCTCTTCACTTACACACTGAGTTGCTTAAGCTTATGTGCCATGGCGAACATGTGGTGTTTTAAAGGAATATATACTAAAATACTAATGAAAATCACATGTCTTACTAAGACAGACTGTTTGCTTATACTGTGAAGACAGTATTTAGTTAGAGGCTGTGTTTACATTGTGCAATCAAAATAACACTGAATTAAAACTTTTGTTAAGAAAAAGACTCCTTTGTGTAAATGTCTGAGGTTAGTCTTTACAGTAGGAGTAGTAATTCAGTGCTAATGAGACCTCTTAAATTAAAACGCCTTGCTCCCCCAGTTCTAATTCCTCTGTTTCAGCAGGGTCTTCCAGCTTGTGTGTGTGTGTGGGGGGGGGGCTCAGATGAGACTTTGTCGAGGAACAACAAAAAAGACTAATGTTAATTCCTAGTGCAGTAAAAAGGAAAAGATCGACCACTGTATTTTGTTGTTGCAGTGTTTAATGGGAAAGCTACTTGCAGTAATATGGTTTTGACTGACAAGTGCTATTCTTTGCACTGTACAATTAATACAGTGGGGAACTGCTTTGTGCAGAATAAAGTTAATACAATCTTCAGCTATGGTAGGGCTTGTGTGTGCAAAAAATCTTACGGGACTTTTCTGGTGACCTGGCCATTGGATGCCTTTTGCTGTAAATGCATTGTTTATCAAAATAAAGTTTTTTTTTGGTCTGAGGAAAAAGGAAAAAACAGCAGTTTGCCATTGACATAAAAAATGATTGCCATTGCTAGTGAACCACTCAGTGTACCCAGCAGCTAAATATTTTTCATTGAAATGTGCTTGCTTCTGTTGCCTTGGATTTGCCCATTTCTTATGTGGAACATCCTTCATTGAACAGAAATGTCTTGCACAGTATATGCAAAGTCCTTAGTAGTATATAGTGCTGCATCAAACATTGCCTGGACATAAATGAGGAACTGCATATTGCATATATTCTAGTACAGTAAGCTACATGAAATTTGTGTTTATTTGTCCATGAATGCTGCATTTTTCAGTCTGTTGTATGTCTTTTCATTTTCAGCCAGAAGAAGTTCCTCAGCCAACAACCAGAGAGCTGGAGGTGAATTACCGAAGCCTGCCACTACTGTAAGTAGCACAGCAGAGCTTCATGAATGCAAAAGGCTTGCATAACTCGACTTTTACAGTGTTTGTAGAGAAGGCAATGTAAGCAGTCTTTTGTAGTTGTATATGAATCTGCTGTCTGGTATTCATGTTGCCAGTGTGATCATGCTTGGGGTACCATCTGTGCAACCTGAGTCTGATGAATTTTTGCCTGTTTTCTTCACATGTTTCGGAGGTTTGCAGATAATGAATTGGTGATCCTCTAAACTACCTGTAGAGAGGTGAGTGTATGCTTCTGTAAGACTGTATGTGCTTGTCTTGCAATATACTGGTGGCAGGATATAAACCATGAGGCTAAGGCTACTGCAGCAGTGATCATTCCCACATCTAATTTTAGTGCAAGTTTACTTTCACAGCTGTACTTTCACTGCTTTATGCAGACTGCTTGTCTGAAAAGAACCCAGATCCCTTGTGACCATGACTGGGATAAAGCATGTATCATAAAATAAATGAATTAGTGCATTCAGTGATCCACATTCCAGTGGGTTTGCTTTCATATACCCACAGAAAACTTCCTTGTGTCCAATTTGCCAACCACACTCCGCCATCACTCCATTTGGCCACTGCAATCACAAATGCTGTTGGATTCATGTAGATGCATTTTTGTAGATGCATTTTTGCATGGATCTGCACCCCCCTTACCACTTACAGTTTGAGTCTTTGCCTCACTGATTTGATCTGTAAATGTAAGTGTGTTCCCTTTGTCTGAATTGTTGCAGCCTCAGAGAAAGATCTAAAGGTCAGGGTTTGGAGCATTGGGTTACGCCCTCCCCCAGTAAAAACATATATGTATGAATGATTTTTTTAAGTTTAATTTGAGTGCATGTCAGATGGCAAGATAGTGTGTATGATGATGAGCAGGTACAGGAACAAAACAGAGAATCAAAGTGGACCCATTCAGGGGATTCTCACCCCCTGTCCTAGCCATGCAGTCTAATAGAGATGAAATTTTCTTAATATAGTTCTTTACTTAAGTTGTTTTACTGCATACTAAGGAACTAAAATTGAAGACTGCATTGTGTGGTATTTTCACTTAGGACAAAGTACCATAATACTAGATATATGTGTACATCTGATGGAATTTAATACTTCAAGAAAGAGAAACAAGGTATTTATTTTGTCTGTAAAGATTGAATTTTGAGTTAACTTGGCTCCATTTCTAATGTAATAGGTTGGGAAAATGAGCAGCATGGCCCAGACAGCTGTTAACCAGTGTTAAAGTCTAATGTTATACTGTTTGATTAATACATCTCTGGGTGTAGTTGTAGTAACTATGACTTTGCCAGTAGGCATTAGGGCCACTCAGCACTTCAAAATTTCCCAAGTTGACAAAACTTCCCCTCCATTTCATAATGTAGTGCATTCCTCTGCATTTTACTTTGCATTTTTACTCCAAGAAGGTTTGAAGTAGACATTTCAGAAAACCTCAAACTGCTTTAGATATTCTGTACATATACATTATAAGATAACTATTTTGGAATTCAGAGCTATAACTGTGAGTTACCTTCAAGAATTTATTACATCTTACATGATTTTCCATCATCAGAAACTGAAGACATTTGTGCATTAACACAGTTGGTTTTAAACAATAATGTATTTTTATTCCATGAGAAAGTTTATAAACAATGTAAGGGAGTTGCCATGGATACAGCCATGACAAACAGTTACGTTAATCTACTGGTTAACAACTGGGAAGTCAACTTTGTTTTCAATTCAAGAAGAAACAAATACATAGATAATTTATTATTTTGTAGATGTTTCGTGGACGACCTATTTTTAATATGGAATGGTTCTCTTGCTTCCTTTTATGATTTTTGGAGTATTTGCACTCAATGTCCGGCTTTTTACATTTTAAATCAACAATTAATTTTACACAAATTGATTTTCCAGACATTAGGTTATTTAAAAGTACCTCTGGAAACATAGAGACAACTCTCTTTAAAAAGAATATTAAAAAGGATACATACCTTCATAAAGTATGCAAACTCCCCGTATTTTTAATAACAGTTAAAAATCAACTTACATAGGGATAACATGAAAAAAACAAATGAACTCTATGTCTAATGAATTTCTAGATAGAGGTTATAGAAAAAATGTGTAAATGAATTAAACAAGTGCAGAAAGATGGCGAGGAACATTTATACCTTAAATTTTCAGATAAACATTATCCATACACTATAACAAGTAAGATAAATACAAAAATAATGATACAGTTAAATTTAGATGTGTTCTTCATTATGATGTTAATACATACAAAATACAGCATATAATTAAGAAACATTTGTTTATATTAAACTATATCCCTGCCTTTAAGGATATTATAGCAGATAGTTTAATGGTGCTGCAGTAGCATTGTCGCCTCACAGTAAGACGCTGTCCGGTTCGATTCTCAGCTAGAGCATCTTCTGCGTGGAGACATGCATGAATGGGCGTACCTTCGTTGAAGGTTGTGCGTCAGGGCTGGTAACTCGGCACGTAAAAATCAACTACCAATCATTAGCGGACCGGAGTTCCGCTGTGGCGACCCCTAACCGGGAAAAGCCGAAAGACACAAACAAAACAGCAGATAGTTTAATGTTTGGATATAAAAATTCCAACAAACTTAAACAAATTTTATGTTATAAGAACAGGAGAAATACATTAATAAAACATCAGTACATAAGGTTGGTACCCAAAAATGCAGTAAATGCCAATTCATTCATACGGAATTACATTTTGTACATCCAGTAACATACAAACCATTCCAATTAAGGACCAATGGAACTTGTAATACAAAAAAATGCTATATGTCTAATTGCACACATTGTAATGCTTTCTACATAAAGAAGATGAAAACTCAAAGAATAAGACTCAGAAGGGAGCGCTACACCATAGACGTAAAAACAACTAAGAACTTTAATAAAACAAAAAACAGAATAAGCGCTTCTTCAGATCCTGCTGGCAAATGCTAAAGTCAACCTATTTAAAAGTATCCTAGCAAACCAGTTAAGCAATAATTAGAACAATTAAGCAAGCAGTTCAGTCACACTCACAACCATCACATGGCCCCTTTAGATAACATAGACTCAAGCAAAAACCCCATTTCCAGCAAAGACAAAAAGATATAAAATAAAAAACTATTTACATTTAAAAAAACTTGTCAACTTAAAATAAAAAGTTGATGAAAACAAAATGAATAACAGATTCAATAATCGAAAATAAACAAAAATAACCCATGTTATAAAAAACTACTCGGAACTCAGTGTCACTAGTATTAACATACTAAACTCAGGAGCCACCCATTGATGACGTAAATTTCACTGAAGCTTCAATCTTAAAGAGACGAAGCACTGTAATAGCATAACTTACTAACAGAGCACCAGAAATACAGGCTATGCTACAGTGAATCTGCATCAGAACTTATGAACCAATCTTCATTCTTTCAAGAACGGTTTGAGTGGAACCATACCATTAAGCCCCGGGGTGGGGGGTGGAGGGGGGCATTCTGCTCTCAGATTCATTATCCATTTAGATTTTTCCGTTTCTGTCCTGTTAGTTATATCTCCTTCCCTTATTGTTAACCTAACCATTGTGAGCACCATAAACCTAAAACTATGAGTAGCATTGTCTCTAATATGAGTATACAAAGCAATGGTGACCACTTTATTACGCATGTCAGAGTGGTGCTTAGAAATCCTTTCTTTCAACATCCTGTTAGTCTTGCCCACATAAAAACATGAGCAAAGACTACAGGTAGCAATATACGTTACAATTGGCATTCCCAAGGAACTGATATTTTCTATGAATAAAAACATTGCTGGTATTAATAACAGAACAGATTTTGCAGCAGCCACATTTCTGGGTGCCAAAACATCTGGACTCAATCATTTTCACGTTGTTAGACATAGATGAACCTTGGTTGCTGCCACATAGAAACCTCTTTAGATTTTACGAGGTGTGGCATCTACTATTTCTTTTAGCCTATTGTCAGATGTCAGAATAGGCCAAAATGTTTTGATGGTTTCCCATACCGTGGAATGATCAGTACTATACGTAATACTGACCCTTGCTATTCATAGGTTCATAGGTTCATGCTAGGCTATCTGCCCTAGGGCATTTATAAGCTTAGCCAGAATGTGTTTGGCTTTCGCCACCCATTTTAAATTTATTTTGCTATGCCCTTTTTCGAGGTTAGTATACTGTGCCTCTGTCTAACAGTGACACAGAAGTGATACCCGGGGTAAACCTACGATCTGCCATCCACTCATCAAGATTCCTCTTGAAGAGAGTCAATGAGGGACTCTGCCTAACCTGGACTGGGATTTTATTCCAGAGTGAAGAGAGCCTCTGGGTTATGAATCTGTCCCTCCAGCATGTCCTATTTATTTCAGTGCTGAGGTTCAAGTCTCGAGCGTAGCTCGATGGGATTTGGATTTTCTGAGGTGCAGCATGTCCATTAATTCCCGGTTGGACATGGCTTTATACGTCAGGCACAGATCGCCTCTGAACAGGCGGTATGCCACTGAGTAGAGCTGGAGTTTCTTTAACGGCAGCATATGGCATCTGTTTGAGCCCTTTGATCCTCTTGGTGAGGTACTTTTGGGGTCTTTCCAGTTGCTGCAGGTGTCTGGTAAGGTACATCCCAAAATGGGCATTGTACTCAATTATGGGCCTGATGAGGGATGAGTAAAGAGGCACGATGACGTCCCCTGATCTAGATGTGAATCCTTCATGATTAGGTGGGCTATATAAAATGTTTTTCTAACCACTTTGGCCACGTGGTTGTCAAATGAGAGATTGCTATCAACTTGGGTCCCCAGGTCCCTAATTACTTCTTCTGTACTTAATGGATTACCACCTATGTGGTAATTTGTGGGCACTTTGTTTTGCCAAAGGGATGACTATACACTTTTGGCATTTAGCTTGAGGCCATGGCTCTGGCACCAGTTGTCTGTTTCTATGAGGCCCTTTTGGAGGATGCTTGTGTCGGCTGGAGAGTCGATTATGGTGCCCAGTTTGCAGTCATCTGCGAACTTGTTCAGCCACAGTCCTTCCATGTTGGCCTGTACCTCCGAGAAATATATACCGAACAAGAGAGGTCCCAGGACTGAGCCTTGTGGGACACCACTTGTAACTGGTTTGGAGTCTGACATGGCTCCAGCAATTCTAACCATGTGGGTTCTGTCCTTGAGCCAGTTTGCAATCCATCTAGTGACATAGGGGTTTATATTTAAGCTGGTGAGCTTATCTATAATGCCCGAATGGGGTATTGTATTGAAGGCTTTTGCGAGGTCCAGGTAGGCTGTGTGGACCACCTTCCCCTCGTCACTGGCCTTGGTGACTGTTTCAAAGAAATCAACCAGGTTTAAGAGGCAGGATCTGCCCTTAACAAAGCCGAACTGGGTAGGATCCAGTGTCTGTAGGTCCCCAATATCTTTATTTATGCGGTCCATGATGATCCTTTCCATAGCTTTGCAGACCAAGCTAGTCAGGCTTATGGGGCGATAGTTTCCAGGATCCGTTGAGGCACCACCTTTATGGAGAGGGACCACTGTTGCTGTACGCCACTCTTTGGGCACATATCCTGTAGTAAGGCTGAGATTGAACAGTAGTTTTATGTTTGGGTTTAGCTCTTCTTGGAGTTCATGTAGGACGCAGCCCGGGACACCGTCTGGTCCCATTGATGCTGTGTTTTTGCTTTGGAGAGGCGGCTCTTACCTGAGCATCTGAGATGTCAGGGGCAGCACTCTGCTGGGATAGATATTTGCCCTTTTGGTGGGGGGGGGAGTTTGCGCTGAACCTGTCAGCTAGGATGTTGGCAATATCTGTGGGTTCAGTGTATTTTTTGTCATTTTGGACTAATTCTGAGCATATCTGGGAATTACCACCCAGGTTCCTAACATAACTAAAGAAAGCCTTGTGATTATCCTTAGTGTCCTGTGCAATTTTTCTCTCAAAGCTGGCCTTAGACAATTTTATGAGTGCCCGTAGTTTTTTGCTAATACTGATCAGTGATGCCTTCCCTTTTTGGGATTTTGCTCTATCATTTAGTAGCTTCCTCCTTCTATTGTATAGTTTGTTTATGGCTGGGGTCCACCAGACAGGACGTCTACCTTTGGAGGATTGGGTCTTGGTTTTATTTGGGATCGCTTGATCCATGCATTCCTGAAGGTGTTCATAGAATGCGTTTATAAAGGATTCTGTGGTCTGGGCCGTATTTTCCACAGGCCCGGGGGCTTTGAAGGATTCCACCTCGGTTTTGAGGAGTGTGAAATTTGCTTTAGAGAAGTTTTTCACTGTGGTTTTCTGGGCAGGGGGTGGGGTTAGGATGTGAATATCCAGTGAGATTAGTTTATGGTCTGATCTTACCAGTGAGGGATACACTTCTGGTCTGGAGCATAGAGTCCCCATGTTGGTGATGATCGGGTCCAGTATGTTTTCCCCTCTTGTGGGAGTGGTAACAAGTTGTTCCATAGCATTTGAGTTTATAAATTCTAGGAACGTTTGGGCTAGGGTGTTGGAGCTAGAGTAATGCTCCCAGTCTATGTTTGGGTAGTTGAAGTCGCCCAATATAATGGTGTTTGGAGAGACCTTCATATTTTCCAGTGTTCTCGGGAAGGCCGAGTGGGGTTCCTGGGTTTGGGAGGGTGGTCTGTAGCAGGCTATAAACTGGAAGGCAGTTTTACCCACTGTTAGTTGCACATGGATAGTCTCTGATGCTTCGTGCTTTGCCACCAACCTGGAGGTGTGGGTATCTTTGATGAATATCGATACTCCCCACTCCTTTTGTGGTTCGGTCCAAGTTTTGGGGCCGAAAAGCATGGTATGAGGTATAACCTGGTAGTGCTGGGGTGCTCTCGGGAGCCCTAAACCAGGTTTCTGTTACTGCACAGATATCAGTGTTCTCCATGCTAAGGAGAGTTTCGAAAAGTGCATCTTGAGGTTTAGACTTCTGGCATTGAGTAGCATTACTCTTAGTTTCTTATCTCTTGTGATACCTATGGAGGTGGGTTTGTCTTTTGAGCCTTGCCTAAAAAAGGCACTATGGGGGTAGCAAGAGCCTTTGCCAATATCCGAAAGCCCAGGGGTGACAGGTGCAAGCCGTCCCTAGCGAAGCATCGTGGCTTGTCGAGCATATCATCCCAAGCTGACAGGCATTCGATCCCCTTTGATTGACACCAGTACTTAAGCCAATTGTTGAAATTGATCATCTTGTCTTCATATTGTGGCATCATTCTTGGTGAGGGTAAGATGCTACTCAAGGTCAGGGTCATACCGGCCTGGGCTACATGCTCAGAGAGCTCCTTTATGTCTCTTTTCATGTAGTCCAGAGAGGTACGTCTCAGGTCATTCACACCAGCATGGACAATGACTGAGTCATATTTGTACTTGCCTTGGAGTGACCTGAGTGCTTGTGTTATGTGGCGGATCCTAGCGCCCGACAGGCTGCTGACCGTGACCCTCTTCTTGTTCAGCCTGGTGAGCGGGACGTCAGTGTGCCTGACGATAGAGTCACCTATTACAAGTGTATCACGTGTGTTGTTTAGTCTTAAGGGCTGTGACTGTTCGGCACACTGGCTTTGTGAGATATGTTTTGCACGTGTTTTGTTTTGGGGTAGCGGTTGCTTGGGTGTCTGCTTTGGAGGTCTCTGCTGCTTAGGCAGATCTTTATTTAGAGCCTCCGAGTATGTTTTTGTGTGATTATGTGTTTGGTTTGCTGTCGTGGTAGGTCTATGTGAGACTGGAATTGTAGTGAGTGTGGTTTCCTTCTCCTCCTGACTGGTTATGCCAGTACTGAGTTGAGAGAGCTTAGCCTCCAGTTTGGCTATATCCTTCCTCTGTGCTAATGGATGTTCTTTCATTAACAGTCTTTCCACTTCTCCTTCCATGGACTGCATGTTGGGAGTAGTAGGGTCTACCTTTATTGCCTTGCAACTGTTTCATAGATGTTCTTCGTGTTTCACTTTTGCAGTCATTACATTTGGGTAATCTGCTGGCAGGTTGCCCTCAAGTCGGCCTGAATTCCAAAGTCTTGGGTCCTGCGTCGGTTGCTGTCTCCTCTTCCATGACGTCAGGTCGTCAGGGGTATAAAACAAGCAGCCGACGCCATTTTCTTTAGTCTTTCTTGCCGCGCGGTGCCCGAAGCAGAAGCATTTCGCAAGTGCTGGTCGGCCGACTCCTGTAATATTCGAGTTTGAGTTTCAGAACCGAAGTCTTCACTAAAGCTAAGTACCCTGTTGGGGAAACTTTTTTCTTGCTCCATACCGATGTCAGAAAAAGTTAATAATTGTATTACTTGTGGGAAGCAAATACCTCATAAGGATTTCCATTTATACTGTATTCCTTGCCTAGGCCCTGATCACAACGTGCCTGGCTGTCGGTTTTGTGCTAGATTTAACCAACATGCTATTAAGCGTCGGTATAGTTTTGCCTCAAAGTATTTTGGAAACGGATTTAACTACCCAGAAATGTCATCGGATAGCAATCTGACTACCAGAGTACATAAAAAACGCAAAGAAAAGGACAGAGAGAGACAGTCGAGGCCCAAAACCGACGACAAAGCTTCTCCTAAGCCAGTCGCCGGTTTGCCGGTACTCAGTGAGGCTCTTTCGCAGCCCCTGATACCCGCTACTTTCAAGTCGCAGGCCCCTACAGACACCCATGTGGAGTCTGGCATGCTGCGAGATACTCAAAGTATTGGACTCACGGATGTATCTCCCTCGGATGGGTCCGGAGCCGCTGAGCAGGCACCGGCTTCTGAGGGTGTATTCAGGCCTCAACATTTTTATATCAAACCGACGGCAGCAGCAAAACTAAAGACAAAAGAAACTTCTAAAACTAAAAAACCGACGCATGAGCCATGTTCACAGGCCTCTATGCGTAAAAAACAGATGATCAAAATGGCTGAAGACCTTATTACCTTGATCAGGGGTTCCCATCCCCCTCCAGATAAGAGGCCTAGGCAAGACACTGATTATGAATCTTCAGATCAGGTTTCTATTTCTTCTGATTTCTCTTCTGATCAGGAATTATCTATTCCTCCTTATGAGGATTCTGATGCATAGGAGTCTATACCATCTGCATCACCTCCAGAGGATTATTCATTTGGAGAAACCTTGCATACTTTGAGGGAGCATTTTCACTGGGAGAGTCAAGATTTCTCAGAATCAAAGAGGCTCAGGGATTTCCTTCTTCCTCAGCACAGGCGTTTAGCCATACCCCCTGTTTTAGACATTGTGGATTATGTGTGTTCAGAGTCGAGCTTGACTTCTGACTTCTTACCTCTGGCTCCCAGCAAGCCTGACAGATATTACAGGGTCCCTGACTCATACAAATTTTTATTTAGAAACCCTGCTGCTGATCCTGAAACTATTTCACATGGTCCAAAGGGAGTTAAGGCCTCAGCAGCAAAAAATCCTACCCCCTCTGACAGAGATTCAAGGGCACTGGATAGATGGGGAAAAAAGGTTTATACATCTGCAACCATGGTTATTAGGGCCTTAAACTGCCAGTTTCATATGCTCAGGTATCAACAACATGTTATGGGGTTGCTGAAACAGAAAATGTTGATTTCTGAATGTGCAGAAAATAAAGAATTGCAGGAATTATTGCATGCAGCTGAACAGGTTGAAAAGCGTACTTTGCAGTGTGGATTTGATTCTTTAGAGGCCTCCTGCAGGGCCGCAGTTACTGGATCTGTGATTAGGAGGCATGCCTGGCTAAAGGAACAAAATTTGCCTGATCATGTTAAAGCTAAATTACTAGATGCACCTTTACAACATGATACTCTGTTTGGTATTAAGGCAGAAGAGGTTCTAAAGAAAATGGAAGACAAAGCTAAGTCTCTGCAAACTGTAAAAGACTTCTTACAAGTGCAGCCACCAAGATTCAGTAGACACTGGCTTACAAAAAATTGGTCCTTTCCTGTGTCAGACAGAGCTCAAAGGGGCAAATCCAGACGCCCTAAGAGTTCCAGATACCAGGCACAAGATTCATACAGGTCAAAGCAATGGGGCGCTTCTACCTCCAAATCTGGAGGAGATAAAGCGCAAACCTACAGAAAACAGTCCCAATGACTTCCCTCTGCCTTCACCAAGCACTTATCTTTTGGCAGCACCTTTATGGGGAAAATTAGCACTTTTTGCTCAAAACTGGCAGTTAATAACTCAGGACAAGTGGGTGCTAAACATAGTATCACAGGGATACAGATTCCATTTCCATACTCTGCCAATGACAAACGGTTGTCCAGATCTGCCAAAAAATCAATGGGCAGAGGCACAGAAACAGGTTATGTCCCTCATGGATATGGGGGGCATTCAGCCAGTACCAGAACAGGAAAAAGGAAGACTGTTCTTGGTACCCAGAAAGGACAAGGCCTGATGGCCAATACTGGATTTATCGATTTTGAACACATACCAGGACATTCCAAAATTCAAAATGCTGACTTTGCAGCAGCGTCTGCCCATGCTGGGCAAGAATGCTTGGCTGGTGACATTACACCTAAAAGAGGCATACCAGCATGTCCCAATAAGGCAACCATACAGAAGATACCTCAGATTCAAGGCTGGCTTAATGCATTACCAATTCTCTGCACTGCCCTTTGGCTTATCTACTGCGCCCAGGGTCTTTACAAAGTGCCTGGCACCAGTAATTGCATTTTGCAGACAAAGTATTCAAATATGTCCTTACTTGGACGACTGTCTAAAGCAGAGAACAAGGACATTCTTCTTCAACACCTGGCGTTTGTGAAAAGGCTTCTAACATGCCTAGGGTACACAATAAACAAAAAGAAATCACAACTGGTACACTCTCAAAAGATAACATTCCTGGGTGCAAGCTTGAATACAACTGCCCAGATGGCTTACCTCACGCCAGGTAAAAAAGGCAACTGACTACTTACTTCAAACTGATGGCAACAAAAACCAAGTTATCTGTAAGACAAATTCTGCAGGCTTTGGGCTTCATGACATCCTACTGATTCCATATGCAAGACTGCATATGAGGAAACTTCAATGGTACCTAAAATGTTTATGGAGTCAACATTGTCACAGTCTGGAAACAATGAATGTTAAGTTGTCTATCTCGCCTTCATTCTTGCTGATTGGGTTCGGAGCCGATCCTTGGCTCCAACTCGGCCATCTTCAAAAGCTCGAGAGCTGCATACTGGCTCGAGGCCACCCCATATCCCATGATGCCTGGCGCTAGATACCCAGATCTCATTTGCCGCTTCTGCTGCGAGGTTGTCTACTGGCTCAGGTTGTATATTTTCATTATTTAATCGTGTTTTGATAAAAATTGATAGCTTGTTAGTGTAGATTGTTTATACTAGTTAATCTTTATATATATATATATATATATATATATATATATATATATATATACTTGTAGTTTTCTTTTTCAAACCTTCCCCTATCCCTTCAGAAAACTCGTTTTAGTTAGAGAGCCCCCCCCCTCTCTTTTCTGAAGTAGCCGTTTAAGTTAGAGACTAACTTATTTTTCTTAAAAAAAAAAAAAAAAAAAAAAAATATAGTAGTTAGTGTTTACTTAGTTTAGTCTACTTATTGTTGTTAGACTATTGTGTGTATCCTTGACTGTTTTTGGGTGTGGTAACTGTGTGTGTGTGTTTTATAGTTACTTTACTTAAATTGTTATAATTGTGTATTGTGTTTGGTATCCCTTCTATAAGTATGTCTAAGGATACCAAGGTGTCCGGATTCAAGAAGCGTGATTCATGCTGTCAGAAGATGTCTCTGACAGATGGTCACACTTCTTGTGTCTATTGTCTCGGCGCCGTGCACCTGCAGGACTCTTGTTCTTTTTGCCATGCCTTCAGCCCAAGAGTCCTGCAGGAGCGTAAAAATAAGATGTGATAGTGTTCAATCTCGCCGTTTGTTCTTACACATGGGTTCGGAGCCGATCCTCGGCTCCGTGCCGGCCTCTTGCAAGCTCTGCATCGAGAAGAAGCTCGAGACAATCTAATACCCACAATCCCCCTCTGCCTTTACCTCAGATCTAGTTTGCCGCTGCTGCATACGCATCGTTGGGAGCTAGCTCGAGAGTTTCTAAGCTAAGATATAACTTTTTTTGTTATATTTTATTAGGATTCTAGTCTATTTGATATTTTTCAGTGTTATCTGTGTGATTGTGTTGTGGTTCCGTTAATTTATTGGTACCGTTAACTTTAATTATCGGTTAAATATTTATCGGGGCCTACACCCTCATATATTACCTAGTTAAGGGAAATTTTTACCGGATTTGACAGTTACATCGGTTTTGACTAACTTTATCGGACTTGACTGTTTTTTACTGGATTTGTCTTTCTTCCCTATCATGTCTGAGAAGGTAAAGTCTGGTTTCAAGCGTTGTCAGTGTGGCCAGAAAATGTCGGTCACTGACAACCATAGTTCCTGCGTCTACTGCCTTGGCCCTCTCCACTTACAAGAGGATTGCTCCATCTGTCACTCTTTTAGTGGGAGGGTCATGACAGATAGGCGCAGGAAACTAATGGACAGAGGTCTATTGAAACCTGCTTTCCAAGAGGCTCTGGATGCTTCTGACCAGGCATCGAAGTCCTCTAAGGAGTCGAAGACGTCGGAGCCTAAGTCATCGGCTCTGAGCTCTTCTTCAAAGGTTAGATCACCGGTTCCACAGACTTCGGGGCCGAGTGTTCAACTGGTATCGGTTCCTGAGCCTCGAGTCTTGGAACCGGTGATGGAGCTCCCTCCTTCGACCATATTGAGGTCGGCTCCGTCTTCGGTTCCTTCGACCCGTTCTTCCTCCAAACTTTCGGATGTCGATGTGGATCGCGTGGTGCAGAAGTTATTGGAGCATTCGGCCCTCTCGAAACTTATTTCGGTTTCCACCCAGTTGGTGTCGAAACTTGAAGGCCTCCCTGTATCTCCATCCTTTCCTCCTCCGAGACCGATTCAGTCTTTGGAGCCGGAAGAGGCTGATCTACTGATTGTGGAGCCCTCGGGTCCAGAACCGTCCTTTTCTCGGTCTGTTCCCCTCACCTCGACTCCGTCGGACCTGGTACCGGAGTCTCGGAGCCGACGGTCTGTTCTTGGTTCCGGGGCCGAGAGTCGAACCGACGCGTCGGTTCCGACTCTCCCCCTCGGGGCCTCGGCGCGGATCGATTCGGCTCCGTCCTCGGGGTCGATGCCTTCGGTGCCTGTGTCGGGGATTCTTCCCATTTCTTCGGAACCGGGGGACTCTTCGATGCGGGACCCTGGAGCGTTCGACCTGATGAGGAAGGTGTTGTCTACCCAGACAACCACATCAGTGGAAGCAGCTTCTCCTCCCCATAAAGGGCCTTTGTCTTCATCTGCACCCACGGCCACATCCAAGCGTCGGGCACCAGTGTCTCAGCCACCCCTGGAGGGTGCCCCCTCTTCCTCCGAGGCTTCTTCGGATGCTCCCCACGAGGAAGTCCCTAGGAAGAGATTGTGTAAGAGGAGACACTTGGATTCTCCACAGGAATCCTTGACATCTGATACTGACTTAGATGAGTCAGAGGGGTCCCCTAAGTCACCTTCAGAAGATGTCTCCTTTTCGGACATATTGGAGATCCTGAAACAGAGGTGACTGGCAGTCCCTTCCCCCTTCTGAGGATGAGTCAGTTCTGCTGAAGGCATTTGGTGCTCGCCCTTCCTCCTCCTGGGTCACTCCGCCCTTCGACGAACTAATGGAACTAATTGCTCGAAGGGCGTGGGAGGCTCCTGACACAGTGGAACCTGTTCCAAGGAAACCTAACAAGTACATCACAGCACCCCAGGATAAGTCCTACCTTACAAAAGGAGTTCCAGTAGACGCTATGGTGGTGGCAGCAGCCACGAAAAAGGAGATGTCGGAGTCTTCCTCGTCTATCCATCCTCCTAATAAAGACTCTAGGACGATGGATAGATACGGGAAGCGCATTTTTAGTTCAGCGGCTTTTTCCATGCGGTCCCTGAACTATTTGACCCACTTTACACGTCTACAGAGGGATCTAGTCAAAGAGTTGGGAGATACCCTCCAGGGTGCTACAGATGCAGCTGTCTCAGAGAAAGTGACAGCGCAACTTAATACCCTAACATCGATTGTTAACTCGTCCATGAGGCTGATTTCCTACGCAGCCGAAGGTTCGAGTAGGGCAGCAGCTTCAGCGATTGCTCTTCGTAGACAATCCTGGATGCGCCTATGCTCTTTTGCGGAAGCCTTCAAGTCTTCCTTTACAAATGCCCCATTTGACGGTGCCACTCTCTTTGGCCCCAAAGTAAAGGAGACCCTTACCCGGTGTGAACAAGAGGGAAAGACTCTGTCTGCTGTCGGAGTCCGTTTTTCCACCCCAACCAGACCGTACCCCAAAGGGCAACGCGGTGGAAAAATGTGGTTTCCAAAACCCCAAGGGTCTTTCTCAGGCACACAGGGTGATGCCCCCTCTAGAGGCAGAGGAGGGGGCAGAGGTGGAAGACACCGCCCTGGCGGCAGAGGGGGTCCGCAACATCAAGGTGACAGGGAAACACTCCCTGGTAAACCTTTCCAGCACTCCTGAGAGGAGGCCCGACTGTCCTGCTCTGGAGGCAGTCGGGGGTCGCTTAGCTTTATACCCTCAGGCCTGGCAAAATATAACTACAGACAAGTGGGTAAAAAGCGTGGTTACCAGAGGTTACAACATACCCTTCCTAACCCATCCCATGCCAAAGAAAAGACTCCCAGATGTACCGCCCCATCTGCGAGAGCCAGCAGCTTTAGAAATTTCAAAGCTGCTAGAAAAGAGTCATCCAGCCAGTCCCAGCGGACCAGCAAGGATTCGGGACTTACTCAAGGTTCTTTTTAGTTCCAAAGAAAACAGGGGACTGGAGGCCCATTCTAGACCTAAGCTACCTCAATACTTTCGTCAAGAAAGAAAAGTTCCGAATGGTCACGCTTCAATCGATCCTTCCATTCTTACAGAAGGACGAGTGGATGTGCTCAATAGATCTAGAGGATGCATACTACCACATCAAAATGGCCAGGGCATCCAGAGATCATTTGCGCTTCCGGCTGGGAGCCAGTCACTTTCAATTTCGAGCCCTGCCCTTTGGTCTGACCTCAGCCCCCAGGGTCTTCACCAAATGCATGGCAGTGGTAGCGTCTCACTTGAGACGCCAGGGATTCCAGGTGTTTCCGTATCTGGACGACTGGCTCCTTTCGCCACCACCAAGGCCAACTACTGCAGGCCAGAGACTTTGTTCTTCAACTGTGTGTTCACCTAGGGATCTCCGTAAACTTCAGAAAATCCTTACTTCAGCCATCTCAAAATATCTTGTTCATAGGAGCAGAGTTAAACACACGTCAGTTGATTCTGAGGCTTCCCCCAGAAAGGATATTATCACTTCAGACTCACATACGTCTTCTACTCTTGTCAAGGAAATCTCCTGCAAAACTAGTACTGAAGGTGTTGGGCCTCATGTCAGCCTCCTTATTGCAATTCCCCTGGGAAGGCTGCACATGAGAGTCCTACAATGGCTACTGTTTGCACAATGGTCGTTTCAACAACTACCTCTAACACACGAGATTCTTATAACAAAGACTTGCAAAACAGATCTAAACTGGTGGCTTCAAACGTGCAACCTTTCCAAGGGAGGCCGTTTGTGCTACCCACGCCCACAGTTACGGTGACCACGGACGCTTCCCTGATAGGGTGGGGGGGCATCTTTCAGGGACAGACAGTCCAAGGCGAATGGACCAATTTGGAGTACAATCTGCACATCAATGTTCTAGAGTTGAGGGCAGTGTTTCTAGCGTTGCAACACTTTGCTCCCCTTCTTCCTCTAGGGACTATTGCAGTTCAGACGGACAATATGTCTGTAGTCTGGTACATAAACAAGCAAGGGGGAACCAAGTCCTATCAACTATGCAGAGAGGCCATGAGAATTTGGCAGTGGGCGGAGTCCACGGGTCGCTTTCTAATAGCAACGCACATCCCGGGGTCATCCAACGTCATAGCCGACAGGCTGAGCAGAGCAATCCTGTTACCACACGAGTGGTCTCTAAAACAGTCAGTGGCGAAAAGGATTTTTTGCACGTGGGGCCAGCCTTCCTGCGACCTGTTTGCGTCTCCAATGAATGCCAAATGCAGGAGCTACTTTGCCCTATTACCCCCTCCAGGGGAAGTCCCCAGGGACGCACTGGTTTACGATTGGCCCCCGGGACTCCTGTACGCATTTCCTCCATTTCCTCTGATACCAAAGTTTCTCCAGAAAGCCAGGAACCTACACAGGACGATAATCCTCATTGCTCCATTCTGGCCTCGTCAAATTTGGTTTCCCTTCCTGAAGATACACTGCATTGGGGACCCTGGATTCTGGACCCAGAGCCAGATCTATTGACTCACTCGTCAGGGGTTCCCCATCCCGCTCGGTCACTCCATCTAGCAGCTTGGCTGCTCCAATTCCCAACTTAGCCAGGTCTGATCTTTTGTCACCAGCAGTCCAGGATATATTGGTGGCTTCATAAAGCTTCCACTACTAAAACATATACTAGCAAATGGAAGCGATTTGTATTCTGGGAATACACACCATGTGGATCCTTTATAGCTCCTTTGAATAAGATATTAGAGTTCTTAACGGACTTATTTCATCAGGGTGCTTCTCCTGCTACTCTAAGAGTTCAATTGGCTGCCATTTCAATTTCCATGTGGAAGAATGTGGAGCTCCTGTTATGGCTCACAGACTTTGTAAAGCCTTTTAAAAGGAGTTTTTCATATTAGACCACCGGTCAGATCTCCACGTCACCTTGGAGTCTGAATTTATTGTTATCTAAATTAATGTTGCCCCTTTGAACCCGCCTCTTCTTGCCCATTAAAATTTTTGTCCTGGAAAACTCTCTTTCTGGTAGCCATTACTTCCGCTAGGCAGTATCTGAACTTCAGGCTCTCTCCATCAAGCACCCTTATTTGATCTTTCACTCTGACAGAGTTTCTCTTCGAACCAATTCATCCTTCCTCCCTAAAGTGTGTTCTATTAACAATATTATTCAGTCCATTGAATTACCCACTTTCTTCAAAAACCACTCCAACAAAATGGAGTATATGTTACACAAATTGGATGTTCACAGACAGCTAAGATTTTATCTGGATAGAACAAAAGATCACAGAAAAACAGATCAACTCTTTGTGGCTTTTGCTGATAGCAGGAAAGGACTTGCAGTTACCAAAAGAACTCTTTCTAAATGGTTAACGGATTGTATAATCTATGTCTACGATTCTTCAAATCAACCCTTTACACAAACCCAAAGGACATTCCACAAGGTCAGTATCTACGTCTTTGGCTCATGCAGCTCGCCTACCACTGGACGCTATTTGTGCGGCTGCTACTTGGTCTAAGCCACATACATTTATTTCTCATTATAAAGTAGACAAGGTTTCTAGGGACAGGGCAACCTTTGGTTCCACTGTGCTCAAGAACGTCCTCCCGTGAGTTCCTCAGGATCAAGGAGCTAGGGACGCTACCCATGTGTAAGAACAAACGGCGAGATTGAACACTATCACATATAGAAGTTATGTCCTTACCATAACGTTCCATGTGGAGTGTTCATCTCGCCTTTGTTCTTACAGTCCCACCCTCCCACCCTTAGGAAGAACGTTCTTTGATGCCTGGCCAGGAGCATTCTGCTACTGTTACGATACTGTGTACATAGTTGGCATACATATATATTTATATATGTATCTGTTTAGATATATATATAGTTTTCTATAAATTCTTTCTATACTTATGTGTATAAGCATGAATGTGCTATTCTGTAGATTGGTTTGCTTGCAAACTAGATCTGAGGTAAAGGCAGAGGGGGATTGTGGGTATTAGATTGTCTCGAGCTTCTTCTCGATGCAGAGCTTGCAAGAGGCCGGCACGGAGCCGAGGATCGGCTCCGAACCCATGTGTAAGAACAAAGGCGAGATGAACACTCCACATGGAACGTTATGGTAAGGACATAACTTCTATTTAATCCTACATGGATTACTCAAACAGGGTTCACTGGCAAAGGCTCAGCCCGTGAAGGCCTCTAAACCATCAAAATCTTCGGCTCCCAGTTCGGAGCCATCGATGGGTGAAGCTGTTCCTTCAGCCTCGGTTCCGGACGGAACCGATTTACCTGCCTCCCAGTCGGTTCCATCTCTCCCTTCGGAGCCGACTGTGAGTCGAAAGAGATCTAGGTCTCCCTCCCTGGAGTCGATACGCTCGGCTCAGAGGTCTCCTCTGCTCCAGTCAGAGCACAGTCATCGGTCTCACTCTTCTCGGTCCTCAAGACTATCTGATCATGACGTGGAGAGAGTGGTCAGTAGGCTGTTAAAATCACAGACCCTAGCAAAAATATTGTCCAGCCCACCTCATCAGGTGTCGGCTCTGTCCATATCTGCTGTTGTTCCTCCTCCGACTCCTTCCTTGAGCTTGGAGCCGGAGTTCGTTGGGGTTCGGGTCGGGGAACCGTCGGCACCGATACCTTCTGCTTCGGTTCAATCGTCGGCTCCGATCACTTCTTTGGTACCGTCCTTGGAAGGGTCTGAGTGCCGAGACTCCCTTGTCGGCTCCGAGGGGGCGAGTGGCATCAGACCCTTGTCTGACCCCGTTTTTCCTCTCTGAGCTTCAGCGCAGGCGAGCTCGGCTCCTACATCGGCTTCGGAGCCGTCCCCCTTGGTGCGGAGAGGGATTCCGGTCTCTTCGGAACCGGAGCCTTCTAGGCATCTGAGCAGGGATGCCTTCGAGGTCATGAGGAGCATGCTAGCTCCTGAGTCAGCCCCACGATCATCCCCACTGGCTCCTCCCACTATGGTGCCTGCGTCTGCCTCTGTCCCTCCTCCAGACCACAAGCGTGGGGAACCAACGCTCCAGGGCACCCCCTTGGGTGTATCTTCCTCTTCAGAGGCCTGCCCTGATCATTCAGAGGAGCCACCTCGTAAGAGGAAATGCAAGAGAAAGCATGTTGACTCCCCTGAGTCTGTCACATCAGATACCGACTTGGAGGATTCGGAAGGGTCCCCGAGATCCCCCTCTGAAGATGTCTCCTTTTCAGACATCCTTGAGATGCTTAGGCAGAGGGGGTAACTGGACTACGCTAAGCCCCTCCGAGGATGAGTTGGTATTCCTGGATGCATTTGGTTCCCGACCTTCCACCTCCTGGATGTCTCCGCCTTTCAACCCACTCATGTCTGTGGTGGCTTGGAAGGCGTGGTCAGCTCCAGGCACAGTGGAACCCACCCCCAGAAGACCTGCTAAATTCATAACGGCACCACAGGATAAACAGTTTTTGACCAAAGGTGTCCCTGTTGATGCCATGGTGGTAGCGGTGGCCACGAAGAAGGAGATGGCTGAAACTTCTTCATCTGTCCATCCCCCCTAACAAGGAGTCCAGGACGATAGACAGATACAGGAAGCGGATGTTCTCTTCAGCGACTTTTTCTATGAGGTCTCTGAATTACTTGTGCCACTTTACCCGCCTTCAAAGGGATCTCCTTAAGGAGCTTGGAGATACCCTCCAAGATCCATCAGCTGAGGGGGCCCGGGCTAAGGCAGCCTCCCAGCTGGCGACTCTTAATTCAGTGGTGAACTCCACCATGAGGCTCATTTCTTATGCAGCCGATGGTGCGAGTAGAGCCGCAGGCACAGGTGTTGCTCTAAGGAGACACGCTATGTAACTTTGCGGAACCTTTCAGAGCGTCTTTCACCAACACCCCCTTTGACGGTTCCTCTCTTTTTGGATCACAGTTGAACGACACCCTTACCAGGTGTGAACAGGAAAGCAAGACTCTCTCTGCCATGGGAGTCCGTTTTTCCACTCCTTCCAGACCATATCCCAAGGATCAGAAGAGCGGAAAGATGTGGTTCCGGAAATCTCAGGGAGCCTTGCTGGACACACGTGGTGAGTTCCCATCCAGGGGCAGAGGAGGGAACAATAATAGATGCCGCTCTCATGGCAGAGGAGGTCCGCAAAACCAGGGCAGCTGAGAATCCTTCTCTGAGAAGCCCTCCCACCATCCCTGAAGGGTTGCCAGACTGCTCACTTCCGGATGCAGTTGGGGGAAGATTATCACTGTACCCAAGAGCCTGGCAAGACATAACACAAGACAAATGGGTATGGTCAGTTATATCCGGAGGCCACAGAATACCTTTCATTCGCACTCCCGTAAAGTCAAGTAAGTCCCTTCCAGATGTTCCACCCAATCTAAGGGATCAAGCAGTACAAGAAATTTCAGAACTGCTAAGAAAAAGAGCCATCCAGCAAGTCCCAGCAGACCAGCAAGGATCCAGAATTTACTCAAGGTTCTTTTTGGTACCAAAAAAGACAGGGGACTGGAGACCCATTCTGGATCTCAGCAGACTGAACAGGTCTGTACAAAGAACCAAGTTTCGGATGGTCACGCTACAGTCCATTATGCCCTTTATGGGTCAGGACAATTGGATGTGCTCTATAGATCTTCAGGATGTGTACTACCACGTCAAAATGGACAGACGCTCCAGAAGATTCCTGTGTTTCCGGCTGGGAGCCAGCCATTACCAGTTCAGAGCTCTGCTCTTTGGTCTCACCGCAGCCCCCCAGGTGTTCATCAAATGCATGGCAGTAGTTACCGCTCACCTGAGATGGCAAGGATTCCAGGTGTTTCCATATCTAGACGACTGGCTCCTTACTGCTACCACCAGGCATCACCTTCTGCGAGCCAGAGACTTCACTATCGAGACTTGCTCCAGACTAGGTATCTCAATAAATTTCAAAAAGTCTGCATTGTCACCCTGTCAGTCTATCACCTTTATAGGTGTAAATTTAAATACAAAAGACATGTCAGCGAGCCTTCCACCGGACAGGGTATTAGTGATTCGTCAACATGTACAGGTCTTATTAGCATGCAAGAGAATCCAAGCCAGGTTCATCCTCCAAACTCTAGGTCTCATGGCAGCAGCTATCATACTTGTTCCTCTAGCTCGTTTTCACATGAGGATCCTCCAGTGGCTGCTTTTCACCCAATGGTCCTTCCAGCAGCTTCCCATGTCTCCACATGATTATGATCACAGAAGCATGCAAAAAGCACCTTGCATGGTGGATGGTCTCCACATCAATACCCCTAGGCAGACCATTTGTACTTCCCCCTCCAGTTGCTACGGTTACCACGGACGCTTCTCTAATCGGGTGGGGGGGGGGCATTATCAGGGCAGGACAGTCCAAGGCACCTGGCAACCTCACGAGTACCACCTGCATATAAACGTCTTGGAGATGAGGGCCGTGCTTCTAGCATTGCAAGCTCTCCAGGACTATCTTCCTGCCGGGACCACTGCAATTTAAACGGACAATATGTCAGTAGTGTGGTACGTCAACAAGCACGGCGGAACCAAGTCCTACCCCCTATGTCGAGAAGCACTCAGACTCTGGCAGTGGGCGATCTCTTCCCAACGGTTTCTGATCGCAACGCACATCCCTGGGAAGTCCAACGTCATAGCAGACAGGCTGAGCAGAGCAATTCTCATGCCTCATGAGTAGTCTCTGAATCAAGTAATTGCGGACCAAATATTCCACAAATGGGGCCAGCCTTGCTGCAACCTTTTTGCCACTCCCTTCAACAGCAAATGCAACAAATTCTTCTCTCTCCTTCCACATTCTGGACATTCCCCCAGAGACGCTCTAGTCCATGATTGGCCTCAGGGACTTCTTTATGCATTCCCTCCTTTTCCCCTTATTCCAAAACTGATACAGAAAGCTACCGTTTTGGGCTGCAAAATGATCCTCATTGCTCCTTACTGGCCTCGACAAATATGGTTCCTGTTCCTGCATCATCATCTTCTCGAACAGCCTTGGACTCCGGACCCAGTTCCAGACCTTCTGATCCATCAATCGGGCGGGCTGCACCAATCCCTGCAATCTCTCCAGCTCACTGCTTGGTTACTCCACTTCCAACCTTAGCCAGGCTTCCAGATATCTCCCCGCCTGTGCAGGGAATTATTTTATCATCGCACAAGTCTACCACTAGAAAAACTTACGCTAGTAAGTGGAAACGTTTTTCTTCCTGGGCAGAGACTAAGAGTATAGACCCCTTTTCAGCCCCTATACACCACATTTTGGATTTTCTTGTGGAACTCTTCCATTCTGGGTCCGATTCCGCTACAATCAGAGTTCAGTTAGCTGCAATTTCAAATTTTCACATTGGCCTGTTGGGAAATATCATGTCGCATAAGCTGTGTAAGGCCTTTCTCAAAGGTACCACTCTGCTCAGGCCTCCAGTGAGAGATCCTCCATCTCCGTGGGATCTAAATTTGATTTTAGCTTCTCTAATATTGCCTCCCTTCGAACCTGCAGCTTCTTGTTCCCTGAAGTTGTTATCATGGAAAACTCTCTTTCTGGTAGCCATTACTTCAGCCAGAAGGGTTTCGGAACTGCAGGCTCTTTGCTCCCGTCCTCCATACCTAGTGTTCCACAATGATAGGGTTGCTCTCAGGACGACTCCTTCCTTTCTTCCTAAGGTCTCTTCAGAAAACAACTTGAATCAGTCCATAGACCTTCCTGTATTTTTTCCCAACCACTCCAACAGGGCGGAATATAAATTGCATCAGTTAGATAACTACACTTTTATTTGCATAGAACTAAGGACATAAGAAAATCAGATCAACTTTTCCTTTCTTATGCTGAAGGTAAACAAGGTCTTCCAGTCTCAAAAGTAACCTTGTCCAGGTGGTTGACTTTTGTCATCACATTTGTCTATCAACTGATGAATAAAGATTTGCCTGTTAAACCAAAAGGTCACTCCACCAGAGCTTTAGCCACTTCTGTGGCCTTTCAGGCTAGGTTGCACATTGAATCTATTTGTGCTGCGACTACGTGGGCCAACCCACATACTTTCATTTTGCATTATAAGTTGGATTTGGTTTCCAGGAACAGAGCTGATTTTGGTTCCACTGTTCTGAAGAGTTTGTTCCGATGAGCCACCCAGGTTTTTAGGTGCTAGGGACGCTGTCCCAATCAGCAAGAATGAAGGCGAGATAGACAACTTAACATAAAGAAGTTATGTACCTACCATAACGTTCCATGTTAGTTTTCTTCTTCTCGCCTTCTTTCTTGCGTCCCACCCTCCATCCCCCTATCCTTATAAACTGAGAAGAGTTCTTTATAGTTTCTTGTTCGCTGGCTGAGTCTTCTCTGGCTATTCCTTTCTGTCTAGTAGCCTCTCTGGAGATTTTATATATTTCAGGATAGGATCCTTTCCTTTATTATGTCTGCAGTTAGTCTTACCAAACGAGATCTGGGTATCTAGCACCAGGCATCATGGGATATGGGGTGGCCTCGAGCCAGTATGCAGCTCTCAAGCTTTTGAAGATGGCAACCCAATCAGTAAGAAAGAAGGCGAGAAGAAGACAACTAACATGGAACATTAGGTTCATAACTTATTTTTCCTCTCATTCCCTGCCTACAACAGGAGTTTCTGTGGTGGGCAAAGGCATGTCACCAAAGCATGGGATGGGCCTTCACTCTACCCCCTGCCAGCCAGACCTTAACAGACGCATCAGATTATGCCTGGGGGGCCCACATGGCGGGAAGATGCATTCAGGGCATATGGACCCCAAAACAAATGCATCTGCATATCAACCAGAAAGAGATGCTAGCTGTTCAAAATGCCCTGACAGCCTTCAAGGACTTACTTCATCCAGGACAACTACTGATAAAGACGGACAACACCATAGTCATGTGGTATATAAACAAGCAGGGGGGCACACACTCATACCCCCTTTGCTGATTAGCCATGGCACTGTGGAACACAGCTTTGGCTTACCAAATACATCTTCAAACTCAATTCCTGGCAGGAAAGCAAAATACTCTGGCAAACGATTTAAGCAGAAACCTGATGGATCCTCACGAGTGGACACTAGATCCACAAGTCTTCAGCATGATAACAAAGAAATGGGGGATCCCAGACGTAGATCTATTTGCCTCCTCTCAAAATTATCAATTGAAAAGATTCTGCACAAGGACATCACAGACAAGCATGGAAAGTGGACGCCCTATCCTTCAGTTTACGCCTTTCCTCCACTACCTCTTCTTCCCAAGGTCCTCCTAAAAGTCAGACAAGAGAAACCAAAGATGATACTAATTGCCCCGTACTGGCCCCACCAATACTGGTACCCAATCCTAAGGAACTTGTCTCAATACCTAGCTTGGACCTTACCTCAAAAACCTCAACTACTGTTGCAGCAAAGCAGTCAGATCCTGCACAATCAACTCCAGACACTGAACCTGGCAGCATGGCTGATCATGTAGTTATACAAACAACACCTCTCAGTAAAGCTGTGATGGATGTCATTTTGGAAGCCAGAAGGCCTAGTACTAGAAAATCTTATGCTGATAAATGGACGAGATTCTGTGCTTGGATTCAAGCACAAGAAACAGATACAGCAGAGCCAAATATTCCTCAGATATTACAATACTTGACTGAGATGCTTGACAAAGGCCTATCTTTCTCATCAATTAAAATCCATGCCTCTGCCATTTCGGCTCATTACAATACAGAGCCACCAATCTTTTCTCATCCTTTACTAAAGCAGTATCTTAGAGGAGCCAAAATTTAAGGCCTCCTAGAAGATCACTAGTACCTGCATGGGACCTAAATTATGTGTTGGAAAAGTTCACCCTGCCTCCATTTGAACTAGCTGCTACTGCTGATATAAAATTCTTATTATGGAAAACAGCTCTGCTACTAGCAATTACTTCAGCAAGAAGAGTCACAGAGCTACAGGCCCTCATGGCTGTGGAGCCTTTTATCATATTTTACCCAGACAGGGTGTCTCTGAGGACAAATCCAACATTTATGCCTAAGGTGGTTTCCAGTGTGGCTCTTAACCAAACTATTCATCTGCCAACCTTTTATCCAAATCCGCAGAACAAGGGGGAGAGAATTCTGCATTCCGTGGACGTACACAGACAGCTAAGATTCTACTTGAGCAGGACTAAAGCTCTAAGAAAAACTGAGCAATTACTAGTGACATATGCTGCAGGATCAGAAGGAAAGGGTATTTCAAAGCAGACTATTTCAAAGTGGATAAGCCACTGCATTCGTTTCTGCTACTTACACCATGGTAAACCTGTGCCCAAGGGCATTAGGTCTCATTCCACCAGAGCTGCAGCTACTTAAGCAGCCTTTCTCAGAGGAGTAAGACATTCTAGAGGCTGCTACTTGGAGTCCTGTTCACACCTTTACAAAGCATTACCATTTGCCTCTCTACTCTAAGTCCAGGGCAGGCTTTGCCACTGCAGTTCTGCAGGACCTTGTAGCCGCACCTAATGCTGTTTAGCTCCAGCCTCCCAACCATAGCTTTGGGATTCTACCCAAATGTAATGACTGCAACAGTGAAACACGAAGAACATAGTACAGTTGTGTACACTTACCGTAAATGTAGATGTTCAAGTGTATTCACTGTTGCAGTCCAGATTACCCGCCCACCATCCCCCTTTCATTCTGGAGTTTATCTTTCCTTCTCTATCTTCTACAACCTATGTGGTGTATTTGCTTGTAGATGAAGGTAAAGTCTATATCGATGTATGTTGTATATATATTTTTGCTACCTTTTTGGGGGCACCTGACATCTGGGGCAAGAAAAACTAAAGAGAATGGTGTTGGCTGCTTGTTTTATACCCCTGACAACCTGACGTAGTGGAAAAGGAGACAGCAACCGACGCAGGACCCAAGACTTTGGAATTCAGGCCGACTGAGGGCAACCTGCCAGCAGATTACCCAAATGTAATGACTGCAACAGTGAATACACTTGAACATCTACATTTATGGTAAGTGTACACAACTGTACTTTTCTGTTAAGTCTTGTCTGACTGACCTGTAACCATGGTCCTTAAAACCTTGCAGTAAACCTTTCCTTTCTTCAAGGAAAGCCTCATCTTGGGTGCATAATCTGGATACACGAGTGATTTGATTATCAACCACATTATGGAAAATGTGCCTAGGGTGCATACTGGAAAAATGCACCATGTGGTTCCTCCACATAGGTTGTCAATACAGCATTGTATTGATCCCTTGAATGGGATCCAATAAGATCTTGACATCCAGGAACTCAATCTCTTCTCTAGACATTTTGACATCAAATCTCAGGAATATGGTGGTCTCAGTTCAGAAATCTACAAATTCCAGGACTTCTTCCTCTCTTCCAGCCCATAAGATCATGATGTCATCCACAAATCTGTTATAAAGAATAACATTCTTTTTCCATTGGAAATTGTCATTCGCTGCCCATAGCTCCTCCCATCGAGCTAGCACAAGATTAGCATAACTATTGGCGCAAGGGGTACCCATCGCCTTCCCCCATCTCTACCAATAGTAGTTGTTACCATAAGCAAACACGTTGTGCTCTAATACCACTTCCAGTAAGCTGCAAATAATATAAGAATCCAACTTCCTTTCTCTATAAAGGTCTCTTATGGCTTCAACGCCATATGAGTTCGGGATAGATGTAAAAAGACTGTTAACATCCATGGTAACAAGTAACAAATTGGAAAAATCATGAACGTTGACTAACTTCAAACAGATGATGTAATTGTGCAGTCTCCTTGAGTATGTTCTTATAGTCCCGCAACAGCTTTTTCAGCTCACTTTCCAGGAAGATAGAAAGAGGTTCAGTTGACCATCCACGACCTGCCACTATAGGATGCATTGGTGGTTTAGAACTGTCTTTGTGGATTTTAGGCAGTCCATTGATGGTAGGTATAACAGGATGTTCAATTGTAAAGAACTCATAGAGTTCCTTGGTTATACCCCTATTCATAAGCATCTCGTAGATTACATCATCTATCCTTCGTTTCATCATATCAACATCTTTCTTCTCGATCTTTGCATATGTCTCCCTTTCACTGAGCATAATTGTCATGCTTTTATCACAATCATGTGTACTCATCACCACCACAGCTCCTCCTTTGTCAGCTGGTCTGATGGTTAGATTTTCTCTAGCTTGTAGCTCTTTAAGAGCCTCATATTCTTTCTTTGTTAAATTCTGATAATGTTTTCCTTTCCCATCAGCTCTAGCTCTAGCTATTTCTTGTTCACATAAATGTATAAAAACCTTAACTGTAGGATGACTTACTAGTACAAATGTGCTGGGCTTCCTGAGCTGTCTTTCAGAATTGTACCCTTGCCTTTGGTTGGACCCAAAGATGGGTTTCAACATTACATTACGTCCAAAACGCTTTGTCAGTCACAAATTCATCCAGTGGAGAGTGTATGGATGGAATAAAACTTAGTCCTTTCTCTAGTAAGGTAATGTACTCTTCTTTTAGAATGCAGTTAGATATAATGACAACAATAGAGTTTATCAAAGGACTTTCCTCTTCTTTCTTTTTCTGCCCGTAGATCTGCCTGGACGTGACTCCCTCATGTGTATTAAAAAAGGGAGTTGCTACTCTATGGGTAGGTGTGATGACCCTTTTTTGGGTACTGTTCCTACCTGCTTGGTAGACATGGATGATGGTCCATTGTTGTTGGTAGAGCTGGAGAGATCAGAGTAATTTGCAACTTGTTGGACGGAAACCTCAGAGATATCATCAGTCAGACATTCAATATCATCCTTTTGTGGGCACACACTCCCATTCATCTTATTATTAACTATGGGGGCTCCATTCACTTGATGTATCTCTGCCCAAATGGTTACCCCATGTCATGTTTCATGTCTCTTTTTAGGCTGTGAATTTATTTCAGAGGCCCCACTCATGATCCTCTTATCACTAGATTTAGTAGCCCTTAGCCATTCAAAAAGATGGCCTTGTTTGATATCGTTATAGTCTCTCAATAGCTTTTAGCTCTTCTGCTAGCCTATCTTGTAAACTCTCTAGTCTATTCAGATTGCTCTCAGACAGTTTTGCAGCTTCCAACTCCTTTTGTTTCCTCCTTACTCTCTTTACTAATTTCTTCTTCCTGTGGTCTAAAAAAGCCAATAAGCAGCTTTATGTAACTGAAGTTGGTTTGAATATTAATCGTCTACCATTTGGCCAACAACTCCGGAAAGTTGTTGCCATAACTAGGCATACACTTGACTCTCAGTCCTTGAGGAATCAACTGATGGTGGAGGCAAGCCTCCATATGAAAACGTTGCCACTGTAAACGTTTCAGATGATAAGCTGCATTTTCTACTATTTTAAAAGTTTCTTCAAAACCCAAGTCATCTTTCAAATCAGTGGATACTGTAATCTTAGCACTGTCTAAGTTAAACTTCAGAAGAGGGTTTGTGGTGCCTGTAGTGATATCCATCACCACCCTCCTGGTTACTGAGTCAGAAAAGCATTGGTCGCTGAATGAATCCATAAATCAGTCTATGTGTGATGCTCATGGTAAACAAATCAAAACTGTAGCAAAATCAAAAGAACACCACTGAAAAATGCTCCAAAACCACAGAATAAGAGTAACAAAAAAGGGAGTGCTACACCATAGACGTAAAAACAATTAAGAACTTTAATAAAACAAAAAACAGGATAAGTGCTTTCGGCGTGTGCCTTCTTTAGATCCTGCTGGCAAATGCTAA
This sequence comes from Protopterus annectens, assembly GCF_019279795.1. Classification (NCBI taxonomy): domain Eukaryota; kingdom Metazoa; phylum Chordata; order Ceratodontiformes; family Protopteridae; genus Protopterus; species Protopterus annectens. Next base: position 36,413,328 of record NC_056728.1, on the reverse strand, counting down.
AATCAACCTATTTAAAAGCATCCCAGCAAATCAATTAAGCAATAATTAGAACAGTTAAGCAAGCAATTCAGTCACAACCATCACATGGCACCTTTAAATAACATTAACTCAAGCAAAAAAAACATTTCCAGCAAAGACAAAACGATATAAAATAAAAAACTACTTAGATTTAAAAAAACTTGTCAACTCAAAACAAAATGAATAACACATTCAATACTCGAAAATAAACGAAAATAACCCATGTTATAAAAAACTACTTTGAACTCAGTCTCACTAGTATTAACATACTAAACCCAGAAGCCACCCATTGATGACATAAATCTCACTGAAGCTTCAATCTTAGAGACGAAGCACTGTAATAGCATAACTTACTAACAGAGCACCAGAAATACAGGCTATGCTACAGTGAATCTACATCAGAACTTATGAACCAATCTTCGTTCTTTCAAGAACGGTTTGAGTGGAACCATACCATTAAACCCCGGGGGGCAATCCGCTCTCAAATTCATTATCCATTTAGATTCTTCCGTTTCTGTCCTGTTAGTTACAGCTCCTTCCCTTATTGTTAACCTAACCATTGAGAGCACCATAAACCTAAAACTATGAGTAGCATTGTTTCTAATATGAGCATACAAAGCAATGGTGACCACTTTATTGCGTATGTCAGAGTGGTGCTTAGAAATCCTTTCTTTCAACATCCTGTTAGTCTTGCCCACATAAAAACATGGGCAAAGACTACAGGTAGCAGTATAAAAAACGTTTGTAAGTGGAAATGATTGAGTCCAGACATTTTGGCACTCAAAAATGTGGCTGTTGCAAAGTCTGTTCTGTTATTAATACCAGCAATGTTTTTATTCATCCCTTAACAGGTAGAAAATATCAGTTCCTTGAGAATGCCAATTGTAACAGTAAAAACATTGTTTATATTGCCTACTGGGGAACATTCTTTCTTGGATTATTGTGTTTTCTGCTTGCTATAACCAGTAGGAGCATGGCGGAATTGAATGCTGGAAGTAATGTTGAACTGGATTTTAATCCGTTAAGACTGAGGGAAAACAAACAACATTCAGGACTACTGGGTATGTTAAATAATACTATTAATCCCTTGATAGTGGAATGTGAATCGAATGATGCATTTTCTTACCAAGAAGATGTTAATGTTGACTATTACAAACTGAGGATGCTTGTGAATACAGTTGAGAATGATGTATTTAAGCTTAAAAGACTGCAGTTACAAAGATTTCATTTTGAATCATGCATACATTATAAAGTAATACCTCGTGGTTTACGAATATTAAAAATGCCAACATATGGGGCATAATACCCTGAGCTACTAAGCCAATGGCAGAAGATTAACATGGAAACAAGCTTTAGCTACTTAAAGCTCATGAATGAGTTCTTTAAACCTTATGAACTAGAACTTATACAGAGCATACAACAACAGCAGGAAGCACTATATACACAATTTCCAGCTACACATGTTGATAAATTTATGGGAACTGCCATGGATAATGTGAGTGTGTATGAACATAGATTAACACAACAAAAAAGGAAGAACTTGGATAGAGACATAGCCGATTTTAAGGGTGGTAATGTCGTTTTGTGACCTAGACCACAGAGAAATACTAGACCCGAACAGAATACAAATGCAAATGAGAGTGAAAGTAGTTCAGAGTCTCGAAACAAGAGAGAACATCTGACTGCTAAACCAGTGGGAACATATAATCAAATTCCAATTAATGATGTACAAAGTCCAGTTGCTATAATGCAAGAGAATATTGATACATCATTTCAGCTGACAACTATTAATGGAAGCCAACCTAATGTAGAAACACAGCAGTCCAGTGATATACCACCTGGCCAAACAGTAGTGAGAAGGAAAGATACCATCAATAATGGACAACAGACATATCCAATTTTTCCACTACCAATCCGACAAGAAAGAGGGAGACAAACATTTCGGTCTAGGAGTCGAAACAGGATGAAAAGGAAGGAGCAGATGGACAACATGGAGTATCCAGCCCTGAAAAGGATGTGGCAACAGAACTAAATCAATACATTGTTTGGAATATATCACATAAACAGTTAGAAGAAACAGAGATCTCAGTTCTACAGAAGGGACTTTCATTTATACTGGTGCAGTCATCTTATTTACCAGATACATTGATTGATCTAAAACTTTTTCTTAGGAATGTTATGTAGAAACTGACATTTCCTATGGATACAGGTAGTAACATTTATCAATATAAGAAGCTTAGCAATTATACACATGTAAACCATCCCATTTTAGAAGCTATTGGAAAAATATGTGAAGATGAAATATATAATATGCCTAGGAACAAAGAGCAACATAACAGGTATGTAAATCTAACTAAACAAGAGAAGGTAACACTGAAACATCTCCAAACAAGACACATCTCTGGTTATTAGACCTGCCGACAAGGGAGGTATGACACTAGTGATGGATAGGGAGTTTTATTTTATATGCTGTCTGATACGAAGGTATACAAAATCATTACCCTTGTGGAAATACACATAATGCAACAATTGATGAGGATTAATATCAATGACAGTATGGTTAGATATAATTTGTCATTAGAACTGGTTAAATTCCTTACAGTTGAACATCCCTTGATTCCATCATATCAAGGACAGCCTAAAATACATAAAAGTAAAGTTAGGTCACCCTTTAGACCAATTGTAGCAGACAAAGGATGGCTAACAGAACCATATTCTATCTTTGTTGAAAGGTAGGTGAGACCAGTCTTGAATGAAGTAGAAGCTGTGCTAAAAGATTCAAAAAATTCTTGGAAAGCCTCTTTATATTCAGTCAGGTATCAAATAATAGTGAGAACATGTATTTAGTAACACTTGATGTGGCATCCTTATTCACCTCAATTCCTAATGAGGAAGGCCTACACCTATTAAGAAATTTTCTTACAATGAAAAGTAGATATAATAAAATGTTGATAGGTACTACATGTATGTTTATGGACATAGTACTTAAGAACAATGTATTTGTCTTTGATGGTACATACTGTCTCCAACGAGAAGGCGTAGCTATGGGCACTTGTGCCAATAGCTATGCCAATGCAGTAATGTCACAGTGGGAGACAGAATGTATCTTTCCACTTGCGCTATACAAGAAATATGTGAATTTCTATCATTGTTTTGTGGATGATATTTTTCTTGTATGGGTAGGTCCCCTCTCACTATTTATAAGTTTTGTAGAAGTAATAGAAAATACAACAAACTTTCTGAAGTTTGAACTGAAATATTCTACAAAGGGGATAACATTCCTAGATGTTTTTGTTTCAGTAAATGCACAAGGGTTGTTTGAGACTAGGATATATCGCAAAGACTGTTATACTAACACACTTTTGCACAGGTCTTGCATGCACCCAAGGAAAACATTTAAGAATATAGTGGAAGGACAGGGGATGCGTGTATCACGTTTGAGTAATGTGCATATACTTGGAGGACTAATTTGGAGCATTCCTTTCTTAAATGACAAATATATATATAAATATCAAATGTAAAACATGATAGAGGGTTATATGTTAAGTTGATCCATATTGTTTCTGAGCTATGTTGTTTTTACGATTGTCTTGCTTGAATGTTATCTTAGAGTCATAGATGAGTTGAACCGTATTGTTTCTGAGCTATATTGTTTTACAAGTGTCTTGCTTGAATGTTTTAATTGATAGAGACATAGTAATATTGCTGTCAAGATTGTTTTAATGTGCAAGTTAATCTCCATACTATGTTCCAGATACTACTTAATAAGCCTGTGTAGCTGTCTATTTCCATCTCTGTGTGTCTTACCACTGTCTCTCTTCTCCCTTTATATTCCCAGCTGCCCAAACTGGTTTGCCAGTAGAAAGGAGGACTTGCCCTGCCTGCTGAAAAACATTTATCCACACCATACTGCGGTTTCCCCTTACTAAGGAACTGAACCTATCCTTCCCTCTGCAACAGTCCCCAAGGGAACTTAATCATAAGTGAAAGTATGTACTTTATACCAAAGTCTATAGACAATTAGTGTGAGATATCCTAGATTGTAAGTTTACTCTCACCAGCCAGGACAGCCAGCAGCCTTTACTAACTGCTCCCATACCTGTCTCCCCTTACACCCTCTTAGACTACGGGTATTTTACTCTCTCCTGTTCAACCTTTATAGTATACTTACTGCCCTGCCATCTTTTATCTCAATATATATTACCTCTGCTATACAGCCTTTGTCCACTAGAGGGCAATAGATGTTCTTCATCTCACATTGCTGCAGTCCTTACACTTGGGGTAGTCCGCTGTCCTCGGTCGGCCCGAATATCAAAGTATTAGGCTGACGTCGGTCAAGGCGCATAAGACTGACATCAGGACGTCAGGGTACATATGCGCATGACCGACGTCATATCCTCAGTCTTTTTTGCCGCATGGCCCGATGCAGAAGCAGCGTTGCAAGTGCCGTTCGGCGTTCTGAAATTTTTCGAATTCGGAGTTTCAGACCGAGTCAAAGTTGGCTAAGTACCCCGTTGGGGAATATTTTAGTTTTTTCTTGCCTCAGTGGTTTACCGGATGTCAGAAAAAGTGAATAACTGTATTTCTTGTGGGAAACAGATACCGCATAGAGATTATCATACTTTGTGTATTCCTTGTTTAGGGCCTGAGCACGACGTTGTTGGGTGTCGCTTTTGTGCTAGATTCAATAAGCGCACTATTAAGAGAAGGTTAGATTGTGCCAGGTTAGTCTTCGGGAAGCGGTGCAATTATAATATGCCGTCGGATGCTCCGACGTCCGCTTCCTCGAAGAAGCGCAAGGATAAAGCAGCTAAGCCCAGGCAAGACGAGTCGTCCGTACCGGACGCCGGTTCTTTAGAGGTGTCTGTGGAGCCGGTGGTTCCGCCGGAGGTTTCTCTGGAGGCCCAGGGGGAGACCTTGTTATTGCAGGATGTGGCCTCTCAGGAGGCAGGTCAGGCTGAAGGGGCTTCTCAGGTTACTGTAATCCCCTCCCTTCCTAGGGTGGTTAGGCCATCTCCTTCTGTTTCCAAGGCTTCTCCCAGAGGCAGGCCAGGTTTAGCTTCAGTTGGTGTCACTCCCAGTTCTTCAGGATCTGTGCCCAAGAAGCATATGCTTAAAATGGCAGAAGATTTGATTACTTTGATTAGAGGTTCTTTGCCCCCTCCTGATAAGAGGCCTAGGGTGGAACCTGAGTTGGGGAGTTTTGAGCAGGCTTCAGATGTTTCAGAGTCTTCGGCTGAAGACTTGCAGGAGTATTCTCCTTATTCTGATTCTGATGTGGATGATTCTACTCCTTCTGCTTCTCCTCCTGAGGATTTTTCTTTTCAGAGACTCTTCATTCCATGAGGGAGCATTTTAAGTGGGAAGGTCAGGACTTCTCTGATTCCAGGAAAAGGCTTAGGGAATTTTTGTTTTACCCCAGCATAGGCCTTTGGCTATACCTCCTGTTCTGGATGTTGTGGAGGATGTGTTTGCAGAGGCTTCTCTTAATCCTGATTCTTTGCCTCCTGCTCCTGTTAAACCGGATAGGTATTATAGGGTGCCTGAAGCTCATAAGTATCTTTTTAAGAGTCCTAGGGCGGACCCAGAAACTGTTAGTCAGGGGCCTAAGGGTGTTAAGGCTTCTGTTGTTAAAAATCCGGTTCCTCCAGATAAAGAGGCCAGGGCTTTGGATAGATGGGGAAAGAAAGTCTATACTTCTTCCACCCTAGCTATGAGGGCTTTGAATTGACAGTTTCACATGTTGAAATACCAAAACTATCTACTTTCTCAATTGAAGTCTAAGGTAGATGCTCTGGCGGAAGGTATTGAGTGTAAAGAGTTACAAGATTTGGTACATGTCTCTGAACAAGTGTGTAAGCATTCTTTGCAATGTGGTTTTGATGCTGTACAGGCCTCGTCTAGGGTGGCTGCCACTGGGTCAGTTCTTCGCAGGCACGCCTGGCTGAGGGATCAGAATTTATCTGACCATGTTAAGACAAGGATTTTAGATGCTCCTTTACAATCTGATGTCTTGTTTGGTTCACCTGTTGAGGCAGTCTTAAAGAAACTGGGAGACAAGGCTAAGTCTATGCAGACTGTTAAAGATTTTTTGCAGGTTCAGCCTCCGAAGTTTAGTAGAAATTGGCCTACCAAGGGGTGGACGTATCCTTCTTATGATTCCCAGTCTAGGGGTAGGTCTAGACGTGGTAGGGGCAGAGCTCAGGGCTCTTTCAGGCCTAGAACAGGGAGTTCACCTGCACAGTCTTCGGGTGAGGGCAGGGGTCAGTCCTTTCGTAAACAGACCCAATGACCTACCTTTTCAGCTGCCAGAGCCTTCTGCCTGGCAGCACCTTTGGGAGGAAGGTTGGCACTTTTCAAGGAAAATTGGAGTTTAATTACCCAAGACAGATGGGTACTGGATATCATACACCAAGGTTACAGGTTTTATTTCCATACCTTGCCTCCTTTCAAAGGCATGCCAGACGTTCCTCCTCAGCAAAGAATAGAGGCTCACAAACAGATTTCTCTGCTGCTCCAAATAGGGGCCATACAACCGGTCCCTCTGTCAGAAGTGGGCCTAGGATTTTATTCTCGCCTGTTCCTAGTACCAAAGAAGGGGAACACGTGGAGACCAATTTTGGATTTATCTATCCTCAACACTTATCTGGACATTCCCAAGTTCAAAATGTTGACGTTACAACAGCTTTTACCTCTGCTGGGCAAAGATCACTGGATGGTGACTCTGGATCTCAAGGAGGCTTACCTTCATGTTCCTATCAGGCTAAGTTGCAGGAAGTATCTACGTTTTCGGGCTGGGACTTCTCATTATCAGTTCTCTGCATTGCCCTTTGGCTTATCTACTGCGCCCAGAGTGTTCACGAAGGTTCTGGCTCCAGTGATAGCTTTCTTCAGGCTAAGAGGAATACAGATCTATCCTTATTTGGACGATTGCCTGATTCTGGCTCAAGGAAAGGACGAACTTCTTCATCATCTACACTATGTGATAGCAGTGCTAAGATGCCTGGGGTATTCTGTGAACGAAATAAAGTCCAGTCTAGTACCCTCTCAGGACATGTGCTTTCTGGGTGTGAGACTGAATACAGCATCCCAGATGGCCTTTTGACCCCGGACAAACAAAAGAATCTTTCTCTTTACTTCCATCAATTGTCTCATCAGTCCAGGCTGACTGCAAGGACAGTCCTTCAAGCCTTGGGGTTCATGGCATCTTGTATTCTGGTGCTTCCCAATGCCAAACTGCATATGAGGAAGCTACAATGGTATCTCAAAATGTATGGACACAGCACTGCCAAGATATGGACACTGTCATTCAGATAATACCTTGCATTCAAAAGGAATTTTTGTGGTGGGCTCAGGAATGTCACCTAAACAAGGGACTCTCTGTGACCCGGCCAGAGGCGAGTCAGATTCTAACGACAGATGCCTCAGACAAAGCTTGGGGAGCTCATCTAAATGGAAAGTGGATACAAGACACGTGGCCTGCCAGACTTCTACATCTACATATCAACTTGAAGGAGATGTTAGCAGTCCAATTTGCATTAATAGCTTTCAAGGATTTACTTCTTCCAGGGCAGGTGTTGATTCTAACAGACAACACAACTGTCATGTGGTACATCAACAAGCAAGGGGGAACACATTCTTATCCTCTGTGCAGACAAGCAATGATTTTGTGGGAGACTGCGCTCAGTTTACAGCTAAATCTTCAGGCAAGGTTTCTGCCGGGAGCACAGAACTCCTTAGCAGATGTGTTGAGCAGACGAATAATGGATCCCCACGAGTGGAAATTGGATCCTCATGTTTTTCAGAAATTGACAGTGTCATGGGGAACTCCAGACATAGATCTGTTCGCTTCTCCACTAAACTACCAGCTGCCAAAGTTTTGCACAAAAAGTTTTCATCCCACAGCTTGGAAAGTGGATGCTCTTTCATTCAATTGGAGCAATCTTCATGTGTATGCCTTTCCACCTCTGCCTCTCCTCCCAAAGGTACTTCTGAAGGTCAGACAGGATAAGCCAAAGATGATTTTAATAGCTCCAGATTGGCCTCGACAGCACTGGTACCCACTACTGAGAAGTCTGGTACGGGAGCCTCCATGGCCTTTACCTTCGATTCCACACCTGCTGTCTCAGGAGAACAGTCATTTACTCAATGTCAAACTTCACTCTCTTCACCTGACAGCCTGGCATATTCTGTTTTAAACCCTGGAGGGTCTCAGCTTCCACAGCAAGTTTTGAATGTTATTTTGGAGGCCAGAAGGCCTAGTACAAGGAAAGTGTACGCAGATAAATGGAAGAGATTTTTATTTTGGAGTGCAGCAAAAGCATTTGATGTTTCTAAGCCTAATTTAAGTGTGGCTCTTCAATATCTTACTGAGTTACTGGACAAAGGTTTGTCCTTCTCTTCTATTAAGATTCATGCTGCAGCAATTTCTGCTCACTATGACTGTGACCCACCATTGTTTTCTCATCCTTTGTTTAAGCAATTCCTTAGAGGGCAAAGAATATAAGACCCCCACGGAGAGCTCCTACTCCTGCTTGGGATCTCAATTTTGTGTTGGAGAAACTCACTCTACAACCTTTTGAGCCTGCAGCTACTGCTGAGTTGAAATATTTATCATGGAAGACTGCTTTTTTGTTGGCCATTACCTCTGCGAGAAGGGTTTCTGAATTACAGGCCCTTGTGGCAGTTGAGCCTTTCTTAATTTTCCATAAGGATAGGGTATCTTTGCGTACTAATCCTTCCTTTATGCCTAAAGTGGTTTCTAGTGTGGCTTTAAACCAAACTATTCATTTGCCTACCTTTTATGCGAACCCCCAAAATAAAGGGGAAAAGATTTTGCACACTTTGGATATACACAGGCAGTTGCGATATTATTTGAGCAGAACTAAAGGGTTCAGGCAGTCTCAGCAGTTATTTGTTTCTTTTGCTTTGAGTTCTCAGGGCAAGCCTGTGTCAAAACAAACTATTTCTAAGTGGATTGGGTTGTGTATTGCTTTCTGTTATTCCCATCATGGCAAGGAGATTCCAGCTGGGATTAGGCCTCATTCCACTAGGGCTACTGCCACTTCTACAGCCTTTCTAAGGGGGGTAGCAACTAAAGATATTTTGGAGGCTGCTACTTGGAGTTCAGTGCATACTTTCTCTAAGCATTATCACCTTCCTCTTTACTCTAAATCTAGGGCTGGTTTTGCCACTGCAATTTTACAGGGCATTTTGGCAGCTCCTACTGCTTTTTAGTTGTGCCATCCTCCCTTTTCTCTGCTTTGGGATTCTACCCAAGTGTAAGGACTGCAGCAATGTGAGATGAAGAACATAGTACAGTTTTGTACCTACCATAAATGTAGATGTTCGAAGATCCACATTGCTGCAGTCCAATTTACCCTCCCTCCTTCCCCTCTGTAGTTAGAGGCGGTTGTGTGGTGTGGGTTGTACATATTGTAAATATTGTATATATTGTACATATAGTTAGTACACAGGTGTTTGGTTGTTTTTTGTTGTCTTTTGGTTTTGACCTTTCTGTTTAGGGTCTTCTGACATCTGGGGCAAGAAAAGACTGAGGATATGACGTCGGTCATGCGCATATGTACCCTGACGTCCTGATGTCAGTCTTATGCGCCTTGACCGACGTCAGCCTAATACTTTGATATTCGGGCCGACCGAGGACAGCGGACTACCCCAAGTGTAAGGACTGCAGCAATGTGGATCTTCGAACATCTACATTTATGGTAGGTACAAAACTGTACTTTTCCTTTAGACCTCCGTTCTGACTCTAACTTTAAAGGACAACCGCACCCTCAGACTCAAAAAACATATTAATTTCATCATGGTTTGATGTTTCCTACATTTTAACAGCACTCTGAGACTATTTTGAGCTTTTTAGATATTTTTAGATGCAATTTCTGACTCTAACCACATGGGGTCTGGCATATTGAAAAAATTCAGACTGTTTACACTGCCTCTAAGTATCCCAGAATGCATTATTTGTCTCCAAAAAAATTGCATCAGATCTGCCACGTTTTGCCTTAAGCTGCTGTCACTTCATTGACTTAACAGGCATTCACTGCAGTCTTAAAATCCCTTACTTTTGGTTAAAATGTTATCCTTTTTCAATGACCACTTTAAACACAAGCAGTGAAAATGCTACAGAACAGAACTGAAAAGTGCATTTTACAGCTCTTTCGTCTTAAAAATGCTAAGTTGCTTTCTTTTGTGAAGGCTGAAATCTAGCTCTTCAAGGAATCTCCCCTCCCACTTCACACCTACCTTCCCTAGCTGTCAAAGAGTTAAGGGTAATTTGACCCATTATCTGCATGTGATTGACAGCTCACAGCAGGTGACCAGACTAATGTACTGTTTGCTTGTCAGCCTTTCCCTCCTTACAGTGGGAGACTTTTTTTTTTGTTGCACTACTGTCAAATTTAAAACCAAGCTACATAGCACTGGCAATAATCCCTGCTTTGCAAATCATCAATCTGCCACTTATTTTCCCTTCCTGGTTGTTTAAATAGCTAACAAATGATACACTATAAACATAAAATATTTCAGACTTGCATGACAGCACCCACATGCTTTTTTGAGTCAATATTTTAAAAAAAAAATATGGTAGTGCATACCACTTGTAATTTGTTGTACTGTTTAAGTGTGTCAGACCGGTTTATGCAAAAACATGCAGGTAATGTCTACGCATGGTCATTGCAAATTTATGTTCTAACTTTTTGTAGCCATTACTGTACTTCTGCCTGTACTTTGTTACATATCAGTAGGGCTCTTCCGAATAGTGAGATTATAGTCTGCTTTTTTTGCTGGACTTTCACAGTTCCAGCAATGGGCAATTGTGTGTTTCCAACCACATCTACAATTACAACCCAAATCAACTACACATACTCCATCATATGTTGGTACATAATTTGCTTCAATTACAGTATCTCCATTTACAAATAAGTATGCACTCTATCCATTTATCTCTATAAATATACCCCTGTATACATTAAGACTGCAGCATAATGAAGATCCGACACCTGTGAAACAGTTATGATTTTAATGGACCTTACAAATCTACAGTAAGCAAATACCATTTAATTTTGCAAAATGTACCAGAAGTCAACTGATCCATCATAAATGACATACAGATAAGCTGGCTTTTGGTTTACAATGTGCAAAAGTGGCAATTCCCACAGCACTATTGTGAAAAGCCTCTGTACCTCGTCAAGGTAGCCAGCATCACAGAGGTCCACTCACGCCAATACTTCGATCTACATCCTGATCCACTCCCATCACCACTAGCATTACACCCCTACAGCTACAGCCTGATCCACTCACATCACCACTATCATTACACCCCTGCATCTAACAGGCTTCCAGATACATGCGACGCTTGCCCAGCAAATTACTCTACATGCCAACATTTATTCTCCGAGGACCAGTCCTTACTAGACACACTGTATAAGCTCCAGCTGCCAAAAAATAAAAAGGAATCACGCACAACTCCATACCGCTCCATCATTCACACAACCTCTACTGCAAATCTGGGCTAATACAAGACATTCCACAAGATTAGTGGTCTCTTGGTCTACATCTGCACAGCATGACAGATCTTACACAAGAACTTATGCCAATTGATTGACCTTTGTTATTTTAATTAATTCTAACAGCATACATACAAGTCACTATTTCAGAAAGATTTAGTATTACTTCACAATACCAGTACGGATATTCTATAATTATTAGTACTTGTCCAGAGCCCCATCTGCTCAACAGCAGGAACACCATGTACCTCAAAATTGCCAGTTTGCATGCTTAGCTACTTGTTCCCAAATGACCGACAAGCAGACAAAACAGGTTTTTATTTACATGTGTTTCATCAACCGGACCAACTTGTTACAAATGACAGTCTCTCAGTCACTCACCCCCACCCTCACTCAGTCTCTCAGTCACACTCAGTCACTCAATAAAATAGTATCACTGCAATAGGGAACGGACAGCAAACTGATAACAGGTTCATAGCAACTGGTTATCTTCACGGGAAAGGAGTGCAACTCTCACAATGTGAAAGTATTAGTGCAATAGGTATTGGACGGCAAACTGATAACCGGTTCATAGCTACTAGTTATCTTCACGAGGACAGAGTGCATGATCCACCACATCTGCAACGCAGTTCACTTTCACAAATGCATCTATGTACAGTCTGTGTAGAACCCACATTGTTCTGCATCAAAAGCTAATGCACTACCTGTTGTGCTTTTAGCAATACAAGCACACATAAGCAGCACTAAACTTTTGTGCCCCGTCATCTCTCAGCCCCTTGAAAAATCTACATGATCAGCTGTATCTATGAACTTCGCAGCACAATAAATCCCAAAAGAGGCGACATTTCCCCCTTTGCGTGCAGTGTCACACACACACTAGCCCCTTGCTATCAGTCAGAATCTGAACATTGCACCAGCACTGAAACAGACATTCAAAGATAATACATTTAGCCCTTGCCAGATAAAGTTTAACTCCAGGTTTGTGTTTATTTTCACATCACAGACCCCTTGCACAAGCAACACACATGTTCTTGAATACACCTTCATGATTGAATATAATTATATTGCTTGTACAATGCAGTATTGTTTTATTTGGTGTTTTAATTTTATTGTTTAAAACATTCCTGAAAACTGAAACAAAATGCATGCACCAATAAAGACAATACTGCCCAAATCTGAACAATTCCATCACAAGTCTAGTCGGACTTCTACATAGTGGTGGCTGGTGACTTCAAATCAAAGGGGGGCTGCAGGAGACAGATGAATGGGTTGGGTCAGTGGGAATGGCTGTGTCCACCTTGAAAGGGGAGGAGCTATAATCAAAACCCAATGATAATGATAGTCCAATCAAGACAAAATGAAGTGTAGAAGAAAAAACCTATTTCAATCTATTGGCTGCATGACAGCTTACTTAAAATATCTAGATGGAAACAAAAAGGATGAGGCATGAAATAATAAATTACTTTTTAAATACATTACTGGAATGCTAGTCAAAATCAAGTATAAGAAAAACAAGCAGCACTAAACTAAAACCACTTGTACACCAGTCCTAATTATAATTTATATTCAGCTTTATTAAACTACCAGGTAACATACTGAAACTAGCAATCTCTGTGATACCCAGCCAGCCTGTTCAGAGAGCAATAAAGGTAGTCCTTCAATAGAAGCAGTTAAAAATCAGCTGGACCACATCCAGTATACAAAAGCATGTTTAATGACTCCAACACGTACCACGACAGCACAAACAATAGTTACAACAGACTAAGCGCTTTCATCTCCCTACGGAGACTTCTTCAGAGACAATTGATTTAACAAATACTTCACTTATATATACTTGTCCAATAGTGGGCTGGCATAAAAAATTGATTAATTGATTAATTTAACTATTCTAAAAAAGACTTCCTACTAAAGGTATACACACCAATTTTACAACAAATAGATCGTAGTTCTATACCAAGATATTGCTCTTAAGAAATAATAGCAATACTAATAATTAGAAATAAATAGAATAAAAATGGACCATTTTGTCTAACAATACTTATAAAAATGCCAATTGAATTCATAGTTGTATATATATAAATATAAAATATATAAATAAATATAAAAAGTATTAAATGTTTATATAAAAAATATGAACAATATATTGTGCAAGTACAAGTGTGAATACATACACTCATTCCCCACCCTTTCACTTATTTAAAAAAAACTTGATATATACATATACAAATATGTCAGAAATGTAAATGTAAAAATATAAAAATAAAAAATAAATAGTAAAAAATGAAAGATTTATATATGAAATATATATATATATATATATATATATATATATATATATATATATATATATAAATAGTATAAAATATGTAATATATATATTATATAAATTTATTCCATTACATATATTTTTATATGTGTTTTTGTATAATACTAGGAAAACTTGGATATCACTTTTTATCTCTTAATAGCTTTTTTGGGGTCAGCAGCAAAATTTTTTAAAACCGGAGTAATAGATATATGGTCATTAAGACCTTTTCCTCCATATGCGTCCAACCGCAATTGCCACATCATCTCCTTATATTCAAGTTTAGTTTCCCAATCTCCACCTCTATCCGGTTGTTTAACTTCTTCTAACGCCCAAAATTTGAAATTTGCTTCTTTACAGTTCAACACATGTCTGTATAAAGCACTGTTTTCATTTTGTTTGTTAATATCTCTAATATGTTCATATATTCTTGACCTCAAGTGTCTCTCAGTTAACTATTTCCAACATACTTTACAAAAAGCTAAATAAACCACTCCCTGGGTATAACAGCTACTATAGCCCCTAGCTTTCAAAGTTGTCCCTAAACTGGGCAATAATATTTCCTTTTGTTCTGCAATAAAGGAACACTGGGCACATCTTCCACATTTGAACGTTCCATGTTTTCTACTTGTACCTTAAATAATATGTGTTTTCTGTTGTTCAAGGAGATTAACATTTCTGTTCCTCCTATAACTATATTTTATCCTCTCCTGAAAGATGTTTGTTGTACCATACATTTCCTTAAACATCCCCCAAGTTTCATTTATGCATTTCCTTAATCACCCCATTCCTTTATAAAAAGTCAACGTAAGATATGGTGAACCATCCAATCTATTCATGTTTTTAATATTCTCTGACTTCTTCAAATTACAGTAATCTGTTTTAAAAGTATTAGGTTCATCTAATGTATTGGAAGGGCTTCTACTACTCGTGGTCAAAAGGGGAACATACATCTTTTCATTTCTTCCTTTGAGTACATATTCCTTTATATCCCCAATTATTTCCCCTGGGTATCCTCTCTCCTGAAACATCTTTTCCAAATGACCAATTTCTAAAATAAAATCACTGTCATTTGAAATCATCCTTGCCATTCTGATCATTTGCCCTTTAACAATGTTCCTTTTCAAAAATTGTGGGTGGTCACTCTCATAATGCAGGTACGAATTAGAAAAATGCTCTTTTCTATAAATGTTGGATTTATAACACTTATTGTTATAATCCTTATCCAGTTTTACATCTAAAAAATGTATACTATCTTTTTCTATCTGGTATGTGAATTCCAAAAATGTAGTAGTGTGGTTTATATACTCAATAAATTCTTCTATCTTATCTGTAGTTCCATCCCATACAACTAGTATATCATCCAAAAATCTGAAATATTTCTTGATATACTTGTTATATGGGGACGTGAAAACAAAATGTGATTCCCAGTATAACATAATGATATTGGCGTATATCGGGGCACACGCTGACCCCATTGCAACACCTTCTTTCTGATGATAGTATTCTCCTTGAAAATATAAGTAGTTGTATTTTAGGACAAGCTCCATATTTTCTAAAATCAATCTATATTCGTCCCCTGTAAGAAAATCCATTTCTCCTAATATTTCTTCGAACCACCTTAACCCTTGCTCCTGAGGTATTACAGAAAACAAGTCCCTAATATCGATGGCTGTAAATATGTACTCATCATCATAGGAACAGTTCCCCATTTTTTCCAAAAAGTCCCATGAATCCACCAAAATGTGTTGGAATTTTACTTTGAAAATGTTTTAGTTTTTGGTCCACGTATATAGCTAGGGGTTGAGTTTTTGAACCCTGAGAGGATACAGTTGGTCGCATGGGTGGGTCTAAAATAGACTTGTGCACCTTGGGAATTCCGAAAATGATTGGTATTACTGGTTTTAGTACCTTAAAAAAATTATACAAGTCCCTCTCTATCAGACCCTGTAAAAGGTTATCTTCTAAAATTAGGTCAATCTTTTTGTATGATATATTTATCTCATTCTTAGATACAATCCCATATTGGTTCTCCTTATCCAATATGTCCATTTTTCGGGTATAATCCCATTTGCCATAAGTATTACCCCCCCCCCCCCCGCCTTTGTCCGGTTTCATCACTCGGATTTTGTCATTTTTACTAAATTCTTTTAGTATGTTGTATTCAATTGATGTTAAATTATTCATCTTTTTTCTGTCATTTTGTCCTTTATTTTTATTTTTATCATATAAACAGCGAATGTTTATCGTAACACATTTCTCAAAATTTAAAATTTATTTTTGAAGGGGTGGGTTGTACACACTAGATCTCTTAAGCTCTTTTTTATATATATAATCATGAGTATTTTTATCTTTATAATTATGAATAAAATTTAATTTCCGTGTATATAATCTAATATCTAGTAAAATATTTTCTATAGGTGGAATTTTACTAGGTACAAATGTAAAACCTTTTATAAATAAATTAAAATAGTCCTGATTGATCAGGATGTCTGTATAATTAAAAATGTTAAAATTATTGAATGAATTTATAATAGTGGTCATTTGATGAGTATCATCCTGTTTCTCTATCACCTCTTCATCTTCAAAAAGTAATGCATCAATACTAACTATTGTTGTAGTCTCCCTGTGTACTGGGTATTGTTCTCTGCTGTCTGTGCATAAGTTGGTTGTATGTTTCGGTTCCTTATTCTCTCCGACCTCCTGGGTTCGTCCACTTCTAAAGGGACCACCTCCCTATTAATATAACCATTCTCATTATTCCCAAAACCTTCATAGTTAGTGAAGCCAGAAGCTTCATATTCGTTATACACTTGTTTTTCACCCCTGAATCTGTTGTTCCTATAATACCCATTATTGTTGTACCTTTTTCTATTGTAAGTATTAATTACCCAACCGTTTGAATCACTTTTCTTATCACAGTAATAAGCAGTGTTCATTTCATAATCTCTGTGATACCCCTAGTTGTAAAAATGTTTGTTATCCAAAAAAGACCCACTGCCTGACAACAACTATCTACTTGTCTGATGGGGAAAACATGATCGAAGTAAAAAACTAAAAGCAAACAGGAAACAAGCTCAACATACACTGCTTAAAGGATTACTGTACAGGATATTGACCACACAATAAATTGGCATTCTGTTTAGTTTGTAGGTAAATCCTGTAATGAGCTCTTAAAATAATGTAATCCTGTCTTTTATTTCAAAGACTGTCATATGCATTTCAATACCCCAGGCTTATATGTTATCTAGTTACGTAAGTATTCTCTGCATGGCAATAACAGAAAGGCTTTCAATGTTGGCAATTCTTTAACAGTATGCTTATTAAAACGTACTTGCATCTTACAATCTCAGACAAGATTACCAGTCTTACCAAATGGTCACTAAAGCATTGCTACTTGCATCTTACAATCTCGGGCAAGATTACCAGTCTTACCAGATGCTCATTAAAGCATTGCTACTAAAACACAGAGCAACAGGCAATTTCTGAACAATAAGCATAAATCAACAGTATAAAAATATGACAGAAACTAGAACATTTCGCAAAATGAATGACAGATGAAAAGCCATTGTAGTACTTGTGTCTACCTTGGATGGGGGGATACTCTCCACATTTACACTGCATAACTGCTCCTTGCCTTGCTTGGACACCTCCAGAGTCACTACATGGGGCAGTTGGGTGCAACAAGTATGTCACAATTTGAAATGTCGATGGCTGACTGCGATGGCCCTGACACAGTTGTCATACCTCTCAAACTCAGAGCAAGAAATCTGGACAAAGCCATACATAGAAGTGTGACAAAGGCAAAAATAAGTACAATTTTTAAATATTACTCTTATAAACTTAGAAAGATTATAAAATAGTAGGTCTTGCATTAGTATGAATTTTCTGAATGGTACAGCTCTCACCCACGTAGCAAAAAACAAGAGGACAAAGCCACTAATGGGGGAATATAGCCCCCAAACATATTCAGTGAATTCAGTTCTTACCATAGCTCTCAACCTCAACACAAAAAACCTGGATGAAGCCAATAATGTGGGAATACAGTCCCAAAGATAGGGACAAATTTCAAAGAACAATCTGATACACTTTGAAAAAAGCTAGAGTAAAAGATTGTGTTACCATGCACTTAAGATTGTGTTACCATGCACTTTCTGAAGAATATGAATTCTGATATTGAAATGCGTGTCATTTTTAACATTTGTTAACCAGGAAAGTCTGACTTAGAACATAAGCTAATTTTTAGCAGAGGCCCATGTTGAAACACTCCAGACAGACATGTCTTTGTAAGATGGGAGAACACTAGAGGAAACAAACACAGGGAAGGCATACAGACTCCACACAGAAGGTAAGGCACCTCAGCCATTTAATCAAACCACAGAACCTGGAATAATTTGCCTTACACTGATTAACAATAAGCTGGTAATGCTGCAATAGGGAATGGACGGCAATCTTATAACAGGTTCATAGTTACTGGTATCTTCACCAGAAAGAAGGCAGTACAGTTTCGTAAATGCATCCATGTACTGTGTGAATAGAAACCACAACCTTCTGCATCAAAAGCAAACGAGCTACATTATCTTTCTGCTCCTGTAAACTGAAACAGCTTGTCCCTTTCCACCAAAGCAACAGTCGCAAAAACAAACTCAGCAGCTATTGGGACACTGAAATCGCACTTTACCAAAATATTAGATAAATTATTGGTTAAGCAGTGGGAGGTGTTTTTTTACGTTTCAAAACATTGTGTGTATCTAACAATAAGAAAATTCAAGCAACATATGAAAAATACAAACAGTTCTACATCTGAGACACACACTACATTAAGAGTTCTTGAAAAAGAAATACATTTCCAGCAAAAGTTCAATTAAGTTACACCCAGTCGTCCATGACATGCTCACTGTTTACCCACTTGGTGGCAAGCATAATTGCTAAATATAGCAAGAGTAACCAATCATATTACACCATACCACCACATAGTCTCCTAAAACCTTCAATACAAAATAACCACAGTGACACATCCCACCACTACCTGCTACCATTCCCTATCATCCAAACCCACTACTAATAAACACTCTCCCACTTCTGTCCCGGTAACAACTTTCTCAGCCACTTATGTCCTCCATTTCCTTAAAAATAAATAACTTTAAGACCTGCCACCAGCAGTGGTTCTAACCTTTCCTGCCAACTCCATTGCCTACATAATGCAGTCATAACATATGCACTTGTGGACACTCATAACAGATGAATACTGTCTAGCTCTTCGCGGACACATTTTTTGCAATTCACTTACCATGAACAGGGACATTTGTTAGATGGAAGCATTGCAGCTCTGCATTTCAACATTTATAAATCACTCCACCTTCTTATTTTACCTTATTAGTAGGCACCACATGTCCTTTTAAATTATTGCTGCATTACCATTGGATTATGCCTGGTAACATATATTGCAGCCAGTACTGCTGCTTGGCAATCTCCCCTAGTGCGGATCACCATACCTGATGTACTCTAAACTGCTAACAATGTTCTCTCGAACAAACTTAATGTAATCAAAACATCAGCACCTGCAGAAAATATTATTTCTTACATGAAAGATCAAATTGCATTTTACCTTCCTCTGGCCTAGCACTCAAGTGTGAGGTCATTTATTGCACTGCTCTGAATAGTGTACTACTTGTTTATCTCTGCTACCTTTAAACAAAACTAAAAAAAAAAGAAAAAATCTTGCTTTTTTTCCAACAATCTGAAATTTAAAAAAGTTCTGTTGCAGAGTTGCTGTTCCGAACTGGTTGTAAGTTTCTTGGAGGCCACAGCTTTCTTGTGCCCTGTACAGCCCTGCACTTGCTCAAATCTTATAAGGAAACACTAACTAATTAAAGCACTACACCCTCCTAGACGTCTCATAAGTACTAGGCTCCCGATTGGTCCTTTCATGATCAGTGAAAAATCAGTTCCCTATACTAATCTGGTATGTCCAAGGGTCAGTTTCAGGGTTACTCTCCAGTCCAGCTGGTGAATCTGGAGGCAATGTTACAATTGCCTTATGTACACAGACAACCCTCTCCTCCTTCCAACAAACTGAAATACATATGAGAGATGCAATTACACAGGCAAACTGGAGGCAGAGCTCTCTGTTACCAAAGCCATAGATGAGGGTAAGGTAGCCCACACAGCCTACCTGGACCTCGCAAAAGCCTTCGACACAATACCCCACTCGGGCATCATAAATAAGCTTACCATCTTAAATATCATATAGATATCACACAATTCACTTTTTTCTGCTATAACTTCAGCATGCAACCAGTGAAGAGCTGACTGGGGAGAGCAATGAGTTAATAGAGGGTGATTTCCCCTTACTTCTGCAAGGGACAGTACTTCTAAGCAACCCTGCTCCTCTTTGAAGAAAGAAAGATGGTTTATCCAGTCTGTCCAGGAGGTTTAGACTTCTGGCACTGAGCAGCATTACCCTCAGTTTTTTGTTACTTGTGCCATTTACAGCGGTGGATTTGTCTTTTGATCCTTCCCTAAAAATGCACTATGACGGTGACAAGAGCCTTGGCCAGTATTCAAAAGCCTAAGGGTAACAGGTGCAAGCCGTCTCTAGTGAAGCAGCGTGGCTTGTTGAGCATGTCATCCCAAGCTGACAGACACTGGATCCGCTTTGAATGAATAAGGAAGTTTGGCCAGGGCATTTGAAAAACATATCCCCTACTGTCTTTGATAGGTGTTGTGGGATATTTACATCCACCTGAGCTACCACCAACTCAAGTAGAAGGGGTCTCGGTTTAACTTCTCATCCCAACGCCATACCCGGTAATGTAGCACCCCTGATGCTGCACTGCTATGGCAGCAATAGATGTACCTGGTGTGGGAAAAGAACCCAAAGCCTTCTGCACCAAAGGTGAGTGTGCTGCCTGCAGCATGAATTATACCACTAAATACAACAGTCAAGACATCAAAGCTGACCCCAGCTGACTGCAACTACATACAAAAGATCCCACTGATCTCTGGACACAGGAGGTCATACGTTCACCTTTCCAAGCACCATTAAAAATTGTTTTTATGTTTTTTGATAGCCAAATCCAGGTGAGCAAAGCCCATTCTCAATGCAGGCCTTGGGAGGAGAAAAAAGTTCAACACATTTTTAAACTACACAAGGTAACTATCACAAATGTACTATAAGTCAGCATTTACAAATTGTCACAGTAGCTACCATGCACCTAAGCTGTTCTGAGTGTAAATCGCACGTGTAGTAAGACTTTTTCAGTGCTTGATTGTTCGTACATTGGGATATATCTTCAGTCAAAGACTGCCAACTGTATTTTATGTTAATTCTGTTTACACAAGGGAAGAAACTGCTGCCCCAACGCTCTCCTCACTAATATTAGATAAGTGTGTGAGGGAGGCTATGAAACAGCCTTCCTTACAAAGAAAACACAATTTCCCAATGTAAAGATACTTCTCAATCTCTAAACAACAATCATGACAAGGGCTCAAAAAGGAGTGCCGTCTTACTTTTCATTAAAATTACAAACACAGTTCGGATGCACGCTAGGGAAATTTTAGCGATCCATTAAAGTGAAAGCTAAGTGCTGAGCTGTAGACCTCTTCAGATCTAAGCCAGTAACAGAATTGCAGTTTCTTAACAGGGATGGTCTTCGCATACAAGATCCCACATAGTAAGGGATGGCGAGTGAGTCCCTCTGCGGGGTTAGTTCTCTTACTCTTCATCCTATATATCATTAAAGATGTTTGACTGTCTGACATGGAAAAAAAAAACAGTAAATCTACGAGAAGCACAGCTAAATCTGAGGTCCAAAAATTACAGGACTATTCCTAGCATTTTAGAGGTGTGGATTTAGGTGCTGTCTAGTATATCACAAACGTCATGTATTTAGCTACCATAATTACGAATTAGCTGCAGTAAACTAATGCACCATTTTTCAATAAAGATAATCACAGCTTTTGTACATGCCAGACTTGCGAGGTCCATGAAGAAACATACGGAAAGTTCAGTCATACTGACTCCGGACAAAAGGCGCTACCAATAGAGCGCATTTTCAGAGCCGAGTAAAATAAAAATCAATAATGCTTGAAGGACAGGACCAAGTGCTGACAATAATACATATTCAAATCAAAATACAAATACCTGATCCCACTACAGCACTTAAAAATGTGTTCTACACTAAACGTAACTTTGGGAATGCAGACATACAAGACAATTTCAACATTTTTTAATGCATAACCAAGTTCATATGCATGTATCCCAATGTACCACTGACTTTCCCCACTAATAAAGAAATAAAAGTGAGTCTATTGCTACCAATTGATTTCGACTTCAAAAAAGGTAAACGCCAAGGAATTACCTACGGATGAGAGATCATGCAGCATGGAAGGAAGGAAACCGGAAAGCAGCATGCACACAAACACAAGGCTGACTCGAGAATTCCGAAGACGCCAACATTGCATACAAAACTGAAATGAGCACATGAAAATAAACCGGCATGATAAACATTAATAACTAGGCTAACCTAATTAAACTAAAAACTCGGCAGCACTAATTTTTTAACACAAATTCAAAGCACGTGCAACCATTACAAACAGTAACTCTAAAAAACTTAAAAATGTGCACTTTAACACTCTGGAGGTAAACATATCATGGCTAGGAATGCATAGAAGCAGGGACTGTAAATTTACAGTTTTTATAAAATAATAAGACTTGCCTGATATATGAATTAGCCAAATGCTGAAGAGGATGCAGGCAAACTTTGCACAAGTCCTTCTCACGAAATGGAGTCGACTGGATTCACTACGAAAGAAAAGAAGTTCCACACAGAAGCTAATCCATTTTATCAGGGTAACAGTGGGCTGGGCAAGGCAGTGATGACATCACAATGTGGGAGGATCACAGGGGATTCTATACACCATGCAAATAAGGCAGAGTTTACATCACTTTGGGGAGGAAACGTCCTGAGATCTACTAGAAGACCTATGGCAGATGTGACATCATTATTTGAGAGCCGGCTAGCCGGTTTTCAACTTGGGCTTAAAAATGAAAGTAAAATAGTACAGAGAGTTCGGGAGCCTAAGCTGTAAAACAGTTTAGATGATTTTTTTTTAAAGCTGAATTTATTTATTTTTTGGACTATATCACATAACGGGGACTTAAGGAGACAGCAGGTAGACCTATTTCATTTGATATCACATTGTTTTCCTTTAAGTAACATACAGGCTTTGGGATTCCAATATCCTGTAAGAGCTAACACTCCCACTCTTTTCTCTCTTTCTTCTTATATTCTTTTCTGCTAACCCTCTCTGTATAGTCTATTATCAAGGCATTGTGTCATCTCACCATCCCCACCTATACTTACCTTTGCTTACTACTCCTCTGATTGTTCTCCTTCGGTGAACTCCTCGGTGGCTCATTCCGCTCCGTTCGCCCTGCGGGCTCACTCTGCTCCCCTACCCTGCCCCCAAATTCCACCCGCCCCCAGTGGTCCTAAACTTATACACTAACTGCCATACCCCTATACAATAGGACCAACCTCTAACTCCTCCCCTTAAAGTGCTATCACCTCTATTATACTCTCACATTAACCCCTATCTCCTCCCCCTTAAAAAACCATCACACATCTACCATTATCCATTACCCTATCTCTCTATCCACAATATCCCTACATTCCACCACCAATACCTAAACTAATGGCCCAAGGACCCTACAAACCCTTACCTTTATTACTACTCCTAACAATACTTATCATACCCTATCTACTTACTCTCTACGAACGCCATACATTCCTAGGACTTCATACCCACAACACACACACCTCTATCCTTACTCCTAGCTCCACTCACAGTCTTTGCAACCTCTCCAGCCCAGCTAAGTACACAGCAGCCAAATTTCATAGACTCCATCACATCTCTCATTGTAACCCACTAGCTAGAAAAACGAAGAACCTAATTTTAAACTTTTACAACTCATCCTAAAAGTTCAGGTCCATTCCCTGTTAGATGGTGATATACACCCAAACCCAGGTCCTACCACTATCACAGCAACACAGCCTGATACACCAACATTTTCAATGTCACAAATACTTACCAAGCCTCCCAACTTTCTCCTGATAGCTCATCTTAACATTCGTAGCATCAATAATAAAATAACTCACCTGCATGCCCTTATTGATGTTCATTCCTTTAACATCCTCTGTCTGTCTGAAACATGGCTTAAACCATCAATACAAGACAGTGCAGTTCTACCCCCTGGCTATAATATCATAAGACATGACCGTAACACTAGAAAAGGTGGAGGCGTAGCCATACTTTATAAGAATGGATTACAAGTTACCTTGCTAGACCCCAAACCTCCACTTTGCAACAATGCAGAAATTCTTCTAAGATTCAGCTTAACAAAAACAAAGCCATATATCTATCATGTGTCTATCTTCCCCCAGGTAATAACATCAACACATTAGAGGCTATCCTCAGCTGGCTCTCAAGCAACTACCACCAAGAAACCATTATACTTGGAGATTTTAACATTAACTGGAACTCCTGTGTATCTGAGCAGCCTTCTACTCGTATCAACTTATATTGTTTTACCCAAACTATAACATCTCCTACCCGTACCAATAAAACTAACAACAAAACGAGTACCCTTGACTGGATACTCACTAATACTCCCCAACTAAACTATAAAACAGGCACCCTCCCTGAGGACATAAGTGACCACCTGCTTACCTATCTAATCAGAACAAAAACTGAAGTCCCAAATTCAACCATCTGTAGAACTATTCACACTAACAAAAATTTTAACCCTGCTCGCTTTCAAGCTGAACTAGGCACCTGTGACTGGTCACCCCTGAAATACCTTCCAACAGATAATGCTGTGAAATACTTTAACTCTAAATTTCTATCCATTTTAGACAACCATGCCCCACTACGCAAAGTTAAAATTAGAATCAAATCAGCACCATGGCTCACCAAAACTACCAAACAAAAAATCCTCCAAAGAAATAAACTTCTCAGATCACCTGCAATTCAGACAGCTAAGAAATGAAACAAAAAAGCCATATTAGCCGATAAAAGAAACTACTACTACCAGCTACAACAAACCAACCAAAATAATCCCCAAAAATTCTGGCGAGGTATCAATAACCTCCTACACCCTGGAAGCTCAAGTACTCCCTCTCCCTATGGCTCTGATCACAGCAATCCCAACCAAATAGCTGACTCATTTAATACTTTTTTCACTGAAACTATATAATCCCTAGCCAACCAGCTATCCCCTAGCATCCCATGCTCTCCCGCAACCTCTACCAATAATCCTCCTCAGTTTCATTTTCTGCCAGTGCCCACTTCACTAATTTGTAACCTCATACAGAAACTTAAACCCACTACACTCTCTGCTAATCTGTTACCTGCAGAATACCTGCAAAAAGCTGCTAAAGTCATAGCCTACCCCATATTGATCCTCATTAACAGAACTGTTTCCGAAGGAACTATTCCTCTAATCTGGAAAGTCTCTCACATTATTCCCCTGCATAAAGGTGGTAACTCCAAGGAGTTGTCCAATTACAGGCCCATAGCTATTCTATCTCCTTTAGCAAAAATAATGGAAAAATGTATTCACCTACAACTGTTAACCTACCTACTTGATCACAATTTATTAGCACCCTGTCAACATGGCTTTAGACCATTTCATAGCACCACCTCTGCTCTCTTATCCTTCACTAATCATATTAACAGTAAACATAATAATGATACTCTATCCTCAGCCCTATTTATTGACCTGTCTACAGCATTTGACATGGTTAACCACCAACTGCTTATAGACACGCTCAAAAACCTGTCACTGGACACCCATACTATACAGTGGTTCCAATCTTACCTACAAAATAGACAACAGGCTGTACTATGGGAAAGTACTTTATCTTCCCACCTCCCAGTTGCCCTAGGGGTCCCGCAAGGATCTATATTGGGTCCATTACTCTTCTCCATCTTTACAAATGACCTTCATTCTGTAATCCCATAAGCCGATTGTATCCAATATGCCGATGACTCCACACTCATATGCTCTGCTACTTCTCAATAAGAACTTCAGTCACTAACAAAAAAGACCTTTAGTACAGTTGAAAACGGGCTCCTAAAAGGACGTCATATCCTTAACCCCAAAAAAACGAAAATGCTACTATTTACCCCCACCCGTAGAACCTCCCCACTTAACTTTACTATTACTTCAAATAACGGAACTATAATATCTCCTGAGCCAACCACCAAACTACTCAGAGTACTAATAGGTAATAACTTGTCTTTTGAACCTCACATTAATAACACCATTAAAACAGTAAACAAGAAACTAGGTTCCCTCTATAGAATCAAACCCTTTCTAACACCTCCAGCCAGGGTTACCATTGCTCGCACCCACCTTATCTCTACCCTGCTCTATGCCTCCCCTATCTATACCAAAATATGTAAAAGTAATCTGAGTAAACTGTCATCCTCCAACAATATTGCCAGATTTGCAGCTGGGTCCTCCTATAGAATTCATCACTGTATCAACCTGAATCAGCTAGGATGGTTAGAGTTGCCAAATCTAATACTTTTTAATCAACTAATAGTAGCCCATAAGATCCTGTATTTACCTCAGAATACACCCGTACTTACTTCCCTAGTCATCCCCTATAACAATCTCGAGACCTTACGCTCATCTAATAAACTACTTGTACAAATGTCAAAATCCAACAATTCAGCTGGTGACATCTTGTTCTCCAATACAGTAGGTAAAGCCTGGAACATCCTCCCAAGCCAGCTAACCTCAATATCCTTTGCCAGCTTATTCAAAAGCAAGCACAAACCCTACCTCAAATCACACTGGCTATGCCCCTGTGTCAACCCAGACTAAGCACCAGACCATTAACTAGACTCCCACGATTCCAAGTCTCTCAAGATCATGGTCTTGTGTTTACTCACTAAATTCTAGTGAGCTTAACCTTTAAGATTTTTTTCACATGTAAATATGTATATATTGTGGTATGGTCAACCACCTTCATATATGATCACAACTTCAGTGATAAAGAACACTATAAATGCATCCTTGTATGTTTATCTTCTATACTCTATCCATTTATCTCTAGTGTATTTCTTTCTTAGGTTTATATGTGACCTTAGTACCTATGCAATATAAACTAATAGTTGTATCTGGTTTAGTCTTATATTAAGTTTTCTTTCCCTAACAGAATACATAGTATAAAATCCTAGGCTTGTAATATGTTATAAAGATTTGTAATATACCATTTCTAATGCAATTTGTCTTAGTCGTGTTCATCTAATTCTTAGTAAAATATTTATTTCCCTACTGAAATATAAAATATATATTCTTAGGCTTGTAATATATTTTTTTTTTTTTTAATTTCTTATGTACCAAATTCTACTGTTAATGTATTTGTCGTGACCTTTATGTTGTTGTATCTTGTGGAGCTTTTCTCCCCGGGCCTCCACTGCAAATGGACATATATCCAGCTGGACTAGCCCGGTCAACAAATGTAAAATAAAAATAAATAAAATAAATAATCAGGACAATGTGTTTACTAAAGGTCTTGTTCAGCTAGAGAAAATTTTATATAAAAGGGGATACCAAGATACAGAAGTAGTACCAGTTTTACAAGAAGTTAGAACAATGAGAGACAGTAGAGCTAAACCTTATTTTTCTGAAAGTCCTAATATAGCTTTACAAGTGGAGAATGTAACAGCAATGCATAATAAAGTGAATGTGGTTAAAGTCACGACACCATACACCAGTGACATTAATAGAGTTAAGAATGTGTTCTATAAACATTGGCCATTGTTAATGACTGATAATAAAATTAAAGCAGTGGTGGGGGAAGCACCCAACTTCTGCTTTAAGAATAGAAAAAAATCTTAAAAGGATGCTGTGTTATCCGAAAGAAATAATAAATACATTTGGTTTGACAATGACAGGAACTAGGAAGTGCGGTCACTGCAACATGTGCCAATTTATTAAACAAACTAATTAGTTTGTACATCCTGAAACACAAGTAGTATATAAAGTGTATAACCTGATGGATTGTAATAGTAGGAATATAATATATTTGGTACAATGTGACTGCTGCTTAAGATTCTATGTGGGCAAAAGTAATAGAACACTCACGGAGCGTATGAGGGAACATACCAATAGTATAAAGGATAGGGACTCCATTAGTGCATTGTCCAAATATAATGAAATGAGTATTGTAAACCACAATTTCAAATTTATAGGCCTAGAACAGGTTAGTCCTGGAAATAGGATGGGGAATATTATAAATCTTACAGAAAAGAGTGAACTTAGATGAATTTTAAAACTTAGAGCTGAAGAAGGGCTGGGCCTTAATGGTAAGATATCTGTGAGGAGTGTATTGGTAGCGAGGGGGTTACCTCGCAAATAGTGAGATACACACGTATACATTAGGTAGTATAGGAATATTATTATACATTTACTTTCTAGACTACAGTATACTAACATGAAATGGGTCCTACATTTTAGCTGGACCAAGGAATATTTAGTAATATCTGTAGAAGTATGTATATAAGTGCATCTGTTTATGCAACTATATGGTCGGTTTGTGCTGCGGTAGCGTTGTCGCCTCACAGTTAGACGTTGCCCGTTCGATTCTCAGTTAGAGCGTCTTCTGTGTGGCGACATGTGTGAATGGGCGTTCCTTCGTTGAAGGTTGTGCGTTAAGCCCAGCAAGCCAGCACATCAAAATCTACTGCCAATCATTAGCGGACTGGAGATCCGCTGTGGCGACCCCTAACCGGGAAAAGCCGAAAGAAACAAACAAACATGGCCGGTTTTATATGAACATGCACATAGCAGGAATTAATGGTTGGTTATGTATGTTAAAACTATTTTATATAGCTTGGGCTAGAAGCGCATATGTATGTATGTTTGTGTGTGTGTGTGTGTGTGTATATATATATATATATATATATATATATATATATATATATATATCTATATACACACACACAAATTTTTTTAACTATATCTGGCTATATACTATGACATGCACTTTATAGTTTATATATAACAACAGATGTGCCGTGGTATCGGTCATACCACCATATATATTTAGAACATGTCTTACAGTTTAGTATATGTAGCTCAAATGATAAATGATTTTTTGGCTAGCTATAAATATTTTCATATGAAGTGCAGTTTAGTTTTTAGAATTGCATTTATTGCTATGGTCTGTCATTCTTTACTACTGTTTCTATATAAGTACCTGTTAGATGAAATTAGTTTGAAGATGTAGATTGATGCCAATATTAGTAGCAATTTGATGGATGTACAATAATATACTTATATGGGCATATTATGAAGAGTTGCAAAGATTCTATATAATACCATATATGTCGAATATATAATGGAACTGCTCATGTTTGTGAATAGATTTTTTAAAGTATATAGATATATATATATATATATATATATATATATATATATATATATATATACATGAGGACTTAGTATTAGGTAAGTTTGATGTTATATAGTCTTTATGTTAAAGGAAATGTACTTTGTAAGTAGCCGAACAGTGAACTATTTAGATGGCTATATTTTTAAGGAACGGAGACATAGCGTAATGATGTCATGATTAGGAGTGCTTTTATGAAGTAAATAGTAGAGAGAGTGCTTAACAGCATTCACGCTAAAAAGGAGGTTTATTGCAAAAGTAAACCGGTTAAGTGCATATTTAACTACATTTTGGAACCTAGTATGGATATATAGATAAATAGGCTTGTCATCCATCTATGTTTAAGAAGGTACAGTAAACTATTTATTTGAACTACGCAAAATAGAAATTACTTCTTGATTGACTTTTGACAGCATACAAGGGCTGTAATCTGAACGATTATGTATTCACATGTTTGATGGTATTATATCTTTCATTTGAAAGGACCTAGCTACACTACAGGATAGACTTGGAGGGATATTTAAATGTGTGGAATATGACTCGATCCATGAATGTGTAAGCAATGATGTATTGACTTGAATGATTTGGGTTTTGGAGTCGAGCGAGTGCTTGACCATATAATCAGTTATAACAATTAGGAAATGTTATGTCACAATGATATAAATTTATTACTGTATGACGATGTATATATAACAAAAGCAACTAGACAGCTAGTTGATTTATAGATGCACAATATAATTTATGCTGCTAAGGATGTGATATGTATATATTTCAAATTGGAGCGTGCATACAGTTTTATTATGTGATGAATTTTGAGTATTATAATGTGGATTTCATTTATGTATGAGCAACGAGTAGTTAATTTGTTGCTGTTTTAATTTGTTTATGATGTCAAGCAACTAGGGGGCATTTTGTGCTGAATTGACTTGCTACAACAAACATTTGAATTTAATTAGGGGGAGGTGTTATGTATAAATGGAAATGTTTGGCAGTTTATGCACTTTTACTTGTAAATGGTCTGATGACGCCATATTTTGTGGTGAAAGCGCTTACCTACCTGAAAATAAATGTGATTTTATTTTACTGAATGGTGATGCAAGTTGTGCTTCAGTTTACCGTTGCTGTTTTCTGCTGTTTTGCCTACATTTTACAACATTTGCCTACTGGGGAACATTCTTTCTTGGATTTTACTTTTTATAACACTTTTTTATAACGGACATCAGGTTTCCACTTCTAGCATGTAAACACACATTAACAACTGTGAATTTTTATATATACTTGATTCTAAATTGCTCTTTTGTAAGTTCATCTTTCAGTTAACGTCTAAAAAGTTAATAGTGTACTTTGAGCATTTGTAAGTAAAATATACAAAAAAGCTGTACCATTTTAATATTTAAAAAAGTATGAAATTTTCTTCATTTCACGTAATAAAATGCAATCTATAAAATGTTTAAATAGAATAATTTTCTTTGTAAATAGTGTCATAAACAAATTTCACTTTCCCTGTGGGCAGTATTTAAATTTGCATAAAAGGAAACCACATTGGCTCCCAGAGCTACACCTTTAAATTGTCTGTATATCTCTTTTTATTAAAGCAGAATTATTATTACTAAAGTGCTGTCACTAACAACTCAATTTCTTATCAAATCTAGAGTTGCTTGTTAAATACTGTCTTAACATATTTAACCCTTGTTCTTGAGGAATACTAAAAAATTTACATCTATCAAAATAATAACTGTTTTTACATTTAAATAGTATAATAAAAATCTAAAAAAAAAAAAAAAAAAAAAAATGAGCTATCCTTCAGAAATATTTTGGTTCAAAAACTAAACTTTTAAATGCTGGTTTTGAACCTGTGGCCTGGGGGGAGGTCACATTTTTATACTAGAATCTTCGGCTTCCTAAGAAATAACTAGTCTTTTTAAATTATTTTCTAAAAAGCTCATATAAGTAAAGACACAAAGTACTCTGTAATAAATTCATATGTTCTAAATCTACATCTTGAAAAGCAATGTTAACTTTACAATTTTCTTCATAATAATTTACATTTTCAAAAAGAAAATTTGTCTCAGTTATTCAGTACTCATATCTGACTCCCCTTATCAGCCTTCATAAATCTTACAATACCAGTTTTCTTCAGTTTTTTAAAACTGTATGTTCGTATGTCGAAGTATAATTTTTTTCCCCTTGTTTGTCTTTAGCAGTTTCCTAATACCATCTAAACAATATCTCTCAGATGCACTTAAACTTGGATTTAATACAGGAGTAAATGTACTTCACTTTTTAATATCTAGTATCAGGCATAACATGAAATAAATGCTGCAGGTTTAAATTTCTCGCGTATAGTTTAAAATTACTAATAGTGGTAAATAAATTGGTCCATCTGGTTGGAATAAAGGAAAGTCTTTTCATTAAAATGCTTAACTCAACACTATTAAATTCTTTGCCAGTCAAATTTTATGTAAGATTCTTTAGAAGTGATATCACAGATCTCCACTGTCACTATTACTAAAGTTTGCTTTCCCTACTAAAACATTGTTTTCACATTCAGATATTAAGTTAAAAATGTGAAATGGGAGTAAGTGAATCTGCATATTTTATATTGTTAATTTCAGCCAAGTTGTTATCCAGCACATTGATTGTATTAGAAAATAATTATTTTTGCTTTAATAAAGAGATTTACCATAGACTAGCACACTTCAAATTCAAGAAACCTAGATCCAGGAAAATATTTGACGACTCATATAAACTTCCCCAACAAAAAATATTTCATACTCCTCCACCTTCTACTAGATGGAGATATTCATCCTAATCCAGGCCCACATCATAATAAAACCATTACACACAAAATACAAACCAAAACTACATCTCTCTCATTCTCTAAACCCACCAATTCTCTCTCTATTGCCCATCTCAATATATGAAGTATCTGTAACAAAACTAGTCAACTTCATGCCCATCTAGAAGTCCATCAATTTGATATTTTATGTTTAACTGAAACTTGGCTAAAGCCTTCAATTTATGACAATGAAATCACCCCATCTGGTTATAACATCATTAGACTCGACCGTACTGCCAAAAAGGGAGGAGGGGTAGCAATTCTGTATAAAACAAAACTCCAAATTAGTACCTTAAATCTGACTCTTACCCTAGACAATAATGCTGAAGTAATCAGCTCTAAACTTCAAGTCAATACTACTAAATCCATAAATATCATTTGTGCTTATCTCCCTCCTGGAAATAATATCAACACCCTTCAACATATCCTTGTCCTACTATCAACCAAACTCCCTCAAGAAACACTAGTCTTAGGAGACTTTAACATAGATTGGCATTCCTGTAACAGTAATAACCCCACTTCCCATATCAACCTATATGGCTTCAAACAACTCATTAATAGTCCCACTAGAACTAATAAAACCAATAATACTGAAACCACATTGGACTGGATTCTTACTAATACTCCCTTACAAACCTACAACTCAGGCATCCTTCCAGATGATCTTAGTGACCACTCTCTAACCTATATCATTAGATACAAAACTAACCTAACCTTACCTACCACTTACAAAACTCTACGTACAAAAAACATTTTAACTCTGCACAGTTTCTAGCTGAACTAATACATTGTAATTGGGCCCCACTAAAACATCTCCCACTTAATGAAGCAGTTGAATACTTCAATTTTACATTCCTATCTATCCTAGATCACCATGCCCCAAGCCGTACCATTACAACCAAAACTAAAGCAGCACCCTGGCTAACCAAGAATACGAAGCAAAAAATTATTCTCAGAAATAAATCCTGGGATAAATGGCGGTCTACTAAAAACCAAACTGACCACCAAAACTTTAGGGAGCTGAGAAACAGCACCAAAAAAGCTATTCTGACAGATAAAAAGAACTATTACTTTCAATTACAGAAAAACACCATAAAAGAACCTAAAAAATTCTGGACTAGTATTAATAATCTTCTATCCCCAGGCCAAGCAATCATACCGAACCCTCAGGATTCTGACCCAGATAATCCCACACAAATAGCCAATGACTTCAACTCTTTCTTCACCAATGCCATCCAAACTCTTGCAAACCACCTTTCTCCTGACACTTCTAAACTACTCTCACCTAGTTTAAAAACTACTCTTCCTCCCCTTCACCTACAACCTGTATCTACCTCCTATATCCAGTCTCTACTCCAAAAACTAAAACCTACCACCCCATCTGCAGACAAGCTTCCTGCAGAATACCTGCAAATGGGAGCCAAAGCCACTGCCTATCCCATTGCCATCCTAATAAATAGATCTATAAAGGAGGGTATTGTCCCTTCTATCTGGAAGATATCCCATATCATTCCCCTACACAAAGGGGGCAAGTCTAATGACTTCTCTAACTTTCGTCCCATAGCACTCTTATCACCCATAGCTAAAATCATGGAAAAATGTATCCATAAACAACTACTAAACCACCTTCTCCATAATAACCTACTTGCCAATAGTCAACATGGATTCAGACCTTCCCACAGCACCACTACTGCATTACTCTCCTTTACCAACTCCATCAACTATAACCGTAACATCAATAATCTCTCATCTTCTCTCTTCATAGACCTATCTAAAGCCTTTGACATGGTTAATCATAAACTTCTTCTGTACATACTAAAATCTCATGCACTTGATCCCTCCTCCTTAACTTGGTTTACTTCTTATCTTGAAAATCG
Source organism: Protopterus annectens (assembly GCF_019279795.1). Classification (NCBI taxonomy): domain Eukaryota; kingdom Metazoa; phylum Chordata; order Ceratodontiformes; family Protopteridae; genus Protopterus; species Protopterus annectens. The sequence continues at coordinate 36,379,294 of NC_056728.1, read as the reverse complement.
TCAGCAGGCAGTACTCTGGAAAAGTTCACTATCTACCCTCCTTCCTATCTCTATAGGAGTACCTCAAGGGTCTATCCTAGGCCCACTTCTATTTTCTGTCTTTATTAATGACCTCCAGTCAGCTATCCCTAACACCACTTGCATACAATATGCAGATGATTCCACTATAATCTGCACTGCTTCTTCTCAAGCTGAACTCCAACCTCTTACCCAAAAAACCTTTACCACTGTTGAACAGTGGTTCTCTGACCGTTGTCTACTCCTTAACCCCAAGAAAACCAAATTACTACTGTTCTCACCTACCCGTAAATCTACTTCCCTAAACTTCTCTATTACTTCCACTGATTACACTCATATTACTCCTGATTCTTCTACAAAACTACTAGGTATTACTATTGACAATAATCTTAACTTTGATTGTCACATCAACAACACAATAAAAGTAGTTAACAAAAAGATTGGATCCCTTTACAGAATCAAATCCTTCCTTACACCTGAAGCCCGGACCACCTTAGCCCAATCTCACCTCCTCTCTACCCTTCTATATGCTTCCCCTATTTACACTAATCTCTCTAAAAGTAACCTTAAGAAACTTGCTTCATCTTACCATAATATTGCTCGATTTGCCACAAGATCCCAGTTTAGAACACACCACTGCCTGAACTTAAAACAACTACACTGGCTTGAACTTCCTAACAAGCTCATTTATCAACAGCTCTTAATAGCTCACAACATTCTATATCAACCATCCAAAACACCAATACTCTCTAACTTCCTTACTCCCTACAACAACCTGAAACAACTACGTTCTTCAGATAAACTACTAGTCAATAGTACCAAACCCAGTAATGCTGCAGGAGATTGCCTTTTTTCCAACTCAGTTGGCAAAATGTGGAACAAACTTCCACCCAATATCTCATCTTTGTCCACTCTTCACTCTTTAAAAGACAACTGAGAATCCATCTTAATAAACACTGGCTTTGCTCCTGTACCAACCCTGATTAACCTTTCTTCTTCCTTTCCTCTACCACAATACTTCCTTCTCTCTTTACTACATCCTGACTGATCCCCACTGACATAACATCTTTGTGGATATAACTTATCTCATATATACTGTATAAAAAAAAAACAAAAAAGCTATTTTTGACATCGATATTAGTAAGACTATGTATTATTTACACTACGTTTTGATATTATCAAATTTGCGTATTGCAATTATTTAATAACTTTTTTAGGAATACTATCTTGCTATGGATATTTCCTCTGAGATGTATATTACCTATACTAAAGTCTTTTTATCTTTTATGCTCAATTTTTGTTTTGTTTTGCTTTGTTATTTTTTGTATTCCCTAAACTTGTTATAACCGTTGGAGCTTTTCTCCCCGGGCCTCCACTGAAAATGGACATATATCCAGCTGGAGTAGCCCGGTCAACAAATGTAAAATAAAATAAAATAAAATAAATAAAATAAATAAATTTATAGACAACTTAAAAGTATAGCTATAGTAGCCCACATGGCTTCTTATACAAATTTAATTATGTCCTAATGAGAAGTTGAATCTGTATATGACACTATTTACACAGAACAAAACATTTTATTTAAATGTTTTTTTAGAAGATATTTTTATCATATTGAATGGAGAATTGAATGGAGAAGAAAATTAATTTCATGCTTTTGTCAAATATTTTCTGGTGATTTGTAATGTCTTTTCTGAAATTAGATTGTCAGGCAGTTACCATTGATTCACTTCTACATCAGCCAGACCAGCCAGAGTTCTGTACCTTATTTGTTCATCTTTTGTGACATTAAAGTCACAGTTTTTACCACAAGTGCTTCAACACATTCACCTCATACTTCAACAGCTCTATGAAAATATGATGTGTCTTGTGTATTTTGTTGGCACACATTGTTTGAGTTTGCTTATTACTGACTCATATTAAACTGTGGACTTCTGTGAATGCAAAGGAACTGCATTTTGCCTCAGCCTTTCTGCCTGTTGCAAACATAAGCATGTTTACTTGGATTTCTTCTGAATCTTTGTTTTATTGTGTTGCTGTATAAAGTTATGCACATCTTTTTCCCCAGGCAAGGCAACCATATGATTTCATAGGATTCATAGGTGTTTCACGGCAATTTACTCATGTGAGTGTCAGTGTCTTTCCAATATCCACTTTTCAGGATGTACCCTCTCCATGGAGGACTAGGTCAGTTACCCCTAGCATACTTTTATGGGGGTAATCATCCAGTCATTCAGGTACTGTTTGAGGGGTGATGTAAGGCATTGCTTAACCTGTAAGGCCAGGCTATTCCAGAGATGTGAGCTGCTGCAAAATGAGCCTGTCTGTCCATTGTGTTCTTTATTTGTTGTGTTTGATAATCTGTTAGGTTTGCAGAAAAATCTTTTTTTTTGGGTGGGGGGCTTTTTCACCCCCTCTGTATCATCCTACAGCTCTCTAACCAGTGCCCTACATCCATCACCACATCTGTCAGCCACTTCCTACCTTCCCCGCAAGACTTCATCTGATAGAATTGGGGCCAGCACTGAAGCTAAAGACATCCCGGACATCTGGGTAACAACATCTGCTGGGCGAGAGTGTCTTTTATGGCCTACTCTGTTGCTTCCGCTTCCTTCACAGTTCCTGTAGTAAAGTCTAGGGGTGGGTATGTAATGGGGATGTGCAACATTTTATCTCACCTCTGCAGCAACTCAGCCATGTCCCCACTCTTTTCCTTCTTTAGACATGTCCCCTGATAACAAAGTTCCCGGCCTCCACCAGGAATTGTCACCAGTATCACTTCCTTTTACATCTCTGCATGTTTGGTGTTGCATGACATAATGGCTATAGTCTGCAGATAGCGGAAGGAAGAAAGATGCACCAAAAGATAAGATACACCAGTAATCCAACAATACTAACAATAAAGTTAACTAATAATCCTATACGAATTGGGAGAGTATGACAGTTGAAGGATGTACAAAAATTTTCACTTAGCTGCATGGAGCTTCTCAGAGACACGTCTGACACTGGAAGCGGCAAATGAGATATGAAGAGACTTGGGCATGCAAGGCATTATGGGAGAGAAGATAGAGCTTCAAAGCTTTTAGATTCTGAACTGCTGGCATTGGATCCAATAACCCCCAGGTTTAGACAGACAGAAGGCAACACTGATGTAGGTTTATGGTAAGTACATAACTTTCACTTTGTGTTTTCTATTGTCAGGCATGATGTCAGACCAGTGGTGGTAGTGGCCCCTGCATTTACAGTATACTGCTGTAATGCCAGGCATACTGTAATTTTGCGAGTTCCACAAGCTGTCAGGATCTACAAAGCTATGAAGTACAGCTAATATGTCTGGGAAATGTGACGCCATCTTGCCTGCATCATTTGCATCTCATTAGAGCCTTAACTTGCATACATGGCTTTATTTCTATGTACTTGGTCATTTGCATGTAATGCATACTGAAATATTTTGCATTGCTTCATAACTTGTTTTTGAATCATCTGCATTCTGCTTGTATCTGCATATTGCAAAAAAGGACCCTGGTTTCGGGGCTTGTCTCAGTCCCACATTGTCACCTTCACATTTGTGATAACAAGACAGAGCCTACAAACAGAGCTGCAGGTCACTGTATCAAATGTATGTTGTTGGTATTTTTTAACAAAGATTTTTTTTATACTTTTAACTCATTTTGAAATGATTTACTTGGTGACCTTGACAAGCAAGCAGAATCAGACTCAACACACAAGATGTGTTCAGAAAACTGGAATCCCAATACATTTTTTGTTAGCCACTGGCTGTTACTCTTCAAAGGTTTCTATCATCCAGTGCTGAAAAGAGAGTCTTGCTTTGAGAGAACAAAGTGTATCTCCTAGAGGTTTGTTTTTTAACTGTTGATTGTAAAAAATGCTTTTGTTGTTTTTGTTACACTAACTTGGCTACAAATCATTTCTTAATGGAAAGGATCTTGTATATATCTGACTAATTCAGTGACTGATAATTAATGTAAAAATTAGGATTGGTGGAACTAATACTGTGCAGTAACTTAAAATACTTAGCTTTTTGACAAAAACATGGAAATTGGATGTTTTCTTTCCGTCTCCAATCCCCCCATTTTCCTAGTAGACAATGTTAGCACTCTGTTCACTAATGAGTAGACCATACACTTGCAGCTCCCAAGAGACACATCATACACTGGAAGGGGCAAACAAGATCTGAAGAGACTTAGGCATGCAAGGTATTATGGGAGAGGAGGTAGAGCTTCGAAGCTTTTAGATTCTGAACTGCCGGCATCGGATCCAGTAACCCACAGATTGAGATAGACAGAAGGCAACACTGATCTAGCTATATGATGAATTAAATGGTTTACATACAAAGTTAACTGCTGGTAGTCTGTGCATTCTACCAGGGGAGGGGGGGGGGTGACCATGAAGAAGCCTGTAGAAACCAGGAATATGACTTGTAGTTTGCAGGATGGTCAGGCTTAGTCTACTGTATCTGGAATTCTATGTTAAAGAAATGAAGAGAAGTTGCACCACTGCAGGATATGAAGGAGATGCTCTTGCATACAAATATGCTACTGCTTTTGGAATTGCAGGCCAGAGGATACCCAAATAATGTAGGATATAACCCAAATGTGATTTTTTTGTTTGCTGCTATAATTCTGTAGTTACCATCAACCCTGTGTTCCATCTGTTCATTTAGTCTACTCTTTCCCCCCGGGAGCAGCCAGTGTGTGGCCTAGTCATTATTGAAGGGACTGGTAATATTGTTTAATAGGAAACTGGGTGGATTGCTTTAGGCCATTACCATTTCTACTGCATAAGCCCAGTAGAATATTTGATACTCAATGTGCAGGAAACCTTAGCAAGGGGATGCCAACCAGTGACATGACATTACCCTTAAGGCCCTACCCAACCTCCCCCCAAAGCAAGCACTTCTGTGAGGTCTTCAGTTGGGGGTTTATCCTATGGAAAATGTGTCCCAGACATCCTCATCTTCCCCCACAGAGAGGTCAGCAGGCATTACTCCATTCTCTTCTTCCTCCCCTCACCAGCTCCTCCACCTTTAGGGCCATTAATAGGTTATCTGGGTCCTAGTCAGGACATTGTCTAACTGTGCCAAAGAGCTGGCTAAATGTTATGCTTTACTGTAGAGACTACTCCTCAAAGTCTTATTTTTATGGGCTTCCAAGATGGCTGCACATTGAGTAACAGCTTAATGCTAGCTCTCCCAGTGTGAAAACAGAAACTCAGCAGAGAAGGCCAGTAGACTTGTATTTTTGGGTCAATTTCAGTGACTGGCTAGTAAGTGTACTGCCTGAATGCCATGAAAAGAGAAACAGAGGACCTATAAAAAATCATCTACAAAGAGTGAGGAAGAAACACTGACTGGAGAGTTCTGCAGCTGTTCAGTGAATAGTAATGCAACCTCCAGACATGAATTCCAGTAACCTACAGGAAGATACAAGACAGCTGTACATAAACCTAATTAAAATAAATGAAACACTGATCGAGTATATCAACACAAACAACAAAAGGGTAGAAAAATGGAAGAAGCCTTAAACAAATATTCAGATGAGGTGATAAAGTTGCAAAAGTCAGAGGTGGAAATGAAGAAAAGGCTTGCTGAATATGAGATTGCTCAGGAAGAGATGTTTGAAAAAATAGAATTATAAGATAGGGAAAACCAGAGATTTTCAGCTATACCAGAGAAGTTGGAAGGAACCGACTGCATTAATTTTATAAAAGCACAAATAAGCAAATGGACTGGTTTTCCATAGCAGAAGTTGTTAGTTGAAAGAGCACATCATGCGTATGCTCCAAACTTGGCTATAAGAAAGCAACCTAGACCTTTAATAGTAAAGATGCAATCCCACCAGCAGAAGGAGTGGATTTTGACAAAACTGTGGCAGACAGACAAAGTACTAAAAGTGGGAGACAACAGAGTGTTTGTGGAGAATGATTACTCATTGTACATCAGGCAGAAGCGAAGCAAATTTATTCCACTATTCAGGGAATGTCGAGACGCAGGTGTGAGATTCAAACTGCTGTACCCAGTTGTCTTTAAAGTATTCTTCCCTGGAGGGACAAAATCATTTTTATGAAGTACATGTTAAGGAGGAAATACAAAAGTTTGTCCAACAAATAGTGAGCTGTGAAACAGAAAGAGATTCTGCTTTTTCTTCTGGTAATAAAGACCACAGAGGGACTGTACCTGTGAAACTTTTTCCAGTGTTTCAATGGAAAATGTTGGGAGTCAAGGAAGGGAGCACAAGAATTGACTAGAATAATTGAGAGTACATGGGAAATGAAGCAGAGACAGGATCTGATAGATGGAGATGAACTGTAATAAAAACAGTAACTTAATATGGGATTACAATGCAATAAATATGTGTGAAATATGACAGAACAAGAAAATCTGGAAATACTAGACTTTTTCAGAATTTGTTGGACTTGTGAGGGACTCTAAAGCATATACCCTATTTCTTGTTATTAATGTTCAAAAAATGCTTTAGAGGGGAAGAGGAGAGGGAAGGGAAGAGAGGAAGATTTAACTGTAAGTTAAGAATTGTTTTATTATAGGCACTATTTTTGTGGTGTGTGGTTTCTTTTGCATGCTGTAAAGTTTTCTGTTATTTTTACATGTAATGGGGATTGAAAACAGGTGCTGCTTTTTTTCTCCCTTCCCTTTCTTCTTGCTTAGTTTTAAGAAATGTAGGCAATGCAGTGAAAAATGCTTGATTAAAAGAGCATGACAAAAGAATGGGCTTATTCTCATTCTTGCTTGGGGAAATTAATGGATTAAAGACCTTAGACTGATTTAGTAACACATTTTAAGAGTAAGTAAATGAAAAAGAATAGTGAATATTATGAGGCTTTTTCTAGCAAATACATGTATGCTCTAGTAGCAATTCTGCAGCTGGTCTTCATGTTTCCATGGAAACAGTCTGATAAAGAGAAACTGGCTACACTCTGGAGAGTGATTGGCTGAAGAAAAAAAAACTGAGAAGAGAAATTGGGTAGGAGATAATGACTGAAAACATTCAGAGGTCTTCCCAGCTGGGAAAGCTATAATGAAAAGACAAAACCAGTTAGTACTTAGTAGAACCACAGACTGCACCATGCATTGCAGCATGTTTAACCTTTCTTTTAGGTTAACTCAAGTCTATGAGTGTTGCTGTCAGTTTAGGAATTTTGTTCCTATTAGGAGGGTAAAACTTCAGTATTTAAAGATATTTTTGTGTATTAGTGTTATGTTAATAGGTTTTAGGGGGTATTGGGATGTGTTTGTTTTTTGTTTGAAGGCTTTCAGTAAAACAAAAAGTTTTGTAAGACATGACATAGTCTTAAATGGATATGACAAGAAACAACTGTGTAAAAGTTCAACCTGTCAGTCTATGCATGTAACTCAAAAGCTGGAACTAGACATTTAACAAAAAGGCATTATACATAAACGATGGGACTAACTTTTTAATGGAATGATGCTTTCTGTAATGTGTTTAAATGTCAACGGTCTTACAGATAAATACAAAAAAAAAGAGTAGTGAACTATATTAAAAATGTAGAGTGCAAATAGCCATGTTACAGGAGACACACTTAGAAAGAACTGCACATGTGAATTTGATAAAGAAAGGTTTTCAGGGTGGTTATTCAGCGAAATACCTGGGACTAAGGAAAGGAGTACTTGTATTAATTGAAAGGGGAGCTCCAATAGTGATAGAAAAGGATAAAAAAAAGATAATAATGGCAAATGTGTAGTGCTAAGGGGCTACTGGCAAGGGAGGAGGATTGCACTGGCATGTATTTATATTCCATCTAAAACTGCTATAATGGAGTCTAAGAAAATTCTGGGAGAAATAAACAGTTTTCAGCAAGGAATATTACTTGTAGGTGGGGACAGAAATGTGATTTACAACAGTGAAGATGTGTCTAGGGGCCCTGAAGGGGAAATATAACAAAGGACGGTAGATTTTTGAAGATATTTATGAAAATATTTGGCATGGAAGATGTGAATTCAGTAATAGGAGTTTGGAGTGAATGTACATATTATTCCTCAAGATATCACAACTGGGCTATGCTAGACACAATTTACATTTCACAGGAACATATGCATTTAATTGAAGGTCCTGATACGCACCCAGTAACTGTTTCAGATGATGTGCCAATAATAACTAAAATAAAAACACAGTGTAATGAAATAAAAATGACGCACTGGCGCTTTCCCACCTATCTACTGAAAAGAGAGGAATTTAAGAAATTGGTAGTCAGGAGCTATTAGAGAGGATAGAAATTTCTTCTGAAAATTTAGCTAGGGAGTGGGATAAAATTAAGATGGAGTTTAAAACTAGGGAGGAAATAAAAGAAAGAGAGCTATGGCTAAGAAGTAACATGAATTAGAGAGCTGATAAATGTTAAAGTATTGTAGAATAGGGGGAATCTCACAAAACAAGAAAAGGATCAACTGCAGAATGCTATGCAGAAAATAATGGATTACCTCGATAATATGCACACATTTAGAAAGATTGCTGTTAAGTAACTATTTTTTGATAATAACAGTACAGTACAAAAACTTTTAGTACAACTCAGGCAACAGAAAGAAAGGGTTGTCACCAAATGTAGTGAGCCTGTAGCAAGGAAGGTAACAAGAGATGCAGTAGAGGTATTAGAAACATTTTGGAAATTGTATGAAAGTCTGCATAAAGCAGAGAAATATGGAAATCAAATAAAGATACAAATGGAAATGTTTACGGAAGAATTAAATATGCCAAGGTTAGAGGTAGATGAGGCTGAACAGTTAGGATAGGAGAAGATGAGATAAAAATTGTGATGTATAATCAGTCTACAGGAAAGTCCCCAGGAGTAGATGGTATTCCTGTGGATTTTGGAAGCTAGGAGGTAAAAACTGAAAAATCTGGAAGGTTTTGTTTAGCAGTATTTTATGAGGAGAAGTACCAACATCCTGTAAGAAAGCAGTGGTAGGTGTAATACGTAAAGAGGGTAAAAATCCAGCAGAGCCAGCTACATACAGGCCCATTTCAATACTAAACCATGATTGTAAAGTGTGTATGTCTATAATGGCTAAAAGAATGACAAAAGTAATGCCAAAGCTGATAGATATGGATCAGTGTGGTTTTGTGGAGGGGAGGAAACATTTGACAACATTAACAGAACATTGAGGGAATTAGAATGTAAGAAAATACCATTGCCGTTGGGTCTTGATGCAGAGAAAGCATTTAAGCTGGGACTTTATGAGTTGGGCAATGGAAGCATTTGCATTTCCTGAAAAAATTCTGAGGTTGATTAGGAGGATATATGAGGGATCGGCGGAGAAAAGTAAAGTGGTTGGTGTCTAATAATTTCTGCTTGAGCAGAGGAATCAAGCAGGGGTGTCCTCTTTCCCCTTTGTTATTTACATTATATTTAGAATCACTGGCAAATAAAATAAGGGTATGGTACTCAAGAAAAGCCATTTTTGCAGATGATATTATTTTATACCTGACAAAACTAGTGTTGTGGAACATTTCGAGACAGTTTCAGATCTTTTTGGGATACAAAATTAATGAAGCTAAAACAAAAGCAATAGCAGTAAATTGTGTACCCACACATGAGTTGGTACAGCAATAAGTGTTTTTATGGGGACATGATACAATTAAGTATTTAGGAGTATGGATTAAAATGATTCTGGTCTAGCAGCTAAGGATATGCGTGAAGAGACTAAACAAAAGGTAATACACAGCTGAGAAAATGGAAGCTTTGTTTATATGAATATGGATAGTAAGATGCAAGCAGTCAAAATGTTTAGTCCCTTTAGTCTTTACACAGGTCAGCCTTGTTTTTATTAACTAGAGGAGAAGTTGTGGATAGCAATTAAAAAAAGAGCTGAAGGACTTTATCTGGGAGGGGAAGATGGCAAGAGTCATGTGGGATAAGTTGATTCTTTCAGTAGAAAAGGACAGATTGGGATTACCCAGTTTGAGTAGGTATTTCAGAGCTACACAGTTAAGGCTCCTATACACAGGACAAGCAGAAAACTATAATGCATAGTGGAAAGGGATGATGCTGAAATGGGGGAAGCTCAAGAAACAAGGAGAGACTGGGATTATGGATGCAGGCTTTTAAGAAGAATAACAATAGTCATACAGAATATTATATCCGGAAAGTAGCAGAAATAATTCTAAGAACTAAGCCAACACGGGAATGGAGGAAGGAGACTCTGTTGATAGGGATGACTGCAATTAGGCATAAACACAATAGGCAAAAGGGGGCTGGAATTTAATGGAGAAAACTGGCAAAGGAACCAAGGTATTGGAAGCAAATATCCAGAGAGGGAAAGATAATAGACTGGGAAGAGGCTAAGAATTTATTTGAACAGCAGGTTAGGGGTTGCCTTCCCTTTAAAGGACTGGTATCAGAGTATAGGTAAAAAAAAAAAAGAAATGGGGGAGTCCTAAATGAAAGACCAGTACTGGTAGAGTTTTTAGTAGAATCTGGAACAGAAGCTACTATTAAAAAGGAATAATTAGTAGAGCATGTAAAATATTGAATGATAACTATAAAAATCAATCAGAAGAAGTTAGAAAGGATTGGGAAGAGATTGGATAAGCAATTCACAAAGAAATAAAGGGAGGATATATGTATGTCTCCCAGATATGCCACAAAATCTAGAAGATTTAGGATTTTTGGTTGAAAATGTTTACGTAGATATTTTATACCCCGAGTAGACTCCAGAGAATTTTTCCAAGGGTAGACGGCAAATGTTGGAGGCTTGACAGGGAAGAATGCGGTACTTGGGAACATATCTTCTGGGTGTGTGGTGGGTTGGTGAACTTTAAGGAGTCCCTGCAGGATACACTGTCGGAGATGCTGGGTAGGTGGACTGGTGAGTTTAGGAAAATGATTTTTCTGAGCTATGATTCAAAATCGGAATTGCCTAGACATGGTAAGGCCTTGCTGTGTGTAATTATGGTGGCTGTCAAAAAAGCAATTAGTAGAAAATGGAAATCAGAATCTAAACCAACTATATTATAAGTAGTGAATGTAATAACATATAAAGCAACTGGAACTGAGATCTATAGAAAAGGGGTAGGAGCAAAACTACATAAGAAAAAATGGGAATTGTGGGAACAGTACATACAGGGGAGGAATGAGGTTTAAATGAAGGCGTAACTGAAATGCGCTATGTAATTTTTGACTGAAAATGAGTGGGTAAATTATAACTGATGAATAATGTTTGCAACTGGGAGCGTGTCAGTATGGCTTTTGATGTAAAATGCTTGCAACTGGGATTGTGTCGGTGTGGTGTGTTTTCATTTATATAAATGTATGACTGATTATGTTATAAGTGATGGTTTAATAAAGATGCTTCTTTAAAAAAATGGGGCAGGAATTGAATTATTTATGTAATGTTGCTTAGGTTGTATGATATACAACGATATACGTGAAGTATAATGTTTGGTAATGTCAGTTTGTTAATTCAGTTTGATTACTTTTGCATACATGTAAATTAATCTATGTTACAAGTGATTATTTATTAAATATATTTCAAAAAGTTTTATTTTTATGGTAAATATGCTTATCCATATACATCATTTTCTTATTTTCTGCTGTCATTTCATCCTGCTAAGGGTGGTACAAGTGCTAAAGTCCTTTAACTTCTTAATCCTGTATACTTCATCAAATAGATTAAGGTGCAGCAACTTTAGATTGTTCTAAAGCTTTAGTAAATAATCAGCACTTCAGCACTGTAACAGGAGTAGTAAAGTTTAAAGTTGTTTATTGTCCAGTAGCTTAAAAACTTCAAAATATATAGTGCAGCACAGCAAATATAGAAAAGGAATAGGAAGGGCAGAACTTGTATGAACTGAAACTGAAAACTAACTACATGTCCTTCACAGTGCAGGGTTACTCTCAGTGTGCACCATCTATGATATGATGTATTTTGTGTCAATTCCTTAACCATTGGATTCAACCTTGGATCCAACTTTGAGCACTTCTCAGACTTTGGATCTGTAGCTCCCCTGACCAGTAATCCCCTCCAAGACTCCACATTACCACAGATCTTGTTTGCTGCTTCCATAGGTCAGACATGGTTGAAGTAGCTCAAGCTTTAGGAGATAAGTGGCAGTTTCTTTTGGGGTTATTAGCTCTCCTTTTTCTGGGATTTTTGACATTTTCCCATTCCTGCATCCACTTTCCAAAAAAAAAAGATATAGGCATATTTTCTAATTATTAGTGTTTCCTGCTAGGCCTCGTGCCTTCCCTTTTTCTTTCTGTACTAGTTAACTCATAATCACTTTGCCATTTTTTTTAACAAACATCTTCACTGAATTATCACTTATGACATAGGCAGTCATATATTTATATAAATGAAATCAAACCATATGACATTTTCAGTTACAAACATTATACATCACATATAGTCTTCCATACAGTCATTGTCAGTCGAACATTATAGTTCCTTTAATTCATTCCTTCCCTTATACCTCACTCACCCTCCAAACCATTATTCTGCATGTGTTGTTCCCACAATTCCTATTTTTTCTATGTAAATTGCTTCTACCCTTTTCTAAAAGGTACCACTTCCAGTTCTTATTTCTGTTACTATATTCACCACTAATATGGTTGGTTTAGCATTTTCCATTTTCTAGCGCTCTTTACCATTGTTGGTATTTCTTTTCTCAGAATGTGGACATTCTGTGACTTCCATCTGTGCAATTACTGTCTTTTGCTGTTTTTCTATATTACTTTATTGTTTTTTCTTATTGGTCTTAACATGTCAGACAAACCCACTAGATTTAAAAAGTGCCGTTCATGTGGACACAAGGTACCTAACTCTGATGCCCACTTACAGTGCCTGTATTATATTGTAGCTGCACATCTTGAGGTTGAGTGTGAAATTTTGTTTGGGCTTCAAGCACAGAGCTTTGGTTGACTGCAGAAATAAATTACATCTTAAGGGTTTATGCCCTTCTTCCACTTTATCAGTGTCTGGAACTCATCCGTAAAGAAGCCTGCAGAAAAATCTCTGAGAGAGGAAAGGGAAAAGCTCAGGGAGTTGAACTGTTCCCCTGACTGCTCTCCTAACTTTGCTCCAGATTTGGTTCTGCCATTCAAAATCTTGAAGGCCTCAGATCCATCCACTTCTATAGATCTGAAATTCTCTTCTGCTAAGTCTGCTTGTAGACAACCAAGGTTTTTTCTGGAGCCAATTTCATCAAGGCTACATTCTCCATTTCTACAAGAAACGCCAAGTAGAGTTTCTAGACCTCCATCTGTCTCCTTGTCATTCAGGTCTACCAGGAGCCTGGCCAAAGCAGATGTGGACAGAATGATGAAAAAATTGCTCAGGACTCTGATTCAGTTGGGGGGTACTCCAGTCTCAGTCTTCCATTGGACTTGTGAGCTTTGGGACAGTCCAAATACCTTTATTCCTACTCCGATCTATCCCTCATCTTCAGGGGTACTAGATCCAAGAAGTTCAGGGTTGTCCGTGTCTGATCTAAAGGCTTGGCTTTTATCCGATCCAGCTTCTCTGTTTCAGTCGCCACTGACCTTGATGGAGCCAGAGGTATCTTAGAGCTGTAGCTTTGCCATCAGATCTAGAGGTAGGGGGTTGATTCTGAGGTGTTCAGAGCTGTCCGTTCTCTTTGGAGCTTCATTGCTAGACAGCCCGGCTCTGACGTCTGCATTGAGGAAGGGTCATGAGGAAGTCATGGGCTTCTCTAATCAGATGGCTTTGTCTGCTACTGGGGTAGTCATGGACTCCCTGTTGGCTTCTGCATTCATAGTAGTGGAGATAGTATTGTGGCCACTACTGAAAGCCTTTCTGCATTGGTCAAAACAGTACCATTTGTATTAATATTAATTTCACTCGGTATAATTGGGTACCCTTGTAAGAGCCTTAGAGTAGCTGGCTTTGAAGTTTCTGGTGGCAGAAGCAATGTTATAGTGTGGGAAGAACGGGCATAGCTAGCAAATCTGTGCCAGCTTTTCCCAGTGTGTGTGTGTGTGTGTGTGTGTGTGTGTGTGTGTGTGTGTGTGTGTGTGTGTGTGTGTGTGTGTGAAAATCAAATCTCAGAGTGCGTGTGTCAGCTACTTGGAGCAGGGAAACAAAGCACTGGTTTCACAGAGAGGGTGCTGTAGGACTTGGCTTGGACACTTAGCTGAGGACTCAGTATTTTAGCTGTGCTAGTCGGGAGTCTTACTGATGACCTGGAGACAGACAGAGAGAGAAACCCAGACCCTGGACTGTGCATGTTCCCTGTGTGCTCTTAAGGGAAATTGTGCTTGATGCAGAGAGCTGCATCTGTAAATAGTGTGTGTACCTATTTTTGTTCCAAGTGGACATCCCTCTCCAGTGTCAGTGGTGAGGATTCAGACTCCTTGATTACTGGCCCAGAGAGGGGATATCACAACAGCCTATTCCTAGAAAGCCGGATAAGTACCTAGTTGCACCCAAAGACCGTGACCACTGCAGCAGGGGTCCCCCAGTTGGTGCCATGGTGGTACCCTCTTTTAGAGTGGGGGTTGTGGATGTTACAACTGAATTTAGGTTGTTCACGAGAAAGTAACATTTTCAACTGATGTTTAAAGAACAACATAATAAAGCTGGTAAGGTTGGCTATGATATGGCTTTGAAGAGGAAGAGCTGATTTAACCCCCCCCCCTTTCCATCCATTTAATTTGGCTTACAAAAAAGCATGTTTATCAGAATTTCATCATGCTTTGGCTTGTAACTAAAATAGATTTTTCAATTTAACCAAAGATGAATTTAGTTTAATGCAAGAAATAAGGAAGAATGAAGCCTTAAGAATCATGAAGCCAGACAAGGGAGGGGGTATAGTGATGTGATATTTGATGAGATGGATTATGTTAACAATCATTTATTATTATTATTCAGTGATGCTACCAAATATCATGAAGCCTCAAATAATGAAGTCTTTTTTAGCTCATAAGAAAATACAGTTTTTCTTGGAAGATTCCCTTTTGCAAGGGGCTAATGTGATAGTGTTCAATCTCGCCGTTTGTTCTTACACATGGGTTCGGAGCCGATCCTCGGCTCCGTGCCGGCCTCTTGCAAGCTCTGCATCGAGAAGAAGCTCGAGACAATCTAATACCCACAATCCCCCTCTGCCTTTACCTCAGATCTAGTTTGCCGCTGCTGCATTCGCATCGTTGGGAGCTAGCTCGAGGGTTTTCTAAGCTAAGATATAACTTTTTGTTGTATTTTATTGAGAATTTTATTTAACTTAATATTGTTAGTATTACCTTGTGTGATTGTGTTGTGGTTCCGTAGTTCTTTGGTACCGTTAACCCTTTTATCGGTATTTTTGTACCGGGGCCTACACCCTTACCATATACTACTATATTGAGTCAAATTTACCTGATTGTGACTAACCGGATTTGACATTTACCTGATTGTGACATTTACCTGATTGTGACTATTCTTCCTGGATTTGACTGTGTATTTGTTTCTAGACTTGTTTTTTACCTACAATGTCTGAGAAGGCAAAGTCTGGTTTCAAGCGTTGTCAGTGTGGCCAAAAAATGTCGGTCACTGACAACCATAGTTCCTGTGTCTACTGCCTTGGCCCTCTCCACTTACAAGAGGATTGCTCCATTTGTCACTCTTTCAGTGGGAGGGTCATGACAGATAGGCGCAGGAAACTAATGGACAGGGTCTTTGAAACCAGCTTTCCAAGAGGCTTTGGATGCTTCTGACCAGGCATCGAAGTCCTCTAAGGAATCGAAGACATCGGAGCCCAAGTCATCGGCTCCGAGCTCTTCTTCAAAGGTTAGATCACCGGTTCCACAGACTTCAGGGCCGAGTGTTCAACTGGTGTCGGTTCCTGAGCCTCGAGTCTTGGAACCGGTGATGGAGCTCCCTCCTTCGCCATTTTGAGGTCGGCTCCGTCTTGGTTCCTTCGACCCGTTCCTCCTCTAAACTTTCGGATGTCGATGTGGATCGTGTGGTGCAGAAGTTGCTGGAGCATTCGCCCTCTCTAAACTTATTTCGGTTTCCACCCAGCTGGTGTCGAAACTTGAAGGCCTTCCTGTATCTCCATCCATTCCTCCTCCGAGACCGATTCAGTCTTTGGAGCCGGAAGAGGCTGATCTGCTGATTGTGGAGCCCTCGGGTCCAGAACCGCCTTTCTCGGTCTGTTCCCTCACCTCGACTCCGCCGGACCCGGTACCGGAGTCTCGAGCCGACGGTCTGTTCTTGGTTCCGGGGCCGAGTCGAACCGGCGTGTCGGTTCCGACTCTCCCCTCGGGCCTCGCACGGATCGATTCGGCTCCGTCCTCGGGTCGATGCCTTCGTGCCCGTGTCGGGGATTCTTCCCATTTCTTCGGAGCCGGGAGATTCTTCGATGCGGGACCCGGGAGCGTTCGACCTGATGAGGAAGGTGTTGTCTACCCAGACAACCACATCAGTGGAAGCAGTTTCTCCTCCCCATAAAGGGCCTTTGTCTTCATCTGCACCCACGGCCACATCCAAGGGCGGGCACCAGTGTCTCAGCCACCCCTGGAGGGTGCCCCCTCTTCCTCCGAGGCTTCTTCGGATGCTCCCCACGAGGAAGTCCCTAGGAAGAGACTGTGTAAGAGGAGACACTTGGATTCTCCACAAGAATCCATAACATCTGATACTGACTTAGATGAGTCAGAAGGGTCCCCTAAGTCACCTTCAGAAGATGTCTCTTTCAGACATTTTGGAGATCCTGAAACAGAGAGGTGACTGGCAGTCCCTTCCCCCTTCTGAGGATGAGTCAGTTCTGCTGAAGGCATTTGGTGCTCGCCCTTCCTCCTCCTGGGTCACTCCGCCTTGACGAACTAATGGAACTTATTGCTCGAAGGGCGTGGGAGACTCCTGACACAGTGGAACCTGTTCCTAGGAAACCGAACAAGTACATCACAGCACCTCAGGATAAGTCCTACCTTACTAAAGGAGTTCCAGTAGACGCTATGGTGGTGGCTGCAGCCACGAAAAAGGAGATGTCGGAGTCTTCTTCGTCTGTCCATCCGCCTAATAAAGACTCTAGGACGATGGATAGATATGGGAAGCGCATTTTTAGTTCAGCGGCTTTTTCCATGCGGTCCCTGAACTATTTGACCCATTTTACACGTCTGCAGAGGGATCTAGTCAAAGAGTTGGGAGATACCCTCCAGGGTTCTACAGATGCAGCTGTCTCAGAGAAAGTGACAGCGCAACTTAATACCCTAACATCGATTGTTAACTCGTCCATGAGGCTGATTTCCTACGCAGCCGAAGGTTCGAGTAGGGCAGCAGCTTCAGCGATTGCTCTTCGTAGACAATCCTGGATGCGCCTATGCTCCTTTGCGGAAGCCTTCAAGTCTTCCTTTACAAACGCCCCATTTGACGGTGCCACTCTTTTTGGCCCCAAGGTAAAGGAGACCCTTACCCGGTGTGAACAAGAGGGAAAGACTCTGTCTGCTGTCGGAGTCTGTTTTTCCACCCCAACCAGGCCGTACCCCAAAGGGCAACGCGGTGGGAAAATGTGGTTTCGGAAACAAAATCAAGGGTCTTTCCCGGGCACACAGGGTGATGCCCCCTCTAGAGGCAGAGGAGGGGGCAGAGGTGGAAGACGCCGCCCTGGCGGCAGAGGGGGTCCGCAACATCAAGGTGACAGGGAAACACTCCCTGGTAAACCTTTCCAGCACTCCTGAGAGGAGGCCCGACTGTCCTGCTCTGGAGGCAGTCGGGGTCGCTAGCTTTTACCCTCAGGCCTGGCAAGATATAACTACAGACAATTGGGTAAAAAGCGTAGTTACCAGAGGTTACACCATACCCTTCCTATCCTATCCCATTCCAAAGAAAAGACTCCCAGATGTACCGCCCCATCTGCGAGAGCCAGCAGCTTTAGAAATTTCAAAGTTGTTAGAAAAAAGAGTCATCCAGCCAGTCCCAGCGGACCAGCAAGGATTCGGGACTTACTCAAGGTTCTTTTTAGTTCCAAAGAAAACGGGACTGGAGGCCCATTCTAGACCTGAGTTACCTCAATACTTTCGTCAAGAAAGAAAAGTTCGAATGGTCACGCTTCAATCGATCCTTCCATTTCTACAGAAGGACGAGTGGATGTGCTCAATAGATCTAGAGGATGCATACTACCACATCAAAATGGCCAGGGCATCCAGAGATCATTTGCGCTTCCGGCTGGGAGCCAGTCACTTTCAATTTCGAGCCCTGCCCTTTGGTCTGACCTCAGCCCCCAGGGTCTTCACCAAATGCATGGCAGTGGTAGCGTCTCACTTGAGACGTCAGGGATTCCAGGTGTTTCCGTATCTGGACGACTGGCTCCTTTCAGCCACCACCCGGCGTCAACTACTGCAGGCCAGAGACTATGTTCTTCAACTGTGTGTTCACCTAGGGATCTCCGTAAATTTCGGAAAATCCTTACTTCAGCCATCACAAAATATCTTGTTCATAGGAGCAGAGTTAAACACACGTCAATTAATTCTGAGGCTTCCCCCAGAAAGGATTTTATCACTGCAGACTCACATACGTCTTCTACTCTTGTCAAGGAAATCTCCTGCAAAACTAGTACTGAAGGTGTTGGGCCTCATGTCAGCCTCCCTTATTGCAATTCCCCTGGGAAGGCTGCACATGAGAGTTCTACAATGGCTACTGTTTGCTCAATGGTCATTTCAACAACTACCTCTAACACACGAGATTCTCATAACAAAGACTTGCAAAACAGATCTAAACTGGTGGCTCCAAACGTGCAACCTTTCCCAGGGGAGGCCGTTTGTGCTACCCACGCCCACAGTTACGGTGACCACGGACGCTTCCCTGATAGGGTGGGGGGGCATCTTTCAGGGACAGACAGTCCAAGGCGAATGGACCAATTTGGAGTACAATCTGCACATCAATGTTCTAGAGTTGAGGGCAGTGTTTCTAGCGTTGCAACACTTTGCTCCCCTTCTTCCTCTAGGGACTATTGCAGTTCAGACGGACAACATGTCGGTAGTCTGGTACATAAACAAACAAGAGGAACCAAGTCCTATCAACTATGCAGAGAGGCCATGAGAATTTGGCAGTGGGCAGAGTCCACGGGTCGCTTTCTAATAGCAACGCACATCCCGGGGTCATCCAACGTCATAGCCGACAGGCTGAGCAGAGCAATTCTGCTACCGCACGAGTGGTCTCTGAAACAGTCAGTGGCGAAAAGGATTTTTCGCACATGGGGCCAGCCTTCCTGCGACCTGTTTGCGTCTCCAATGAACGCCAAATGCAGGAGCTACTTTGCCCTATTACCCCCTCCAGGGGAAGTCCCCAGGGACGCACTGGTTTACGATTGGCCCCGGGACTCCTGTACGCATTTCCTCCATTTCCTCTGATACCAAAATTTCTCCAGAAAGCCAGGAACCTTCACAGGACGATAATTCTCATTGCTCCATTCTGGCCTCGTCAAATTTGGTTTCCCTCCCTGAAAATTCACTGCATTCGGGGACCCTGGATTCTGGACCCAGAGCCGGATCTGTTGACTCACTCGTCAGGGGTTCCCCATCCCGCGCTCCTGTCACTCCATCTAGCAGCTTGGCTGCTCCAATTCCCAACTTAGCCAGGTCTGATCTCTTGTCACCAGCAGTCCAGAATATATTAGTGGCTTCGCATAAGGCTTCCACTACTAAAACATATACTAGCAAATGGAAACGGTTTGTATTCTGGGCGAATACACACCACGTTGATCCCTTCACAGCTCCTTTGAATAAGATTTTAGAGTTCTTGACAGACTTATTTCATCAGGGTGCTTCTCCTGCTACTCTGAGTTCAGTTGGCTGCCATTTCGAATTTCCATGTGGAAGAGTGTGGAGCTCCTATCATGGCTCACAGACTTTGTAAAGCCTTCTTAAAAGGAGTTTTTCATATTAGACCTCCGGTCAGATCTCCTACGTCACCTTGGAGTCTAAACTTGTTACTATCTAAATTAATGTTGCCCCTTTGAACCTGCCTCTTCTTGCCCATTAAAATTTTTGTCCTGGAAAACTCTCTTTCTGGTAGCCATTACTTCTGCTAGACGAGTGTCTGAACTTCAGGCTCTCTCCATCAAGCACCCTTATCTAATCTTTCACTCTGACAGAGTTTCTCTTCGTACCAATTCATCCTTCCTCCCTAAAGTGTGTTCTATTAACAACATTAATCAGTCCATTGAATTACCCACTTTCTTCAAAAACCACTCCAACAATATGGAGTATATGTTGCACAAATTGGATGTTCACAGACAGCTAAGGTTTTATTTGGATAGAACAAAAGATCACAGGAAAACAGATCAACTCTTTGTGGCTTTTGCTGATAGCAGGAAAGGACTTGCAGTTACCAAAAGAACTCT
This sequence comes from Protopterus annectens, assembly GCF_019279795.1. NCBI lineage: Eukaryota > Metazoa > Chordata > Ceratodontiformes > Protopteridae > Protopterus > Protopterus annectens. The sequence goes on along the minus strand of NC_056728.1, from coordinate 36,358,949 downwards.
TTCAAAGTGGTTAACTGATTGTATAATCTATGTATACGATTCTGCAAATCAACCCCTTCTAAACAAACCCAAGGGACATTCCACAAGATCAATATCCACGTCTTTGGCTCATGCAGCTCGCCTACCTCTGGATGCTATCTGTGCGGCTGCTACCTGGTCTAAGCCACATACATTTATTTCTCATTATAAAGTAGATAAGGTTTCTAGGGACAGAGCAACTTTTGGTTCCACTGTGCTCAAGAACGTCCTCCCGTGAGTTCCTCAGGATTTAGGAGCTAGGGACGCTACCCATGTGTAAGAACAAACGGCGAGATTGAACACTATCACATATAGAAGTTATGTACTTACCATAACGTTCCATGTGGAGTGTTCATCTCGCCTTTGTTCTTACAGTCCCACCCTCCCACCCTTAGGAAGAACGTTCTTTGATGCCTGGCCAGAAGCATTTTTGCTACTGTCTTTATTCTCTGTACATAGTTGGTATACACATATACTTATATGTGTCTGTTATGTATATATAGATGTATGGCATGAATGTGCTGTTATGTAGATTGGTTTGCTTGCAAACTAGATCTGAGGTAAAGGCAGAGGGGGATTGTGGGTATTAGATTGTCTCGAGCTTCTTCTCGATGCAGAGCTTGCAAGAGGCCGGCACGGAGCCGAGGATCGGCTCCGAACCCATGTGTAAGAACAAAGGCGAGTTGAACACTCCACATGGAACGTTATGGTAAGTACATAACTTCTATTTTCCGAAGATCTGTTTGATTTCCTAAGAAATGAGCACTCCCTGATTCCAGTGGTTTTGGCATTCCAAAAGTCTGTAAAGACATGGAACAGCCACCTTTTAGGGTTATTATTTCAGCTCACAATAGCCCCACTTACTTTCTGGGGGTGTTTATAGACAGGATTCTTAAAAATTGTATTGAATTGGTCCCTTATTTACTGAAAGATTCTTGGGATTTTCTTACCAAGATAGATATGAATTGGTACAGTGAAGCTTGTTCTTTTTCTACCATCGATGTGAATGATTTATTTACATCTGTCCCCCATAAAGAAGGCTTAGACTTATTTTATGAAGCGGTTCGGAGCCTTACAAGGTTTAGTGAAGAGCTGATTAATTTTATGCCAGCTATGGAATATGTTTTACTTAAAAATGTTTTCACCTTCGAGGGTGAATATTTCAAACAAACTTCAGGGGTAGCTATGGGTGCCAGCTGTCCACTCATTTATGCTAATTTAGTTCTTTATGCCTGGGAGAAAAGATATGTTTTTTGTTCCACATACTGTAAGAACTGCATAGCATATTATTGTTTTTTGGAGGATATTTTTATTTTGTGCAATGATACCACTGAGACAGCTGATTATTTTGTAGATTATTTAAAAAACATTTGCACATATTTTAAGTTTACTTCTACCATGAATAGTGTTTCTGTTAATTATCTTGACGTTACTGTATACAAGGTCGAGGTGAGGGGTTGTTTTGCATGTATAATTTATAGAAAAGAAACATTTTCCAATCACTATTTGGATTTTCATAACAATCATCCTAAGCATATAAAAAAGAATATTTTTAAGGGCCAGTTGGTCCGAGTTGCTAGGATGTGTTCTGAGGTGGACGTATTTAAAACAGAAATAGTTAAAATTAAGGGAATGTTTGAAAATAGAGGCTACCCAGTTATTGAATTGCAGAAAGTGGTTGATGAAGTATTATTAGGCTGGGGAAAGGAGTATAAACCCCTCTTGGGTAACAAAACTGCAGGCATAACGCTATAAAAGTCTGAGACTACTTTTAACAAAGATTTTTCCAGTAGTATGGTGGTCCCTTATGGTTTTGCATCCAAAGAAGTTAGGGACATTATGGCAAAAAAATGGATAATTTTTAAAAGGAATCTGGATGTTCTGGAAATTTTGTGTCAAAGACCCCTTTTTGTATAAAAAACTGGAAGGAATTTTAAAAATCTTTTTGATCAAACTTATATTGAACTCCCTCTGTCTTTGATGGGTACTAGAAGGTGTGGTTCATGTAAGAAATGTCCCTATGTTTTGGAAGCTAATTCTGTGGAAGCTAAAGGTTTTCTAGACACACCAGATTACGTAAAGGGAATTGTGCCACCTGAGGTTTGATTTATATTGCAGTCTGTGTTAAATGTGGTATGTATTATGTGGGGAAAACTGAGTGTTTAGAAAAAGAATATATGAACACCTACATGCCGTTTTCCAAGGCAAATATGAACAATTCCTTGTATAAACATTCTTTAGTATGTCTAGGGTTTAATAAATTTCAGTTTGGGATCCTGGAGGTTGTTGGTCTTTCGGCTTTTCCACGTTAGGGGTCGCCACAGCGGAACTCCGGTCCGCTAATGATTGGCAGTTGTTTTTTTTATGGTGTTGAGTTGCCGGCCCGATGCCCAACCTTCAACGAAGGCACCCCCATTCAACGCATGTCTTTTGAACGCCCACTCGACCGCAGGGAGGACATGCAGATTCCACACAGAAGGCACTCCCAACCCAAGCCGAGAATCGAATGGGAGAACCTCTTGCTGTGAGGAGGTAGTGCCTATTAATGCTAGGGGTGATTGGTGGGAATTAGACATTGAAGTAAAAGAATTAAAATAGATTTTTAAGTTAACTCCCTTTCTCCCCCAGGGTTAAATGAATGTCTTTCTTTTCTTCAAAATAGGTAATAAAGAGCTTTGAATTTATAAGCATCATATTTATTGAGTAATACGAATGTGTTTGAAATGTTTTTAACTGGTTTTTTTTTTTTTTTTTTTTTTTTTTTTGGGAAGATTTGTAAAAGTTTATTTTAACATTAAGTATCAATTAACAAAGGAAATTGATTTGTGCTACTTCCTGTATATAAGGGTTGTGTTTTAGTAGATGTTCTTCGTGTTTCACTGTTGCAGTCATTACATTTGGGTTATCTGCTTGCAGGTAGCCCTCAGTCGGCCTAATTATCAAAGTCTTGGGTCCTGTGTCTGTTGCTGTCTCATCTTCCATGACGTCAGGTAATCAGGGGTATAAAGCATGCAGCCAATGCCACTACATCAGTCTTTCTTGCCGTGCGGTGCCCGAAGCAGAAGCAGTTCGAAAGTGCCGGTCGACCGACTCCTGAAATTTTTGTTTTCGAGTTTCAGGTCCAAAGCCTTCAACAAAGCTAAGTACCTCATTGGGGATCTTTTTTCTTGCTCTAAATCGATGTCAGTAAAAGTTAACAATTGTATTACTTGTGGAAAGCAAATACCTCATAAAGATTTTCATTTGTACTGCATTCCTTGCTGAGGCCCAGACGACGATGTCCCTCGCTGTCGGTTTTGTGCCGTATTCAATCCTTGAACTATTTGTCGTCTGTTTATTTTCGCATTTAACTATTTTGGTACTCGGTTCAATTATCCAGAAATGGCTTCAGTAAGCCATCCATCTATCGACATTCCGAAAAAGCATAAAGATAAAGACAGAGACAGACCACATAGGTCCAAAGCTGCTGACGACGCTTCCGTTAAGCTAGTCGCCAGTTTGCCGGTACTCAGTGAGGTGCCTTCGCAGCCCCTGATACCCACTACTTCAGATTCGCAGGCCTCTACTGAGACCCATTCGGAGTCCAGTATGCCGTGAGATATTTCTTCGACTATGGAACCTGCGGATGTCTCTACCTTGGATGGGTCCAGAGCCGCTGTGCAGGCACAAGCTTCTGAGGGTATATTCAGGCCTACTGACTTGCATATCAAACCAATGCCATCTTCTTCAAGGCCTAAAACTCGATCCACGCCTAGAAAACCAGTGCCCAGACCGCATGGTCAGGTCTCTATGCCTAAAAACACAAATGATAAGAATGGCTGAAGACCTTATTATTCTAATAAGGGGAAGCCACCCTTCTCCCTCTGAGACCTAGAACTGATTTTCCTTCTGATTCTTCTGATCAGGATTCTGAAATTTCTGTTTCTTCTGATGACCAGAATTTGCCCTTATCTACCTATGAGGATTCTGATGCAGAGGACTCCATTCCCTCTGCTTCCCCTCCAGAAGATTTATCTTTTGGTGAAACTTTGCATACTCTTAGGGAGCATTTCCGCTGGGAAAGCCAGGATTACTCTGACTCCAAAAAGAAGCTTAAGGAATTCTTTCTCCTATTTCAACACAGACTTTAGTTGTCCCTCCTGTACTGGACATTGTAGATGATGCCTTCTTGGAATCTAGCCTGGCCCCAGGCACTTTCCCTCTGGCTCCCAGGAAACCTGACTGGTATTACAGAGTACCTGACTCTCACAAGCTTCTCATTTAGAATCCTACTGCGGATCAAGAGACCATTTCACAGCGATCCAAAGGCATTAAGGCTACTACTGCCAAAAACCCTATCCCCTCTGACAGAGATTCCAGGGCCCTGGACAGATGGAGTAAGAAGGTATACACTTCTTCTACTTTGGCCATTAGGGCCTTAAACTGTCAGTTTCATATGTTAAAGTATCAGCAGCATATTATTGGATTACTGAAAATGATGTTGATTCCTGACTGTGCTGAAAATAAAGAATTACAGGATTTAATGCATTCTGCTGAACAAGTTGGTAAACATACTTTGCAATGTGGTTTTGATTCCTTAGAGGCATCTTGCAGGGCTTCTGTCACTGGGTCTGTACTTAGAAGGCATGCTTAGCTTAAGGAGCAAACTTTGCCAGATAATGTTATACTGGATGCTCCCTTAAACCAAGACCGCCTGTTTGGCAACAGATCAGAAGAAGTACTTCAAAAGATGGAGGAAAAAGCCAAATCTATGCAAACTGTTAAAGATTTCCTGCAAGTACAGCCTCCCAGATTTAGTAGGCACTGGCCTTCTAAGAATTGGTCCTTTCCTGTCTCTTCCAGGCCTTCTCAGTCCAAACCCAGGACCAGCAGAAACCCAGGCTTCAATCTCAAGGTATTCACAGGCCTAAGCAGTGGGAGGCTCCCACTTCCAAAGCTGGAAATTAAAGACAGTCCCCTATGGCAAACTGTCACAATGACTTAACCTTAAACCTTCCAAGCCCTGCTCAACTGACTGTTCCTTTAGGGGGAAAGATCGCCCTCAAGGTATTCACAGGCCTAAGCAGTGGGAGGCTCCCACTTCCAAAGCTGGAAATTAAAGACAGTCCCCTATGGCAAACTGTCACAATGACTTAACCTTAAACCTTCCAAGCCCTGCTCAACTGACTGTTCCTTTAGGGGGAAAGATCGCCCTGCATGCAAAAAACTGGGAACTCATTACCCAAGACAAATGGGTTTTAAATATAGTCCCAAGGATACAGATTCCACTTTCACTCCTTACCAACCCCAAACGGTTGGTCAGACCTACCCCCAAATCAGTGGGCAGAGGCTCAAAAGAAGGTTCTCTTTCTTCTAAGTATCAGGGCTATTCAGTCTGTCCCAGAAGATGAATGGGGGCAAGGTTTTTACTCAAGACTTTTTCTGGTACCCAGAAAAGACAATTCCTGGTGTCCTATCCTGGACCTGTCTATCCTAAACACCTTTTTGGTAATCCCAAAATTCAAAATGCTAACTCTTCATCAGCTGCTTCCCATGCTAGGCAAAAATGCCTGCTTGGCAACATTGGATTTAAAGGAAGCTTACCTGCACATCCCAGTAAGGGACTCTTGCAGAAAATACCTACACTTCAGAGCAGGCTACATGCACTGTCAGATGTTCTTCGTGTTTCACTGTTGCAGTCATTACATTTGGGTTATCTGCTTGCAGATAGCCCTCAGTCGACCTGATTAACAAAGTCTTGGGTCCTGCGTCGGTTGCTGTCTCTTCTTCCGTGACGTCAGGTCGTCAGGGGTATAAAACATACAGCCGACATCATTACATCCGTCTTTCTTGCCGTGCGGTGCCTGAAGCAGAAGCGGATCGAAAGTGCCGGTCGGCCTACTCCTGAAATTTTCATTTTTGAGTTTCAGAACTGAAGTCTTCAACTAAAAGCTAAGTACCCGGTTGGGGAAACTTTTTCTTCCTCTAAACCGATGTCAGTAAAAGTAAATAATTGCATTTTTTGTGGAAAGCAAATACCTCATAAAGATTTTCATTCCTACTGTATTCCTTGCCTAGGCCTTGACCACGACGTACCTCGCTGTCGGTTTTGTGCCTTATTTAAACCATGAACTATCCGTCGTCGGTTTATTTGCGCTTCTAAATTTTTTGGTGCTCGGTTCAATTATCCTGATATGTCTTCGGTAAGCCATCCGACTACCGACATTCCGAAGAAACGCAAAGATAAAGACAGAGACAGGCCGCCCAGTTCGCCGGTACTCAGTGAGGTGCTTTCACAGCCCCTGATACCCGCTACTTCAGATTCACAGGTCTCTACTGAGACCCATTCGGAGTCCGGTATGCCACGAGATGCTTCAACTGTGGAACCTGGGGATGTCTCTACCTTGAATGGGTCTGGAGCCGCTGTGCAGGCACCGGCTTCTGAGGGTGTATTCAGGCCTACTAACTTGCATATTAAACCGGCGCCATCTTCTTCTTCAAGGCCTAAAACTTGAATCATGCCTAGAAACTGACACCCAGACTGCATGGTCAGGCCTCTATGCCTAAAGAACAAATGATAAGAATGACTGAAGACCTTATTTCTTTAATCAGGGGAAGCCAACCTTCCCCCTCTAAGAGACCTACGACGAGTTTGCTTATGATACTTCTGACCAGGATTCTGAAATTTCTGTTTCCACTGATGACCAGGATTTACCCTTATCTACCTATGAGGATTCTGATGCTGAGGACTCTATTCCCTCTGTCCCCCCCCTCCCCCCCAGAGGATTTCTCTTTTGGTGAAACTTTGCATACTCTCAGGGAGCTTTTTCGTTGGGAAAGTCAGGATTTCTCTGATTCTAAAGAGGCTTAGGGATTTCTTACTCCTGCCCCAACACAGGCCTGTAGCTACACTTCTGTACTGGACATTGTTGATGATGCCTTTTCGAAATCTAGCATGGCCCCTGACTCTTTACCTCCTGCTTCCAGAAAACCTGATAGATGTTACAGTATTCCTGACTCTCACAAGTTCCTTTTCAAAACTCCTACTGCGGATCCTGAAACCATTTTACAGGGACCTAAGGGCATTAAAGCTACTACTGCCAGAAATCCTACCCCCTCTGATAGAGACTCCAGGGCGCTGGATAGATGGGGTAAGAAGGTATACACTTCTGCAACTCTGGCCATTAGGGCCTTGAATTGCCAGGTTCATATGTTAAAGTATCAGCTGCATATTATTGGATTGCTTAAACAGAAAATGATGACTCCTGATTGCGCTGAAAATAAGGATTTACAGGATTTTTATTCATTCTGCTGAACAAGTTGGTAAATATACATTGCACTGTGGTTTTGATTCACTAGAGGCATCTTGCAGGGCTGCGGTAACTGGGTCTGCACTTAGAAGGCATGCTTGGCTTAAGGAGCAATCCTTGCCAGATCATGTTAAAGCGAAATTACTGGATGCTCTCTTAAATCAGGGCCACCTGTTTGGCAACAAGGCAGAAGAAGTTCTTAAAAAGATGGAGGAAAAAGCTAAATCTATGCAAACTGTAAAAGACTTTTTACAAGCACAACCTACAATATTTAGTAGGCATTGGCCTTCTATGAATTGGTCCTTTCCTGCCTCTTCCAGACCTTCTCTGTCCAAACCCAGATCCAGCAGAGCACCCAGGCTTCAGTCCCAGGGGACGCACAGGCCTAAGCAGTGGGGGGCCTCCACTTCCAAATTTGGGAGTAATAAAACTCCCCCCTATGTTAAACTGTCTCAGTGACTTATTTTTAAAACTTCCAAGCATTTCTCAACTGACTGCCCCTTTGGGGGAAAAGACTGCACTTCATGCAAAGAACTGGAGACTCATTATCCAGGATAAATGGGTTTTAAATATAGTGTCCCAAGGATACAGATTTCACTTCTACATGTTACCAACTCCAAGCAGTTGGCCAGATCTACCTCCAAAGCACTGGGCAGAGGTCCAGAAGCAAGTACTCTCACTCTTAAGCATAGAGGCTATTCAGTTGGTACCAGAAGAGAAAAAGGGGCAAGATTTCTACTCAAGATTTTTCCTGGTACCCAGAAAAGACCATTCATGGTGTCCTATCCTGGACCTGCCTGCTCTAAACACCTTTTTTGTGATTCCAAAGTTCAAGATGCTGACTCTTCACCAGTTGCTTCCTATGCTAAGCAAAGATGCCTGGTTGGCAACACTAAATTTAAAGGAAGCATACCTACACATCCCAATCAGGGAGTCTTGCAGAAGATACCTACGCTTCAAAGCAGGCTACACTCACTATCAGTTCTCTGCACTGCCCTTTGGCTTATCTACTGTGCCCAGGGTATTCACAAAGTGCCTAGCTCCAGTCATTGCATTTTGCAGGCAAAGAAATATTCAAATGTACCAATACCTGGATGATTGTCTAATTCAGGCAGAAAACCAGGACATACTTTTGAATCATCTGGCTTTTGTACAGAGGGTGCTGACTTGTCTGGGGTACATCATAAATGAAAAAAAATCACACCTGGTACCCTGTCAACAAATTATATTCCTGGGAGCAAGCTTGAATACAACTTCCCAGATGGCCTACCTCACGCCAGAGAAACAAGTTTATTTGATAGCCTACTTCAAACTATTCGCCACAAAGACCCATCTATCTGCAAGGAAATTATTGCAAGCCCTGGGGTTCATGGCCTCTTGTATTCTACTAATTCCATATGCAAGACTGCATATGAGGAAGCTACTATGGTATCTAAAAAGCCTATGGTGTCAACATTCTCAGGACCTGGAATCAATGACTCCTATCATTCCTTGTATAATGACAGAGTTCCTTTGATGGGCAGAGGCCTGCCACCACAACAAGAGACTGACATTCACTCTACCCCCTGCCACTCAAACCCTAATAACAGACGCATCAGACTATGCATGGGGGGCTCATTTGGCAGGGCAGTGCATTCAGGGCAAATGGAACCCGAGTCAAATGCACATGCATATCAATCAAAAAGAAATGTTAGTTGTACAGAATTCTGACAGCCTTCAAGGACCACATTCTTCCAGGACAATTATTGGTAAAGACGGACAACACCACTGTTATGTGGTACATAAACAAGCAGGGGGGAACCCACGTGTACCCTCTCTGCAGACTAGCCATGGCTCTGTGGAACACAGCCTTGAGCTACCAAGTGTACTTACAAGCTCAGTTCCTGCCAGACAAGCTAAATACACTGGCAGACGATCTAAGCAGAAATCTCATAGACCCACATGAGTGGAAACTGGAACGAAATATATTCAACATTTTGAGAAACAAATGGGGGAGCCCAAAGATAGACCTGTTTGCCTCCCCTCAGAACTACCAATTGTACAAATTCTGCACAAGGACTCCCCACAGACAAGCTTGGAAAGTGGATGTCCTGTCCTTCACCTGGAAAAACCTCTCAGTTTATGCCTTTCCCCCTCTGCCTGTCCTTTCCAAAGTTCTGCTAAAGATCAAACAGGATAAATAAACCTAGCACAAAACTCATTGCACCAGACTGGCCACGCCAACACTGGTACCCCCTATTGTGCAGTGTCACTGCTGGAACCATGGCACCTGCCGCAGACCCCTTCCTGCTGGGACAGCCAGATTCTGCACCCCCAGCTTCAAACCCTGAACTTTGCAGCCTGGCTAATTACCTGAGCTCTCGATTACCAGCCCTCAGTAAGCAAGTGGTGGATGTCATTTTGGAGGCAAGGAGGCCTAGTACTAGAAAAGCCTATGCTGATAAGTGGAAAAGATTCTGTTCTTGGTGCCAAACTCAGGGGATGGGCACAGCAGTGCCCAATTTGCCGCATATTCTTCAATACTTAACAGAGATGCTTCACAAGGGCCTTTCCTTCTCTTCTGTTAAAATTCATGCCTCTGCCATTTCAGCATATTATAATACGGAGCCACCCCTCTTCTCTCACCCACTGCTGAAACAATTCCTCAGAGGGGCTAAAAACTTAAGACCACCCAGGAGAGCCCCTACTCCAACCTGGGACCTGAACTTTGTATTGGAAAAACTCACTGTACCTCCATTTGAGCCAGCTGCAACTGCAGAATTGAAATTCCTTTCCTGGAAAACAGCCTTCCTTCTAGCCATCACTTCAGCAAGAAGGGTGTCTGAATTACAGGCCCTCATGGCAATGGAGCCTTTCATCATCTTTCATGCGGACAGGGTGTCCCTCAGGACCAATCCTTCCTTAATGCCCAAGGTGGTATCCAGTGTGGCCCTTAATCAGTCCATTCATTTGCCAACCTTCTTTTCTAATCCACAGAACAAAGGGGAACGAATACTGCACTCATTGGACATGCACAGACAACTTAGATTTTACTTGGACAGGACTAAGCCTCTCAGGAAATCTGAACAGCTGCTGGTTGCATTTGTTGCGGGGGCAGAGGAGAAGGCCATTTCAAAGCAAACAATTTCTAAGTGGATAGGCCATTGCATTCATTTCTGCTATAAGCACTGTGGAAAACCTACCCCGCAGGGGATAAGACCCCATTCTACCAGGGCTGCATCTACTTCTACAGCCTATCTCAGAGGTGTTCCTACCAGGGATGTCCTAGAAGCTACTACCTGGAGTTCTGTACATACCTTCACCAAGCATTACCACTTGCCAATTTTTTCTAAATCCAGAGCTGATTTTGCCACTGCAGTCTTGCAGGGCCTAATAGCTGGTCCTCATGCTCTCTAATTGCCTCCTCCCTTCCTTAGCTTTGGGAATCTAACCAAATGTAATGACTGCAACAGTGAGACACGAAGAACATAGTACAGTTGTGTACACTTACCATAAATGTAGATGTTTGAGTGTATTCACTGTTGCAGTCCTGGTTACCCTCCCTCCAACCCCCTGACTTCTATTGACTATACCTCTCTTCTTGTTTACTATACTTAAAGCTTTCTGGTGTATTTGCTTTTTGTTGGAGGTGTAACCTTGTATATAATTGCTTCCCATTATGGGGGCACCTGACATCTGGGGCAAGAAAAACTGATGTAATGGCATCGGCTGCATGCTTTATACCCCTGACTGCCTGACATCATGGAAGATGAGACAGCAACCGATGCAGGACCCAAGACTTTGATAATCAGGCCGACTGAGGGCTACCTGCAAGCAGATAACCCAAATGTAATGACTGCAACAGTGAGTACACTCGAACATCTACATTTATGGTAAGTGTACACAACTGTACTTTAACTGTCCTGATGAAGTCCCGTAAGTAGTTAAAAGGAACAAACAGGCTTAACGTTTATTGTTAATCTTTTCATTTTCCAGCTTTGGAGCTTATTGTATATTATAGACTCAGGGTATCATTATTATTTTGGGGTGTAAAAAAATGTCTGTTCTCAACTGGCTTCCCTTCAATCCATGTCAAACTCTTCCATGTGACTGATTTACCATTGCACAGAAGGTGCTTTGAGAGTGACAGATTCAGATATTACCATTAGTAGGCAAGCCTGGCTGAGACTTTGCTGAGCCCTTCAAGTCATCCTTCATTAATGCACCCTTTGGATCTTTGTTATTTGGACCTAAGGTTAGAGACCCTGTCCAGGAGTGAGCAGGATGGGAAAACCCTGTCTGCTGTAGGGATACATTTTTCTGCCCCTCAGAGGACCTTTTGATGGAACCAGAAAGTAGATACAACGATGTGGTTCTGAAAATTGCGAAGAGTTTCTCAGGACTCCTGTGGAGATTCCTCTGGGGGGAGCTCTAATGGCAAACATAGCACATGCGGCAGAGGGGGCCTGCAAAACCAGTGCTTCAGGGGGTTCCTTTTCTGAGAAACCTTTTCAGTGCTCCTTAATAGTTGCCTGACTGCTGCACTGTGGAGGCAATCTGGGGGGTGTATTTCTGCACCCGGAAAGGCTGGACGTTCATCTCTAAAGGTGTTTGAGTGAAGAAATTAATTACCAGATATTATTGCATTCACATTTCCCTTCCTCCCTTGACACATTCAAGAAAAAATCCTGCTGTACCACCCTGTCAAAGAAAGAAAGTAGACCTAGAAGTAGAAAAGCTGCTAATAAATAGCCATCCAAGAAGTCTCACCAGACCAGCAAGGGTTTGGAACTTACTCGAGATTCTTTTTGGTGCCAAAGAAAACCAGGGACTTTAGGCCAATATTGAAGATAAGCCACTTGAATCAGTTTGTCAAGATTCAAGGATGTTCATTGTGTTACCCTGCTGCAGTCATCACACTTGGGTTATCCTGCTGTCAGGTGGTCCCGCAGTCGGCCCGAATTCCAAAGTCTTGGTCCGGCGTCGGTTGCTGTCGCTTCTTCCCTGACGTCAGTGCGTCAGGGGTATATAAGAGGCATCCGACACCATTTTCTTCAGTTTTTCTTGCCACGCAGTGCCTGAAGCAGAAGCAGTTCGCAAGTGCCGGTCAGCTGACACCTGAGATTTTCGATTTGAATTTCAGTCCGAAGTCTTCAATAAAGCTAAGTACCCCATTGGGGAACATTTTCTTGCCTCAGTCCAATGTCAGAAAAAGTTAACAATTGCATTTCTTGTGGGAAGCAAATACCTCATAAGGACTTCCATTCCTATTGTATTCCTTGCCTGGGCCCAGACCACGACGTCACAGGTTGTCGGTTTTGCGCTAGGTTTAATAAACACATAAACGCACTATAAAACACCGTTTTGACTTCGCACGGCATTATTTTGGTAGGAAATTCAATTATATCATGCCGTCAGAGCAGCCGACCACCGCTATTCTTAAAAAAACGCAAGGATAAGGACAGGCAGCCTAGGAATAAGCCAGACCACGAGGCCTCAGCTGGGCCTGTCGCCGGTTCTCCAGTTTTCAGTGAGGCACCTACGCAGCCCCTGACGACCGCAGGGCTGGAACCCCAGACAGCTGCCGACTCCCACGCAGAGTCTACTAGGCCGACGCAGCCATCTACTGACACCGGAGCAGATTTAGACACCGGTGCAGAGGAAACACCTTCGGTTGCAGAAGGTGTCTCCAGACCGACTACTCTCACCATTAAATCTTATGCAAAACTTAAAACTCCTTTAAAACCTTAGAAAACTGTTCATCAGTCTACAGGTCAAGGCCCCATGCCTAAGAAACAGATGCTTAAGATGGCTGAAGATTTAATTACCCTTATCAGGGGTTCCCATCCCCCTCCTGATAAAAGACCAAGACAAGAGGAGGGTTATGCATCCTCTGACCAGGTTTCTCTCTCCTCAGATTCTTCTGAGGAACAGGATTACACTTTTCCACCTTATGAGGATTCTGATGCTGAAGACTCTATTCCCTCAGCATCTCCCCCTGATGACTACTCCTTTGGGGAAACATTACATACCATGAGGGAACATTTCCACTGGGAAGGCCAGGATTACTCAGATTCTAAGAAAAGGCTCAGAGAGTTCCGTCTATTACCCTAGCACAGACCTCTTGCTATTCCTCCTGTTTTAGATATTGTGGATGATGTCTACTTGGAGTCTAGTTTAAATCCAGACTCTCTACCTCCTGCTCCAGCCAAACCAGACAGATACTACAGAGCACCTGACTCACTCAAATTCCTTTATAAAAGCCCTGTAGCTGACCCAGAAACCATATCCCAGGGTCCTAAGGGAGCAAAGGCTTCTATGGCTAAAAATCCTGTGCCCTCTGAAAGAGATTCCACAGCCCTAGATAGATGGGGAAAGAAAATATACACCTCTGCAACTCTGGCTATGAGAGCATTAAATTGCCAGTTTCACATGTTGAAATATAAACAATTCCTGATGTCTCAGTTAAAATAAAAAATGAGCACACACTCAGAACAGCCTGAGTTCAAGGAAATGCAGGATCTGTTGCATGCAGCTGAACAGGTGGGCGAGCATACTTTACAATGCGGATTTGATTCACTGGAAGCTTCGTAGACATGCTTGGTTAAAAGAGCAAACCCTCCCTGACCATGTTAAAACAAAATTATTAGATGCACCTTTACAACAAGATGTATTACTTGGTGTCAAAGCAGAAGAGGTTTTAAACAGAATGGAGGATAAGGCTAAATCTATGCAAACGGTCAAGGATTTCTTGCAGGTACAACCCCCTCGCTTCAGCAGAAATTGGCCAACAAAAAATTGGTCCTTTCCAGCTTCAGACAGATCACAGAGGGGCAATTATAGATGCCGAAGGGGCAGAGGTCAGTCACAGGGCCCTTACAAACCTCGCCAATGGTGTTCTGCTATCCAGAAAGGAGGAGAAGACAGGCTCCAAGCTAACAGAAGGCAGACACAATGACTCCATCCTCAAACTACCAAGCAGTTCTCTCCTGGCAACACCCTTGGGAGGAAAACTAGCATTTTTTTGCAGACAACTGGCACATCATCACAAAAGACAAATGGGTTCTAAACATTGTCTCTCAAGGATACAGATTCCACTTTCATACCTTACCAGGGATCAAAGGAATGCCAAACCTGTCACCAAATCAATGGGCAGAGGCACAAAAACAAATTACAGCTCTCATGAACATAAGAGCCATTCAACAGGTACCTACACAGGAGCAGGAACAAGGATTTTACTCAAGACTCTTCCTAGTTCCAAGAAAGGACAAAGCATGGAGACCCATTCTGGATCTTTTAGTTCTGAACACCTGTCTGCAAGTACCAAAATTCAAGATGCTAACACTACAACAGCTTCTTCCCATGCTGGGCAAGAATGCTTGGCTAGTCACTTTGGACCTCAAGAAGGCATACCTGCATGTCCCTATCAGACAAAATTGCAGAACATACCTCCGCTTCATTGCAGGTTCAACGCATTACCAATTCTCTGCACTGCCCTTTGGCTTATCTACTGCACCCAGGGTCTTCACAAAATGCCTGGCACCAGTAATTGCATACTGCAGACAAAGAGGAATTCAAATATACCCATACCTGGACGACTGTCTTATTCAAGCAGAAAGCAAGGACATTCTTTTACAGCATCTGGCATTTGTCAAACACCTTCTAAGTTGCCTAGGGTACACAGTAAACGAAAAGAAATCAAAACTAGTGCCCTCACAAAACATAACATTCCTGGGTGCCAGCTTGAATACAACGGCCCAGATGGCTTATCTCACACCAGACAAGCAACGACAACTGTCTCAATATTTCTTGATAGAATAAACCGGTCAGTCCAACAAATAAATGAAAACAGCCCCCTGGAAGGCTGAACAAAAGTCCCAGTATTTGTAATGAACCGCACTGGCATGAAAAAATGAGTAATTCCTCTCTTTATTTTATACACAAATAGACAGTCTCTGGTTGAGCGCTTTCATCTACTGCCGTAGATTTCATCAGAACCACTTACACCTTTGTTAACTCCCTTTTTATATAATATTCAAATCTTCAATTAACATGTCATAATTATAAAATCACATCATTAACCCTAATAATTAAAACTCATCAGTATTTAAAGTGCACAGTGCTGGATTCCCTCAATATGACCCTATCTATAAATAATGAATACTATTTAAAAACATGCTTTAAAAAACCTATTAAAACTACATATTCATATACATATAATAACTTCCCTTACCTATATGTAATTACTAAAATACTTTGGAATAGCTATGCATACTAAAATTTCTCGATAATGCTTTTATTAAAAATAACAGTACTTTCCATTATACAACCTATACCCTATTATCTATCCAACATGGGTTTTATAGAAATATATTCGTTTAATCCTGGATATTCTGATGCGTTTAATTTAATTTGCCAGCGTGTCTCCTTTTCCAATAATTTCATCTTCACATTACCTCCCCTAGGGTTCACTTGCAACTGTTCAAGGATCCCAAACTCAAACTTCCTACATTCTTTATTGGCTTCACAGTGTCTCCATAGGGCATTATTCATGTCTTGCCTCTTCATTCTATAATAATGTTCATAGATCCTGTTTCTTAGGCATCTAGATGTCATCCCCACATAATAACATGAGCATGTTGAACATTTAGCTAAATAAATCACATTTTTGGTTCTACAGTTCCCCTTACATAACTTCACTTTTGTTTTCTGACTGTTATCTAATGTAATATTACTAGCCACCAAAATGTACTGACACTGATTGCAACTTCCACATTTTGTCATACCTCCCTCTCTTCTTCCGACATTTTTTGACATTTTGTTTAATCTACTCTTTAAATTCAGTCCATTCCTGTGTACAAATATTGGTTTTGGACCTACTATGTTGTATATATCCTCATCTGTTCCCAATATATTCCAATTTTTTACAATTATGTCTCTAAATTTATTCACTAATGGACCGTATTGCATCACACAAGCTCTCCTGTATTCAGTGTTTGTTTTCTTGGGGTTACCTATACCTTCCTTGCTCCCTAAAATAGGTTTATATTTTTTTCCCCACTCTTGTTTTACATATTCCACTACATCAGCCACCATATGTCCAGGATACCCCCTATCAATAAACATTCTGGCTATATAGTTTAACTCAACTATTACATCTTCGTAACGTGATGTCATCCTTGCGGCTCTAATACATTGTCCTTTTATGATGCTTTTTTTTTGATACTTGGGATGGCAGCTATTATACTCTAAATAGTCATTGCTAAATGTCTCCTTTCTGTACAAGTTAGGTTTGAATTTCATATTCTCAATAGTAACCTTGGTATCTAGATATGATATACTTTTTTTATTCATACTGGTAGTAAATCTTAAATAATCATTCCTACTATTTAGGTAATTCATAAATTTTTGTAATAATTCTTCACTGCCTTTCCATATGATAAACACATCATCCAAAAACCTGAGATAACATCTTATATTACTGTTCCACTCGGTTTCGAAGATGTATTCCTCTTCCCAGTTCAATAAGAATAAATTTGCAAACATGGGGGCACAGGCTGCCCCCATGGCTACTCCCTTATTTTGCCTGTAATGTTCTCCTTGAAACATAATAAAATTATTTCTCAAAACTACTTCCATGAAAACCATGAGGACACTTATTTTCTCCCATGGTAATTTACTATGTTTGCTCATACTTTCTTGAAATCTACTAAGTCCCTCTTCCTGAGGTATACTTGAAAATAAGTCAACCACATCTATTGTAACTAATAAGCAATCGTCCGTGATATAGTCATTTCTCAATCTAGAAAGAAAGTCCCAAGAATCCTTTACTATGTGTGGAATATATGAGTATATATTTTTTAACCATCCATCCACTACTTTCCCCATTTCAAAAGTTTTTGAATTACTTCCAGAATTAATGGGTCTGAAAGGTGGTTCCTGGATGTTTTTGTGGACCTTGGGGATACCTACTATTGTTCCAATGATGGGATACTCTATCTTCACATAATTGTACACATCTGTTCTATTGTCTATTAATAAATCTTCTATTATTAAATTCATTTTATGATATGCTACATTAACTTCATTTAATGAGGTAGCCATATACTTCCCTGAATTTAATAATATATTGGTAATTCTATTATTATAATCTTCAGTATTATATAATACTACCCCCCACCCTTGTCGGGTTTCATGATTCTTATTTTCTTATTATTTTGCATATCATTCAATATCTGCATTTCCTTCTTAGTGAGATTTGTAATGTGAGATTTATTTTTTGCAAATTCCGCATATAATTCCTTTATAACTATCCTTTCATACATAGCTAATGTATTATTCATTGGGGGTGTAAAGTTGCTAGGTTTTCTAAACATATCAAAACTTAACATCTCTTTCCCTTTAAAATACACCGCTAGGTTTAACTTTCTTAGATATTTTTTAAAATCTAACACATATTCCACCAAGTTACCCTTATTGTTTGGTATAAATTTCATACCCTTTGAGAGTAACTTGAACATGTCTATATTAACTTCCATACTGGTATAATTATAGATGCTGAAATCTTTCCATCTATAATGTACATCATTATGTTTGATAATTTGCTCTCCTTTATTCTCAGATATCATATCAGTATATATCAACACGTTCTGTTTTCTTGTGGGTACCATTTTTCGTGTCTTGTCCCCCTCTCTTGTAGTACTTCCCTGAACTGGTCCTCCTCTAAAAAATGGTTGACTTTATTTCCCCTGCTGGTGTTGTAGTGGTATGCAGGTTTACCTTTACTCCTATACTCTCTCTTTCCATTATGGTACTCCCCTACATTTTTTATCCTATCATTTTTTTGACTCAAATCTATAGGCCTCACCTTTTTCATACTGCAGAATATCACGCTTTAATTTTTTACATTTTCTCTCCATTTGTACATTAATCTGTTTTTCAACCCATGTAAATTGGGCATTGAAATTTAATATATTTTCTTCAAACAGCAAATCAGTAGTAATAATATGGTCTAACTCCTCTATTTCTGTCATCAAGTGACATATTCTTTTGTCATTACAGGTGATAAGATATTTCATAAATGTAAACCCAAAATTATCCAACATTTTACAACATTCTATCAACTGTTCTTGTTCCATTTCTACCCCCATGGGTCTCTTAAAAAATCTGAGCCCCATTGGGACCACATGCACATCCATACATCTTTTTAAATAAGCATTATCCAGTTGCAATGTCTTTAATAACTTTAGTTTTTTACCAAACTGGAAAATATAGTCTTTTAAATTCATTTCATTACTGGCGTTAACTTCATTACCCCTGTCGAAGTTAGAACGCTCATTGCCATGTTCAAAATCAAATTTGCTATCCAAAAAGTTGTCTAAATTGAACCGCTTCTTGTCATGCGGCTGAAATGCAGTCTGATAACGCTCATTGCCATGTTCAAAATCAAATTTGCTATCCAAAAAGTTGTCTAAATTGAACCGCTTCTTGTCATGCGGCTGAAATGCAGTCTGATAATTTGTAACAGTACCTTTACTCGCTTTGCTATGCACCGTCATAGCATAAGTTCTTTTCGGCACAGTAATTACATATAGGTAAGGGAAGTTATTTATGTATATGAATATGTAGTTTTAATAGGTTTTTTAAAGCATGTTTTTAAATAGTATTCATTATTTATAGATTCATATTGAGGGAATCCAGCACTGTGCACTTTAAATTAATTATTAGGGTTAATGATGTGATTTTATAATTATGACATGTTAATTGAAGATTTGAATATTATATAAAAAGGGAGTTAACAAAGGTGTAAGTGGTTCTGATGAAATCTACGGCAGTAGATGAAAGCGCTCAACCAGAGACTGTCTATTTGTGTCTCAATATTTCAAAATAATGGCAACAAAGACCCAACTCCCTGCAAGAAAAATTCTGCAGGCCGTGGGATTCATGGCATCTTGCATTCTACTAATACCATTTGCAAAAAATATGAGGAGATTACAATGGTACCTGAAAAGTGTATGGACTCAGCACAGCCAAAGCTTGGAAACAATGATTCCACTCATTCCCTGCCTTCAACAGGAGTTTCTATGGTTGTCACAGGCATGTCACCTCAACAAGGGTCAGCCTTTCACCTTACCCACAGCCAAGCAAACTATGACAACAGATGCATCGGACTATGCTTGGGGAGCACACATGGCAGGACAGTGCATTCAGGGCAAATGGACTACAGATCAGAGACACTTGCATATCAATCAAAACGAAATGCTAGCAGTGCAGAATGCCCTAACAGCTTTCAAGGACCTTCTACACCCAGGACAACTACTAATAAGGACAGACAACACCACAGTTATGTGGTACATAAACAAGCAAGGGGGCACATATTCCTACCCTCTATGCAGACAAGCAGTGACCTTGTGGAACACTGCACTGTCTTACCAGGTTCAATTACAAGCACCATTCCTGCCAGGAAAGAAAAATTACATTGGCAGACGACCTAAGCAGAAACATCATGGATCCACACGAATGGAAACTAGATCCACAAGTATTTGCAATGATAGCTCAAAAATGGGGAAGCCCAGACATAGATCTGTTTGCAAGCTCCCACAACCACCAACTTCAAATATTTTGCACAAGGACCTTCCATCCACTAGCTTGGAAAGTGGACGCTCTCTCATTCAGTTGGAAAACATTAACAGTGTATGCCTTCCCTCCACTGCCTCTTCTAGCAAAGGTACTGCTGAAAGTCAAATTAGAGAGGCCACAAATGATTCTCGTTGCACCAGATTGGCCACGCCAACATTGGTATCCAATTTTAAGGACCATGGCCCATGGCCCACCATGGATTTTGCCACAAATTCCTCACCTGCTCACCCAGCGAGACAATCTGATTCTACACAGCCAGCTCAAGACTTTAAACCTGGCTGCATGGCAAATTACCTAAACAACCAGCCAACACCTTTATCCAAAGCTGTTATGGATGTCATTCTGGAGGCCAGGAGGCCCAGCACCAGGAAAATCTATTCAGACAAATGGAAAAGATTTTGCTCCTGGAACCAGGCTAAAGGCCTAAATCCCCTGGAGCTGAACATTCCTCAGATTCTACAATATTTAACTGAAATGTTACACAAAGGACTTTCCTTTTCATCTGTTAAGATCCACGCCTCAGCAATTGCAGCTCATTACAGCACGGATCCAACTTTATTTTCACATCCACTCCTAAGACAGTACCTCAGAGGGGCTAAGAACTTAAGACCGCCAAGGAGAACTCCAACACCTACTTGGGATCTCAACTTTGTCCTGGAAAAGCTTACACTGCCGCCCTTTGAACCAGCTTTTTCAACTGATTTAAAATTTCTTTCATGGAAAACTGCCCTACTACTAGCAATAACCTCAGCTAGAAGAGTCTCAGAGCTACAGGCACTAATGGCAGTGGAACCTTTCCTCATTTTTCATCAAGACAGAGTTTCTCTACCAACTAATCCTTCCTTTATGCCAAAGGTGGTATCCAGTGTGGCCCTAAACCAAACCATTCACTTGCCCACCTTCTTCCCAAATCCCCAGAACAAAGGAGAAAGACTCCTGCACTCTTTGGACATTCACAGGTAATTACGTTACTCCTTGGATAAAACTAAGGCTTTCAGAAAAAACTGACCAGCTCTTTGTAGCCTATGCTACAGGATCACAAGGAAAAGCTATCTCAAAACAGACCATTTCTAAATGGATAGGACATTGCATACGTTTCTGCTACACACATCTTGGGAAACCAGTACCTGCTAACATTAGGTCTCACTCCACCAGGGTTACAGCTACATCAGCAGCCTTTCTCAGGGGAGTGCCAACCAAGGATATTCTGGAAGCTGCTGCTTGGAGTTCAGTGCACACCCTCACCAAACACTATCACTTACCTCTTTACTCTAAGACTAGAGCTGGTTTTGCCACTGCAGTTTTGCAGGGCCTACTAGCCTCTTATAACCCTGTTTGACTCCACCTCCCCTCCTTACCTTTGGGATTCAACCATAGTGTGTTGACTGCAGCAGGGTAACACAATGAACATAGTGCAGTTTTGTACCTACCATAAATTTAGATGTTCGAGTGTTCACCCTGCTGCAGTCCAGGTTACCCTCCCTCCATCCCCTCTGAACTAGCTGAACTTATCTCTACCACTTTATCCTATACTACCTCTGTGGTGTATTTGCTTGTACCTAAGGGTTTTGTTTTATTTTTATATAGCCATATGTATTTGTGTGTGTGTGTATATATATATATATATATATATATATATTGCCTACCTTTTGGGGGCACCTGACATCTGGGGCAAGAAAAACTGAAGAAAATGCCGTCGGATGCCTCTTATATACCCCTGACGCACTGACGTCAGGGAAGAAGTGACAGCAACCGATGCCGGACCAAGACTTTGGAATTCGGGCCGACTGCAGGACCGCCTGACGGCAGGATAACCCAAGTGTGATGACTGCAGCAGGGTGAACACTCGAACATCTACATTTATGGTAGGTACAAAACTGTACTTTCTGAATGGTCATGGTTTAGTCTATTCTTCCTCTATTGAGGACGGGCGACAGGTTGTGCTTGCTGGATCTTCAGGATGTATGCTATCACATAAAATTACACAGATGGTCCACCTTTGCTTCTGGCTCTGTGCCATTTAATTTCAATTCCAAGCCCTACCCTTTGTATCACCACTGCCCTCGGGTGTTCACTAAGTGTATGGCAGTGGTTGCAGCTTACCTGAGATTGCTGGGATTCCAGATGTTTCCTTACCACAATGACTGGCTTCTTGCCACTCACCATACATCTACTAATGCATGTCAGGGACTACCTGCTCCATCTTGTTTACACCTGGCCATCACAGTTAACTACAACAAATCTCATGTCTCCCTCACTCAAGTCCTGGAGCTCATAAGTACTCATCTGGATAAAGTTTTTTTTAAGGGGGAAGACTCCCTGTAGATTACAGCATCAGGCAACACATCTGTTGTCTTCCATCACCACAGGCCAGGTTGGTTTTTCAGCTTCTTTGCCCGATGACAGCCTTCATAACTCTTCTGCCTCTAGTAAGATTCTTGTGAGGGTAGTACCGTAGACACTGGCCTTGCAGTAGTCTATCGGTTGATATCACATGACCTTTCCCATTCGAATCACAGAGATCTGCAAGCACCATATCTCCAGGTGGAGCCATACACCAGAGGTTTCTTTTGTCCTACCTTTGCCCATGGCCACGGTGACCACAGACATTTCCCAACTGGGGTGAGGGGCATTACTTGGGAGAGACTGGTCAAGGTATATGATCTCTCTTGGAAGTCAACCTTCACATCAACATCTTAGATATGATGGCAATTCTAGCAGTGCAGGCCTTTCAGGAAATTCTCCCTTCAGGGATGATTGCCATGCTAACAGACAACATGTCAGTGGTCTGGTACATCAACATATGGGGGAAACCCTCTCTTACCCGTTTTGTTGAGAGGCATGAGGGTGTGGTAGTGGTCATTCTCTTCTGACTGCTTTCTTTTGGCAGCACATATTCTGGGGAATTCCATTTTAGCAGACAGACTGAGCAGATCTGTTCCTGTCTCCTGATTGGTCTCTCAATCCTTCAATGGCAGAACAGATTTTTCATCAGTGGGGCCAACATGCTACGATCTCTTCGCCTTTGCCCACAATTTAAAATGCAGCAGTTTTCTGCTCCATTTCTTCTGCCTTTTTATTGGAAACTTCTGTAGATGACATTTGTGCTGCTGCTACTTGGTCCAAAACTCATACCTTCATAACTCTTTACAAGTTGGATATCATTTCTAGGAGCAGGGCAGCGTTTGGTTCAGCCGTACTCCCGAATATCCTTCCATGAGACCACCTTGGGATTTTAATAGCTGGGGTCTCTGTCTCAATTTTTGAAGGGATGAAAAAGACATCGGATGCAAAAGTGTCTGTTTTCGTCCTTTTTTTAATCTGTCCTCTCTCCTTTCCCCCCTTCATCTTTTAAAGATGCTGCTATGATTTCCTGGTATGACCCAGAGGTGTACTCTCTTGGTCTTTTCCCCTTGCTGAGCTCCAGATACCTTTGTTTTCATGTTTCTAGAGATTTCTAACTACGTACTGGTCTGTTTTTTTCTGTATATTGATATCAAGGGAGCAAACCCGATCTGAGGTAATGTGGGATTTGGAGGGATTGTGGGAAGGGGGAGGAGCTTAAGCTATGGATCCAAAGACTGAGAAGTGGCTGAAGTCAGATCCGACTGGTAGAGGAAAGACAAAAACAGACAACAAAGATGCATCATTATGGTAAGTACTGTGTTTTTACCACACTGATACATAAGATTCCACTGAGAAGTAGATCAATAAGTGAATGTCTTCATTGCCTGATGTAGTCTGTCACTGTCTGAAATGCTAGATTGTTATTGTAGTACCCCAGAGTTAACTAGATAAAGGAATTTGAGCTGTGTTATCTTGCTTCCACCAAATTCTGTATAACTCTGAAATGAAAAACATAGCCTACAAAATGGGACTGGTTAAAAAATTGTTCATAGTGAATAAAGGAAGTATTGAGTTGGACTGATAGTTTAAAATGCATATGAGAAGAATAATTATAAACTGAAAAAGTCTCAAGTTTCATATTTATTGAAAGATATGGTAGTATGTTTGCAAAATGTATAGTTTTGAGATTTTTATATCTTGTATAGTCTTAGCAATGTAGAGAACCTTAAAACGCAGTCAAAATTAGCAAAATGTTACTTTACAGAGAATGTGATTCTTTTAATCTGACCATTTAATACCAAAATGCTCAGTCATATTTGCACATCCTAATTGCATAAATACAATAGGAAGTTGAAGCTGTCATGCAATAAATGACACATGAGAAAAGATGTCTGTGGATCAAGAGTCATTTTAAAATCATGGGTTTGGCTGCTGTCCTTTGTGCTACTCTGTAACTTGCTGCATATTAAATTGTAGGGTCTCCAAGTGGTTTCTGAAATGGAACAGGTGGATACTGAGCTTCCAGAAGTCAGTGGTCCAAGCTGCCAGCGCAGCAACTCGTTTGATGGTAGTGGAACATCTCAGACGGCTCAGGACAACGGATGCCCTCAGTCCAGGTAGAGCCTGTGTGCGTAGAACTTAAAACATTAACAGCCGTATAGTTTAAAATATGTTCTTATTCTGCACCTTATAGTGTGCGATGAACTTAAAAAGCTGTCAATAAAGGTATGTCTTTTAAGATTACTGTTACAGAAGTCGATGTGCTTTAAGTCCTTTGAAATGATTATGTTAAGTTGTCTATTTCGCCTTCATTCTTGCTGGATGGGTTCGGAGCCGACCTCGGCTCCGACTCGGCCACTCTAAAAGCTCGAGAGTTGGTTCCACCGGCTCGAGGCTCCCCTTATATCCCACAATGCTAGGCGAGAGTTACCTCAGATCTCGTTTGCCGCTACAGCTTCGAGGTTGGTTGCTTCTACCGGTTCCTGGTGAGTGTTAGCTTTTTCTTCTAAAAGTTAATCTTTTTCCCCCTTTTTAAGTTAAATTCTTCCTAGATTAGTGTAGGTTATAAAACTTTATCCCCGACCCTAATTTTTCCCGTTTCTTTACTAAAAGAACCTTTGGTTCTTCCTTTGGGCCTTAGGCCTTCCCTTCCCTAGTGGAGTGTTTTTGTAGTTTACTTGAATTTTATTGTACTTAATTCTAGTATTACTACTAAAATTATTATTTTTTGCTGACAGGGTATAACTTGTGTGTTTGGGTGTGTGTTTGTGTACACCTGTCAGTTAGGGAAATGTCTAAAGAAGCAAAGGTCTCCGGATTCAAGAAGTGTGATGCGTGCTGTCAGAAAATGTCTCTGACAGACGCTCACACTTCTTGTGTCTATTGTCTGGGGCCTTTGCACCTGCAGGACTCCTGTGCTGTGTGCCATGGCTTCAGTCCCAGGGTCCTGCAGGAAAGAAAAAACAAGTTGATTCTGAGAGGATTATTGAAGCCAGAGGATTCCCTGTCAGTTTCAACAGGGAAGCCCTCTAAGGCATCGAGGTCTTCGGCTCCGGCTTCTGAGCCGATACCTCAGGTTGTTCAACCTTTGCCTTTATCGGCTCCGGCTGAAGCCGATAAGTCTCAGTCCACAGTTTCTGTGGCTTCCTCGGCTCCGGCCGGAGCCGAGGTTATTGAGGTACCCGTGTCGGCTCCGACCAGACCTTCGGAGCCGACAACTAGAAAGAGGTCTAGGTCTCCTTCTCTTGGCTCCGTTCATTCGGCTCCAGGATCTCCCCTGCTGTCTGAACGGAGCCAAAGGTCTCATTCCTCTAGGTCATCGAGGCTGTCCGATCATGACCTGCAGAGAGTGGTGAGTCGACTACTTAAGTCCGAGGCACTAGCCCAGATGCTTCAGAGCCCGACTCATCAGTCGGTGCCTGCCCCGGTCCATCAACTCTTTCCTCCTTCGACTCTCTTGAGCTCGGAGCCGGGTCGTGTCGGAACCGAGACTGTGATCACTTCGGAGCCGAGACAATTGTCTTCGGCTCCGTCGTCGGCTCCGTTTTCTTCTTTGGAGGAATCTCGGCGCCGGACTTCCCTCGTCGGCTCCGAGGGGGTGAGTGGCATCGGACCCTTGTCCGACCCCCCTCTCCCTCTCGGTGCTTCGGCGCTGGTGAGTTCGGCTCCGACATCGACCTCGGAGCCATCACTGTCGGTGCCGAGGGGGGTTCTTAGCTCCTCGGAGCGGGGACCTCTGGCTCTGCCTGACAGGGGTGCATTCGAGGTCATGCGGAGTGTGTTAGAGCCTGGCTCTACTCCACAGTCGGCTCCGTCCGCCTCTCCCTCTATGCTGCCTCAGGGTAAGTCGACTCACTCCCTCATCCCGGACCGCAGAGAGCCAGCTCCTCAGGAGCCCCTGTGGGATTTCATCCTCTTCCGAGGCCTCTCCTGATTTGGCAGAAGAGCCCCCTCGGAAGAGGAAGTGCAAGAGGAAGCACATTGACTCACCTGAGTCTATCACGTCAGACACAGATCTGGATGATTCTGAGGGTTCCCCGTTCCCCTTCTGAAGATGTCTCATTTGCAGACATTCTGGAGATCCTGAAACAGAGGGGAAATTGGCCAGCCCTCAACCCTTCGGAGGACGAATCTGTGTATCTTGAGGCGTTTGGCTCTCGTCCTTCCACCTCCTGGGTGTCCCCCCCTTCGACCCCCTCATGCAGGTGGTTGCTAAGAAGGCATGGACGGCTCCTGATTCAGTGGACCCCACTCCCAGGAGACCCTCTAAATTCATCACAGCTCCATCAGACAAGCAATTTTTATCAAAAGGAGTTTCTGTGGATGCTATGGTGGTAGCTGCTGCCACAAAGAAGGAACTGGCTGATCCTTCAGTCCCTGTCCATCCACCTAACAAGGAATCTAGGTCCATGGATAGGTACGGGAAGCGGATGTTCTCCTCAGCGACATTTACCATGCGTCGCTGAATTACCTGTGCCATTTCACTCGTCTTCAAAGGGACTTGATCAAGGAAGCGAGTGAAATGTTAAAGGATCCTACAGCTGCGGGTTTCCAAGATAAAATGAACACGCAGCTGGCTACCCTTAATTCCATATCTAACTCCTCCATCGCCTCCTCTCTTATGCGGCCGATGGAGCGAGCAGAGCCGCAGGGACAGGTGTAGCCTCACGTAGGCACGCCTGGATGCGGCTATGCAATTTTGGACCCTTTCAAGACGTCTTTCACGAACTCCCTTTGATGGATCATCTCTCTTTGGTCCTCAAGTGAAAGAAACCCTGACTAGGTGCGAGACTGATGGCAAGACCCTTTCTGCCGTCGGAGTCCGTTTTTCGACTCCTTCTAGGCCTTACCCCAAAGGCCAGAAGGGTGGGAAGATGTGGTTCCGTAAACAATCTCAAGGGACTTCGCCTGACGACAGAGTCGTTTTCCTACCAGAGGCAGAGGTGGGAATAACAATGGTAGACGCCCTAGGGGCAGGGGGCTTCCGCAGAACCAGGGCAATCGGGAAGCCTTTCCTGACAAGCCCTTTCAGCATCCCTGAGGTGTTGCCCGACTGCCCATCTTCGGAGGCAGTCGGGGGAAGATTGTCACTGTACCCAGAAGCCTGGCTATCCCTGACTCAAGACAAATGGGTACAGTCCATCATTTCGAAGGCTATTCTATCCCCTTTCTTCGTTTTCCAAATCAGTCAAAAAATCCCTTCCAGATGTTCCACCCGCTCAAAGGGATATAGCAGCTTTGGAAATTTCAAAACTGCTTGCAAAAGAGCAATTCAGTCAGTGCCAGCAGACCAACAAGGATCCGGAATCTACTCAAGGTTCTTTTAGTTCCAAAGAAAACAGGGGACTGGAGACCGATTTTGGATCTCAGTGTCTTGAACAAATCAGTCAAGAAAACAAGATTTCGGATGGTCACGCTGCAATCCATTCTTCCCCTCTTGGCCAAAGGAAACTGGATGTGCTCTATAGACCTTCGGGATGCGTACTATCACATAAAATGAACAGACGCTCCAGAAGATTCCTCCGCTTCAGGCTGGGAACCAGTCATTTTCAGTTCAGGGCCCTGCCCTTTGGTCTCACCACTGCCCCCCGGGTGTTTACCAAATGCATGGCAGTGGTAGCTTCTCACCTGAGACGACAAGGATTCCAGGTGTTTCCATATTTGGACGACTGGCTTCTCACAGCTCCCACCAAGCATCTCCTTCTGATGGCCAGAGATTATACTTTTCGCTTTGTCAAAAACTGGGTATTTCAATAAATTGCGAAAAGTCTGTTTTGTCGCCTTGTCGTACTATTACCTACATAGGCGCAAATTTAGATACTATAAACATGTCTGCAAGGCTAACGAACCAAAGGATATCAGACATTCACAAATTGGTGTCACTTCTTCTCAACAACAACAGAGTCAAAGCCAGGTTAGTTCTAAAGGTGTTGGGAATCATGGCAGCGGCCATACCCCTCCTTCCATTGGCCAGATACCACATGCGGATCCTTCAGTGGATGCTTTTTACTCAATGGTCATACCAGGAACTTCCAATGTCTCACACCATTATGATCACGCAAGCGTGCAAAAAGCATCTCATGTGGTGGATGTCTTCCCCCCAGCTCCTGTCGGGAAGACCCTTTGTTCCACTTCCTCCGGTTGCTACTCTGACAACGGATGCCTCCCTGATCGGGTGGGGGGGGCATTATCAGGGCAGGACAGTCCAGGGCACATGGCAACCAAACGAATGCCACTTGCACATAAATGTTCTGGAGATGAGAGCAGTGCTTTTAGCGTTGCAAGCCCTTCAAGACTCTCTTCCCTTGGGAACGATTGCAATCCAGACAGACAATATGTCTGTAGTGTGGTACATCAACAAACAAGGCGGAACCAGATCATACCCCCTGTGTCGAGAAGCACTCAGACTGTGGCAATGGGCGATTTCTTCTCAGCGTTTTCTGATAGCAACGCACATCCCCGGGACGTCCAATCACATTGCGGACAAGTTGAGCAGAGCTATACTCATGCCTCACGAGTGGTCTCTGAAAGACTCTGTAGTGAGAGAAATCTTTCTCAAGTGGGGTCAGCCTTGCTGCGATCTTTTTGCTACTCCCCAAAACAGCAAGTGCAGAGAATATTTCACTCTATTCCCTTTACCAGGCCAACCCAGCAGGGACGCTCTAGTCCAAGTTTGGCCCCGGGGACTTCTGTATGCATTTCCTCCTTTCCCACTGATCTCTCAAGTAATACAGAAAGCTATCGCTCAGAAGGCCTCATTGATCCTCATTGCTCCTTACTGGCCTCGACAAGTGTGGTTCCCCTTTCTACATCGATTTCTTTTGGAGCGACCGTGGAATCTGGACCTAGTTCCAGATCTTTTGATCCACCAGTCGGGTCAGTTTCATCGCTCCCTCCCTCTCTGAACCTCACTGCTTGGTTCCTCCAGTTCCAACCGTAGCCAGGCTTCCTCAATTATCTCACTCTGTTAGAGATATATTGATAGCTTCCCATAAATCTTCCACTCGAAAGATTTATTTGAGTAAGTGGAAACGCTTCTCATATTGGGCACAAGGAAAGGACATAGATCCTTTCACCGCTTCCATCCAACTAGTCCTTGATTTTCTAGCTGAACTCTTCCATGCAGGTTCATCTCCATCTACTCTTAAGGTTCAATTGGCAGCTATTTCTAATTTCCATGTGGGTATTTCTGAATCTGCCCTAATGTCCCACAAACTTTGCAAAGCCTTTTTGAAAGGAGTTTTTCTTCTCAGACCTCCTATAAGAAATCCTCCTTCTCCTTGGGACCTAAATTTAGTTCTTGCTTCTTTGATTCTTTCCCCGTTTGAACCTGCAGCTTCATGTTCCTTGAAATTATTATCATGGAAAACTCTCTTTCTGGTGGCTATCACATCAGCTAGAAGAATTTCAGAACTTCAAGCACTCAGTTGTCGTTCTCCTTATCTTGTATTCCATAAGGACAGAGTTTCCTTACGAACTAACCCGTCCTTTTTGCCTAAGGTGGTTTCAACATCAAATCTAAATCAAACCATTGACCTCCCTGTCTTTTTCCCAGAGTATTCAAATAGGTCTGAACAAAAATTACACTGCCTGGATGTTCATCGTCAATTAAGGTACTACTTGGATAGGACGAAACAATTCAGAAAATCTGATCAGCTGTTTGTCTCCTATGCGGAAAGCAGAAAGGGACTTTCAGTTTCAAAGGTATCATTATCCAGATGGCTAACATCTTTGATTTCCCTGGTATATGAAATTAGACAACAAAAATTGCCTAATAAACCTAAAGCCCATTCCACCAGAGCTTTGGCTACTTCTTTAGCCTTCCAAGACAGACTGCCTATTGACACCATTTGTGCAGCGGCTACTTGGGCTACTCCTCACACTTTTATTTCTCATTATAAGTTGGATTTAGCTTCTAGGCATAGAGCTAATTTTGGTTCCACTGTTCTCAAGAGTCTGTTCCGTTAGGCCACCCGGGACAAGGTGCTAGGGACGCGGTCCCATCCAGCAAGAATGAAGGCGAGATAGACAACTTAACATATAGAAGTTATGTTCTTACCATAACGTTCCATGTTAGTTGTCTTCTTCTCGCCTTCTTCTTGCGTCCCACCCTCCTTCCCCCTGGCCTGGACAGACCTATAGGAGTTGTGATCGTGACCTCTCTTTCTACCACCTCTTTCTTAGTCATATGCTATTATGCATATTTCTTGGTTCAGGATGTAGGTCACCCTTTTGCTTCCTGTTGTTAGAGGTGGATTCTGTTTTTACAGTTATACTGTTACTGTTATAAGCTGGGGTTAGCTTACAAACGAGATCTGAGGTAACTCTCGCCTAGCATTGTGGGATATAAGGGGAGCCTCGAGCCGGTGGAACCAACTCTCGAGCTTTTAGAGTGGCGAGTCGGAGCCGAGGTCGGCTCCGAACCCATCCAGCAAGAAGAAGGCGAGAAGAAGACAACTAACATGGAACGTTATGGTAAGAACATAACTTCTATATTTGTGCAATGTATCATTCTGTGCCTTGTTTTTACTAGTGTACATATGATCTGCTGAAAGAATATACTGTATTGCTTTTTTTTTTTTTTTTTTTTTTTGAAGAGTGAGACATCTGCAGTGAGCTTCTCAGTACAGTGTTCCAGGGTGTTTCGTGAATAATTCTTAAGAACTGTGGAGCTGTCTTTTAGGGTAACCCAATTCCACCAAGCAGAGACATTTGGAGTAGGCAGCCTGGATATCAAACCCCAGTGAACCAGTGTTAATTGATAACTGTTATTTTGCCATTTGTTTAAGGGAAGGATGAGGAGTGATACAAGAAGTGTAATCATGGGCAGCCTCTCATAAATTATTGTTAATGTGCAGATATAATTAATCGATATGGAGATTTCTACAGGGTGCCCTCAACACTGGCATCAATTAATGTGAAGAAGCATATGCATTACAAACTCAAAGCCTGACTGGTTCACAGTGGCATTGCACAATGATGGTACTTTGCTTTATCTTGTTTTTAGTACCAGGTTTGTACTTCTATACAGAAACATTTAGGAAAAGGTAACAGGTTTTAGGGATGGGAATAAGGTCACTTAATGGATTCAAAGTTGATTGAATGGTAGGAGATGGTGGCTGTTAGGAACTTTGATTGGGTATTAGGCACTCTCTATTACTTTGCCATAGGGATCACATTTGATCCTAACAGAATATGAAGTATTTGTCTTCAGTAATAATCAGGATACTGAAGTCAAGCTAATAATTTTTAAATTAGCACACTTGGACATTTTTATGGAGGACTTATAAGAACAAGGTTAGAGGAAGAGGAGGCTCTATGTTTAATAACTAAGATAGGAAGAGAAAAATAGTGATGTATAATTAATCAACAGGGAAGTTTCAAGGAACTGATAGTATTCCTGTGGAAGACTGAAAAGTTGGGAGAGAAGAAGGTAATAAAGTTCGGGAAGGTTTTCCTTAACAATATTTTAAAAGGGGAGGGGGAAGTACCAACATCTTAGAAGAAAGTTGTGGTGGATATATTACTCAGAGGTTAAACTCCTTCAGACCTAGCTCCGTATAGACCCATTTCAATTTTAAACCATGATTATAAACTATATCTGTACTATCTAAGAGAATGGCAGCAGTGTTGCCAAAATTGATAAGTTATGGATCATTGTGGTTTTTTGGTGGGGAGGCAAGCATTTGATAACTTTATTTAAACAATGATGACCCAAAGACAAGCAGAGTATAAGAGAATGATATTGTTGGAGTTTCTTGATTCTGAGATAGTATTCAGTAGTTTCAGCTGGGATTTTTATGAACAGGACAATAGTAGTATTTGCGTAGTATATATGAAGGATCAGAGGTAAGAATTAAGGTGGGAGGGTTCCTGTCTGACAAACTGCATTTGAAGAGTGGAGCCACCCAGGGGTGGCTCCCTTCCCCTTTATTTGATTTATATTTAGAGCCACTAGCAAAAAAAAAAAAAAAAACGTAATTGACTCACAAACTCAAGGATATAACTGGCATGGTAATCAAGAACAATTCTTTATTTGCTGATAGTATTATTTTGTACTTGATAAATTCAGAAAAGGGCATTTTGCAGTTGTGGAACATTTTGATACAGTTTCAAATCTTTTCGGAATGTAAAATAAAGGAAGATGAAACAAAGGCTGTAGTGGTAAATGACTTGCCTACACATGAAATGAGTTCTGGAAAACTCAAATTTATATGGCAGTGATAATTTAATGTAGTTAGGTGCATAGATTAAGAAGTATTCTATTATGGTTGCTAAGGATCTGTGGGAAGAGACTAAACAAAAGATAACACAACAATTGAGAAGCTGGAAGCTCTTGATTATGGATAGTAAAATACAAGCAGTGAAAATGTTTCTAGTCCCTGTAGTTTTATATACTGGTCAGGCAAGTTTTTTTATCAACCAGAGATGAAGTTTTGGACTGTAATAAAGTGCTGAAGGAATTTTTTTTGTGAGGGAAAGAGAGTTAGAGTTAAATGGGATAACTTAATTCTCTACACAGAGCAAGGTGGTTAAAGATTGCCTTATTTGTAAGGATACTTAAGAGCCACGCAGTTAAGGCTTATATATTTAACACAAGAAGAAAGTTATAAATCAAGCTGGAAGGGAATGCTGATAAAGCAGGGAGGGATGTTTGAGACATAAGGAGAGAACAGGATTTTGAATGAAGGTCATTAAGGAGAATAATGGCAACCATACATAAAATAGCAGAAACATTTTTAATAACTAACCCAACATGGGGATAGAGAAAGAAAGGGATAACAGCAAACAGGAGTATAAAAAATATGCAAGAGGGGCCTGGAATTTACAGGACAGAATTAGCAAACCAAGGCTTTGGAAACAAATAACTAGAGAGGGGAAGATAATAGAGAGGGATGAGGCCAAACAGAAGGTTTTTTTAGGCTGAAGACTTGTCTTCCCTACCAGGGACTGATAAAAGTATAGGCAAAGAGAAAGGGACTGGAGATTCCTGCTTGAATGACAAGATGTGGTATAGTGTTTGAGTCTAGAACAGAAGTTGCTGGTAAAAAGATGTAATTAATGGGATGTGTAAGATATTGCATGGTAACTGTAAGAGTCTGTCAGAAGAGCATTGAAAAGACTGGGAAGAGATAATGAAAAAGCAGTTTACAGAGGAAAAGTGGGGAGAATTTATATGGCTCCCAAATATGCAACATAGTTGAGATGATTTAATATTTTTGCATAGAAGTGCTTGCATAGGTATCTTTATACCCCATGCAGACTTAGACCATATTTCCTCAGTGTGATAGCAAATGCTGGAGGTGTGAGAGGAAAGAAATGTAATTAGGAGCATGTTTTTTGGAATTTGGCATGTTTTAATAAGTCCCTACAGTGTACTGTGTCAGAAACGCTGGGGGAGCAAATCACTGTAAGTAAGGAAATAATTATTTTGAGATGGAACACAGTGTCTGAAATGCATATCCATTGTAAGGCCTTACTAAGTTTAATGCTGTTGGATGACAAAAAGGCAATTGCCAGAAAATGGAAATTGAAACCTAAATCAGCTTTATTTAAAGTATTGAATATTGTAAAGGAGATAAAGGAACTAGAGGTTGGATCTTTAGAAAAGGGAAAAAGCAAATTACATAGAAATAAGTGGAATTTGTGGGAAAAATGTATGCAAAATATGGTTCAAGAGGAGGAGTGAGGTTTAAGGGAATGCAGGAATTAAGCAATTTATAAAATGCTGGGTGGTTAATCTTTAAAAAGAAAGAAAACATATGCAATGTTTAATGCATGAATGTGATATATGATATGGTTTGTTTTTGATTAATGTGTATGTCTGTGTCTTAAATGATAATTTGATAAAGGTATTTAACAAATAATTAATACCCATGTTCCATAATATTCCCCTTTATCTGCAGTATTTTAACATTTGATAACCCCTTTAAATAATTCCAATTACTCCTTTCCCATATCTGTTTCTATCTAATTTCTGCTGCATTTCTAAAATCTATTTTCAATTTATCGCACTTCTCAGCTACCCTTTCTAAAAAAATGGGCTTCTGGCCCAATCGGACTTTCCCAGTAAACAAATGTAAATAAATAAAAAAATAAAGTGTGAAAGAAATTTTACATTCTCTAGCAATTTCTAAATCTTTTCCACTATTCATTCCTTAAACTCTTCTTTTAATAGGTAAGTAGGAAAGCTTTGCTTGATTACCTTGTATCTTTATCTTGGTCTTTATTGTTACATGATGTAAAATTCATATTGGATGTGTTTCAAAACTTTCAATTAACTACCCATGTTCCTGTGAAATAAAGCTTCTGTCCAGTCTGGCACAGTTATTGTATCTTGGGGAATAATGTTTAACTTATTTCTGAATTCCTGCTATTAATTTCATGTTTTCCAGTCCAAATATTCTTACATATTTCTTTAGAAATCTACCTGCTTTTTGTTGTATTTTCCCTTCTAGGTCCCCTTGTTACATTTTTACTATTGCAAAGCAGGTTGTAGTCTTCCCAATGAATAATATTCCCTGCCCCCTCCCATAATTTTCTTCACCTTCCTAATAGTAGTTGTAGGTGAAATGTAAATGCATATCAATACAATCAATCTTCCCTGCCAATAACCACTTATTACCACAAATCTAACCTTGTTTTTCTTCTCTTCCTTCTCTATCAGTATTCGCAATTAGTATTATTACCGCTGCCCCCTTTTTCTTTGCCCTTGATTCTCTGCAGAATAACCATTCTGAAATCCTTTCATTGCCATATTCACATGCTCATTTCCATGTTAGTGTGTCTTATATGGGATGTCATTGAGGTGATCAAATGGTGCTTTGTGATCATTGCACCGAAACAAACTCAGCTCAGCTGATCAAAAATCAGCTGATCGAACATTGCCGGCTTTTTTCAGTGCAAGATCACTTAACAGTGGGGAGCAGGGAATTTGCCCTTTTCCCCACTGTAGAGCAATCTCTGAGATGGGATATATAATTAGCAGGGGGTGTGGGAGTACAGGGGATGTTTTCCCCCCTGCAAAAGAAAAAGCTTTCTATTTTTGTTTTATTTTCTTGATTGACCACTTTTTGTCGATCAGTGTGTTATCTTGATTGAGTATACTCCTAAATAACCACACGAACCTGTAGTGCCCAAGAAATGACCAACACCAGCTCCAGTAAAATTAACAACTTTAATTAAAATCAGTAAAGAACATGAGTTAAAAACATGAGTTAATGCACTTTTGTTCCTGTAAAATTAACTACGGAACTACATCAGAAGTAAAACCCAAGGCATTCACTCTCAAATATATATCAAAGATTAAACCATGTGATTAAATTATGTTATCATGTGATCAGTTACTTAAATTATTATGAACATCTTAGAAATGTTTGTTATATCAACTACTTACTGGACTATTAAAAAACCTGTCAATGTCAACAATGTACTATTCCTAAGAAACACTTTAAAGTAAACATCTTTCAAAAAACAATTACTGTAAAAGACATACAACAGATTAAGCATAATAATGTTTACATTTTAATACTGAATTAAACAAGTTTCATTAAGACCCGCGGAACTTAAGGCATTTAATTTTAACTGCCATATTAACGCCTTTCTATCCAAATATTCTTTCATAAACACCCCCAGAGTCTTTTACTACTTGGCTAAATAACAGCAAAACCAAAATTATGCCCATTATTGCCAAGTACATGTTTACTCAGAGCATTGGTCAAGTTCCTTTTTTTTTATGTCTAGCAAGTGTTCATATACACTTTCTTTTAATTTCCTTAATGTTTTTCCAATGTAAAATGCTTGACAAGAGTTGCAACTGATTCACATGTAAAATGTCCTTTATTTGAATGTCTAATCCCATTAACAATAAAATATCCAGTTCTCTTAATGTAAGGTCATTGTACGTAGTTGCTGCATTTAAACATACCTGGTTTATTATAACTTAACATACTATTTGTCAGCAGCCAAGTCTTAACACTATTCTTATTGGAGTCTAACAATTTTTTAAATGAGCTATCTTTCTTGACACAAAGTGGGGTCTATCATCCACTTTGTCTAAAACACCACCACAAGTTCAAGCATAAGTAAATTCCAATTTTTACATACACTATTCACCAAGGCTCTACTATCCAAATTATATGTAGTTATAAATAATTTGTTATTATTTAAAGAGCTCCTTGGAGTGTTATATGAGGTGGTATCCCAAAGTGCTAGAAGTGGAACATAGTCACCAATATTTATCTTATTCCATACTTCATCCTTAATCTTTGAAACAAATTCTTTAGGGTAACCACTTTGCCAAAACATTTCAGCTAGAAGGTCACATCCCTTAGTAATAGTATCCATATCAGAAACCATTCTAGCCAGCCGTATAAGCTGGCCTTTTACAATGGCTTTCTTCTGGTGAATTGGATCCCAACTACCAAAGTAAAAATAAGAATTGGAGAATGTAGGTTTCCTATGAATGTTGGAAACATACCTTCGGTTCTCACTATCCTTAGATAATTCAACATTTAGGTAAACAGTCCTTTCTTAACTTACTGTATAGGTAAACCTCAAGAAGGCAACTGTGTAGTTTATATAATCTATAAACTTACTTAATTCATTCATTCATTGTATCCTTCCATACAATAACTATGTCATCTAAAAAAACTTGTGTAATACACACATAAATCCTTATATCTGCTAGCAAAAAATTTGCTCTCCCAATAAGCCATTAACAGTTTTGCAAAGGCCGATGCGCATGCAGCCCCCATTACCACCCCTGTGATTTTCTTGAAAACTATCCCTCAAATTACATGTAATTGTTTTTCAAAACAGTCTCCGTTAGGGTGGTAGCTACATGCACCTTGTCCATTTCTATTTAACCTAGTGCCACTAACTGTTCTTCCAACTGTAAAAGGCCAGTCTCATGTGGAATAACTTAATATAGATTTTGTATGCCACTTTTAACAAAAATATACTCATCACAAAAGGGTAACTGGCTAATTATTCCTCAAAAATTGCCACGAGTCTTTAGACACATGTGTAAGCGTACCCGGGCTATTATTCAATAAAATATCCAAAAATGTAATTTGCAATAAAAATGCTTTGGATCTTGTGGCATCAAGTGTTGGCCTTAACAGCAGGTTAGACAAACATTTGTGTATCTTAGGGATGCCAAATATACTTGCCACTATTGGTTGATCATTAAACACATGAAATTAAAATCGTTGACATTAATCTGACCTTCCATCAACATATCTCTTAATAAACAATCCACTTTACTGAAGCCAATATTAACTTCATTTTAGACACTTCCATATATGCTTCGTACATCAATACACTATTCATTTTATTGATATAATCAGTCCTTCCCATAATTACCCCCCCTCCAGATCAGGTTTCATCACTCGGATGGGTTTATCAAAAATCAGCTCATTCAATATTTGCATTTCATTGTTAGACAAATGTGTGCACTTGAAAGATTTGTCATGTTCCAAAATACTCCTAAAATCAAGTTTACACATTATTTCAAATGTCTGAACATAATAATTGAGGGGTGGGTTAAAACAGCTGGACATTTTCAAATTGTTACCCACAACGTTATCATTTTCAGTGACCAAAAAGATGCATTTAATTTTCTCATAAAAAGTCTTAAGTCAACCAGAAAATCAGCTAAGCTCGCTGTCCATGTGGGAACAAAGGACAACCCTTTTGATAATTCATCTGCGTGTTCTGCACTTAATTCTTTAGCTGAGAAATTATAAAATGTAAAATCATTACTTTTATTTTTAATTAGTCTTACAGTACCTTCATCACTTCTGAAGTTGTTAAAAGGTCCACCACTCAAGTCTTCCAGCCTTTCCTGTTCTGAAAGTAACGCTTGTGTTTGGCCCCTTCCTGATTGTAAAGTTTCTCGCTGGTAAAACTCCCTGATGTAATTGGAATTAATTCTGCTGTGTGTTGTCTCTGATCTCACCGGTGCATTCGTAATGGGGCCTAACTTCCTGGTGGATTTTTTGTAACTTCCACTGATGTCATTGCATTATCTTCCGCAGCTGGTGGATTGTAATGAACTCTACCTCGGTTACCATGGTTTTTTGGAGGGTCTGGATAGACATTATGATTGCAGTAATTTAAAGAGTCTCTTTAAAAATTTTCCTTTTTAAAATATTATCACACACTATTGACATTTCGAAAAATGTGCTTGTAATTAACACTGTAATGATCAAATAGCAGATAATTCTACAAAGCGTTATTAGGCACATCCATTTGGGCACTACAGGTTTGTGTGGTTGTTTAGTTTGTGTTTTATTCCTGGTTGGAGATTTATCAGTTTTTTTTTTTCATATACACCTTCCATAACATTGCTATTTGCAACCTACACTTTTCCTGAAATTCATAACTCTTTGCTTCTTGCCCATGCCTACATTGCCTTTCACATTCCATGATATGACTGACAAGGCAGTCAGTCTGATAAAATGCTATTACTTTCCCATGTTTTACATGCCACTTTTTTGAATACGTTTCCATCTTTCAACTCGCATGCGCTCATTAATGTTTGATCTTATATGCAGTTGAAATTTGTCTCTGTTTATACTTTTGTCACATATTCCCAAACATTTTGTTTTAATAAAAACATTCAAAAAACAAACTGTGTATGTCTTCATTTTAATCCACTCAACCCATTTTAACTTGCAGCAGACATTCACAGCTACATATACTTTTCAAAAAAAATAACTTTACCCCGAGGAGGTTGAAAATGTTGGCCAAAAATCCATATCCACTGGGTGGGTGGGTGCCTTCAAAGATAGCCTCAAAAAGAAAATTACTGAAAATATGGCTAGTGGCAAGAAGATTTGAAAACTTTGCAGGAAAAAAAGATTCCTAAAGCTTCACCAAGACATTCTTAGAATCTCTGTATCTTCAGATGTTTGACGCACAGTGATGGATGCTCTTTTTTAGTAAGGCAAACAGTAGGAAGCTCATTCTAGGGACATTAAGTCTTCACTCTTGCAGGATATAGGGCTATGCTGTCTGTTTGTCTCCTCCCCAAGGAAAGAGGTATGGGATGATTGTGGAAATTCTGTGTATATGGTATGGCAAGAGTAAAGATATAATTTTAATATCTGGTGGTAGAAACTGTACTTTTCATTTAAGGACGGTAGTAGCCCTGGAGTGCTTTTCTGTCATGTAGATAACTTCATATATGGTGGCTTGCATAGCTTCATCACTTTAGTTATTCCCTTCATAAAAGCCACCCTTCAGGTGGTTCATGAGGAACATAATTCAACACTGAGGGGAATGTACATGAGAACTACATAAAAAAATCTTCCTGTCCTGTAACTTTCAAATGGCAGCTCAGTGGGATGGCCCACTTAATGCTAATGAGACATACTTAGTTGAAAATAGCTGAATTTTCTTGGGTTTCAAGATAAAATGGTCCTGCTGCCATCTCTAATTCCTTTTTGGCATCAAATATAGAAAATGCAGCTGCATATATAGTTCATGAATTAAGCAAGATAGTTTGCAAAATCTGTTCTGCAAGAGTAGTCCTGAAATTTCCACTACTAGAAAAGGATGAATCCTTAAAATTAGCTGTCTTCACCAATGTCTTGCATGTGCACCTACTTGATGGCAATAATCCAGGATTGCATTTAATTGCCTTGATAGGGAAGAAGAAAAACTCTCACCTCTTGAGTCAGAAGTAAAGAGTGGAAGGGTGGCAGGTAGTAGTATGTAAGACAAATGTTTTCTTTGTCAGATGGCATTTTTAGTGTGTTCTTTCAAAGTTCATTAACTGGTGACACTTCAAATCCCATTCTTATAATTTGTACAACTGATGTTTGAATGAACTCTACAAAGCCCTTTGCTGGAAAAAAAACAAAAAAAATGAATGCCAAGAAATGTATAGTTGTCCCCTTTGGGAAAAAATATGTACCCATGAATTACCACATAGGTGGCAGTACACTAAACACCGAAAGTGTGATGAGAGACTTTTAGGGACACAGGTGGACAGTGGTCTCACCTTCGATAACCACATCGCCACAACAGTCAGGAAATCCTTCTGTGTGGCACACCTCATTACTAAGGGCTTTTCATCCAGAAAAAAGGAAGTCATTGTCCCACTGTACTCATCTCTCATTGTACCCATTATAGAGTACAACACCCTGTTTGGTGTGTACCTCACAAGACATCTGCAACAGCTGGAAAGGCTGCAGAAATACCTCACTAAAAGAATCACAGGTCTAAAACAGATGCCCTATGCTGACCATCTGAAAAAACTCCAGCTATATATACTCTGTGGCATATTGTCTACTCAGAGGCGATCTCTGCTTAACATACAAGGCCATGTCAA
Organism: Protopterus annectens; assembly: GCF_019279795.1. Classification (NCBI taxonomy): domain Eukaryota; kingdom Metazoa; phylum Chordata; order Ceratodontiformes; family Protopteridae; genus Protopterus; species Protopterus annectens. The sequence continues at coordinate 36,318,338 of NC_056728.1, read as the reverse complement.
ACCCTGAGCTGTTGGACATGCTCCACTTAAAGAAATCCCAATCCCTCAGAGCCACACGCTTCAGAGATCTAAATCTTGTCATCACAATGAGCAAAACATGCTGGAGGGATAGGTTTCTGACCCAGAGACGCCCCATACTCTGGAATAGACATGTCAAGCAGAGCGCCTCCTTGGCCCTCTTCAAAAGGAACCTTGACTATTGGATGGGAGATAGGAAATTCACCCCGGGGATCATGTCAGTTGTCCTGCTAGACAGGGGTCCAGGGAAGTAAATATTGTGGGAAGAAATATCCGGGGAATTGTTTGGCTAGGCGTGTATAGGCCCTAGGGTCGATAGCCTAGTACCAACCTATGAACAAAAAAAAACATTGGAAATCAGTGGAATAAATGAGCTCATCCAGCCTCAGAAGATTCACTGTACCCTGTAATCATCTGCCAAAGAGCAGTTCACTGAAAAAAGGGGGATATCCATACTTGTTCTTCTTAAAGGTCTCATTGAAGGGACTTATCATAGGGAATAATTGTTTAGATTCTCACCAGTGAGACTTGTTTAAAAGAGAGCTAGACTGTTAGGTTTGCAAAGACATCTTTCACTCATGAATTTTAAAATGCAAAACATGCGGAAAACAGCTCCTACTTGGTTGCAGCAACGTATAAACCAAAAAACAATCAACCAGTCCACTCTTGAGTGGAGGAGTAAATGTCTTTATTACGTATACCTTAAAATAATAAATCTGTCCTTAAATGTTTTAGGATTTCAGAAGAGTTAAATAAATTTCAAACATCCCCTTTTAAAACATTCGTAACACAGCCCCTTACATTAATTAGTTCACTTTAAAGTAGTATGTTATATTTAAATAGACATTCAACCTAGTACTCTAAAAAAAACTCAACTGTTGTATAGTAAATAAGTACATCTTATTACAAACTTCATCTGATATGTTCCTATGTAATGTAAATGATGAATATTTACAGATATTCTGCTCTTCAATAATAATTCATATTCTATAAGCTCTGTTTCAATTCACTGGTAATAGAAATTGATTTATTAAGACCCGGTGTGCTATAAGCATCTGTACATAACTGCCATATCATTTCCCTGTGTAATGATTTTGCCAGTCTTCTGCCATAAGAAAAACTGTCTATTTTCTCCAAAACACAAAACTTGAACTTAATAAAATTCTTACATATTGTGGCATGCCTAGCCAAGGCAGTTTTACTATTTTTTTCTTTATACTGTAATTGTGTTGATATATTCTTCTGCTAAAGGCGTTCTGTTTTCCCTACATAAAATACCATACAAGAACAACACTTTGCCAAGTAAACAACTTTATCGATTTTACAATTGAACCTGCCTTTATTCATCCATTTTTGAAAAATATCCAGCAGTTCCCTACTCTTATCCATGTCTATATAAGAACATTGTCTACAACTTCCACATTTTAAAGTCATGAAGGACCTGTTGCTATTAATTGTAACAGGTGTCTCCAAAATCTTCTTAATGTTATTTCTGTTCTTGTATATAAAAAATTAGGGGGATTTTAAAAGTCCACTTTTAAATCATCACTTTTTTAATATTCCAGTTTTTGTGCAAAATCTTTTTGATGTCAAATACATCTGAAGAATAATGTGATATCATAGTATTCATACTCCCTACTGTCAGTACAGGTAACCGTTTCTGATTTACTTTCTATTCTATTCTGATTGATATTGTGTGTATATATATATATATATATATATATATATATATATATATATATATGTGTGTGTGTGTGTGTGTGTGTGTAATTGGGGCATGTCTCCAACTTCTCTGAAGTGCTTTATAAAATTCATCATTAAGCATTTCCTTGTACCCAAGTCAATTACAGAATGTGGGCTTCATATATATAGAAGTTTCAAAATTTATTTTGCACTCCCTTATTCATTTTTACATCCAAATAGTGGATATCCTGTCCATTAAAATTATATGGAAATTTTAGAAATGTAGTAGTGCTTTCCAACTCCTTAACAAAATCCTTAAGCTGATCAGATTTTCCTACCCACGTCACAAAAATGTCATTCAGGTAATGAAAATAACCTTGACACTTTTTAAAGAGGTCCATTTTGAAAACAATTTCCCCATATGAGCAGGACTGCATTTGCAAAAGTGGTGGCACATGCAGCCCCATAGCAACACCTTGCAATTGTTTGGAATATTCACCTTTGAAAAAAATAAAATTATTTTTCAATATTACATCCATAAAATCACATATCAATTTAACTTCCTCCACTGTTAATGATTCAAACTGTGTTAAAATTTCTTCAAACCATGTTAGTCCACAGTCATGTGGTGTAACAGTAAACAAATTCTTAACATCCAGTGTAACCAGTAGACTATTTTCAACAAAAGTTATATGTCTTGATTTGTCTGTAAAGTCCCAGGAGTTCTTTAGGACATGATAGCTGTCCTTAAATAAATTTTTTAGTTTACTGTCAATAAATTTGGCGATGGGTTCAGTAATTGATCCTTTTGGTGAAACAATTGGTCGAAACATGTTGGAATTAATTTTTGGTATACAGAAAATCTTGGATATAATCTGAGAATTTACATTTAGAAATTGATATGCATCAAAAGAAATCTCAAAAATTAACTTCTCTAAATGTATGTATATAACATTATAAGCTGTGTTAAATTCATTAATATATACTGTTTGCTAGATGTTATCATTTGCCAACATTAATGTCATTCTGCTTACATATCTATTGTGTCCATTCCACCTCAGGTCTGATGCATGTGATGTTCTTATTAGATGCAGTTTCTTGTAAAATAACTTATTTATCTCTGGATAAGTTGTAAAACATTTTACTCCTTTGATTACGTGACAACTGTCTTGTATCTCTTTAACATGTTTTTTCAAACACATGTATTACCAGGTGAATGGGAGGATTAAAAACACTTACATTTGACTTCCAAAATGGGTGCACATTGAGTAACTGTTTATTTCTAGCTGTCTCAGTGTGAGAGCAGAAACATCAGAGAAGGCCAGTAGACTTATGTTTATGGGTAAATTTCAGTAACTGGCTAGTAAGTGTACTGCCTGGATGCCAGGAATAAAGAAATACAGAAGACCTGGAAAAAAATCAGCTACAAAAAGTGAGGAAGAAACACTGACTAGGGAAAGTTCTGCAGCTGTTCAGCAAAAATCAGTGCAACCTTCAGACATGACTTCCTGTAACCTACAGGAATATATAAGACAACTGCATACACACCTGGTTAAAATAAACAAAACATTGATGGAATATATCAACGCAAACAACTAAACGCTGGAAACAATGGAAGAAGCTTTAAACAGATATTCAGATGAGATGATAAAGCTGCAAAAATCAGAGGTCAAAATAAAGAAAAGGCTGGCCGAATATGAGACTGCACAGGAAGAGCTGTTTCAAAAAAATAGTAGAATTAGAGGATAGAGCACATAGGAAAAACACGAGATTTTCAGCTATACCAGAGAAGTTGGAAGGAACAGATTGCATTAATTTTATGAAAGTGCAAGTAAGCAACTGGACTGGTATTCCACAGCAGAGTTATTGGTTGAAAGGGCACATCATATGTATGCTTGAAACCTGGCTATAAGAAAGCAACCTAGACCTTTAATAGTAAAGATGCAGTCCTACCAGCAAAATGAGTTGATTCTGACAAAATTGTGGCAGAAGGGCAAAGTACTAAAAGTGGGAGACAGCAAAATGTTTCTGGAGAATGATTACTCATTGTACACCAGATAGAAGAAAAGAAAATGTATTCAACTGTTCAGGGAATGTCAAGCTGCAGGTGTGAGATTCAGGAGCAAATTTATTCCACTATTTAGGGAATGTTAAGATGCAGGTGTGAGATTCAAACTGCTGTACCCAGCTGTGTTTAAGGTATTCTTCCCTGGTGGGATAAAATTATTTCATTTTGGATGAAGTACATGCTAAGGAGTAAATACAAACGTTTGTCCAAAAAGTAAGCTGTGAAACAGGAGATTCTACTTCTTGTTCCTCTGGTAATAAAGACCACAGAGGGACTGTACCTGTGAAACCTTTTCAAAATTTTCAATGGAATTTGTTGGAGAGAAGGAAGCAAGCACAATAGTTCATAGTTTCATAGGTAGGTACTAGGCTATTGGCCCTAGGGTGTATATAAGCCTAGCTAAACGGTACCCTGGCTTTTGCCACCCAAGAAAATTATTTTCCTGTGCCTCTGTCAAGCAGAGCCACAGAAGTGATCCCTGGGGTGAATTTCCTATCTCCCATCCAATCATCAAGATTTTTATTGAGTGTTAATGAGGAGCTTTGTTTGATATAGATAGGTAGTTTGTTCCAGAGTATGGGAAGTCTCTGGGACAGGAATCTATCCCTCCAGCATGTTCTGTTTATTGTGGTGACAAGGTTTAGGTCCCTAGAGCATGTAGCTCGGAGGGATTGGGATTTCTTTACATGGAGCATGTCCAACAGCTCTGGGTTTGACATAGCTTTGTATGTTAGGCAGAGATCGCCTCTGAGTAGGCGATATGTGACAGAGTAAAGCTGGAGTTTTTTGAGACGGTCTGCGAAGGGCATCTATTTTAGGCTGGTAATCCTCTTTTGTGAGGTATTTCTGTGGCCTTTCCAGTTGTTGTAGATGTCTTGTGAGGTACATACCAAAAGGGGCATTGTACTCTATAATGGGTCTAATGAGTGATGAGTAGAAGGGAACAATGACCTCTTTTTACTGGATGAGAAACCTTTTGTGATGAGGTGTGCCACGTAGAAGGATTTCCTGACAACTGTAGCGATGTGATTATCAAAGGAGAGACTACTGTCCACCTGTGTCCCAAGGTCTCTTATCATACTTTTCATGTTAAGTAGACTACCGCCTATGTGGTAGTTCATGGGTACATAGTTTTTACCAAAAGGGATGACAATGCACTTTTTGGCATTGAGCTTGAGACCATGGCTTTGACACCAGGCATCTGTCTCAGTGAGGCCCTTTTGTAGGATGTCCACATCGTTAGGAGTTTTGATTATGGCTCCTAGTTTGTAGACATCTTCAAACTTTGTTAGCCAATGACCTTCTGTGTTAGCTTGTACATCAGAGAAGTAGATACCAAACAGGAGAGGACCTAGGACTGAACTCTGTGGTGCTCCACTTGTCACTGGTCTGAAGTTGTGAAGTTGAATTTAGAGTCTGCTACTTTCACAGTGTGGGTTCTGTCAGTGAGCCAGTTGGCAACCCATCTTGTAACATAGGGATTTATACCTAGTTTGGTGAGTTTGTCTATAATTCCAGAGTGAGAGATGGTGTCGAAATCCTTGGCAAGATCTAGATAGGCTGTGAACCACCTTACCCTCATCTGTGGCTTTGGTGACCGCGTCAAAGAAGTCTATCAGGTTTAGGAGACATGATCTGCCTTTTACAACCCCGAACTTTGTAGGGGCCAGAATTTGGAGATTACCAATGTCATTGTTTATAAGTTCCTTGATGATATGCTCCTTAGCCTTGCAGACCAGGCTCGTCAGGCTAATGGGGGCAGTATTTCCCAGGGTCCGTGGTGGCTGTCCTTTGTGGAGTGGAATAACCATTGCTGTGCACCATTCAGTGGGCACAAAGCCTGATGTGAGGCTATGATTGAACTTGGTACTTAAGTGGGGTGCCAGTGCGTTCTGTAGTTCATGTAGAACGCAGCTTGGGATGTTGTCAGGTCCCATGGATGCTTTGTTCTTGGCTTTGGAGAGTGTGTTTTTTTACCTGTGCAGCCGTGATTACAGGTACTTTGCATTCTTCCAGTATAGAGATAGGCCCTTTAGGGGATGAGAAAGGGGTAAAGTTAGCACTGAACCTATCTGCCAGGATGTTGGCAATATCAGTTGGTTCTGTATATTTAGTGCCATTTTGCTGTAACTCAGAGCAGATCTGAGTGTTGCCATTGAGATTTTTTTTACATAGCTATAGAATGCTTTGTGGTTGTCTTTAGAATCAGTGGCGATTTTGTTTTCGTAACTAACTTTGGAGGATTTTTTGAGGGATCTCAGCTTCTCACTGAGGCTGACAACAGAGTTCCTCCAATCATGGGATTTTACTCTTTTTTGCAACAGTTTCTTTCTTCTGTTGTAGAGTTTGTTTATAGCAGGGGACCACCAGATTGGCTTCCTTTTTTTGGAGGATAGCATCTTGGTTTTGTTAGGGATTGCACGATCCATGCACTCGTGTAAGTGCTTATAAAGTGCAGTTGTATAGGATTCAGCAGTCGTATCTCTATTTCCCGTCAGCATGGGTGTCGTAAAGTTTGCCACTTCTGTCTTAAGAAGCGTGAAGTTGGCTTTGGAGAAATTTTTTACGGGGGTTTCCCTAATGGGGGGTGAGATGTGGATGTCTAGGGTGATTTGCTTGTGGTCGGATCTGACCAACGAGGAATTGACCTCTGGTGTGGAACAGCGGTTGCCCATGTTGGTAATGACCAGGTCTAGGATATTGCTGCCTCTGGTGGGGGTGTGGATAAGTTGATCCAAGGCATTGTAATTTATGAATTCCGGAAAACGTTGAGCACAAGAGTTGGTACATGTGTAGTTTTCCCACTTAATGGTGGGGTAGTTGAAATTGCCCATTATTAGGGTGTTAGGTTGTACCCTAATATTTTCCAGTGTATCAAGAAATGAGGAGTGGGAATCCTGGGGCATGGTGGGGGATCTATAGTAAGGTACAATTTGCATTGCGGTCTTGCCCAGAGTTAGTTGCACTTGGATAATCTCAGATGCATTATGCTGCGCAACTATCCTGAAAGTGTTGATATCTTTAATGAATATGGACATACCTCCACCTTTAGTGCTTCAGTCCAAGTTAGATGGCCGAAAGGTGTGGTATGAATTATAGCCTGGTAATTCAGGGGTGCTCTCTTGAGCCTTGAACCAGATCTTTGTCACTGCACAGATGTCAATGTTCTACATTTTAAGGAGTCCCTCGAGTGAGTGCATTTTGAGGCTTAGACTTCTAGCATTAAGTAGCATTACCCTTAGATTTTGCTTGCTTGTACCTGTTACCGTGGTGAATTTGTCATTTGAATCTTGCCTAAAAAAGGCACTATAGGGGTGGAAAGAGTCTTAGCCAGTATCCAGTATCCCAAGGGCGACAAGTGCAGGCCATCTCTGGCAAAGCATTGTGGTTTGTCGATCATGTCATCCCAGGCAGAAAGATACTGGATCCCCTTGGAATAACGCCAGAAGCTTAGCCAGTTGTTGAAGTCAATCATTTTGTCCTTGTACTGTGGTATCATTCTGGGTGATGGCAGGTTGCTACTCAGGACTAGGGTCATACCTGCCTGGGCTACAAGATCAGAAAGCTCCTTCATGTCTCTTTTCATGCAGTCCAGGGAGGTACATCTCAGGTCATTCACACGAACATGGACAATGACAAAATCATATTTATACTTGCTGTGGAATTACCTGAGTGCATGCATTATGTGGTGGATCCTGGCACCTGATAGGCAGCTGACAATAACTTTCTCCTTGTTTAACCTGGTGAGTGGAACATCAGTGTGCCTGACTTGTAGAGTCACCTATGACTAGAGTGTTGGGTACATTGTTATGCCTTATGGGCTGTGGTTGAGTGGCACAATGAGTTTGTGAGCTGTGTGTCATTTGGCTTGTGTTGAGGGGTGGATGTTGCTTGCATTTCTGCTTTGGAGGTCCCTGTTGCTTGGGTATATTTTTTTGAGAGCCTCCACGAATGTAGGTGTGTGTTTTGTGATTCTGTGTGTGTGTTTTGGTGGTGTAGGTTTTGAGGAACTATGTGATGAGTGTGGTGTGGTGTGGTGCAAGTGTTTACCTTCTCCTCTTGACTGTGTAGTCCAGTCTTAGGTGAAGATACCTTTGTTTCCAGTTTGGTTATATAAGTGCATCTCTCACAGGTTGTAGTGTTGGGTGGTAGGAGGAGAGGGTTGTCTGTGTACATGAGGCAATTGCTGCATTGCCCTAAGATGCCCAGATTCATCAGGTAGACAGGAGAAAACACTGGGAGCTGACCCTTAGACATGCCTGGATAGGTGCTTATTTATTAAGTACTAAAAACTGTTTTCCTCTAGACAAGTGAGGAAAGTTGAGTGCTGTAGTAATTTGTAGATTATTTAGTGCTTACAATGAGTTCTGAACAAGTGCTGAGCTCAAAGAAACAGATTTTAGTACTGAAACTAGAAAACCGGCTAGTTCTAAGAAACAAAATTAAGCTAGAAGGCTTCTTTCCAACACAGAAAGGCTTGGGGGCTCAGAAGCTTACAAACAGTCCTGGATACAGCAAATCTGTATCTGGACTAGACAACTTATAGGAAAGGCAGGAAACAAGCTTAGGCATTTTTTTTTGTAAAGGGGAAAGGAGGAGCAGAAGCTAACTGGAGTGGCCTTCTCAAATGTTCTCCCTGGAATAGGTAGAATGAGGTAATGACACTAGACTGGGATGAGTGTTCCAGATCAAATTTACAGTAAGGGAGGTCAACTGCAAAGCCACCAAGTATAAAAGCAGGATACCAAGAGAGAAGGAGGGTGGGAAAGAAAAATCAGAACAAACAAACCCAACCAGATGCTTAACAATTGTAAAAAAAATTCTATTTAATACTTCACACACAGTGAGTAAAATAAAAGTGCTATAAATAACTCAGAAATAAACAAAAAACAGGATACTTAATGTCATATATCACAGATTAATTGACTAGAAAAATCGAGACTACATTGGAAATGAAGCAGAGACAGGAGTTTGGAGATGAACAGTAATAAAACCAGTAACTTATAATGCAGTAATTATATTTCTGTAATATGATAAAACAAGAAAATCTGGAAATGTTGGACTTTTTAAGAATTTATTGGATTTGTGGGGGACTCTAAAGCATATGCCCTAGTTCATGTCATTAATGTTTGGAAAGTGCTTTGGGGAGGGGAAAGGAAGAGGAGGAAGAAAGTTAACTGTAAAGATTTTTTTCTTAAATAATACCAATTTTGTAGCATTTGGTTTTCTTTACATACTATACAGTAAAGTTTTTTCACTTATTTTTAAGTGCAATGATGATTGTAAACAGGTGCTATTGTTTTTTTTTTTCTTTTTCTTTTCTTTCTCCCTTCGTTCTTTCTTGTTGGTCAGTTTTAAGAAATGTAGGCACTGCCATGTAAAAAATAGCCTGGTTAAAAAAACATGATAAAAGAAAAATTAAGGTCCTTCAAGTTTTAAGAGAAAGCAAGTAAATGAAAAAGAACTGAATATTGTGAGGCTTTTTTCTAGCAAGTAGTATATGCTCAGTAGCAGTTCTGTAGCTGTTTTTCATGTTTCCATGGACATCTGATAAAGACAAACTAGCTGCCTGGTTCTCAGGTCTCCATAGAGACAATTTGATGAAGAGAAACTGGCTACAGTCTGGTGGAGAGTGATTGGCTGAGGAAAAAAAGGAAAAGAGAAATTGGCTAGGAGCTAATGTTTTCTGAAAGCATTCATGGGTTTTCCCAAAGTAGATAATGTCCTCTGAAAGCATTCAGGGGCTTTCCCAAGGGAGTTAATATATAAAACATTCATGGCTTTTCACAGCTGGAAGAGCTATAAAGATAAAACAAAACTTATCAGCACTTAGTAAAAGCACAGGCTGCCCCATGCGTCTTAGCATGGATGACTTTTCTTTTAGGTTAACACAAGTCTGTGAGTGTGACTGTCAGTTTGGGACTTTTTTTCCTGTTGGGGAGAAAAAAACTTCAATAGTTGAAAGTGTACATAGTTTTGTGTGTTAATATTAACTTAATAGGTTTTAAGGGGTATTGGGCTGTGTTTTTTTGTTTGAGGGCTTTCAATAAAACAAAATGTTTTATAAGATGTGACATAGGCTCAAATGTATATAACATGAAACAGCTGTATGAAAGTTCAGCCTATCAAACAGTGTATGCATGTAACACAAAAGCTGGAACTAGACATTTAACAAAAAATGTGTTATACATAAAAGGTGGGAATATTTTTTTAATTCAGTGATGCTTTCTTTAATGTCTATAGATGTAAATCGCTTCACAGATAAATACAAACAAAAAAGAGTAGTGAACTATATTAAAAATGTAGAGTGCAAATAGCTATGTTACAGGAAACACACTTAGAAAATACTGAACATGTGAATTTGATAAAGAAAGGTTTCAGGATGGTTATTCAGCGAAATATCTGGGACAAAAGAAAAGGGGAGTACTTATATTAATTGCAAGAGGAGCTCTAATAGTGATAGAAGAAGATAAAAAAGATAAATGCAGATTTGTAGTGCTACGGGGCTACTGGCAAGGGAGGAGGTTTACACTGGCATCTATTTACATTCCACCTAAAACTGCTATAATGGAGCTTAAGAAAATTCTGGGAGAAATCAGTTTTTAGCAAGGAATATTTCTTGTAAGTGGGGACTGGAATTTGATTTGCAGCTGTGAAAATGTGTCTGGGGGCCAGAAGGGAAAGTATAACAAGGGAGGGTTGATTTTTGAAGAAATTTATGAAAATATTTGGCATGGGAGATATGAATTCAGTAGCAGGAATATAAAGTGAATTTATATATTATTCCCCAATAAATAAAAACTATCCTAGGCTAGACAGAATTTACATTTCACAGGAACATGTGCATTTAATTGAAGGTCTTGATACCAACCCAATAGCTATGTCAGATCATGCACTAATAATAGCGAAAATAAAAACACAGGGAATTAAATAAAAATGAGACATTGGCACTTTCCCATCTGTCTGTTGAAAAGAGAGGAATTTAAGGAATGGGTAGTGGAGACTATTCAGGAGCTACTGGAGAGGATAGAAATTTCTTCTGAAAATATAGCTAGGGAGTGGGATAAAATTAAGGTGGAGTTTAAAAATAGGGTGGAAATAAAAGACAGTGAGCTATGGTTAACAAGTAACAATAATTATTTAGAGGAATTGACAGATGTTAAAGTATTGCAGAGTAGGGGGAATCTCACAGAACATGAAGAGGATCAACTGTAGAATGCTTAGCAGAAAATAAGGGATTGCCTGAATAATATGCACAAGCTTAGAAAGATTACTGTTAAGCAACTGTTTTTGATAACACTAAAGCACAAAAACTTTTAGCATATCTCAATCAACAGAAAGTAAAAAGGGCTGTTGCCAAACTTAGGGAGCCAATAACAAAGAAAGTAATGAGATCCAGTAGAGGTAGTATAAATATTTCAGAAATTCTGTGAGAGTCCCTGTAAAGCAGAGAAATATGAAAATCAAGAACAGATACAAATGGAAATGTTTAGGGAAGAATTAAATATGAAAAATACAGAACAGATGGAAGAGGCACAAATCCGTAATCCACACAAATTTCTTTATTAAAACGACTCTTCAGTCCAATAAAACGCAGAAACAATAAGTTTGACTATACAGTCCACTAACGCGATTTCACCAGCACTGCGTTTTCGTTTAAACCACTTCATCAGATGGAGACAAATGCATACCTACACAAAAACCACTCCTTATATATTCATCAAAATAATTAAACAATTAGTTAATTAAAGGGAACAAGATACTTAAACATTTAAAGGGGTAAGACATAATGCATACAACACATACATTAAAATATATTGTAATGGATTCCCCCCACACTGACCTGATACATTAATGGATTAATAAATTAATATTATTATCAAAATTTAATAAAAACTTTATAATAACTTAATCTAATAAAACAAACTAAATTATTTAATACAACCAGCAAAAGCATTACAGCTTGTGGTATCCTATACTACCAACACTTTAATGTAAACTGATTTTAATACACATTTAAAATAAGATAAATATAGAAAAAAATAATAAATAAAAAACATAAAATGAAAACACTTAAAGCTTAGCTGATCTCAGCTTGAGTACAGGTGCTAAAGAGATGGCATAATTTAGACCTGGAGGTTTATTCGCCTCCAAGGAAAGCTGCCACAACAGCTCTTTATACTCAATCGAAGTTTCCCATAGCCCACCTCTTATATCCTTTTCCACTACTTCCAACACAAAGAAGCTAAATTTAGCTTCCTGGCAAATTAATTTATGTCGGTATAAAGCATTATTAGTACATTTTGTTTTTATCTCATAGTAATGCTCATAAATTCTATTTTGTAGCTTTCTTTCCGATTTCCCTATATAAAATGCATCACAATGATCACACAAACCTAAATAAACTATCCCAGAGGTGTGACAGTTCGCAAAATATTTGCTCTGGATCAGTCCATTATAATTAAATTAAATATGCCAAGATTAGAGGGAGATGAGGCTCAATTACTAACAGGATAGGAGGAGATGAGATAAAAATTGAGATGTATAACCAATCTTCAGGAAGGTCGCCAGGAATAGATGGTATTCCTGTGGAAGTTTGAAAGCTAGGAGGAAAAAAAATGATAAAGGTCTGAAAGGTTTTGTTTAACAGTATCTTAAGAGGAGGAGAAGTGCCACCATCCTGGTAGAAAGCAGTGGTAGCTGTAATATCTAAAGAGGGTAAGGATGCATCACATCCAGCTTCATACAGTTCCTTTTCAATACTAAACTGTGATTGTAGAGTGTTCATGTCTATAATGGCTAAAAAATGTCAAAAATAATGCCAAAACTGATAGATATGGAGCAGTGTGGTTTTGTGGAGGGGAGGCAAACATTTGGCAACATCAACAGAACATTGATGATCCACAGGGAAGCAGAATGTAAGAAAATAGCATTGTTGTTGTTGAGTCTTGATGCAGAGAAAGCTGGAACTTTATGAGATGGGCAATGGAAGTATTTACATTTCCTGAAAAAAATTATCAGGTTGATTAGGAGAATAAATGAGGGCTTATAGGTGAAAATTAAAGTGGGTGGGGTCCTCTATGATAATTTTTGTTTGAACAGAGGAACCAGACAGGGGTGTCCTCCTTTCCCGTATTTGTATTATTTGTCTGGGAAGGGAAGACCGCAAGAGTCAAGTGGGATACGGTGATTCTTCCAGTAGAACAGAGCAGACTGGGATTACCCAAGGGGATGATGATGAAACATGGGGAAAGCTCAAGAAACAAGGAGAGACTGGGATTTTGGATGCAGGTCTTTAAGGAGAATGACAATAATCATGTAGAATATTATATCCATAAAGTAGCAGAAAGTAGTCTAAGAAATAAACTAACATGGAAAATGAGAAAGGAGATTCTACCAATGGAAATGCAGACAATAGGCAAGAGGGGGCCAGAATTTATTGGAGAAAACTGGGAAAGGAACCAAAGTATTGGGAGCAAATAACATGAGGGAGAATTATGATAGAATGGGAAGATGCCAAGAATTTATTTGGACTGCAGGTTAGAGATTGCCTTACCTATCAGGGATTTACATTAGAGTATAGGCAAAGAGAAAGAAATAGTGGGGGTCCTAAATGAAAGACCAGGGTTGATACAATTGTTAATAGAATCTAGAACAGAAGCTGTCATTAAAAAGGAATAATTAGTAGAACATATATATGGTGGTGCTGCGGTTGCGTTGTTGCCTCACAGTAAGACGCTGTTTGTTCGATTCTCAGCTAGAGCGTCTTCTGCATGGAGACATGCATGAATGGGCATACCTTCGTTGAAGGTTGTGTGTCAGGGCTGGTAACTCGGCACGTAAAAATCAACTACCAATCATTAGCGGACCGGAGTTCCGCTGTGGCAACCCCTAACCGGGAAAAGCCGAAAGACACAACAAGTAGAGCATATAAAATATTGCATGATAACTGTAAGAATCAGAGGAGGTTAGGAAGGATTGAGAAGAGAGATTGGATAAGCTATTCACAAAGAAACAATAGGAGGATGCATATATGTCTCCCAAATATGCAACGAAATGTAGAAGATTTCGGATTTTTGCCTGAAAATCTTTACATAGATGTTTATATACCCCATGTACAGTACAGAGAATTTTTCCTCAGGTAGACAGTAAATGTTGGAGGTGTGAAGGGGAAGAAATGGGTAATTGGGAACATATTTTCTGGGAGTGTAGTGAGTTGGTGGACTTTAAGGATTCTCTGCGGGATACACTGTCAGAGATGCTGGGTGGGGAGATTGGTCTGATGAGGGAGAAGATTTTTCTGAGCTATGATATAGAATCAGAATTGCCTTGAACATAAGGCCTTGCTGTGTCTAATAATTGTGACTGCCAAAAAAGCAATTACTAGAAAATGGAAATCCAAATTTAAACCAATTATACTGAAAGTAGTGAATATATTAACAAAGATAAAACAACTGGACACGAGAGCTCTAGAAAAAGGTAGGAGGAAACTACATAGGAAAAAATCGGAATTGTGGGAACAATAAATGCAAGGGAGGAATGGAGTCTAAAAGGTGGCAGGACATAAATGAGCTACATAGTGTTTGAGTGAGAAAGACTGAGTAGATTATAACTGATGTATAATGTTTGCAACTGGGAATTTGCCAGTATGGTTTGTGATGTAAAATGCTTGCAACTAGGATTGTGTCAGTGTGGTTTGTTTTCATTTATTGAAATGTATGATTGCCTGTATAGTAAGTGATGGTTTAATAAAGACGTTTCTTGTTTAAAAAAGGCAGGAATTGAATAATTTATGTAATATTGCTTTGATTATATGATCTATAGCAGTATATGTGAAGTATAATGTTTGATAGTCGTATTACTTTTATATTAATGTAAAGGGGATAAAAGTGAATCCTTTCACAAATAACCCGTGACGCTCAGGATCAATGTTCATGTCTGTGAACAGAAACAAAAAGTTAATCTCTGCTAATTCCTCTCCATTTGCCATACTTGTACACTGGTTCTCCATTTTCTTCTACCTTTTGTTTTTCATTCTCTGCCATTGATTTGAATTTACTTTCGACTCGTCTTTGTTTTTGTTTGCCAGCCTCTCCGATTGCTGTAATGTTGGTTGTTCCAAAGGCAAATCTGTATCATTTCAGAATAAATACATTATTATTTCTTTCTGGTCTCTCAGTGTTGTTCCTGCTGATGTAATTTGGAACTTGGCCCATTTTGTGTATCCTTAGATAGGCTGTTTTATTAGGATACTCTGCATCATCCTGCAGCAACTTTTTATCTGTCTTCTGTTTCACTGTAGCCATTTTAGATTCCACATAGTGAACAACTTTATTAAAAGTTGATTTATAATGAAAAAAAACTTAAATTTCCAGTGATAGAACTACCAACTTGGATAGCTCACTTTTTAAAATACATCTATGATAGTTGCTTTCCTTCATAATCAACTGGGTAAGCTCCAAACCTGTTTTGTCAAACAGTTCAAGCAATTCTGAATGGAATGAGGAATGTCCCTCTACACCATGGGAGAATTTCTACAGACATAGTCCCTTAGGAACGTAGTGGCAGCTAATGCTCTCCCCCAAAAAATAATTATCCATCCATTTGCAGTGTTTTGTACTTTAACGCGATTTTGTCTAGTCGTTTGATTTGTTGTTCCACGGTAAAATGATCACCATTTAGTGCATTCACATTATCCTCATCACTTCTGTAATCATGATTGTCTAGCTTCTTCTTCATCTTCTTCTTTCAGCTTTTCCTGGTTAGGGGTCGCTACAGCGGATCACTTGTCCGCTCATGGTTGGCAGTGGAGTTTTACGGTGTAGAGTTGCCAGCCCAGTGCCCAACCTTCCACAGAAGGCACACACATGCACGCATGCATGCCTAGGACCAATTTAGTGTCCAATCCACCTACAGCATGTCTTTGGGATGTGGGAGGAAACCAGAGCACCCGGAGGAAACTCATCCGACTATCTACTGACATTTATTGTTTCAGTCCAGTCAGTTTGAGAACTCATCCAGTTTAGCTCCCATGAATTGTTGCCTCTGCTGTTACCCAACCGTGGGACCTGACTATTTCCTCTGTTTGTCTTTGCTACTTGTTTTACTTGATCCAGTACCTGGATTTTGTGCCATGGATTGTGTTAACTGCTGCACTAGCAAAGTTGAATTACCAGCAAGTGAAGATAAATTGAGATTCTGGGTGTCATTGAACAGTAAATCCTCAGACATATGTGCAGACGTAATGGAAACCACTTGTAAACTGTAATCAAAATATAAAATCTAAAATGTGTGGTGAAATTTATTATATGGCACCCATACTTTATGACCTGTTTTGTGTATGTGGTCCATTGCACATACCTTTGAGATCTGGAACTGGAATATAAATGGAACTTATTTTTCAATGTATACGCTTTGTCTCTTAGTACTGATTTGTCCAAAAAACAAAACAAACAAAATAAAAACATTCTAAACGTACTTTATGTTTACTTTTTCTTTTGTAAATTCTAGGAGACGTGGGATGAAATGCAGTAGTGCTGGTAACATGTTAGTGATCAGTCATAGCAGTAATGACAGAAATGTGGCTTAGTGCACATAAATGTCTTTGCAGTTATGCAACCATGTTATACAAAATTTCTGCCACGGGACGTCTGCTTTTGATAATGGTTACAAAACAAACTAAATTAAAATTGATTTGAGAGAATATAAAAATATATTCATAGTTTTAAATTTCATTCTGTAATGGTCCATTAATACAAGATAAAGTGTGTGTGTGTGTGTGTGTGTGTGTGTGTGTGTGTGTGTGTGTGTGTGTGTGTGTGTGTGTGTGTGTGTGCTGGAGAAGTTGATTAAAGAACTTGTTCTGCTGTTGCCCAGTAAGGATTCTGGGATAGCCTAGGATGAATCGGTGAAAGATGAACAGGAGAGATTATATGGGGATCTGCTTCCTGTGCGAGTTATATTCATAAGTGGCGTTGTATGTCTAGCTTGGTTTCATTTCTTTATGGTATAATATACAGGCATGTGAGAGTGATTGAGAGAGAGAGACTGCAAGCGTGGTGAGTGGAGATCTGTTGAGTAATGGCTAGTTTTCAAGTCACTGTGTAGTCCTTCCTGAAGAGGTTCTATTTATGGACACTTAGTATTGTTTGACTTGTTGAAGAACTTCAGTGAAATAAAGCTGATGAACCTAGGCAATGAGTTTATATTTTTTACTAGTACTGTTGTGTTTCTGCCTGCCATTTTTAGTTGTCAGGAGATTCTTTTGAATTTGGAGTAGCACGCTAATTATTTTATGGTGTTGAGTCAGTATCTAAATGTGATTTTCCTTCCTTCCAGAGTCTCTGTCATGATGCCTTTGTGCCAGAAGTCTCGCTATGCTTCTTATTTTGATGTTGCAGTGCTGCGATGTCTGCACCATCCTAACTGGTCTGAAGAAGGGACTCAGTGGGCACTTATGTATTACTTGCAGAGGCTACGACAAATGCTAGAAGAGAAGCCAGAAAAAACATTAGAGCCTGAGCCCAGCTTTCTGCAGAGACCCCGTAGTAGTTCAATGGTGGCAGCAGCACCTTCCCTAGTAAATACTCATAAAACACAGGTAAGGGAATTAAGGCTGTTTGGTTTCAGTAATGTATAGATAATGGTATTAGAACTACTGAGATGGAAGACAGAGTCATTAATTCATGCAGTCTTATCAGGCATCATGTTGTGTTTTTTGAAGTGTTTCTGTTGAATATAGTTGTCAACCTATGCAGTAAAAACTGCGCACAGTACTTGGCAATCATATGACAGCTGCAAATAGAAAAAGTGTAATGAACTTTATAATAATTCATCAATCCTCTTCCAAGTGCCACAATTCTTTTTAAAGCATGAATTGTTTTTATTGAAAAGAAAAGTCAGGTGTTTTACATGGGCATTTAACTTTTTTATGACTTGTATACATACATTTTTTGATTCATCTGCATTGCACTGTAGTCACTGCTTTTGCATCAGTTTGATTATGTAGACCTATAATAAGCATTCAAAGGCTTTAATACATAGTTATGTTAAGTACTGTCAGTGATCTAACATGCATAAGAATGACTAGATTTGAGCATTCAACTTTTAGTATATAGATTGATCTTATCTGTCAAGATCATACATGAGATATATTTGAACAGGTTACACAAGAAGTGGATAAACCTAACAACTTCTTTGTACCTTGGGAACATGCAAAAGATCCAAGTAGAAGAATAACCAGTCAACTCAGCTGAATCCAGTGAAGTAACAGTTCCAGAGTTTAATAAAACAGCATAAAAAAATGTTAAAAGCATCCAAGAAAAAGACAAGCGCTTTCACACCTACTCAGGTGCACTTCTTCAGATCTAATAAAACAGGCATATAATGCTGCTTAAATACACACAGTTTCAGGTCTACCACTTAGGGTCACGTGACCTAAGCAATCCTGCCAGGACAGCTCTTTTGAACGTGTACCTTTAACGCCCAGTGGGTGTGGCTTGAGCCTTTAAAACATGAAGTTATTGCTTTACAGGTCTAACAAATTCTCAGTGATAGAGGTCAAATATCAATGCAGTTGTGTTTGCCGTCATGTATGGTTCAAGATAAACAATTCTGATACCTTGTATGGTTTTGGAATTATTAGTACAAATATGAACAAGCAACATCTGACATCTAGAGGCGCAGTAGGAGGTAACTGCAGAAAAACCTGGAGGCGCACACGGCTGTAATGAGGAACATAATCATTTGGATGCTTCGCTCTGTCACTTTCTAATTCTAAAATCCACTTAGTTTCAATACATTCTGTTTTAGTGCTGACATCACCACCTCAAATACTGACATTAAAAAGTTGTAGCACAATAAACTTAAACTTAATAGTACTTCCAGCAACTAGAATGTGTTTTTACAGTGCATTTATTTTATCTTTTCTAGACACATGAACGTTTTCACATGCACAGTCTTTCAGTGCTCTGTTAGTTTTACCAACATAAAAACTTTTACAAACAGTGCAGCTTGCTAAATAAACTGGATTACAGCTTTGACAGTTTGCAAAGAAATTGAATTTGTAGACCTGCTTGGTCTCAGGATGTTCAAATAAATCAGTAGTTTCTATAAAAGTCTCTACAAGGAGGAGTTCCTATTCTATTAGTAATCCTTGGTTTCGTCTCAACAGGTTTATAGCACATCTTCCTCAAAGAAATATTGTTCTTAAAACAAAATATAGGAACCTCACCTAAAACAGTTTTGTTTCTATTATCACTTGTAAGAACATCCCAGTGTATTTTAATAGTATCACAGACAGAGCTAACATCATTTGAGAAGGTAATGCTCATTCTCAGAGTGTCTCCTTGTGACACCTTAGAACTATTAGCCTCTGGGTCTTGATGAGAGAAATATAGTTTGACCTGAGCATTCCTATTAGGTAGAGGCCCTTGTTGTGCTACATCTATCTCATACTGTTGGTAGCCTCTACTACTAAAGTCATCCGCCAGTTCATCAAACCAGATACCATACATTCATCATCTGCATTGAGCTTGGCATACCAGAGGAATTGTCCTTTCAAGACATTCTTGGGAATATGTTGTGGGAGCATGCTCTGCCTATGTAAAATACTACACTTTTTGCAAGATTTTGTGTACACTTGAGTGTCTAAACCATTCAGTTTCTTAATGATTATAATATCTAAAAACTCAATATTCTCAGCAGAGAACTTGGGGGTAAATCATAAGAACCTGGTTATCTGTTGCAGGTATTCAAAAAAATCATGTAGGATAGAAACAGAACCTGCTCATACAAAAATATATATCATCCACAGACCTGGTATAGTATGGAATATACTGTTTAAAAGGTTGCTCTCATTAAAGACATAGTGTCTCCCAGTAAGCTAGCACTAGGTTTGCATAGCTGTTGGCACAAGGTGTGCCCATCGCTACTCCTACACTTTGCTTTTATAGCTGATCATTAAAAGTGAAAACATTGTTGTTCAAAATCGAATCAAGAAGTACTCTAGTAAGATAAGTCCTGCAGTATAATCAGAATATTTAGACAGGAACAGAGTAACAAATTCGATCCCTGTTTCATTAGGTATGACTCTGAAAAGTGATACCACATCCATTATAACCAACAGAAAATTATCATTGCTGTTTGTACTGAACCACATAAAAAGATGGTAGAAAATGCTTAGTATCTCTAAGAACAGTGTTAATTTTATCAGATCTGATCTAATTCTAGTTGCAGTTGCTTTTCAACATAAATAGTTAAGGGCTCAGTTGCCCAACCACAGCCAGAGACAGTTGGCCTCATCTGAGGGTTTTTCAGGGATGTATGAATTTTGGGGAGTCCATGTAAAATAAGAATGGTAGGATATTCAATCAGAAAATATTCAAACAATTCCTTGGTAATGTTACATTCTATCAACAAATCATGTAGATTAGAGCAAATTCTTGATAACAACTTATCAACATCAGATTTAGATCTAACAGCATAGGTAAAACTATCAGATAGCATATTACACATGCTCTCAGTGTACTTAGAGGTGTCCATCACAACTGTGGCACCTCCTTTGTCAGTAGGTCTAATATGTACATGTTCCATTAAAGATAAATCCATAAGGGCCTTAAACTGTGTTTCAGTAAAGTTAAAAAAGTCTCTACGATGTTTACTTCGCAACAACTTACATACATCTTGCTCACAAAGTCTCAAAGTCTTAACCAGCGGTGGATTCACGGGGACAAACTGACTAGGGGTTTTATAGACATCACTCTGAACACTAGAGTTTAGGCCATACATCAGTTTCAAAGAAGTACTCCAGACAAATAGTTTTAAAATCAGTGATTACATCACACAAAGAAGAGCCTTTGGAAGGAATAAAAGAAGGGCCCTTGCTTAACACTTGTAGCTCATTTGTTAGAATAGTGGTGGATATGTTTTAGATTCATAGATTCATAGATTAGTACTAGGCTAACTGCACTTGCGAGCCATTTTAAGCCTAGACAATTATCCCCTGTGAGATTCAAACCCTGTACCTTGTGTTTGTAAGGCAAACACCTTAACCATTAGGCCATCCTCCCAACCCTCACAATTAAATCCGTGGATCTTTCTCCGTACAGCTGATCCAAGATCCAGCAGCCCAGCCGTCGATGTCATTTTTTGAACCTGCTTACCTCTGCTCTGTGAGCGATCTCTCTTCTCTTTGGCAGGTAAAGTATATAGTATAGTATAGTATAGGTGCATGTGTAAGAAATTATCCTTGCCAAGTAAATTATCAATTTTTGCTGACTAAATAATATTGGGTACATTTCCACTTGTCAGAGTTACTGCTGCTGGTAAACTCTCTTCTCCCAAAGTAGAACAAGAGGGACAGGGAGGGGGGAGCAAGTGGATCAGTTGCTGTAACTTGAATGTATGCATTCACAGAGCTCTCACCAGCATCTGAGTTCTCAGAAACACCAGGTGCAAAGCTAGCAGTATTCCTTTTATCATTGGAAACAGGTCGTTTAACAGAATCAGTCTTTGGTCATGCAAATATGCAACCATTTTGAAAATCTGAAAAAAATCTCATATCCACCACTATTCTAACAAATGAGCAACAGCAAGTGTTAAGTAAGGTGTGATGAAAGGAGATACTGCCAGCACAGATATCTGGAATTTTGTAAATAATTATGTGTCATTTGTGAATATCAACATGATTTATATAAGATGCTTGTGTTACAACTGTATTAGAACTGTATGTTTTTTTATATATATATATATATATATATATATATATATATATATATATATATATATATATATATATATATATGTATATATATATATATATATATATATATCTCATACTTGTTTGTACAGACACGTATGACTGTCCAGCAGTGTTGTTTTAAATATTTCCTGTGATTTTGAACTCTGATGTCACTGTGAATATATACTGAGTATTTTCTTGTTCTTTTATTATTTATTATTAAATATGTTTAAACTTTTCATTGTGGCTGATCTGTGTAGAGATATTCTTTGTCACTGCTGATGCTTGGAGCTTTTCTCCCCGGGATTCTACTGAAAATGGACATATATCCAGTTAGACTAGCCCGGTCAACAAATGTAAAATAAATTAAATACATAAATAAAGTTCTGAGATTACTTGCATATTTATTTGGTGACACTGTAGCCCACTCCTAATAGCCTTGCTGTTGGTCAAACTACCATGTGTGTGTGTGTGTGTCTGTGTGTGTGTGTATCTGTGTGTCTGTGTATCTGTGTGTGTCTGTGTGTGTGTGTGTGTGTGTGTGTGTGTGTGTGTGTGTGTGTGTGTGTGTGTGTGTGTGTGTGTGTGAGCTGCTTGGGCAGAGACGCAAAGCACTGGTTGGACAGAGAGAGTGCTGGAGGTCTTAGCTTGGTCACTCAGCTGAGATCTCAACTCTATAGCTGTGCCAGTGGGGAGTCTTACTGGGTATCTGGAGAAAGTTAGAGGAACCAGCCCCAGACTGACTGTTGTCTCTGTGTGTTCGTAAGAGAAATTGCACTTGATGCAAACAGCTGCATCTGGAAATACTGTGTGTGAACTTGCTATCCTCCCAGTGTACATCCCCCACTGGTGCCAGTGGTGAGGATTGATGCTCCTTGATTACTGCTGCAGTGGTGGGTCGTCACATATTTATTGGTGAGCGGTGGTGGGATATCCACATACTGGGATTCAGCGGTGTGGATATAGAACTCCTATAGCGTGTAAACAGTGGTCACTGAAGAAGGTGTTTGTACTCTCAAACAGCCACATGGTAGACATTCAGAGATTCATATCACAATCGTTTATTTATTTATTTATTTTGTTAGCTTTGTTAGTCAGGGAGAGCGGGCAAGGATGTCAGCAGAGGATTATGGCAAACTGTCAAGGAACCAGTTGGCTGAGATATGCCAAGACAAAGGACTGGTACATGCCAACCTGACTAAAGTAGAGATGATTGCAGCATTAGTCACAGCTGCATCACAGACCAGCAACCAAGAGGACAACCAGACTGGCCTTGGGGATGTACAACTCTCAGAAAATGGACAGTTCAACCTTTCCACAGAGGACTTAAAAATCCATCTGGAGTTAGAGACTTGAACTGAGGGCGAATGTTTGGAAATAGAATCATCAGAGAGACTGTGACATCTGGACTCCGAAGAAAATGAGAGACTGAGACGTTTGGCGACTGAAGAAAATGAGTGGCAGAGGCAACATGAAATTGAAATGCTGTCTCTTTGCCAGGGTCATGGAGGTAGCTGGGAAGGGAGTAACTGAACCCCAGAAGCAATAAAGGTCAGTAAATTTCTTCCACAATTTACAGAGGGTTATCATTTTGACAGTTTTGTTCATATATTTGAAAGGGTATGTAAACAGTATAATGTTGACCAAGGGCTCTGATTATGGTTCCTAAACCCCTTACTCCATGGTAAAGCCATAATTGCTATTTCTAAATTGTCTGATACTGATTGTTTAAATTCTAATACTGTTAAAAATTGTTTATTAGGGTGTTTTAAGTTAACACCTGAAGCTTATAGAAAGAAGTTTTATGAGCATAGATGCAAGGCAGATGAAAGTGTGTGTGAATATATTGCTGAGTTAAGCACTTATGTTCATAACTGGATGAGTGGGTGGCAGGCCACCACTTTTGAAGGGCTGGCAGTCCTTTTGATGAGGGAACAAGTCCATAGCACTTTGCCTGAGGACATGAGAATATGGTCAGCATATCTTGAATGTAATACCACAGATGAGTTGGGGAAAGAGGGAGAGCTATACCTAGCAAGCAGGACATCGCTGCAGAGGAAAGGGATACCCAGTGCTGCACATGAGTCTAGGGGAACCCATGGTGGGCAGCCTAAACTGCCCAACAGAGTCTGTCAGTAACAGGGGAAGCCACTAGTTCAGGTGCATGGACAGGATCAAGGGTTAAATGTTTTAAATGTAACCAGTGGGGCCATGTAGCATATTGATATCCATGGAGGCAAAGTGGGGAACAATAGGTGTGGGAGCCAGTAAGTGGGTATGTCAGAACGCCAGTAGTAAGTTGCCTGGAAACAGCAAGGGTACCAAACTACCACATGGGAAACAGGCCATTGCTAAGAGGGACACAGCCTCTGACTTAACCATTGTGAAGCCTGCAGTGGTTAACGAGGAGTAGTACTTGCTTGGGCAGTCTACTCCAATCAGAGCTTTAAGAGGGACCGCATTCCAGATACCTTTGGGTAGGGTTCACCTTGACTGGGATGATAGAGGAAAAGGAAGCAAGCAAGTAGGGGTGTTTGAGGATATCCCTGCAAATGTCGTAATAGGGAATGATTTTGATAATTCAGTACCTTGTGTGCATGCAGTTACGGGCAGTCACGCTTGGAGACAAGCATGTGGGTCTGGGAGCCTGGGGGAGACCCAGATGGCACACTTGAAGCTAGGACTAGTGAGGTGCTTACTTCAGAGAGGGAGCTACCCTGTAGCAGTGAAACTGAATGTTAGCCACAGCTGCTGGTGGGTACTGTTGTTCCCTTGAACAGAGTGACTGCAAGGGCAGAGGTGAGTAGTAGTACCCAGGCTGTATACTGGGACAAAGGGTCACTATATAGAGAGTGGACCCCTGAGGGGGCTAGAGGGTGAGAGAATTCAGCAGTTGGTAGTGCCCAGAGCCTACTGTGTGGCATTTTTAGCCGTAGCCCATAACATTCCCTTTGCAGGTCATCTAGGCATAAAACATACAAAAGAGACATATTATGCAGAACATTTATTGGCCTGGGATTTCTGGGGGATGTAACGGGGTACTGCAGGACCTGTGAGCAGTGCCAAAAATTAGGCAAGGCAGAAGACAAGGTAAAAGCTCCTTTGGTGCCTTTGCCTGTGATTGAGGAGCCATTTCAGAGGATAGCTATGGATATTGTGGGGCCTCTAAGTACCTCAGGTTCCACAAGGAAGAAGTATATCCTAGTGGCAGTAAGTTATGCTGCCAGATACCCTGAGGCAGTGGCTATATCCGCCATTGAGGGAGAGAAGGTGGCAAATGCTTTGGTAGAGATTTTCAGCAGGGTAGATTTCCAAAAAGAAATACTGACTGACAGAGGTGCCAATTTCATGTCAGACCTGGTGGCTTGTCTGTGGAAGCACTGTGGGGTGAAGCACCTAAATAACACCCCTACCATCCCCAGACTAATGGTCTGGTTGAGAGGTTAAACTCTACACTACTAAAGACCATGCTACGGGCATTTGCAGACCAGTTCAGCAGGGAGTGGGACAAATGTTTGCCCCATCTGTTTGCTTACAGAGAGGTGCCCCTGGAATCCACAGGTTTTTCACCCTTTGAGTTGTTGTATGAGCATAGGGTGAGGGGACCTCTAGATTTGATTCATGATGAGTGGAAGGGTGAGTGTGAATCCCACAAGGAGTCTGTTGTGGCTTAAGTCCTAAATCTTAGGACAAGGCTCAGGGAACTCATGTGCTTGGCCCAGGAGAACTTGTCAGAACGCCAACAGCAGAAAAAGGTCTGGTATGGCAGGAATGCTGAGCTAGAGAGTATGCTGTGGGTCAGCAGGTTATGGTTCTCATTCCTGTCTGACATAACAAGCTCCAAACTGCTTGGGAGGGACCATTCAAAGTGGTAAGGAATGTCAGTGATGTTAACTACATGGTAGATCTGCTAGGCAGGGGCACAAACTGTACCATGTTAACATGAAGAAACCTTACCATGATAGGGAGGCCCTGGTACTAGGTATTTGCAGTAGAAGGCAGGGGGAGTCTGAGGGGGGTCTAAGACTACAGGGAGCCAGCCAGCAAAATCCAAAATTACTGTGTGGAGACTAGAGTTGCAGGCGAACAATAGGACAGTGCAGCAGGGAAAGGGGTAATGTATTCCCAGATAGGCTCACTCCTCTCAATCAACATTTCTCAAGGGTCACTTGAAAAACTTGTTTGAGTCTTCGAGGGGGGAAGAAGTGTGATGAAAGGAGATACTGCCAGCACAGCTCTCTGGAATTTTGTAAATAATTATGTCATTTGTGAATATCAACATGATTCATATAAGATGTTTGTGTTACTATTGTGTGTTATGTGTATATCAGACTTGTTTGTACAGACATGTATGCTGAAAAAAGTTTTTCCAAAGTGCTTGAAATGTATTCACAGTGTGCCCTACTGGAATAGAACAGAAATGTACATGCACTATTGTAGCTGTTTAAATGTATATATTTTAACAGTGTAAACTGGAATACAGGAGGCTAACTTCAGAAAAATAACTGAAATTAAATTACTTTATAGTTAGGTCATAAAAAGATGGTAGCTTTCAGCTTCAGTGCAGCAGGAGACATATTGTCTGTGCTGAGTAGTTTTCTGTATAGTCTTTAAAGTGAAATGATTACTAGTTTTGTAATGTGAAGGAATGCAGTTGTTTTATGAGTTCAGCATCTGCCAAATATTTGAGGTCTGTGTATTTTCACAGGTACTGTAGATGCTAAGTACTGTCAGCTCCCAGCAGTCGGGAGTTTCATCTGGGATAGAGTCAGGTGACAAGAAATTATGTTATTGTGCAAGCTATCCCAGCAGTAATATTAGATATATTAATTTGAGAACTCTCTTAGAGAGAAAGAGCATTCTCTATTCTTTCTTCGACCTGACAAGAACCATTCATCACATCTGCCTTGCTCTGATGAAGTAAGTTTCTAGGCAACAGTACAATTCTCTTGGATATAGTCAGGAATATAGCAACTGTCTACATAGTTACAAACCGGATACTCCTGACAGTGATTGATATTCTCAATCGAACAGTCTAATCAATAAAAAAGGGTCTGTTGCCATGGATTTGAACTTTCCTACTGTCTCCGATACAAGCTTGGTGGATATGCGCATCCTGAGACAATGTAGAAATTGCCTCATGTTTACTGACAGCCAGTTAATTCTCAAACAAACTGATATGGTATGTGAGAGATGTATTTACACAACATCACTGGAGGCAAAGCTCTCACGTAAAAGTACTCCTAATGTCAGTAGTACATATGCTGCACCCATCACACACAATTCAAAGCAGACATATAAGCCCACATATTCTGAGACACTTACATGTAACCTTCCTAAACCACAAATACCTCCTAGACAAAGTACACATCAGAAATACCCTCAGCAGCCCAAAATGCACTCTTTCAAAACAACACCCACATCAACACATAGAGCTACATCTCATGGAGCCTCTACCTCTAATCCCATAAGGCAAGTTACCACACAAGCCATCATTCAAGTCATTGGGGACTTCGTTGTGAGACACACTGATGTCCCTCTCACCAGGCTGAATGAGGAGAAAGTTACGGTCAGTTGCTTATCAGGGGCTAGGATCCGCCACATTATGCATGCACCCAGGTCATTGGACCACAGTTACCAATATGACTCAGTCATAGTCCATGTGGGAGTAAATGACTTGAGACATACCTCCCTGGACTTTATGAAGAGAGACATCATAGAGTTCTCGAAATGTGCGTCTCAGGCTGGTATGAGCTTAGCATTGAGTAGCTTTTTATCTTCTCCAAGGATGATGCCACAATATGAACAAAAGATGACTGACTTTAATAATTGGCTTAGTTTCTGGTGTCATTCTAAGGGTGTACAGTATTTGTCAGCATGGAAGGAGATGGTCAACAGACTACGCTGCTTTTCCAGAAATGGTCTGCACTTCTTCCCTCTAGGCTTTCGAATATTAGCTATAACACTGTCTTCCACCATAGTGCCTTTTTTAGGCAATGCCAAACTGAAAGTGCTTCCAGCATAACAAATCAAAACCAAGAAAATCTAAAGATATTACTACTCAGTGCTAGGAGCCTAAACAAAAAACTCCACTCCCTGGAAGGTCTCTTTACCCTAGAGAATGCTGATGTCTGTGCAGTCTCTGAGACATGGTTTAAAGCCACAGACAGCACACCAAGGTTATAATGCCTTCCACACAGTTAGACCAGCTACTTCACAGGCAGGGAGTAAAGGTGGTGGTGTCTCTATTTACATCAAAAATAAATATACTTCAAGGCTGTCACACAGGACAATACACTTGAGCTGCTCCATGTTCATATCAACACAGGTAAACTCCAATGCCACTTCCTTGCAAGCTATAGCCTGCCCTATGACCCAGGAAACCCATACCATGTATTTAAACTTATTAGAAACACTAACCTTCCAACTCAATACCATATTCATGGGTGACTTTAATTATCCCACTATTAACTGGGATTCCTATACAACATCAAACGTACATGCACAGAAATTCCAGGATTTTGTAAACACAAACTCCCTGGACCAAATAGTCAATACACTAACCAGGGGTGCAGCCATACTGGATCTGGTCCTCACTAATATGGGAGAGTGCTGCACACCCCCTACTGTAATTCCTTCTTGGTAAGGTTAGACCACAAAATGGTCTTCTTTGAAGTAAAAATAAAACCTGGACCCCAACTAAACTGGGAATATTCAGGAACTATTCTAAGGCTAACCTCCTGCTATTAAGTGAGAACCTGACAAAATGTCAAGCCTCTATAAACCTTGAGAACACTTCTGTGTATGTAGAACTGTTCACAGAAACCCTGTACAAGCATGTTAATAGCTGCATAGAGGCAGCTGTACCCACTAGGAAGAAGTACAGAACTAACTCAAAAAACAAACCACCCTGGTGGAATCACAAAATCAGTCAGATGTATAACAGGAGGAAGCAAATCATGGCAAAAATTAGGAGGTGCAGCACCCAGTAGGATAAAAGCACTCTCATCAAACTAAACAAACAACTCAGAGGATGAATAAAGTCTGCCAAAGCCAAATTTGAGGTAAGTTTGGCCTCCCAGGTCAAGAACAACCACAAAACATTCTTTAGCTATGTCCGCAACCTCAAAGGCAATACACAATTGTTTGCAGAGCTCATTGTAAATGGAGCCACCTGTACTGAGCCAAAAGATATAGTAAACCTCCTGGCTGATAAATTCAGGTCCACCCCCCCCCCCCCAACCTTCCCTCAGGAAATGTCATCTAATATAAGTCCCCCTACTAGGTAACAGGTCCTTAATGCTCTCTCTAAGACCAAGAACACTGCATCAATGGGCCCAGACAATATCCCAGGATGCTTTCTAATTAGCATGAAACTTGACCTGTCAGGGCCTCTGGAATTACTATTTAACTGTAGCCTCCAAACCGGCTTCATGCCTCATGAATGGAGTAAGGTAACAGTCATCCCTTTGCACAAAGGTGGGCCATCTACAGACCCTGGAAACTACAGATCCATAAGTGTCACTAGTCTTGTATGTAAAGCCATGGAACAAATTATCATGGAGATGATCAATAGAGATATAGTAAACCTCCAGACACTTGACCCAACCCAGTTTGGTTTTGTCAAGGTCAGGTCATGCCTACTCAACCTGGTGGATTTCTTTGAGAAGGTCACCAAAGCAATGGATGAGGCTAAAATTGTTCTCACTGCCTACCTTGACCTGGCCAAGGCATTTGACACAATACCCCACTCAGGTATTGTTGACAAACTCAAGACGTTAGGTACAAACCCGTATCTCACCCGGTGGATAGCCAACTGGCTCACAGACAGAACCCAGGAAGTTAGAATTGGGGAATCCACCTCTACAAAGAGCCCAGTCACAAGTGGAATCCCTCAGGGATCAGTCCTTGGACCGCTCCTTTTTGACATTTACTTCTCAGAAGTCAAGGCCAATGTCAGTGGTCTCTGGCTGACTAAATTTGCAGATGATTTCAAATTAGGAGCTGTCATTGAATCTCATACTGACACAAATGTTCTCCATTAGGGGCTGACACAGACAAACAACTGGTGTTAGAACCATGGACTAAAACTGAATGCCAAGAAATGCATAATAATATCCTTTGGGAAGTCATCCATCCCTGATATCTGTCATATTGACAACACACCCCTTAGAATTTTGCCAGTAGTCAGGGATGTAGGGACACACATAGATAGTAATCTAGCCTTTGATCAGGTGTCTACAGTGGTGAGGAAATCATTCTGTGTTGTGCAACTTATATGCAAAGATATAGCATCTAAGTCCAAGGAAGTCATTGTTCTACTGTATTTGGCGTTCATCAGATCTATCACTGAGTACAATGCCCCCTTTGGTATGTACCTAACCAGGCTTATCCAACAACTGGAACATCTACAGAGGTTCCTCACTAAAAGAATACAGGGCATAAGTAATATGTCCTATGCTGACCACCTCAAGGCCCTATCCCTGTATTATGTTTCCTACAGGCTTTTGAAGGGATATCTATGCCTGGCATACAGGACATTGTCAGACCACACTCTGATGGACCTCCTGCATATCCACAAAATAAACAGAACTAGAATTACCCTTTCTAAAGATTTAAACCTTGCCTGTGATATAAGTAGGACCTGCTGGAGAGATAGGTATGTATCCCAGAGATTAATCCGTCTATGGAACAGGCTCCCCATCCATGTGAAGCAGAGTTCCTCCGTAAACCAATTTAAGTGCAATTTGGATAACTGGATGGGAAACCGGAAATTCATCCCTGGTTTGGGACCTATGTCTCTAATGCAAACAGGTAACCTATAAATGGTTCATCTCTTAGGCCCATGCTTACACTTATCAAGGGTGTCATAACTTGTCAGAGATTTGGGACGCATGTCTAGACTTAAAAAGGTCCTTGTGGTCATTAGCCTAGTGAACACCTGTGAACCTATAAAGCTAAGTTTAGATATTTTCTTTATTTATTTGAGACTGTCCTGCAATGTTGTAAATATTTCGTATGATTTTGAACTCTGATATCACTGTGAATATATACTGGATATTTTCTTTTTCTTTTATTATTTATTATTAAATACATTTAAACCTTTCATTGTGGCTGGTCTGTGTAGATAAATTTAAGTTCTGAGAGCACTTGCATATTTATTTGGTGACACTCTGTAGGCTGCCCCTAATAGCTTTGCTCTTGGTCAAACTACCATTTGTATTAGTGGTAACATTACACAGTAAGATTGGATACCCTGTGTTAAGGGCCTTAAAATAGCTGATAAGGAGCTGGCTGGTGGCAGTGATAACTACCTTATAGTTTGAACTTAAGGGGCCATAGCTAGTAAACCTCTGCCAGCCTTTCCCAAGTATGTGTGTGTATAAATCAAACCTCAAAGAGTGTGTGTCAGCTACTTTGGCAGGGACACAAAGTACTGCTTGGACAGAGAGAGTGCTGGAGGTCGTAGCTTGGTCACTCAGCTGAGATTTCAACTCTATAGCTGTGGCAGTGAGGAGTGTTGTTGGGGATCTGAAGAAAGGTAGAGGAACCAGCCCCAGACTGACTGTGTCTCTGTGTGCTCTTAAGGGAAATTGAACTTGATGCAGAGAGCTTCATCTGGAAGTACTGTGTGTTTACTTGCTATCCTCCCAATGTATGTCCACCACAAGTGCCAGTGGTGAGGATTGAGGCTCCTTGATTACTGGTCCACAGGTGGGTCATCGCACAAGGGCCCTACTTTTATTCCTTCTAAAGGCTGTTTGTGTGATGTGCTCACTGAGTTGAGACCGTTTGTTTGGAGTATGTCTTTGAAACTGATGTATGGCCTAAACTCCAGTGCTCTAGGTGATGTCTATAAGAGACCTAGTCAGTTTGTCCCGGTGAATCCACCATTGATTGAGGCTTTTTTGAAACTTTAGGTTCATACGTTGGCACTAGGCTTTGTGAATAAGATATTTATGTAAGTTGTTGCAAAGTAAACATCGTAGAGACTTTTTTAACTTTACTGAAACACAGTTTAAGGCCCTTATGGATTTAATGTTGATGGAACATGTATATATTAGACCTACTGACAAAGGGGGTGCCATAGTTGTGATGGACACCTGTAGATACATTGAGAGCATGTGTAATATGCTATCTGATAATTTTACCTATGCTGTTTGCTCTAAATCTGATGTTGATAAGTTGTTATCAAGAATTTGCTCTAATCTACGTGATTTGTTGATGGAATGTAACATTACCAAGGAATTGTTTGTTTATTTTGATCGAATATCCTGCCATTCCTATGTTACATGGATTCCCCAAAATTCATGAATCCCTGTAAAACCCTCTGATGATTCCAGTTGTCTCTGGTTGTGGATGTGAGATACTAAGCATTTCCTAACATCCTTATTTGAGTGGTTCATTACCAACAGCAGTGATAATTTTCTGTTGGTTATAATGGATGTGGTATCACTTTCAGAGTTATAGCTAATGAAACAGGGATGGAATTTGAATCTGTTCCTGTCTAAATATTCTGACTACACTGCAGGACTTCTTTATCTTATTAGGGTAGTTCTTGATTTGATTTTGAATAACAATATTTTCACTTTTAATGACCGGCTATACAAGCAGAGGGTGGGCGTAGGGATGGGCACACCTTGTGCCAATAGCTATACAAACCATTGCTAGCTTATTGGGAGACACTGTATGTCTTTAATGAGAGCAGACTTTTTAAACAGTTTATTCCATACTATGCCAGGTCTGTGGATGATATATTTTTGCATGGGCAGGTTTTTGTCGAATAACTGCAACAGACAACCAAGTTCTTATGATTTACCCCTAAGTTCTCTGCTGAGAATATTGAGTTTTTAGATGTTAAAATCATTAAGGAACTGGATGGTTTAGACACCTGAGTGCCCAAAAAATCTTGCAAAAAAATGTAGCGATTTTAGATAGGCAGAGTATGCACCCACAACATATTCCCAGGAATGTCTTGAAAGAACAATTCCTCAGGTATGACACGCACAGTGCAGATGATAAATGTATGGTATCTGCTTTTGATGAGCTGGTGAATGATTTTAGTAGTAGAGGCTACCAACAGCATGATGTAGATGTAGCATGACAAGGGTGCTATCTGATAGGAAAGCTCAGGCCAGACCATATTTCTCTCATCAAGACCCAGTGGCTAAGAGCTCTAGGGTGTCACAAGGAGATACTCTGAGAATGAGCATCATTTTCTCAAATAATGTTAGCTCTGTCTGTGATATTAAAAAACACATGTTCTTACAAATGATAATAGAAACAAAACTATTTTAGGTGAGGTTCCTAAATTTTGTTTTAAGAAACAGTATCTCTCTGAAGAAGATGTTGTGCTAATAACCTGTTCAGAAGAAACCAAGGTTTACTAATAGGACAGGAACTCATCCTTATAGAGACTGTAATATGTGTCAGTTGTTTGAAACTGATGATAGATTTGAGCGTCCTTCGAACAAGCAGGTTTCTAAATTCAATTTCTTTGCAAATTATAAGAACTGTAATATTGTTTATTTAGTAAACTTCAATGTTTGTAAAAGTTTTTATGTTGGTAAAAATAACAGAGCATTGAAAGACCGTGTATGTGAATACATTTATGATGTGTCTAGAAAAGATGAACGAAATGAAGTGTCAAAACATATTCTAGTTGTTAGAAGTACTCATAGGTTTAAGTTTATTGTGCTACAACTTTTTAATATCAGTATTAGAGGTGGTTATGTCAGCATGGTCAACAGACCACGATGCTTTGCCAGAGATGGCCTGCACCTGTCACCCCTGGGATTCCGGATACTGGCCAAGGCTCTTGCGACCCTTATAGTGCCTTTTTTAGGCAAGGTTCAAATGCTAAATTCACCACCGTAACCGGTACAAGCAAGCAAAATCTGAGGGTAATGCTACTCAATGCTAGAAGTCTAAACCTCAAAATGCACTCACTTGAGGCACTCCTTAAAATGGAGAACATCAACATCTATGTAGTGACAGAGACCTGGTTCAAGGCTCCAGAGAGCACCCCTGCATTACTAGGCTGTAATTCATACCACACCTTTCGGCCACCTAACCTGGACCGAAACACTAAAGGCGGAGGTGTGTCCATTTTCATTAAGGATATCCACACCTCCAGGCTAATTGCTCAACATAATGCATCCGAAATTATCCAAGTGCAACTGATACTGGACAAGACTGCAGTCCAGGTTGTAGCTTGTTACAGATCCCCCTCACCATGCCCCAGGGTTTCCACTCTTCATTTCTTAAAGATACTGGAAAATGTTAAGGTACAACCCAATACCTTAATTATTTGCAATTTCAACTACCCCACCATCAACTGGGAAAACTACTGATGTACCAACTCATTCGCTTAACGTTTTCTGGAATTCTTAAATTCCAATGCCTTGGATCAGCTTGTCCACACCCCCACCAGGGGCAACAATATCCTGGACCTGGCCATTACCAGTATAGGTAATCGATGTTCCATGCCTTAGGTCAAATCCTCGCTGGTCAGATCCAACCACAAGCTAATCAACCTAGACATCCATATCTCACCCCCACCCCCCATTAAGGAAACCACCATCAAAAACTACTCCAAAACCAACTTTATGCTTCTTAAGACAGAAGTGGTAAACTTCACGACACCCATGTAGACAGAAAATAGAGGTACGACTGCTGAATCTTACACAAATGCACTGTATAAGCACATACACGAGTGCATGGATTGTGCCAACCCCAACAGAACCAAGACACTATCCTCCAAAAAAGGAAGCCAATCTGGTGGTCCCTTGCCTTAAACAAACTCTACAACAGAAGGAAGACGCTGTTGCAAAAAAGAGTAAAATCCCAAGATTGGAGGAACTCCCTGGTCATTCTTCGCAAGAAGATGAGATCCCTCATAAAATCCATCAAAGCAAGTTATGAAAATAAAATCGCCACTGATTCCAAGACAACCACAAAGCATTCTACAGCTATGTCAAGAATCTCTAGGCAACACTCAGATCTGCTTTGAGCTATAGCACAATGGCACTAAATATACAGAACCAACCGATATTGCCAACATCCTGGTAGATAGGTTCAATACTAACTTTATCCCCCTCTCACCCTCCAAAGGGCTCATCTTAATCCTGGAAGAATGCAAAGCCCCTGTAATCACGGATGAACAAGTAAAGACCGCACTCTCCAAAGCCAAGAACACAGCACCCATGGGACCAGACAACATCCCAGGCTGCATACTGCACAAACTACAGAATGAACTGGCACCCCACCTAAGTACCATGTTCAATCATAGCCTCACCTCAGGCTATGTGCCTACTGAATTGCGCACAGCGACTGTTATCCCACTCCATAAAGGGGGTGCCACCAAGGACCCTGGGAAACTACTGCCCCATTAGCCTGACGAGCTTGGTCTGCAAGGCCATGGAACGTATCATCTTGGAGCTTATAAACAAAGACATAGGTAACCTCCAAACCCTGAACCCCACTCAGTTTGGGTTTGTAAAAGGTAGATCATGTCTACTAAACCTGACTGACTTCTTTGAAGCAGTCACTAGAGCTGTAGACGAGGGCAAGGAGGTGTACACAGCCTATCTTGACCTCGCCAAGGCTTTTGATACCATCCCTCACTCTGGAATTATAGATAAACTCACTAAACTGGGCATAAATCCCTATGTCACAAGATGGGTGGCCAACTGGCTCACTGACAGAACCTACACAGTAAAAGTAGCCAACTCCAAGTTCGACTTCAGACCAGTGACAAGTGGAGTACCACGGGGTTTGGTCCTGGGTCCTCTCCTGTTTGGCATCTACTTCTCTGAAGTCCAGGCCAACAAAGAAGGTCTTTGGCTAACAAAATTCGCAGATGACTGCAAACTGGGAGCCATAATAAAATCACCTAATGATGTAGACATTCTACAAAAGGGCCTCAAAGAGATAGATGCTTGGTAGCAAAGTCGTGGCCTCAAGCTCAATGCCAAGAAGTGCATTGTCATCCCCTTTGGGAAAAACTCTGTACCCATGAACTACCACATAGGCGCTAGCTCACTAAACACTGAAAGTGTGATAAGAGACCTTGGGACACAGGTGGATAGTAGTCTCTTTTGATAACCATGTCGCCACAGTAGTCTGCAAATCCTTCTACATGGTACACCTCATCACAAAGGGGTTCTCCTCTAGAAAAAAGGAGGTCATTGTTCCTCTCTACCCATCCCTCGTCAGACCCATTGTAGATACAATGCCCCATTTGGCATGTATCTCACAAGACACCTACAACAATTGGAAAGGCCACAGAAATACCTCACTAAGAGGATTAGTGGCCTCAAACAGATGCCATATGCAGACCATCTCAAAAAACTCCAGCTCTACTCTGTCGCATATCGCCTACTCAGAGGCAATCTCTGCCTAACATACAAAGCTATGTCAAACCAAGAGCTGTTGGACATGCGCCCAGTCTCCCCGAACCACAAGCTCCAGGGACCTAAACCTTGTCACCACAATAAACAGAACATGCTGAGTGATAGATACCTATTCCAGAGACTTCCCATACTCCTCATTGGCCCTCTTTAAGAAAAACCTTGATGACTGGATGGGAAATAGAAAGTTCACCCCGGGGATCACTTCTGCAGCACTGCTTGACAGGGGCACAGGAAAATAATTTTCATGGGTGGTGAAAGCCAGGGAACCTTTTTGGCTAGGCTTATGTAGGCTCCAGGGCCGATAGCCTAGTACCTACCTATGAACCTAAAATAGAATGTTTTGAAACTAAATGGATTTTAGAATTACAAAGTGAGAGAGGGGAAGGTAAATGATTATGTTCCTTTAAAAAACATTGCTTAGGTCATGTGACCTTATGTGGTAGACCTGAAACTGTGTGTATTTAAGCAGCATTCGATGCCTGTTTTATTAGATCTGAAGAAGCACCTAGATAGATGTGAAAGCACTTTTACATTGGATGTTTTTAACATTTTTTATGCTGTTTTATTAAACTATGGAACTGCTACTTCATTGGATTCAGCTGTGTTGACTGGCTATTCTTCTGCTTTGGTTGTTTGAATTGGGTTTAACCAGTCTTCATCCGCTTGCCCTGGTTTGCCTTTCTTCAACATGAAAAAGGTCTTTCATTTGTTTGCTAAAACCTTGCAGAATGACATGGTATATATCAGGAACAGTAATACCATTAAGTCCAGCAAATGTAATGGTATTATCTGTTGATAGCTACATTTACAAAATGTCCATTACATGAATGAAAAAGAGAGGATGCAGGACAGAACTTACTTGTGATTAGGAAATGAAGATATGTGCATTATATTCACCTCTTTCCATTTCAGTGTTAAGATTCATGTCATATGGCCTTGCTTTTTAAGTAGTGGAGGAAGAATATGAGTGTTGGAAAATGTAAACATTTTTAATAAAAAGAGAATTTAAAATGGATTCTCTGGCATCTTGAAATATCTGGTGTTTAGGATGTTAGGTTTGTAGAAGTTAAAAGTGAAGTTAGTGTAACATAGCATTTGTCCTCTGCTAATGCTCACCCTAATGTACTCCCATCTCTAGAATTGTGTTAGTGTCGTAGCAGTGATACATGTTGTGTAGTGTATTCTCTTTTCTCTGCAGTTGTGCAACTGTCAAGTTAGTATATTTAAGTAAGTGGGGTGTGGGGGTGCCCACTGTAAAAAAAAATAAAAAATTGGAGAAGTATTTGCTGTATATGAAATTTTCTGTGAAATGTGATTTGATGAAATGTGTTTTAAGTGATTTCTTTTAGTCTTTTGTGATTAGTTGAAAATGTAGTACTGTTGTTCTTCTTCTTCTTTCGGCTTTTCCCAGTTAGGGGTCGCCGGAGCGGAACTCCGGTCTGCTAATGATTGGCAGTAGATTTTTACGGTGCCGAGGTGCCAGATCGACACCCAACCTTCAATGAAGGCACGCCCATTCACGCATGTCTTTCGAAGGCCACTCAACCACGGGGAGGACATGCAGACTCCACACAGAAGGTGCTCCAGCCGAGAATTGAATAGGAGAACCTCTTGCTGTGAGGCGACAACGTTACCTCTGCACCACCACGGCTTCATGAAAATGTAGTACGGTATCCTCCTCATATAAACATTCTTTTCTTGGGTGACCTGGCAACAGTGCTGAAGTAAATGAACTGCTCAGAGTTACACAACAGGCACAGGGATGTTGAGGCAATCAAACTTTGGAGTACAGGATGAAACTTATACCAGTCCTTATCTTTTGTGCTAAACTGCAAGAGATATTATAGTTCTGACTTCCTGTTCTTTGTTATTACACTCAGCATAAAATCATGAGTGTTAATAGTTCAAAGGATGGATTTTTAAGTATTGCCCTTTGTTTAAACATTTTACTTTATGTTTAGGTATTTAAAAAACTTAATATATTTAAAGTTCACAGAGTTCTTAATTAGAAAGTCATCAAATGTCTCTGTTCTAAGAGAGATCTTCCCTTTTTTGTTGTATCCATCTTCAAAAGATAATGAAGGCTTTCTGGCTGGGTGCTTTCTTGATGTTCTTCATTAGACTAGTGTTACAGTAGCCATTTACATATGAAATTTACCTGTCAAGGTGACTGTATTTTTGGCTAGTCCTCAGAGCTTCAGGCTAATTCCCTGTGTTCTGTACATCTATCCTTACCACACATAGCTTCCCCCATCTTCAAAATATGGAACATTGTTTGTCATAATGTGGATCAAATGGGCAAAATGTGGGACACTTACTGACAGCTTACTAACAACGTCAACAAGGATGCTCATAGGATGGTTAAAATGTGTTAATTCATACCTATAAAAAGTTATTTTGATTAATATAATTCAGCATTATTTACCATGGATACCAGTTGAAATTTCTTAACACTGAATGTGTGACAGTCCCTTTCAAAATGGAACTGCAAGGAACATGGACTTTTGCTCACAATGAGGTACTTGAGAGGTACGTTAGCATGAGAGGATATGCTAGCATAAGAGAAACATATGGATGAGGTAAAACTCAGAATGTTCTTGATGCTAGTCTGTGTATACGGACTCTCCTCAGAGTTGTGTAGTGTTTCTGTGCTGTCAGCTTTAGCACATTGTTTTCAGGCATACAAGTATCCTGTTGAGGACACCTCCTGTTTTCTAACGTCTTATGTCTGTCAGAAAAAGAAAGTATTGTGGTTGCCAAATTCCATGAGAAAACTCCCATTGTAGTTGTATATTCTGTTTAATGACAGAACATGACATTCAATTGCTCAGTTTGACAGTTGCTCACTCCAAAGACTATTAGGAGTAGATTAAATTACCTTTACATTTTCCTTGAAGAGACGTCTTCAGGACTTGGTACAAGCAATTATGGAGTTGTCTTCCACTGTGGTGGGCCTTCTTAATCACATAAAGAATATAAAGTTGCTGATAGAGGCGAGTGTCGATAACCTCTTTTGTACTGTCTGTGGTTGACAAATTTGTTATAAAGACTCCCACTTTATCTGCTGATTTTGTTTAGTGGCCGAACATAAGTTGTGTTCACTTTACCAGTCATTCACCCCTAAGATTTTTTGGACTACATTGAACTGCCTTCATATCTTCGTTGAGAAGAGACATCTTCAGGACTTGGCACAAGCATCAATGTAGTCATCTTTCTCTGCAGTGGATCTTCCCACTCACATAAAGATGAAGAGGAAGAAGTTGTGGATAGAGGTGAATTACAATAACTGTTTGTCTACCTCTCTTGTACTGTGTGTGGTTGACAACTCTGCTGAGGAGTGTTTGCAGCACCTGGACGTTTAGTCTGCTTTTGAGACTGTTATGGCTGTGGTACATTGCATGTTTTATCAGATTTCACGGAGACATATAGTCATTTAGTATTTTCTTAAATGTGGCTATATTTATTATTCATCATATTGATCACTGCTATAGTAGCCTTGGGATATATACTGCCAATGATGTAACAGCAGATTAATTTCCAATGCTTCAGGTCACCTTCCTTGTGCCCAAAGTGTCAGGCAGCTCAAGCTGAGCTGACCAGAAGACAAGTTTGGATGTCAAGCCCTTTAGAGCTTTATTGCATCTGAGGAGTATGCACCTCTAAGGCTTTCAATGATTGATAGTCAGCTTGGTGCTGTTCTTTTGCTGGGCAGATGAGTTCTCTTTGGGGTGAAAAACTATTTTCTGAATATTGTTTGTGTCATCACTTTCCTGTTCAAAAAAAATATTTTAAAGATTGGAGTTTTGTGTTTTGACTAACTGCCTTAAGACTGTGTCATACCTTTAAAGGGGAGCACTCTTTTTTTCCTGTCAGATTAAAAGTTGTGCAAAGTAAGAAATTGTGTTTAAAACATGTTCCCAGCCTCCAAAAGTAAAATAAAGTATTTTTACTATGTTTTTCTGTGAAAAAAATGATTTTTAAAGACTGGAATTTACTGCTCATTTTCGTTTGGAAAGAAGCAACATTTTCAACTTGACTATAGAACAAATCACTGGTCCTGTGGTCAGTCCTTCTTCCAGCCACAAAAAATAAAAGTTAAAGGAGAACTGTGCCCACACACTGAAAAAAACATGTTTATTCTATCAAGTCTTGATGTTTCCTACATTTTAATACTACTTTTGGACTCTTATGTACTTTTTTATATTTTTAAATGTAATTCCAGAGTCTGCCCACAAGGGGTCCAGCATCTTGATATTTTTAGTCTACCTCCAAGTATCCCACAATGCAGTGTTTGACTTTAAAATGTTACATCATAGTCCCTAAGCTCCTGTCAATGTATTGACTTTACATATATTTTCGTATATATGTTGCTTTCTTTTAGTCAGTCAGGTTTAATTATCGATGTGATAGTGTTCAATCTCGCCGTTTGTTCTTACACATGGGTTCGGAGCCGATCCTCGGCTCCGTGTCGGCCGCTTGCAAGCTCTGCATCGAGAAGAAGCTCGAGACAACCTAATAGCCACAATTCCCCTCTGCCTTTACCTCAGATCTAGTTTGCCGCTGCTGCGTTCGCATCACTGGGATCTAGCTCGAGCAACTTCAGGTAAGAAATAACTTTATTATTGTTATTTTTTGAGAAAAAATTATTCTAAAAGTACTTTTTGGTGACATAGTGTATGTGTGTGTGGTAAGGTAGAAATACTCGGTACCGTTAAGTTTATTTAAACTTGTTAGAGTTTTTCGGGGCCTTCCACCCCTTACTTGAATTTGACAACCGGACTGACTTATATATCGGATTCGACTTTTTTTACTGGATTTGTCTCTACTGGACTTGACCCTTTTTCTCTTACCTGTTTCTTCTCTAAGATGTCTGAGAAAATTAAATCAGGTTTTAAACGTTGCCAGTGTGGCCAAAAAATGTCAGTTACTGACAACCATAGTTCCTGTGTCTACTGCCTTGGCCCTCTCCACTTACAAGAGGACTGTTCAATTTGTCACTCTTTTAGTGGGAGGGTCATGACAGATAGGCGCAGGAAACTCATGGACAGGGGTTATTAAAACCTTCCTTTCAGGAGGCTCTGGATGCTTCAGACCAGGCATCCAAATCCTCAAGGAATCGAAGACGTCGGAGCCCAAGTCATCGGCTCCGAGCTCTTCGAGTAAAGTTAGATCACCGGTTCCACAGACTTCGGGCCGAGTGTTCAACTGTTGTCAGTTCGAGCCTCGAGTCTTGGAACCGGTGATGGAGCTCCCTCCTCGACTCTAATGAGGTCGGCTCCGTCTTGGTTCCTTCGACCGCTTCTTCTTCTAAGCTCTCCGATGTCGATGTGGATCGTGTGGTGCAGAAGTTATTGGAGCATTCGGCCCTATCCAAACTTATTTCGGTTTCCACCCAGTTGGTGTCGAAACTTGAAGGCCTCCCATTGTCTCCATCCATTCCTCCTCTGAGACCTGTCCAGTCTTTGGAGCCAGAAGAGGTTGATCTTCTGATTGTGGAGCCCTCGGGTCCAGAACCGTCTCTTTCTCGGTCTGTTCCTCTCACCTCGACTCCGTCGGATCCGGTACCGGAGTCTCGGAGCCGACGATCTGTCCTTGGTTCCGGGGCCGAGAGTTGAACCGACGTTTCGGTTCCGACTCTTCCCCTCGGGGCCTCGGCGCGGATCGATTCGGCTCCGTCCTCGGGGTCGATGCCTTCGGTGCCTGTCTCGGGGATTCTTCGGAACTGGGAGATTCTTCGACTCGGGACCCGGGGGCCTTCGATCTCATGAGGAAGGTGTTGTCTACCCAGACAACCACATCAGTAGAAGCAACCTCTCCTCCCCATAAAGGGCCGTTATCCTCCTCTGCACCCACGGCTACATCCAAGCGTCGAGCACCGGTGTCTCAGCCACCCCTGGAGGGTGCCCCCTCTTCCTCGGAGGCTTCTTCGGATGCTCCCCACGAAGAAGTCCCTAGGAAAAGATTGTGTAAGAGGAGACACTTAGATTCTCCACAAGAATCTTTGACATCCGATACTGACTTGGATGAGTCAGAAGGGTCCCCTAAGTCACCTTCAGAAGATGTCTCTTTTCTGACATATTGGAGATCCTGAAACAGAGAGGTGACTGGCAGTCCCTCCCCCTTCTGAGGATGAGTCAGTCTTGCTGAAGGCATTTGGTGCTCGCCCTTCCTCCTCCTGGGTCACTCCGCCCTTCGATGAATTAATGGAACTTATTGCTCGAAGGGCGTGGGAGGCTCCTGACACAGTGGAACCAGTCCCTAGGAAGCCTAATAAGTATATCACTGCACCCCAGGACAAGGCTTACTTGACAAAAGGAGTTCCAGTGGACGCTATGGTGGTGGCAGCGGCCACGAAAAAGGAGATGTCGGAATCTTCCTCATCTGTCCATCCCCCTAATAAAGATTCTAGGACGATGGACAGGTATGGGAAGCGTATTTTTAGTTCAGCGGCTTTTTCCATGCGATCCCTGAACTATTTGACTCACTTTACACGACTACAGAGGGATCTAGTCAAAGAGTTGGGAGATACCCTCCAGGGTACTACAGATGCTGCTGTCTCAGAGAAAGTGACAGCGCAACTTAATACCCTTACATCCATTGTGAACTCGTCCATGAGGCTGATCTCTTACGCAGCCGAAGGTTCGAGTAGGGCAGCAGCTTCAGCGATTGCTCTTCGCAGACAATCCTGGATGCGCTTATGTTCATTTGCGGAAGCCTTCAAGTCTTCCTTTACTAACGCCCCATTTGACGGTGCCACTCTTTTTGGCCCCAAAGTAAAGGAGTCCCTTACCCGGTGTGAGCAGGAGGGAAAGACTCTGTCTGCTGTCGGAGTCCGTTTTTCCACCCCATCCAGACCGTACCCCAAAGGGCAATGTGGTGGAAAAATGTGGTTTCGAAAACCCCAAGGATCTTTCCCAGGCACACAGGGTGATGCCCCTTCTAGAGGCAGAGGAGGGGGCAGAGGTGGAAGACGCCGCCCTGGCGGCAGAGGGGGTCCGCAGAATCAAGGTGACAGGGATACACTCCCTAGTAAACCTTTCCAGCACTCCTGAGAGGAGGCCCGACTGTCCTGCTCTGGAGGCAGTCGGGGGTCGCTTAGCTTTATACCCTCAGGCCTGGCAAAACATAACTACAGACAAGTGGGTAAAAAGCGTCTTACCAGAGGTTACAATATACCATTTCTATCCTATCCCATCCCAAAGAAAAGACTCCCAGATGTGCCGCCCCATCTGCGAGAGCCAGCAGCTATAGAAATTTCAAAGCTGCTAGAAAAAAGAGTCATCCAACCAGTCCCAGCGGACCAAAGAGGATTCGGAACTTACTCAAGGTTCTTTTTAGTTCCAAAGAAAACAGGGGACTGGAGGCCCATTCTGGACCTAAGCGACCTCAATACTTTCATCAAGAAAGAAAAGTTCCGAATGGTCACGCTTCAATCGATCCTTCCATTCTTACAGAAGGACGACTGGATGTGCTCAATAGATCTGAAGGATGCATACTACCACATC
Source organism: Protopterus annectens (assembly GCF_019279795.1). NCBI lineage: Eukaryota > Metazoa > Chordata > Ceratodontiformes > Protopteridae > Protopterus > Protopterus annectens. The sequence continues at coordinate 36,274,910 of NC_056728.1, read as the reverse complement.
AAAATGGCCAGGGCATCCAGAGATCATTTGCGCTTCCGGCTGGGTGCCAGTCACTTTCAGTTTCGAGCCCTGCCCTTTGGTCTGACCTCAGCCCCCAGGGTCTTCACCAAATGCATGGCAGTGGTAGCGTCTCACTTGAGACGCCTAGGATTCCAGGTGTTTCCGTATCTGGACGACTGGCTCCTTTCTGCCACCACCTAGCCAACTAGTACAGGCCAGAGACTACACTCTTCAACTGTGTATTCACCTCGAATTTCCGTAAACTTCGCAAAATCCTTACTACAGCCATCACAGCGTATCTTATTCATAGGAGCGGAATTAGATACACATCAGTTAATTCTAAGACTTCCTCCAGAAAGGATACTTTCACTTCAGACTCACATACGTCTTCTTCTTTTGTCCAGGAAATCCCCAGCAAAACTGGTACTGAAGGTTTTGGGACTCATGTCAGCTTCTCTTATTGCAATACCCTTGGGAAGACTGCACATGAGAGTCCTACAATGGCTACTGTTTGCACAATGGTCGTTCCAACAACTACCTCTGACACACGAGATTCTTATAACGAACACATGCAAATCACACCTAGACTGGTGGCTTCAGACTTGCAACCTTTCCAAGGGCAGACCATTTGTGCTACCCACTCCGACAGCTACGGTGACCACGGACGCTTCCCTGATAGGGTGGGGGGGCATCTTTCAGGGACAGACAGTCCAAGGTGAATGGACCAATTTAGAGTACAATCTGCACATCAATGTTCTAGAGTTGAGGGCAGTGTTTCTAGCATTGCAACACTTTGCTCCCCTTCTTCCTCTGGGAACTATTGCAGTTCAGACGGACAACATGTCTGTAGTCTGGTACATAAACAAGCAAGGGGGAACCAAGTCCTATCAGCTATGCAGAGAGGCCATGAGAATCTGGCAATGGGCGGAGTCCACGGGTCGCTTTCTGATAGCAACGCACATCCCGGGGTCATCCAACGTCATAGCCGACAGGCTGAGCAGAGCAATACTGTTACCGCACGAGTGGTCCCTAAAACAGTCAGTTGCGAGAAGATTTTTCGCGTGGGGCCAGCCTTCCTGCGATCTGTTTGCGTCTCCAATGAACGCCAAATGCAGGAGCTACTTTGCCCTATTACCCCCTCCAGGGGAAGTCCCCAGGGACGCACTGATTCACGATTGGCCCCCAGGTCTCCTGTACACATTTCCTCCCTTCCCCCTGATCTCAAAGTTTCTCCAGAAAGCCAACAACCTACACAGGACAATAATCCTCATTGCCCCATTCTGGTCTCGTCAAATTTGGTTCCCCTTCCTCATGACACACTGCATTCGGGGACCCTGGATCCTGGACCCACAGCCAGATCTATTGACTCACTCGTCAGGGGCTCCCCACCCCTCGCTCTTGTCCCTCCATCTAGCAGCTTGGCTGCTCCAATTCCTAACTTAGCCAGGTCTGATCTTCTTTCGCCTGCAGTTCAAAATATATTAGTGGTTTCTCATAAAGCTTCCACTACTAAAACATATACTAGTAAATGGAAGCGCTTTGTATTCTGGGTGAATACACAGCAAGTGGACCCTGTTATAGCTCCTTTGAATAAAATATTAGAGTTTTTAACAGAATTGTTCCATCAGGGTGCTTCTCCTGCCACATTAAGAGTTCAATTGGCTGCCATTTCTAATTTCCATGTGGAAGAATGTGGGGCTCCAGTTATGGCCCACAGACTTTGTAAAGCCTTTTTAAAAGGGTCTTTTCATATTAGACCACCAATTAGATCTCCTACGTCACCTTGGAGTCTAAACTTATTATTATCTAAGTTGATGCTGCCCCTTTGAACCAGCCTCCTCTTGTCCATTAAAATTTTTGTCGTGGAAGACTCTCTTTTTAGTAGCCATTACATCCGCTAGGAGAGTATCTGAACTTCAAGCTCTCTCCATTAAACACCCTTATTTGATCTTTCACTCTGACAGAGTTTCTCTTCGCACTAATTCATCCTTCCTTCCTAAAGTTTGTTCTATTAACAATATTAACCAGTCCATTGAATTACCCACTTTCTTCAAGAATCACTCCAATAAAATGGAGTATATGTTGCACAAATTAGATGTCCACAGACAACTAAGGTTTTACTTGGATAGAACAAAAGATCACAGAAAATCTGATCAACTTTTTGTAGCCTTTGCTGATAACAGAAAAGGAGTAGTGGTTACTAAAAGAACTCTTTCTAAGTGGTTAACTGATTGTATCATCTATGTCTATGATTCTACAGATCAAACTCTTTTGCACAAACCCAAAGGACATTCCACAAGGTCAGTGTCTACATCCCTGGCTCATGCAGCTCGCCTACCACTAGATGCTATTTGTGCGGCTGCTACTTGGTCTAAACCACATACATTCATTTCTCATTATAAGGTAGACAAGGTTTCTAGGGACAGGGCAACCTTTGGTTCCACTGTGCTCAAGAACGTCCTTCCGTGAGTTCCTCAGGAACAAGGAGCTAGGGACGCTACCCATGTGTAAGAACAAATGGCGAGATTGAACACTATCACATATAGAAGTTATGTCCTTACCATAACGTTCCATGTGGAGTGTTCATCTCGCCTTTGTTCTTACATTCCCACCCTCCCACCCTTAGGAAGAACGTTCAGTTTGGTGCCTGGTCTGGGGCATTCTGCTTCTGCATTGCAGTTGTTGTATATATAGTTGGCATGTATACATATATATATATATGTATATATATATATAGACTCTTAGTATCTGTGCATATGTGATATTGGCATGAGTGTTTCTCTCTCTGACTGCTGGTTTGCTTGCAAACTAGATCTGAGGTAAAGGCAGAGGGGGATTGTGGGTATTAGGTTGTCTCGAGCTTCTTCTCGATGCAGAGCTTGCAAGCGGCCAACACGGAGCCGAGGATCGGCTCCGAACCCATGTGTAAGAACAAAGGCGAGATGAACACTCCACATGGAACGTTATGGTAAGGACATAACTTCTATTTTCTCGCTTTTCAATGACTAAAAGACAAACAGGGGTAATCACACAGAACAGTATTCTCAGCACATGAACTTTGTCCTGCTGTGAGCTATCAATTACAGCAGCAAACAGCTGAAATGTGCCACTTTGACAGATACGACGGGGGGGGGGGGTTAGGAGGAGGGGAGATGAGTTTCAGAACTACAGCTCAAGAATAACAAAAGAATGAAATTTGGCCACTTTAGAAAGAAAAAGTAACAGGCACTGAGAATACTGTTCTGTGTGATTATCATAGGTAGGTACTAGGCTTTCGGCCCAAGGGCCTAAGTAAGCCTAGCCAACAAGGTTCCCTGGCTTACGTCATCCAAGAAAGTTAATTTCCTGTGCCCCTGTCGAGCAGAGGCACAGAAGTGATCCCCAGGGTGCATTTCCTATTTCCCATCCACTCATCAAGATTTTTCTTGAAGAGTGCTAATGAACTTTGCTTGACATAGATGGCTAGCTTGTTCCAGAGTATAGGAAGTCTCTGGGACAGGAATCTATCCCTCCAGCATGTCCTGTTTATTGTGGTGACAAGGTTTAGGTCCCTAGAGCATGTAGGTCGGAGGGATTGGGATTTCTTAAGGTGTAACATGTCCAACAGCTCTGGATTTAACATAGCTTTATATGTTAGGCAGAGATCTCCTCAGAGTAGGTGATATGGTACAGAGTAAAGCTGGAGTTTTTTGAGACGGTCAGTGTATGGCATCTGTTTGAGGCCAGTAATCCTCTTTGTGAGGTACTTCTGTGGCCTTTCCAGCTGCTGCAGATGTCTTGAGGTACATTCCAAAAGGGGCGTTGTACTCTATAATGGGTCTAATGAGTGCCGAGTAGAGGGGAACAGTGACCTCTTTTTTCCTGGATGAGAACCCTTTTGTGATGAGGTGTGCCACATAGAAGGATTTACTGACTACTGTGGTGATGTGATTATCAAAGGAGAGACTACTGTCCACCTGGGTCCCAAGGTCTCTTATCACACATTCGGCATTAAGTAGACTGCCACTTATGTGGTACTTCATGTGTACCGAGTTTTTATGAAAGGGGATGACAGTGCACTTTTTGGCATTGAGCTTGAGCCCATGCCTCTGATACCAGGCATCTGTCTCAGTGAGGGCCCTCTTTAGGATGTCCACATCATTTGGGGACTCGACTATGGCTCCTAGTTTTCAGTCATCTGTGATCTTCGTTAGCCAGAGGCCTTCTATGGTAGCCTGTACTTCAGAGAAGTAGATACCAAACAGTAGAGGTCCCAGGACTGAACCCTGTGGTACTCCACTTGTCACTGGTTTGAAGTCAGATTTGGAGTCTGCAAAGTTTACAGTGTGGGTTCTGTCAGTGAGCCAGTTGGCAGCCCATCTTGTGATGTAGGGATTTATACCTAGTTTAGTGAGTTTAGCTATAATTCCAGAATGGGGGATGGTGTTGAAAGCCTTGGCGAGGTCAAGATAGGCTGTGTGAGCCACCTTACCCTCGTCTGCGGCTTTGGTGACTGCCTCAAAGAAGTCGATCAGGTTCAGAAGGCATGATCTGCCTTTCACAAACCCGAACTGGGTGGGGTCCAAAGTTTGGAGGTTACCAATGTCTTTGTTTATGAGTACCATGGCCTTGCAGACCAGGCTCGTCAGGCTAATAGGCGATAGCTCCCAGGCTCAATGGTGGCTCCCCCTTTGTGAAGTGGGATAACTGTTGCTGTGCACCATTCAGTGGGCACAGAGCCTGAGGTGAGACTGTGATTGAACATGGTGCTTAGGTGGGGAGCCAGTTCGTTCTGAAGTTCGTGTAAAACACAGCCTGGGATGTTGTCCAGTCCCATGGATGCTGTGTTTTTGGTTTTAGAAAGTGCAGCTTTTACCTGCATAGACGTGATTACAGGGACTCTGCATTCTTCCTGTATAGATATGGGCCCTTTAAAGGGTGAGAGAGGGGTAAAGTTAGAACTGAACCTATGTGCCAGGATGTTGACAATATCAGTTGGTTCTGTAATTTTCGTGCCGTTGTGCTGTAACTCAGAGCAGATCTGGGTGTTGCCATTGAGATTCTTGACATAGCTATAGAATGCTTTGTGGTTTCCCTTAGAATCAGTGGCGATTTTGTTTTTGTAGCTAGCTTTGGAGGATTTTATACGGGATCTCAGCTTCTTACTGAGGCTGACCAGGCAGCTCCTCCACTCATGGGATTTTACTCTCTTTTGCAACACTTTCTTCCTTCTGTTGTAGAGTTTGTTTATGGCAGGGGACCACCAGATTGGCTTCCTTTTTTTGGAGGATAGCGTCTTGGTTCTGTTTGGTCTAGCACGATCCATGCACTCGTGTAAGTGCTTATAGAGTGCATTTGTGTAGGATTCAGCAGTCGTAACTGTATTGTCCATCTGCATGGGTGTCATGAAGTTCGCCACTTCTGTCTTAAGAAGCATGAAGTTGGCTTTGGAGAAAATTTTTACCGTGGTTTCGTTAATGGTGGGGGGGGGGGGGCGGGATGCGGATATCTAGGGTGATTAGCTTATGGTCAGATCTGACCAACGACGAGTTGATTTCAGGTGTGGAACACCGGTCACACATGTTGGTAATGACTAGGTCTAGGATATTGTTGCCCCTGGTGGGGGTGTGGATAAGTTGATCCAGGACACTGGAATTTATGAATTCCAGAAAGCGTTGAGCGAAGGAGATGGTACATGAATAGTTTTCTCAGTTAATGGTGGGGTAGTTGAAATTGCCAATTATTAGGGTGTTTGGTGGAACCCTAATATTTTCCAGTGTATCAAGAAAAGTGGAGTGGGAATCCTTGGGCATGGTGGGGGATCTGTAGCAAGCTACAATTTGGATTACAGTTTTGCCCAGAGTTAGTTGCACTTGGATAACCTTGGATGCCTTATGCTGCGCAACTAGCCTGGAGGTGTGGATATCCTTAATGAATATGGACACACCTCCGACTTTGGTGTTCTGGTCCAGATAAGATGGCCGAAAAGTGTGGTATGAGTTATAGCCTAGTAATGCAGGGGTGCTCTCTAGAGCCTTGAACCAGGTCTCAGTCACTGCACAGATACCGATGTTCTGCATTTTAAGGAGTGCTTCGAGTGAGTGCATTTTGAGATTTAGACTTCTAGCATTGAGTAGCATTACCCTCAGTTTTTGCTTGCCTGTTCCTGTTACGGTGGTGAATTTGTCATTTGAACCTTGCCTAAAAAGGCACTGTAGGGTCTTTTAAGTAGTGACTGAAAAACAAGAAATGGTGGCTATGATGTAATATTTTAGAGCCAAACACTACAATTTGGGATACTTAGAGGTAGACTAAAATATGAAGATGCCAGACTCACTGTGGGCAGACTTTGGAATTACATTTAAAATATAAAAAAGTATACAGTCCAAAAGTGGTAAAATGTAGGAAACAAGACTTGATGAAGTAAATATGTTTTTTTTTTTTCAGTCTGTGAGTGCAGTTCTTCTTAACAAACAGCCTTAGCTGTCATAACAAGCTAGCAATTTGCCTCATCTGCATGTAGGTGACTCCATTGTGGCCATTTATTGTACCTCAGGCCACTCATCTTTTACTCCAGATCCCTCTAGTGTAGCACCTACAACCACTATGGACTAGGGGTTAGCCACATCCTCTGCAGTTGTTGGGTTCCCCTCACTGACAAGGGAGTGGCACTCTTGTCGGTCCTGGGAGAGAGAACGGGGAAGGCTTCCCTGTTGTGTCAGAATGCTGTACCTGTCCTTGGGAAGCTGCTGCTGCCATTAATAACACAGTTGACCCCATTTCTCTTGTCAAAAAGAAACAGAAAACTAAGCACGTGTCTACTCCTCATATTTCCTTAGACAGGAGTAGTTTACTGAGTCTGGCTCGGGGTTTATTTCAGGCTGTTTATCCTTTTTTACAGTTGTTTCTGATAAAAGAAAGGGATACCTCTTTTCATGAAGAGATTCCAGATTATGAGTCTGAACAGGAAGAAGATGGGACAGATGCATGGTTTTCTCCTCAGATTTTTGACTCAGATTCAAAGGAAGGCTCAGTTTCTGATTCTCCCTGTGGGAGTTTCTTTCTCTGAGACTGTTGCTAGAATGTACCCCTGTTTTCAGTGGGAGAACACAGAGTTTTTTTTTTTGTCTTAAAGAATATACTATGACTTGTTAAAGAAGGAATTTCCAGAACCTACACTCATTCCTCCTATTTTGTCTGCTTTAGAGGATGTGCATGCTACTACCCGCAATTTTCTAAACCTGACCCTACAGCTATAGCTTTAGGTGATCCCACTGTGGATAAACACTTTAATTCCAATCCTACTCTTTCAAGGATGGGAAAATTATTGATAATTTTGGGGGGAAAGTGTATGCTTCTGCAGCTTTTATTTTCATAATTTTGAATTGTCAAACTGGAAGTATGAGAATTGTTTTATGTGCAGTTTCTACTTGTGAGGAAAAATCTGCTTTAAATTAATTTCTTCTATTGCACAGTTCTTCTCATTGTTTACAGTGTGTATATGACTCTGATACGCCTTCCAGGGCTATGGCCACTTTTACGTTTTTTTTTTTTTTTTTTTTAAATAAGAAACATCTTTATTACATTATCACTTATGACTTAGGGTATCATGCATCTGTATAAATAAAGACAAACCATATTGACATATCCCCAGCCTCAAACACCACACATTACCCAAAAATCTATATCCACTCATTGTCAGTCAAACATCACACAGCTCATTCAAATCCCGCTTTACCCCAAACCACACTCCTCTTCCAAAACACGATCCTGCATGCATTGCTCCCACAATTTCCATCCCTGTATGCAATCTGCTCCCACCCCTCTCCAAAGATCCCACTTTAAGCTGTTGCATCCCTGTCAACACACCCACTACCCACAGCACAGACTGCCCAGACCTCAGCCACCATCTTCCCCCCTGGAAGCCAACATAATCAGACCCAGCAAGGCCCCACCATGTCTAGGCAACTCCAGCTCTGCATCACAGCCTGCAACAATCATCCCACCAGACATACCAAACTGTCCACTCAGCATCTTCGACAGAGCAATTTGCAGGGAATCTTTAAAGTCCACCAACACACCACACTCACAAAAAAAAAAAAACATGTTCCCAACTGCCACTTTCTTCCCCATCACACCTCCAGCATTCATCGGAGGAAAATCTCCTTAGAGTCTTCTTGTGGTATTAAAATACCCATGTAAACACTTCTAAGCAAATATCCCAAATCTTCTAGACTTCGTTGTACATCTTGCAGCTATACACATATCCTCCCATAGCCTTCCTGTGAACTGCCCATCCAATCTCCCATCCTCTAACCTCCTCTGACTCCTACAATCATCATGCAATACCCCATATGCTGTACTAATCATCCCTTCTCCAACAGTAGCCTCTGTTCCAGATTTCACTAAAACCTCCACCAGTACTGGTCTTTTGCGTAGGATCCCTCTATTTCTGTCCCTCTGCCTACACTCTGATAACAATTCTTGATGGGGAAGGCATTCTCCAGTCTATAGTCCAAATAAATTATTAGCCTCTTCCCATTTCACCACACAGCCCTGTCTAATCACTTGGCCCCAACACTTTGGCTCCTCTACCAGTCCTCTCTAGTAAATTCTAGGCTTTCTCGCCCACCGTCGGCATCCCCAATTGCAGCAGTCTCCATCAGCAGAGTCCCCCCTCTCCACCCCTTGTGCCTGTTCAGCTCCCAGAAGACTTTCTGCTACTCTGTGACTACAGTAATCTGCATGGGTATTGCCTTTCTCCCTATGGATTTGCATCCAAAATCCCAGTCTCCCCTGTCTCCTGAGCCTCCCCCACTTTGTCACCCCTCTCCACTCTGAAATACAGCCCTCTGCCTGTGTCATGTACAGGACCCTCAACTTTGTAGCTCTAAAATCCCACCCCTCCACCCAAATTAGGCAATCCCAAACCACCCCGCTTAATTGGAAGGATCAGCGTATCCCACATGATTGTTGCTGCCCCCCCTCACACACACATAAAATCCTTCAACTTTTTAATTGCTGTCCACTCTGGTTAATAAAAATGCCTGACCTGTGTATAAAACTAAGGGGACTAAACATTTTGACTGCTTGTATCTTGCTATCTGTATCCATAAAACAGAGCTTCCAATTTCTCATTTTTATATCATCTTTTGTTCTTCCAACATATCCTTAGATGCAATAACAGAATCCGTTTTAATCCCTACTCCTAAGTACTTTGTTTTATCATGGTCCCATAAATATGGGTATTGCTTAACCAACTGACATTGGGTGCATAGTTTACAGCTATTGCCTTTGTTTTATCTTTATTAATTTTGTATCCCAAAAAGACTTGAAACTGTCTCCAAATGTTCCACAACACGGAAATGTCCTTGTCTGGTTTTATCGGGTGTAAAACATCTGCAAATAAAGCCATCTTTTCTTGACTACCATACCAATTATATCCTTGAATTTGAGTCCTTTATTTTCCTTGCCAGTGGTTCTAAATGTAACGCAAGTAACAAAGGGGAAAGAGGACTCACCTGCCTGGTTCCTCTGCTCAAACAGAACTTTTCAGAGAGGAACCCACCCACTTTAATTTTTGCCTCCAATCCCTCATATATCCTCCTATTCAATCTTATAATTTTATCAGGGAATGCACATGCTTCCATTGCCCTACTCATAAAATCCCAGCTTACTTTGTTGAATACTTTCTCTGCATCAGGACCCACCAACAACAGTGATTTTCTTACATTCTGCTGCCCTGTGAATCAACATTGTTCTGCTAATGTTGTCAAATGTTTACCTTCCCTCCATAGAACCACACTGATTCATATCTTTCAATTGTGGCATTACCTTTTCCATTCTTTTAGCCATTATAGACATAACACTTTATAATCAATGGTTTAGAATTGAAATGGTCCTGTATGAAGCTGAGTCTCATGGGTCTTTATCATCTTTAGGTATTACAGCCACCACTGCTTTCTTCCAAGGTAATAGTGCTACTCCTCCTTTTAAAATACTATTAAACAAAACTTTCCAGATCTTTCAATTTTCCCTCCTAGCTTCCAAACTTCCACAGCAATACCATCTATTCCTAAAGACTTTCCTGCATATTGGTTATGCATCACTATGTTTTATCTCATCTCCTCCTATCCTAAATGTTAGTAATTGAATCTTATCTACCTCTAACCTTGACATACTTAATTCTTCCATAAACTTTTCCATTTGTACCTTTTCTTGATTTCGTTATTTCTCTGCTTTATAGAGATTTTCATAAAATTTCCAAGATATTTTTAGTACCTCTAGAGAATTGATTATCTTCCTTGTTATAGGCTGTCTAAGCTTGGCGACCACCCTTTCTACTTTCTGTTGCCTGAGTCATCCTAAAGGTTTTTGTGCTCTGGAGTTATTAAAAAAACAGTTGCTTAACAGCAGTCTTTAATAATTGTCCATATTACTGAGGTATTCTTTTATTTTATTTTCTTTTGCATTCTGCATTTGCTTTTATTCTGTGAGATTCCCCCAATTCTGCAATACTTTAACATTTGGCAGTTCCTGTAAATAATTCTTGTTACTTCTTAACCCTACCTCTCTCCCTTTCATTTCACCCTATTTTTAAACTCCATTTTAATTTTATCCCGCTGTGTAGCTGCATTTTCAGAAGATATTAACAACCTTTCCTAATACCTCCCAAGTAAGTTCCACCAGCCATTCCTTAAATTACTCTCTTTTTAACAGGTAGGTAGGAATGTGCCAGTATCTCATTTTTATTTCATTATACTGAATTTTTATTTGGTTATTATTGGCGCATGATTTGAAGTAGTTTTTGAATGCATGTCAGAACTTCATATTTCACAGGAGGATGTGCATTTAATTTCATTTCTGTCTCGCCCAGCCTAGATTTGTACTTTGGGGAATATGCAAATTCACTCTGAACTCCTACATCTGAATTCACATCTTTCATGCCAAATATCAAATTCCGTTCCCCCTACTAGTAATATTATCTGATGAAAGCTGATTATTTATCCCAGAGTTTTCTTAAGCTCCATTATAGCAGTTTTAGGTGAAATATAAATACATGCCAGTGTACTTCTTCTCCCTTGCCAGTAGTCCATTAGTCCAACAAGTTTCCCGTTATCTTTTTTTACCACTTCTGTCACTGTTGGAGCTCCTATTGCAATTAATGTAAGTACTCCCCTTTTCCTGTGTCCCAGATGAATGACCACCCTGAAGTCCTTTCTTTATCAAATTCACATGCTCAGTTCTTTCCAAGTGTATCTCCTTGTAGCATAGCTATTTCCACTCTGCATTTTAATATAGTTCACTACTCTTTCTTTTTTGTCTGTATCTGTGAGACCATTCACATATAAAGAAAATATAGAAAGTGTGTCAAAGGAAAAATATATATAAAAAAATGATCAAAACACGGTAGGTTCAGGTTAAGGCACTTTAATCTTGCAGCAAGGAGACAAAAACGTGCTAATACAGAGTTTGTCTAACCAGAAACAGGAAATACTTTCATTTTTATACATTCTCTAACTTGTCATGGCCTACCAAGCTGACATAATAGATTACCACCTTTCTCATCATCATCTGTTGACCATCATTCCCATGAATTTCTGCTGATTTATCAATTTTTATGTGAAACTTCCTGAGGAAAACAACATGGCCTTGATTACTCCCAGTTAGATACATGTTATGTTACCATTCAAGGTACTATGGCTAATTCAAGCACAATGCTAGCAGTTCATTTATCTAATAATCCTTTGTCTACTTTATCTCTAAGTTTTTGCAGCTGCACATGTTCTCATGCTTCGAACAGAGCTGATTGTCTAAAATCATTACATTTACAGAATATAGTATTGTTCATTCATTCGTTCCTGACCTAGCAGATAAGCACCTGCTTCTCAAGTACATTTCCAAAAGGCATAAACATGAATATTGCTGTGCTAGCAGTTACTAGGTCAGAGGGCAACTTGCAAGTTTCAGAAAGCATACTACAGTTTTCAAAAAGCATCTTTTTCAGTCTCATATGAAACTCAATTTATATATAACACAGTGCATGAAAAATAAAATGAAAAGTGTATTAAATCATTTGATTATTAATTGGCATTAAGCATACACACATTGATACATATTTTTCTAACATTTCTCTCCTGTTAATACTTTTTAATTCTATTTTCAAAAAGAATAAACAGCTTGCTTCTTTTCCTAACCTCTTCCATTCAGGATTTGCAGTTAAGAAAGTCATTCATTTTAAACTTTTATGAAAGTGTTTCACATTCTAGCAGCTCTTCAAATTCAGTACTTTGATACATAGTCTCAGATACTGATATATCTATGAATTCTTTGATTAATTTCTTCATGCAGGGGATTCCACAACAAACACACACTCCTATTAGGAGTAATCCTACCCCAATGGCAATCAATATATTCATTAGGATGGAACCCCACCCCCCAAATACATTCTGGAAAAAGTCTGTCAGAGGGTTTGGGCCTGGTTTGGTCATGGCCGACACTTGCTGAATCACCTCGAGATGATCGTTAATTTCATGCTGATGATCAGGAATAAATGCACAGCATTCTTCTTTGATTAAAGCGCACGTCCCACCCCTCGCCGCTAGGGTGAAGTCAAGAGCCATTCGGTTTTGGAGTACTACAGTTCTCATGGCATTCAGTTCATCAGTTATCAGTTCAAGAGCAGAAAAAGTCGCATTACTCATTACTTCGAGAAGTTTTGACAGTTTTCGCAGCTCCCATATCGATTTAACTGCACCATATGCAGGTACTATACCTGCCCAGGATATGACAGCATCACTCAAGTCCATGTGCACAAGTTTGGTTCCCACATTACGATGGTCTTTCCAGCCCACTTCAATCTGTCCCACTGGATTCTCAGGTTTCTAAACAGTCTTTTTGGTCACATCTCGGGTATTTCGAATGTTTCCCTCAGGCAAAACTGCAGTGTGTCGGATGGCCGGGACCAGGTACCCCAAAAAACAACTGCCAGACCAATTCTCAGGTAACCATTTATATACTTTTTTACCACACACAAAATAACAGTCCTCTACTTTAGTTGTTACTTTGTTACGAAATGACTGCCCTGCATGAAACATTTTCCTATCTATTACAGATAACTGTTTAAAAAGTACAGGATTACGTTGTAGCTTATCAAGAGTCTTATGCATAGATTTTAAAAATGAGTCATAATCTGTACTACAAGATCCACTTAAATCGTTTGGTTTTCTATAACATTTATACTGTACTGTGACATTACACTTACTCCGTCCCACTTGGATGGTGTCATTTTTGTAAAAACATACAATTCCTTTTTGTGTTACAGGCAAATACAGTGCTACCTTATCATGTGCTTTAATAGCAACTGTGTCAAAAACAGATTTTCCCAGGTCTCATTGACCCCTAGGGGGCTAGCAGCCATCAATAAACCCCCGTATGCTGTTGGTATGGCCGTACAGACCCAGCAGTTCGAAACATTAAAAGTCTCAGAATACACACGTGCAATTGCCTGATAAGTGTTAAAGTTCGGATGCCAGTCTATGTTTGGTTCATTACGTCTAATCAGTTCAACTTTTGTGACAGGAAAAAGGCGTGGCCACAACAAAAAGAACAGTGTGATTAGCATAGCTATCAAAATGATCATACAAGTTTTCTGAGGTTGCTCAATGTTTCTATTCACTCTGTACCTGGCCATTGTACAACAGTGACAAAGTTTTTGTTCAATTCAAAGTTCTTAACCAGTTTACAGTGCGTTAAATGAATCCAGGAAGCTCGCTCCACGATCTTGACTGCAGTGGGTGTTGACAGTAGTACCTGGTACGGTCCTTCCCACTTCGGAGAACTCCAATTCTTTCGCTTCACAATCTTCACCCAGACCCAGGTGCCTGGGGCTACTGGTGCTTCCGATTTCGGTTGTTCTTTATCTGAAACAGAATTTAACTGCAAAAGTTTGTTATTCAAAAATCGCCTCATATACCCTGCAAGTGAACTGTCAGCCTCTTGCTCTGCAGACATGAGAGGTTTCCACTGAGGTGTGTAATATGCCCTCCCAAACAAAATTTCAAAATGAGTTAATCCCTTTGCATTTGGAACAGTTCTCATGCTCAACAGTGCTAAAGGCAAACAGTGCACCCAGTTCTTCTGTGTCTCGCTCATCAACTTCCTAAGCTTGTTCTTCAACACCCCATTATGCCTCTCTACTAACCCTGCAGATTGGGGGTGGTAAGCACAGTGATTTTTTAACGATATTCCAAAATAACGACTAAGTTGCTGTACTGTTTGGTTCACGAAATGTGTACCGTTATCACTATAAATCTTTTCCGGTATGCCAAATCTGGGTATAATTTCTTTAACAAGGACCTTTGCAACAGTAGCTGCATCTGGATTTTTAGTTGGAAAAGCTTCTACCCATTTGGAAAACATATATATATAATGATAAGGCAATACTTTTTATTCTCGCATTTATTAAATTTTATGAAATCCATACAAATAGTATGAAACGGATACGGTGGTGTAGGGAAACTCCCTTGCTTAGTCTTCAATGCCCCTTGTGCGTGATGCTTATTACAAACATGGCATGCTGCACAGAAATTTTTTGTGTAATTTGTAAATCTATAGGTTGTAAACACTCGATTCACTAACTGTACCATCCTCCCTGTTGAGACATGGCTCTGCCCATGGCTCAACAAAGCTGCATATTTAAACAAGTTAGATGGCAAAATTGTTTTTTTTTCCTTGGAGATGTACAGTCCCTTTTCAAGGATTGCTCCTCGTTTTATCCACTTCTGTTTTTCTACATTTGTAGTAAGTGTCTGCATTGTTTTAACATTTCTAAATCTAAAGTCTCAGAGGGTTGTAATTCCTCACTCAAAAGAAAGGCTTCTGAGGCTGAAGCTGCTTGCTTCGCAGCTGTATCAGCCCGCGCATTACCTTTTGAAATCTTATCCTGTTGCTTGGTATGAGCTACGCATTTGCAAATAGCTACTTTTTGAGGTAACTGAATAGAGTCTAATAAATCTAAAATGAACTGCGCATGATTAATTGGTTTACCAGTAGATGTTATCATTCCTCTATTTTTCCACTGCTGTGCAAAAACATGTACAGTAGAAAAAGCATACTGACTGTCAGTATAAATGTTCACTTTCTTACCTTTTGCTAAGGTACATGCCCTTGTCAAGGCAATCAACTCTGCCATTTGTGCAGATAAATTGTGTGGTAAAGATTTTGCTTCTAAAGTTTCAGTATCAGAAACGACTGCATACCCCACTAGAATCTGCCCTGTAGGACCCCTCCTGCACGAGCCGTCCACATAGTATGTCACCTCGGCATCATCCAAGGGAACATCCGTAAGGTCTTGTCTAGGTAATGTCTTTTGCTCACTCTCCTGCAGGCAGCAGTGCGGCTTGCCATCTGCAGGGGCTGGGAGCAAGGTTGACGGATTCAAAGTTGTGCATCATTCAATTGTCATATGAGGTTGGCTCAACAGTATAGTCATACAGGAAAGATGTCTAGCAGGAGAAAGATATGCTACTTTTTCTTGCAGTAAAATAATTGCGACTGCATGAGGCACTCTCAATATGAGAGGGTGGAATAACACTACTGAGGCCGAAGCCTGTACTGCCATTGCAGCTGCAACTACTGCTTGTACACAGTGGGGCAGGGACCGCGCCACTGGGTCTAACTGTGATGAATAGTAAGCTATGGGGCGTTCCTTGTCCCCATGTTGCTGTGTCAATACTGATGTCATATAACCCTGCTTACAGTCTACAGTTTGAAAAAATTGCTTATGATAGTTTGGTAATTTTAAAACTAAGGATGATGCTATCAGTTGTTTCAGCTTGCAGAAAGCTGCTTCTGCTTTTGGTGTCCATTGTAATAAATCCTGTGCTGCCATTGGCTTTTTGAATATCAAATTGGCCAGTGGAGCAGATTCCAAAGCATAATTTGGTATCTAGCTTTGACAAAAATTAGTAGTTTCCAGGAAGGACATTATTTTCTTTTTGGTAGTTGGTTTAGGTGCCTGTAATATTGCTGTTTTTTTATCTTTGTCTAATATTCTACCTTCCTTGGATATTACATATCCCAAGTACTTAACTTGTTTTCTCCAAAGTTGTAGTTTGTTCTTGTTTACTTTGTGACCTTGAGTAGCTAAAAACTGTAATAATGCTATAGTGTCCTCTTTGCATTCTTGCTGGGTGGGGGCTGCCAGCAGAATGTCGTCTACATAAAGTAAAATCTGACTTCCTCTCGGTGGGATAAATCCCGCCAGGTTGCTTGCCATTTCTTGTGCAAATATTGTTGGACTTTCACAATATCCCTGTGGTAATCTTGTATATGTATACCGCTTTCCCTGAAATGTAAATGCAAACCAATATTGGCTATCAAGGTGTATCGGTATCGAGAAAAATGCATTACTAATATCTACCACAGAAAAATATTTTTGCTGAGGCTTTAAATCATTCAGTAAGGTGTGTGGGTCTGGCACCGTCGGTGCCCTGGGTATAACTGCATTATTTACAGCTTGTAAATCTTGGACCATACGCCATTCCCCGTTTGCTTTTTTGACAGGAAATAAGGGTGTATTACATGGTGAATCAGGAGATTCTATTAAGACTCCTTCCTTAAGTAAGGCTGCTATTATAGGTTTGATTTTTATCTCTGCATCCTTTCTTAAGGGATTCTGTCTTTTCTGGGGCCTAAATGCTGACTTTGGCGTAATAGTAACTGGTCCTGCAGTTCGTATAAGTCCTACATCTGATTTTCCTGTTGACCAGAGAATGTCTGGTATGCTTTGCAAGGCTTTTTTCTCTTTTTTTAATAAGAGTAATACTCAGCTATTCTCACTAGCCTGTGAGTGCACAGCTGGGTGTGTCTGTGTTATCCAATTCAGTTTCTGTTTTTGTACTCCTTGTTCGGAGAGTTTAATTTTGTCTGCTTTTCCCACCTTGTGACTTTTTCACCTAAGTCTGCCCATTTCAAATTTCTATTTTTAGTTAAGCTAACATGTGGCAATCGATTAGATTTGTAAAGTGCTAAAAATTCCTGGGGCAATGAACAGCTTACTACACTGTTTCCTTCTGTGTCCCAGTACAAGTTTCGTAATACTAGTCTGTTCGCATGGTTCTGAAACAATTCCTGCTCATAATCTTTATCAGGTCCTGGTCTATTACAGTAATATAGAGTACAATGCAACAAATGCTGTTTGTCACTGTCGAGGGAGGGGGACTTACTGATGGCTATGTTCATCAGTTCTTCGGTTACTGCCCCTGGACCAGTCGTAACTAAGTCCTGGCTGTACCAATAATATGTCTCACCCTCCGGTTGCACTACAAAAGTATCCATTTGTCGCTGTGCTTCCATACCCTGCATGGATGGAACTACGGCTATGCCAAATGTCTGCATTAAGTCTCTACCCAAAAGGTTTACTGGGCATTTTGCAGAAACTACAATTTTACTTCTCTGGGTCATCCCTGATACGGGGTCTGTTATTGCTATGTCATGGGAGAGTGGCTCCCGATACAGCTGTCCATTAGCTGCCTTCACTAGTATATAATCTGGTGATTCTGAATCTTCCGGTAATTTGGAAGGGTGTATCAGGGTCCGTGAAGCCCCTGAGTCACACAAAAATTTGACTTCCCTCCCCTCTACCAGAAGCGTCACTTCCGGTTTTGTATCTGCTAAGTATAGCTCTAGGCTCAATAAGGCTAAGTCCAAGATTTCATTTTCTTCAATGTCTGCAAATTCATGTACATCCTCTACCCCTTCTGTCACATCCTCTACCCTTGCTATCACATTTGCACTTGTCCTTTCCTGTTTATTTTCATTCAGTGATTCCTGACTATCATATAGTCATTCCTTATCTTCCTTATTTTCTGTAGTCACCTTCTTATTTAGCCTGCAATTCCTTGCTAAATGTCCTTTTTTCCCACATTTAAAACATTCACCTTTTTTCTTTCTTTCTTTAAAATCTTTTGATCGCTTGTCAGATTGCTTATTTCCCTGGGTATTTTTCTTACCCTTTCTCCCAGTTTGTACTACAAATACTTCTGACCCATCTTCTGCCGAAAATACTTGAGTTTTCTTTTACTTTTTACTATTAAAATGTCTCTCTGCATGTCTAGAATATTCAAGTAATGGCTGCAGTCTACTTGTACGATGATCTACCAGGTGCTTTGTAATAAAGCTGCTAATGGGAGTTATACTACCCTTCAAGAATGCATTCTTTAGCTGTTGTTCATATGGGGAGTCTTGTGTCTGGTTTTCTGGTATCTGCATTCCGCAGTGGTTATTAAAACATTCTAACAGTCTAGCATAATATCTATCAACTGTTTCAACTTTTTGATGAATGCACTGATTAATGCAAGTCCAATCAGCCCTAGGCTTCCACTTTTCAGAGATTCGGTCTGTCAGACCTTTCACTCTGCCATCCAATTCTGCGTTAGTATGTGGGAGTGGTCTAAGCTGTGCGTCACGAGGATTCCAGTCGCCACTGATCATGTGCCAATCTGGACCTACAATTTGTCTAACTACTTTTTTTACTTCTCCATTCAAATGGTAACTTAATCTCATACCCTGTAAGTCTTCTAAAAATTTTCGAAAATTCACTTTCGGATGGGGAATTCCTTTTGTGGCTTTTCGGATATCTTCCGGTGTCCACGGTCTATAAACTAAAAGAGTCGGATCCTGTCCTGCCAGAGGATTTGGTACTTCTATGAGTGGACATATCTCTTCTTTACTTATAGCCTGTGATTTTCTAATTATTTCGCATAATTCAATCTCCCTCCTCAAGTCGCGTGTTCGAGACCTTGTCTCGATAGGATCCCTGACAAATGGTTTTGATGCTGTAGAAACAGCTGGATATAGCGGAGGTGGATCAGCTTGTCCACTCGCTTCATATTTTGGTAAGGGAAGCGGAGCGGGCGAAGGAGGGGCCGTTGCTATTACCAAGTTATTGTCTTCTTTGTCTAAGAACATCGTTTTTGAATTCTTTATTTTCTGTTCCCTGCGATTTGCTTCCTCAAGCCACCTATGTGCCTGAGGGACTCCTAATTGTCGTTGCTTTTTTAATTGACCTTTTGTGTCTGTTTTTAGTTGCCTGACCAGTTTAATAAGTGCGAGTTTATCTAAATTACCATCGAATTTATACTTATCAACCCATTTTGTATAATACTTAACATTGTCGGCATGCTGTAATTGCATATACGTCGCGTCTTCAGTTAGGGGCGGGTCTCGGGAGCTTTTCGTACACTGATTTCCCATTGTTGCCTTAGCTAAGCAGTAAATTGTTACGTAACCCGTTTTATCACATGGTACCACAGCTCTATACCTTTTCATAGTTTATCTAGAATAACTGCCTACCTATTCTGTTTCCCTGATCTATGACAAAAACAGTAACCCCTTTTTCTGTCCCTGATCTGCACAAACAGTTCTGTAATTAGTCCCTGATCTTAAAACAGAAATAAGGTAATTCCTCCTTACCTGACCCTCCGTGAGTAGATCCACCGGATCGTTGACTCGTCCTCCAATCCCAGATCAGAAACAGTGGCTGGCCTCTTTCGAACGACAATTCAGTCGGAGGTCTTTCAAAACAGAAGAGCCGATTTGGCCTCTTCTCCGTACGGATGCATGCCACCGGGCCCAATTCTGACCTAGGCCTAGAGCGAGAGGTACTTTCCGGTCCGAAGGACCAAACTGTCAAAGGAAAAATATACTTTAAAAATTATCAAAACACGGTAGGTTCAGGTTAAGGCACTTTAATCTTGCAGCAAGAAGACAAAAACGTGCTAATACAGAGTTTGTCTAACCAGAAACAGGAAATACTTTCATTTTTATACGTTCTCTAACTTGTCATGGCCTACCAAGCTGACGTAACAGATTACCACCTTTCTCATCATCTGTTGACCATCATTCCCATGAATTTCTGCTGATTTATCAATTTTTATGTGAAACTTCCTGAGGAAAACAACATGACCTTGATTACTCCCAGTTAGATACATGTTATGTTACCATTCAAGGTACTATGGCTAATTCAAGCACAATGCTAGCAGTTCATTTCTCTAATAATCCTTTGTCTACTTTATCTCTAAGTTACTGCAGCTGCACATGTTCTCATGCTTCGAACAGAGCTGATTGTCTAAAATCATTACATTTACAGAATATAGTATTGTTCATTCATTCGTTCCTGACCTAGCAGATAAGCACCTGCTTCTCAAGTACATTTCCAAAAGGCATAAACATGAATATTGCTGTGCTAGCAGTTACTAGGTCAGAGGGCAACTTGCAAGTTTCAGAAAGCATACTACAGTTTTCAAAAAGCATCTTTTTCAGTCTCATATGAAACTCAATTTATATATAACAGTGCATGAAAAATAGAATGAAAAGCGTATTAAATCATTTGATTATTAATTGGCATTAAGCATACACACATTGATACATATTTTTCTAACAAAGTGTCATTATCTTAAGAAGTTATTTCCCACCTGTTATGTGTAACAGCATTTTTAAATGTGTAATTTCAGCTTTTCTGTTACATATATACACTAATGTTTGGCAGGTTGATCTTTTATACATTTGTTTCCTGTCATATCCATTTAAACCTATGTCACATCTTACAAAACATTTTAGTTAAAACCTTCAAACAAAAAAACACATACCTAGAACACCCCTAAACCTATTAACTTAATACTAACACACAGAAACTTTGTACATCTTCAGATATTGAGGTTTAATCCTCCTAATAGGAACAATTGTCCCAGACTGACAACCACACTCGCAGACTTGGATTAACCTATAAAAGGCAAGGTACACCCTGTGCTTCTACTTCCACTGAGTGCTGTCTGTTTTTGTCTTATCTTTTTATTCCTCTACCAGATTAGAAAAGCACTTGAATGCTTTCAGAAAACATGATCTCCTAGCCATTGAAAGAAAGCCAGTGATAGAAAGAAGTACCATTACCCCTTATCAGATTGCCTCGATAGAGACATGAGAACCAGATACAGATTTGCCTGTACTATAAGCATTTGTTTATCTGCCATCCAGTTTCTGCAAAAAGAATAAATAGTCTCACCAAAATGCAGGTAAACAGTAATTTAAGAAGAAATGGCAAGGGGGTTCCAGAAAGAAGCATTGAACCTCTCAAAAACAGGGACATTGCAACAAGGCTGAATGATTATTCAAGAGACTTTGTGACCCCTCTCCCACCCTGGCCCCTTTTTCTTCCAGAACGTCTGAATCTAATTTTTTTCTTTGGCAACGGATAGTTTCAAACAAATGGGTTTTGAAGATTATTCATCAAGATTACAGATGGCAGTGGGAGGAAATTGCGTCTTTCCAGAGTAGTCATTCCTGATCCTGCAGATTAGACTTTTGTTTCCACCTTTCTTCATTACTTGCTGTCCCAGGGAGTAATGGAACCAGTTCCTCCTTCCAAGGTGGAGAAGGGTTTTTATTCAAGGAAGTTCTTAGTACCAAAGAAAGAACATGCTTAGAGTCAAGTTTTGAATACTTTCCTAAATTTGCATGTGATAGTGCCCAGATTCAAAATGATGTCACTTCACATCCTGTTACCTCTTCCTCTTCAACGTTTTCTAGTAACACATGACTTAAAAGATGCTTCTCACAGCCCTATTCATCCAGACTTCTTTCATTTCTTAAGATTTTGTGTCTGGATCACATTATCAGTTCTCTGCCTTACCCTTAGGACTATCCAGTGCACCAAGACTGTTCACAAAGTGTCTATCTCTTCTTACAGCTCATTGCAGGCTACAGGGTACCCACATTTTTCCATGTTTAAATAACTTGCTTTTCTTTGCAGTGTATTGTTCAAAGTGTCAAAAGTCTGTCTCTTGAGTGAAAGATCTCTTATCGAAGTTGGGATTACAGGGAAACATTCAAAAATCTGTCTTTACTCCTTCACACAGGATTATTTTCCTAGGATGTCAGCTAGACACCTGAGTTCAAAGAGCTTTTCTTCCACAGGAAAAATAGATCTGTGTCAAGATGTATTTCTAAGGTTTTCCACTCAAACATTAGTCAGTGTGAGAGAGTACCTCAAGATTTGGGGTTTCATAGCTTATACGATGTTCATGATACCCCTGGCAAGAAAAATGCAGTGGTATCTGAAGTCTATCCTGTCCTAGGACCAGCACCCTTTGTCTTTTCATGTCCTAGTGCTGGAGTTTGTCAGAGAAGTCGTTTGGTAGAGAAAACATATGTCCTTAAGTCCAGGTCTACCCTTCTCCCTTCTTACTCCAAAGCAGTCAATCACTACAGATGTTGCAGACTTTGCTTGGGGACTAGTTTTAGGAGGGAGAAAAGTGTGGAGGTGGTGGAATATCAAGGACAGGCCCAAGCACATAAATATCAGTGAGATGCATGCCCTGCTCAAGGCACTCAACTCTCTGAATCATCTATGACTTCCTTGACCTCTTCAAGTTGTTACAGACAATACTACAGTCATGTGATACATCAGCAAGCAGGGGGAACCAGGTTGTCGACTAAGCATGTTAGCTTGTGATTTAGCTTCACAGCACAGTCTCACTGCACATGCATCCTACATTCTCTGAGTAAAACTGTGAGGTAGACGGGCTGAGCAGTACCAGGGCAGACTCTCAGTAATGAAAACTAGATCAGGGAGTCTTCCATGATTTTATCCACCAGTGGGAACTCCTTAGTAGACCTCTTTGCCTCCTGTCTGAACAATCAACTGCCAAGTTTTTGTTACAAATACAAGAAGGCCTAGAAGACTGATGCATGTCCAAGGAAAAGAAAATGTATGTTCCTGTGTGCTTTTCTACCCTTTCCATTAATATCCAGGGTAATTATGAAGATTCAGAAGGAATCCCCCAAGATCATTGTGGTGACTACCTTCTAGCCCAGGCAACCATGGTTTCCCTTCTTTTCGAAATGGCCAGGAGCACTTACCACAAGCTTCCTCACTGAATGAATCTACGCACACAAGAACATTGGTGTTTGACACACCCTAACATCAGTCAACTTCAGTTAACTGCCTGGATGATAGGATCTTAATTCCTTTTAGGCATCTATTTACTGAAGTCATTCAGCAGGTACTAATAGAGGCAAGAAAACCTCCTACTAGAAAATCACATATTAGCAAATAGAAAGGTTTTCTAGTTGGTGTCAGCAACATAACCAGCACCCATTCAGGGCTAGTTGTTCTCTGGTTTTACAATATTTGTCTGAATTACTTGTGATGCCCATGCACTGGCCCAGTAATCAAGGAGCCTCAATCCTCTCCACTAGCACCAGTGAGGGGCGTCCACATTGGGAGGATAACAAGTACACACATAGTAAAGTACAATTTCCCTTAAGAGCACACAGAGATCACAGTCAGTCTGGGGCTGGTTTCTCCCTTTCTTTCCAGATCCCTAATAAGACTCCCCACTGGCACAGCTATAGGGTACAGATCTCAGCCGAGTGGTAAAGCCAAAACGTCCAGCACCCTGTCTGTCCAACCAGTGCTTCGTGTCCCAGCCCAAGTAGCTGACACACACTTTGAGATATGAATTATGTACACACACACAGACACTCCGGGGGAAGGCTGGCACAGGTTCCCCAGCTCTGCCCCCTTCTGCCCAGACTATAAGGTAGCACCGACTGCCACCAACCACCCTTATCAGCTACTGTAAAGGCCCTTACCAAAGAGTGTCCAATTCTGCTGTGCAATGTTATTATCCAATTGGTAAGTGTGACTAACACTTGAAGGCTATTTAGGAGTGGCCTATACAATGTCACCAAATACATGCAAGTACTCTTAAGAGCTTAAATATCTCTATATACAAACCTGCCACAGTTAAAAAGTTTAAAATATTTAATAATAAATAATAAAAACACAAGACACTACTTGTCAATTCAACACAGTGATAACAGAGAGTTAAGAAATCACAGGAAAATACTTTAAAACAATATTGTAGGACAGTCTGACATAAATATAGAAAACAGCTAGACTAATCTGGCTATATTTCTATCTATCTCTAAGAAAAATACTAAGATCTAAATAACTTTACTTACAGAGCAAGGCACAGTGCTGGTGAGTTGTTAACAGGTCTGAAGACAAATACAAAATGCTAACCTTACTTTCTGAGATAGCCCTTAAATTGGTAATACACATTACTGCTAAGTCATTTCAGATTACATAATTACGTTCCCAGGCTTGCAGAACTTAAAGTTTAACATTTCTTTTTGTAATCTGCACCTGCCAGGAAGTCACAGCAATAAAAGACACTTTACATGTGAAACCTAGTAATTATCTTTGCCTTAAAACAATAGAAAGAATTTTTAGCCGTAGATATCCTGTCTCTGAGCTTGACATCAAACAGTTGTAAAATCCTTTACTTATCAGCTTTCTTACAGCAAGGTGCACTAGTGTTACATTTTTGAAGCTCAGAACATAACACCGTTTTCTTACATCTGTGAAACAAGCCTGTGATCATATTAATATTTACAAGGGCATAGAATTGTTTACAGAATTATATCTAGCTAGGCCGGCAGCCCCCCAGTTTTTCATATTACTATCCTGTGGCCTTTCTTATTCCTCGCTCAGGGTTCATTTGTCTGCCATTTTAGCATGTCTGCTCATGGATCCTCCTGTTTCATTGCTGCCTCATGTTAAAATGTTTTTGAAAGAGATTTTGCAAAAGAGGCCTCCAAGCAAACCAAGGGCCCCTCATTGGGATTTTAATTTTGGGAAGCAAAAACTTGTTCCATTTGAACCAGCTAACCTAGCTGACTTAAGGTTCTTAACATGGAAGACAGTTTTACTGGTTGCTCTGACCTTTGCAAGAATATCTGAGTTGCAAGCTTTTTATGGTGAGTCAATCCTATGTCATTTTCCTCAGGAACAGTATTTCTTTGAGAACTAATGCTTCTTGTATGCCTAAAGGGGTATCCAAATATATTTTAAGCCAAACTATCCATTTCCGTGTTTTCTTTCCTGAGCCGAAAAATGAGGGCGAGGATACACCATACCTTGGATTTCCACAGACAGTTCAGGTATCTTTTACAGAACTAAATCTTTTAGATCTTTGGATTAATTGTTCCTTTCTTGTAAAAGTAAGAACAGATAACCTGAGTCAAAACAGACTATTTCCAAGTGATTGTCAGAAACTATTAATGTGAAGTTGTTCAATCTCACCGTTCATTCTTACACATGGGTTCGGAGCTGATCCCTCGGCTCCGAGTCAGCCGCTTTCACAAGCTCCAGGTTTTAGAGTAGCGCAAGGCCAAGTCCCTATCCCATGATGCTCTATGCCTCACCTCAGATCTAGTTTGCCACTGCAACAGATCGAAGGTAGAGAGTGGAGCTCGGGCCAGTATTACTATTTTCAATTTTTTATTAGATAGTTTACTTAGATTTTTTCACATATATCTGTGTGTTTCTTGGCTAGTTAGCCTTAGTTTTTGTTTAGGCATAGGTAGAGAGTGGAGCTCGGGCCAGTATTACTATTTTCAATTTTTTATTAGATAGTTTACTTAGATTTTTTCACATATATCTGTGTGTTTCTTGGCTAGTTAGCCTTAGTTTTTGTTTAGGCATTGTCCTTATTCTCCTTTGACGAGTTTCGTCTTTATAGAGCGGCTGCTCTTAGGCCCTTCTTGGCCGTTTTTGGGTTTCTTCCTTATCATGCTTTAAAAAAAGTTTAAAAAGTTTTACAGTTTAAAAGTTTAGAAGTTTTAAAGTTTAAAATTTTTGAAGAGTTTAGGTTGATAGTTATAGCGTTTCTTAGTGTGTGTGTGTGTGTGTGTGTGTGTGTGTGTGTGTGTGTGTGTTTAATAGTTTTCAACTTTTTGGATTGGTCTCTGTTTGTCTAGAGGGGTGTTCTGTCTAGACAGTTTATATATAGATAACTTAGACATATACTGTATGTTTCTTTGGATTATTGCGGATAAAGAAAAAGAGAAACAAAAGTCTGGATTTAAGAAGTGCCCTAAGTGTGGGCAGAAAATGTCAGTCACAGATCTGCATGTCAGTTGTGTGTACTGTTTGGGAGCAGTCCATTTCCAGGAGGAATGCTCCATTTGCCATTCTTTTAACAGCAGGGTCTTGCTGGAGCGCAGGAGAAAACTGGTAGAAAGGGGTTTGCTAAAGCCAGATTTACAAGAATCGCTGGACAAGGCCAACCAGACTTCAAAATCTTCGAAGGGATCGAAATCTTCGAAAGCTTGACACTTGCTGAGAAGGTGCGGTCACCAGTTCTGCTGTCCTCGGAACTGAGCACCAAGCTTGTTTTTCGGAGCCGGTCCCCGGTATTGGAACCGGTCTCCGAAACTTTGAAATCATCCATTTTACAGTCGGTGGCTTCATCGTTCCCTTCAACTCGTTCTTCGAGGAGCCTCTCCGATGTGGATGTGGACTGAGTGGTACAGAGGCTTCTCGAGAATCCGGCACTAGCTAAATTATTGGTTTCGGCCCAACCGGTTCAGAGCCGAAGACTGTTTTGCCTACTGTGTCTACTCCTCCTCTGAGCCGAGCCGGGCCGGGGGAGATGGAACTGATTATTGTGGAACCTTCAGAGCCGAGGCCGGTTCCAGTGCCATCGGCTCCATCAACTCAGACTACTTCTGTGCCGTTTGAGGAATCTGGGAGCCGACACTCTCTGGTCGGCTCCGGGGGGGAGTCGAACCGATGGGTCGGTTCCGATCCTTCCGCTCGGTGCTTCGGCACAGATGAGCTTGGCTCCTTCCTCTGGGTCGGTGCCCACTGTGTCGGCGCCAGGGAGGATGCCATTTTCTTCGGAACCGGCTACTTCCTCATGTCAGAGCAGTAGAGCCTTTGATGCCATGAGGAGAGTTATGTCTTCCAAGACTCCCACTTCATCAGGGCCTTCCTCCTCCTCCCCAGAAGTGCCGCTTTCTACCTCTACATCACAGGTCCCTGTAAAGCGTCGAGACCCAGAGCCTCAGGTAGCCCCATTGGGTGACCCATGTTCTACTGAGACTTCACCAGAAGCTCCCACTGATGAGGTTCCCAGAAGAAGCTTTGCAAGAGGAGACATTTAGACTCCCCACAGGAGTCTGTCACATAAGACACCAACTTAGAGGAGTCAGAATGGTCCCCACGGTCCCCCTCGGAGGATATCTCCTTTGCTGATATCCTTGAAGTCCTGAAACAGACAGACTGGCAATCCGTTAGCCCTACTGATGATGAGTAGGTGCTTCTGATGGCTTTTTGGGTCTCAACCCTCCACCTCCTAGGTGACTCCACCCTTCGATGAACTAATGGAGTTGGTTGCTCGAAGGGCGTGGGAGTCTCTTGATACTGTGGAATCTGTCCCTCGGAGGCCCAACAAGTTTATTACATTGCCACAAGACAAAATGTTCCTTACCAAGGGAGTGCCAGTTGATGCCATGGTGGTGGTGGCGGCCACCAAGAAAGAAATGTCTGAAACCTCTTCTACTGTCCATCCTCCTAATAGAGATTCCAGGATTATGGACAGATATGGGAAATGCATTATTAGTTCAGTGACTTTTGCTATGCGATTGCTCAACTATTTGACACATTTTACCCGTCTTCAAAGAGATCTCCTAAAAGAGCTTGGAGATTTTCTACAGAGTATTACAGCTGAAGGCATTCCTGATAAGGTGACATCCCAGCTCAATACCCTTAATTCCATAGTTAACTCGTCCATGCGGCTCATTTCATATGCAGCCAATGGTTCAAGTCGGGCAGTGGGTTCAGCAATAACTCTTCGGAGACATTCCTGGAAGCGCTTATGCTCCTTTGCGGTAGCCTTCAAGTCTTCTTTCGTTAATACCCCATTTGATGGCTCGTTTCTTTTCGGGCCTAAAATCAAGGAGACCCTCACTAGGTGTGAACAAGATGGAAAGACTGTATTTGCCGTAGGAGTCTGTTTTTCCACCCCTACTAGACCTTACCCCAAAGGGCAAAAGGGAGGAAAAATGTGGTTCCGGAAGTCCCAAGGAGCTTTTCAGAACGCACATAGTGAACCCCCCTCCAGGGGCAGAGGAGGTGGCAATAATGGAAGATGCCGCCCAGGTGGTAGAGGGGGTCCGCAAAACCAGGGCGATGGGGATCAGTTCTTTGGCAAGCCCTACCAGCGCTCCTGAAAGGAGGCCCGATTGTCCTACTCTGGAGACAGTAGGGGTCGCTTGTCTTTGTATCCAGATGCCTGGCTAGAAATTACAAAAGATTCTTGGGTACAAAGAATTGTTACCAGAGGTTATGTCATTCTGTTCTCAGAACCCGTCCTGTACGAAAGAAAATCCCAGATGTTCCACCCAGTCGCAGGGATCAAGCAGCCATAGATATTCAAAGGCTGCAGGAAAAGAGAGTCATCCAGCCAGTCCCAGCAGACCAAATAGGATCCGGAACCTACTCCAGATTCTTTTTAGTTCCAAAGAAAACAGGGGACTGGAAGACCATCTTGGACCTCAACAGGCTCAACACCTTTGTAAAGGAGAAGTTCCGGATGGTCACGCTTCAGTCGATTCTTCAGTTTCTAGGATCGAGAGATTGGATGTCCGCTATAGATCTCAAGGATGCGTACTATCATATCAAAATGGCCAGACTATCCAGAGATCGCTTGTGTTTCCAGCTGGGAGCCAGTCAATATCAGTTCCGAGCACTGCCCTTTGGTCTCACCACAGCCCCCAGAATGTTTAACAAATGCATGGCAGTGGTTACGGCTCACCTGAGGCATCTAGGATTCAGAGTGTTTCCGTATCTGGACAACTGGCTCCTCTCCGCCACCTCTAGGCATCAACTACTTCAATCCAGGGATCACACTCTCCATCTGTGCTCTCAGTTAGGAATAACTGTAAATTTCGACAAGTCTGCATTATCACATCGCAGCGTATCTCCTTTGTTGGAGCAGACTTAGATACCACCACCGCCATGGTAAAATTTCCACTGGACAGAATAGTCACACTTAGACAACAGGTATCAGACATTCTGATGAGCAAAAAAGTACCAGCGTGTTGAAACTACTAGGTACTATGGCAGCAACGCTCATAGCAGTTCCTCTGGGACGTATGCACATGAGAATACTTCAGTGGTTACTCTTCACCCAGTGGTCTTACCAACAACTTCCGATGTCATTCTTGATAATGATTACAGATTCATGCAGAAAGGATCTTCAGTGGTGGTTGACCAGCCATCATGTAACAGTAGGTCACCCATTTGTTCTTCCCTCGCCATGCCACTGTGACCACGGACACTTCTCTGATATGGTGGGGGGGGGGGCTTTTTCAGGGAAGAATAGCCAAAGGCACCTGGTCAGAGACATAGTTGCAGTTGCACATCAGTGTTCTGGAGATGAGAGTGGTACTTCTGGCATTGCAGTATTTCCGTGACTCTCTCCCTCTGGGAACAATTGTGATTCAGACCGACAACATGTCAGTGGCCTGGTATATCAACAAGCAAGGGGGAACAAGTCTTACCCCTTATGTCGAGAGGCCCTGAGAGTTTGGCAGTGAGCTGTATCCACTGGGCACTTTCTGATAGCAATGCACATCCCAGGGAAATCCAACGTGATCGTGGACAAACTGAGCAGAGCCATTCTGATGCCGCACAGTTGGTCCCTCAAAGATGAAGTTGCAGAGATAATTTTCCACAGATGGAGCCAGCCTCGCTGTGATCTGTTTGCATCCCCTAGGAATGCCAAATGTAGAAGCTACTTTGCCCTGAATCCCCCACCAGAGGAGAACCCAAGGGATTCACTTGTACACGCTTGGACCCTGGGACTCCTATATGCTTTTCCACCAATTCCCCTGATTCCAAAATTTTTGCAGAAAGCCAAAGCCCTGGGGAGGACTGTAATTCTAATAGCCCCGTTTTGGCCTCGACAGATTTGGTTCCCCTTCCTTCGACTCTACCAACTAGAGGAACCTTGGATTCTGGACCCAGTTCCAGAAGGTGCTGCAGCTGCCACCATACGAGTTCAGTTGGCTGCAATTTCAAATTTTCACCTCGGATCGGAAGTGTCTAATCTAATGTCTCACAGATTATGTAGTGCCTTCTTAAAAGGTACCATACATGTTAGACCGCCAGTTAGACAGCCTTTTACTCCCTGGAATCTGAATTTTGTTTTATCAAGGATTATTCTTCCTCCATTTGAGCCTGCATCATCCTGCCAACTAAAATTTCTGTCTTGGAAAACCATCTTCTTGGTAGCCATTACATCAGCACGTAGAGTGTCCGAACTTCAGGCCGTATCTATCAAATCCCCATATTTGATTTTTCACCCCAACAGAGTGTCACTGAGGACTAACCCTTCCTTCCTTCCAAAGGTATGTTTGGAGGCTAATCTGAACCAAACTATTGAACTCCCAACTTTCTTCAGTAACTATTCCAACAAGTTGGAGTATATGTTGAATAAACTTGATGTTCACAGTCAATTTAGATTCTATTTGGATAGAACAAAAGAATATAGAAAATCAGAACAACTTTTTGTTTCTCATGCTGACACCAAGAAAGGGCTACCAGTATCAAAAGTTACTCTTTCCAAATGGTTGACTGATTGCATAAAATTCACATATTCCTCCGTGACTCAACCGTTAGAACATAGCATGAAAGCGCATTCCACTAGGGCTGTTTCTAATTCTTCAGCTTATATGGCTAGGCTGCCTTTGGACACTATGTGCAGCTGCCACTTGGTCTAAGCCTCATACCTTCATTACACATCACAAAGTAGATAGGGCCTCCAGGGACAGGGCTTCCTTTGGTTCCACTGTCCTCAGGAATATACTCCCGTGAGCCACCCAGGATAAATGGTGCTTGGGACGCTGCCCATGTGTAAGAATGAACGGCAAGATTGAACAACTTCACATAAAGAAGTTATGTACTTACCACAGCATTCCATGTGAGTTGTTCATCTCGCCTTCATTCTTACATTCCCACCCGCCTTCCCCCTCCAAGCTTATCGAAGAACGACTAAGAGTTTTTGCGGTCTGGTGGGTCTTGTTCTATGGTTTCTTACTCCGGCTGGAGTAATGTTTGTGTTTATTATGTTATACATGTAGGGATCAGCAAACTAGATATGAGGTGAGGCAGAGAGCATCATGGGATAGGGACTTGGCCTCGAGCTACTCTAAAACTTTGAGCTTGTGAAAGCGTCCGACTCGGAGCCAAGGGATTGGCTTTGAACCCATGTGTAAGAATGAAGGTGAGATGAACAACCCACATGGAATGTTATGGTAAGTACATAACTTCTTTTTTTTTTTTTTGTTATAGTCACCGTAAAACTATTCCAGGCATTGTTAAGGGTCACTCTTCCAGGGCCTTCTCTTCATCTATGGCTTTTTGGAAACAGTTGTATACTAGATATGTCTAGAAGTCACTACTTGGTCCTTTGTGCATTCTTTTACAAAGCACTATAGGATTAATTTCTTCTCTTGGTCCAGGCCAGGCTTTGATAAGACCATTCTCCAGGGGTTCCTGGACTTCTCTCTTTACACCTCAGAAGTGTAGTAAGCTACGGTAATCTACCTGTATAGCTAAGGCTACTGCAGCAGTGATCAGTATGATGAAGACACTGTAGTTGTATAAGTAAGCTTACAGTAATGATGGATGTTCTAATGATCACTGCTGCAGTAGCTGCTCCCTCCCCTCACCCCCCTTGTTTTTTTTTTTTGCTGTGTTTTTTAATGCCAAAGTGTTGACATTTATTTTTGTTCCTAGGATTGACCTTTCAGAGCTCGGCCTCCCTCTTTCTTTTGGTAGGAAAGATCTGAAGGGCTTGGCACCCCAGCTTGTCTTTTACCCAACTCATTTCGAACTGCTTGACAGGTTAATTGCGTGAAAGGTGCCCTGAAGTTTTGGAAATTATCTGGCTGTTATATCCCTGGCAGGATATAACCCATATAGCTAAGGCTACAGTAGCAGTGATCATTCAAACATCTGCTGTTAGTATAAGTTTTCTCACACAACTGTACTTTCTGTGCTTTAAAATAACTTTCACAAGTAAGTTAATCCTTGTAAATGACCTAACTTTCATCTTCATATTGATTACTTTTAGTAGGTGGTTTAGTACAACTACATACATTGTGAAAGGTTTTGAATGTAGATGTATGCCGATGATGGGTCTTATATTAGGTAGGTGAAGGAAGTTAATTCGTTTGTAAGAATGAAATATCAAGCTTGTGTGTCGCCAAGATTTTTGGAATTGTACACCAGCTTGTACACCAAAGTTTGTCACCTTCCAGAATGTACCCCTTCCCCTAAGTATATAAACCACCTTACCACTCCGTATAGTGCATGTTTGTGGTGAGAGTACTTTTTCAGTGTTGCTAAATATATGAAATAGTTCACCAAACAATTAAAAACAAAAAGCAAATTATGAATCTGATATAAGTGGTTTTCACTCAGCAATCATAGCCTCATTAGCTCAGTCAATATTGAGAAAATAGAGTACACTCTTTGACCCACTTGGAGCACATCTTGTGGTAGTAGGTAAACAATAGTGCTAGTCATATAGAGCAGTTTATTTGTGTGTATCTCACTGTGTCACATTAATGAGTTCTATGATATGATTTTTCCACAGTACTGAATAGCTATTCATTTTTCTTTGTAAGGATCTCACCACAAAATGTAGTGAAGAGGAAAAATCGCTGAGTGCCGAAACCTTCTCTAAAGTATCACTGACAAATTTACGGAGGTCAGCAGTTCCTGATCTAGCTTCCGATTTGGGGATGAACATATTTAAAAAGGTAGGAAACAGAAAACAGATGTTCTACTGTTAATTTTTTTTTCACAGCAGTATAAGTTATTGAGCTTACATGTAAAGTTCTATACTGTTTTAATAAAACTGATTGCTTGCATCAGCTAATTATCAATACATTCATTTTGAGAAAAGGAATACAGATACATTTAAACTGCATTCTCAGTGCTGACTACATAGTAGAGTGTGAAATTAAACTAGACAGTTTGTGATTTTAGAGAAAATGCATAAACCATGTAGAAAGTACCAGTGATACAGCAGCGATTATATTGCCTTTTAAAATTACTGTTTTGACCTTATAAAAATAGCTTAACTGAGTATAAGCTACTCTACTGTGTAATGGAAGTTTTTTTTTGTAATGTTCTGATATTCAGGTTTACTTTTCTAGTGTAGTTAGTAAATATTCAGTAGAAGAAACGCTGAAGCTGTTATGTGTGCTCTTCATTTATTTATTTTATTGTTTTTAAATAAAGGCTCTTGACATTTGAGTTTCCTGTATTCTGACAGAAGGTTAGGGGCATTACAGTGGTGCAGTGGTTAGTGTTGCTGGCTCACAGAACTTAATTCTTTGGTTTAGTTCCTGCACGCTGGAGTCCTCTTCAGAGTTTGCATGTGATTTACTTTCCCGTCCGTATTTCAAAGACACACATGTAGGTCAGTTGGTGATTTTTTTTCTGATATTCACCACATGTAATGGTACTTTAAACCTCTACCTCTCAATAGGTTTGCCTACCTTTTGTTCCAGTGCTTACCTTATTGACCTTTAGGTATATTTTTTGTTCCTGTCCTGATACCCTTTCCCCTTCACTTTCTTAAATGGCTGTTCTTCTAAAATCTTCCTTTTTCTCCAAACTCCAAATTGACTTGTTATCTAAGATGTGCTGTGGTGTTTCACCTCCTGACATGTTTCCCTCTGGTGGCAATATTAATTTTTCACAAAGGTATTTTGAATCTTCCTTTGAATTGCATAGCTCAGTAGCAGTTCGTACTTAGCTTAGTTCAAGTATATAATTCTGCTTTTATTGTATAGAGTGTTTATCATTTACTGTTGATTTTGTACAACAAAATCTTTTGTAGTAACAGTGGTAGTAGATCTGCATTAGGGCATTGCTCCTTGCTTTATGTGATTAGTTCAAGTCTTGCTGTTTTTTTCCTTATAGTATAAATGGATTTTTGGCTGAAAAAATGGACCCATGTGGTCTATTCCACTTACCTGCCTATAAGTAAATACATTAAGTTAATAAATAAAATCATAATAAATGAAAAAAATAACTCTATGCTGATTAGGAAACTGTAGTATTAAAACTGTTAAACATATATTTGTGTGCCAGAAGTGTTTGGAAAGGTATGTCAGAATCCAGGCTACTATATGGAATTTGTTTTTTAAGTTGGGATTTTAGCCCTCTTGAGATTTTTGCATATGAAAGATTACCTTAAGCCCTATTTATTTTTGATCAGTGGTGTTCAGAAGTAATCACTGTCAACCTTATGTTTGTTTTGTGGTTTAAAATCTTATTTATAGTCCATTTTAATCATTAAATCATTCTTTAATTATTAAGGATCTTCACTAATTTACAAGTGCTCCATCACAATTTTTTAGGTACTTGCTAATGTTATTTTTTGCTATGGCTGTATTACCATTTTACATTAGGTTAAATTTTAAACCTTGCTTAAATAAGTTGGTCTTTATTATTAAATACTGCTTGTGGTCACACCTTTATAATTTTCTCTTGATTTGATCATATGGGATTCCAGAAATTGTTGCCTGGATGCCTGCAAAAAGAAAAGTTTGAGAACCTGAGAGAGAGAGAAAATCAAACAGAAAAGGAGATGAGAAAACTTTGGCAGGTAGAATCATTGCAGCTGTTCATCTAAAAGCAGTTCAAGTTTCAACTTTAGCATATTAGATGTCTTTCAATAATTTGGAGAAAA
The DNA here is from genome assembly GCF_019279795.1 of Protopterus annectens. Lineage (NCBI taxonomy): Eukaryota > Metazoa > Chordata > Ceratodontiformes > Protopteridae > Protopterus > Protopterus annectens. The sequence continues at coordinate 36,240,306 of NC_056728.1, read as the reverse complement.
GATAAACCATATGTACTCTGGGGCATTTTAAAATGAGACTGAAGGAATATATCTACTCAAATAACAAAAGGTCCGAAAAATTGAGTAAGCTTTAACTATTTATACGAACTGATAACACTGTTAAAATCAGAGGTTGAAATGAAGAAAAGGCTGGTTGAGTATGAGGCTTCTCAAGAAGAGCTTTTTCAAAAATGGTAGATTATGGAGTGTTTGTCTGTACTAGCTAAGAGAATGGCAAATGTGTTGCCAAAAATCGATAGATATGTATCGTGTGTTTTTTGTGGAACGGAGTGAAGGGGAAGCAGATGTTTGATATTAATAAAACAATGATCCAGAGGGAGGCATAATATTAAAAAATACCACCATTGTATGGTCTTGATACAGACAAGGATTCAGTAGAATCAACTGGGATGTTATGAGTAGGACAGTGGAATTGTTTACATACTGTGACAGAATAATATGATTAATTATGAGGATATATGAAGGGTCGTAGGAAGAATTAAGATTTGAGGGTTCCTCACCTCCAAGCTGTTTTGTACAGAGAAACCAGGCAGGGATGTCCTCTTTCCCTTTTGTTATTTGCTTTTTATTTAGAACCATTAGCAAAGAAAGTAAGAGACCCACAAATTAAAGGATATAACTAGTATGGTAATCAAGAAAAGTTAGCTGTATTTGTAGATGTGTTGTACTTGATAAGTCCAGAAAAAGGACATTTCTATGTTTTGGAATATTTTTAAACACCTTTATTAAAATATCACTTAAGACACAAGCACACATGCATTAATAGAAAGCAAACCATATTAACATTATTTTCATTCTCATACATTATACATTACATACGTTTTCTTTCTTTACAAGTCTCACTCCTCCTCAACATTATTTGCATGTATTGTTTCCACAAACTCCCATTTATTTCTATGTAATTTGTTTCTTCCCGTTTCTAAAGATCTCAATCCATTTTTTTTGTTTACAACATCCAAAATTTCAAATGCACTTGGTTTAGATTTTTTTTCCATTTTGTAGTAATTGTGTTTTTGGCAGCCAGTAGTAAGGCCTTATTAAGTTTAATTCTGTCTAGACAATTCAGATCTCGTGTCTTCATCTCAAAGTATCATTTCCTTAGTTACAGCCATCCGTTCTGCCAATATTTCTGACATAGTACTGTGTAGGGAATTTTTAAAATCTGCCAGCTCATTACTTTCCCAAAAACATGCTCCCAGTGTCCTTTTTTCTTCCCCATTATACCTCCACCGTTTGCTATTTACCTGAGGAAAAAAAAAAAAGTGAATTTGCTTGAAGTATAAAAATACCTATGCAAACATTTCCAAGCAAAAATCCTAAACCTTCTGGACTTCATTGAATACTTGGGAGCCATGCATATGTCATTCTGTTGTTCCCTTGTAAATTCCTTTTCTAGTCTCTCCTCCCAATCCTTTATAACCTCCTCATATTCATTATTACAGTCATTGTGCAATATTTCATATGCCGTAGTAATTATCCCGTTTTTCACAGCAGCTTCTGTTCTGGGTTCAACAAAAATCTTCTTTTTAAACAGCTTTATTAAATCCCATTTTAAACAGTGATATAGATACAAGTATATGTTAAAAGAAGGAAAACAAACCATAGTAACATTTTCATGCAGTATACATATGTTTTTTTCAGCAATTGTCATTCATGTCTGTTTTTGACTGATTCAAGCTTTGGGTGTCTGACCTTGGCGCCTTTCAAAAACTTTGGATCCAAGGCTCTGACTCCTCCCCTATGCATAATTCCCTGTGTTCCCCCAAAATGCCTCAGATCTCATTTGCTGCTTGAGCCAGAAAGAAGGGCTCTGACTTTTTAGGGGATAACTGATTCATTGGTTGTGTTTTTTGAGTTATCCTTGTTGCTGATTTTCTTAGCTAGCTAGTTCCCTTCTTATATTTCTTTTCATTCCTTCCCAATTAAAAAAAGGACTTTTTGTGATCATTATTGCTATTACTGTTACTATTACTGTTATCATTGTTGTGTTTTCTAGTATTTCTTTTCTTGTTTTGAATGTCTAGGTAGTAGGGTTTATTTAGCCTGTGTTTGCTTAGTCAATGCTGGTTTCCTGCCATGTTTTCTTTTGTCTGACAAGGTTGTTGATTTTAAGAATATTTCAGCCTGTGGCCACAAAATCCTACCACAGAACCCTCATTCTTTCTGTGTCTGCTGCCTGGGATGGCAAACCTAGGTACTAACTGTGAGATGTGTGCCTGTTTTGGTGCCAGAGCACTTCAGAAGCATAGGGACAAGTTAGTTCTAAAGGGCCTACTTCCCACCCAAGTGGGAACTTCGGCTCCTCCTCCTTTTTCAAAGACTCCTCCTCTAGTTGAGAACTGAGAAATCCAAGGCATCTAAAAGAAAGGAGAAAGACAAAATCGGGGAAAAAGAGTGAAGGAGATGGAAAAAGTGGAGAAATCTAGAAAGCAGTCACTGGACCCTACAACATTTTTGGGTCCGCTGCCAAAAACACCTAAGTGTTTGGATCCAGAAGGTCCATTCTCGGATGCCTCTTCCCCATTTTTCACTGGAGTCCTAGGCTTCATTTTCCATTTTGCAGGAAAGGTGTTCATCCCAACCACATTCAGTGGCTTCAAGATCCTTCCATTTGAAGTGAAATCGTATAGAAGCAAATGTCGAAAGGATGAAGTGGAAGTTCAGTCAGACTCAGATTCAACTGAAGGTCCTCCCAGCGCTGTCCATTTCCGGCATCCTGGGTACATGTTAATCTGCTATTCCGTTGCTTTTTCCTCTTCTAGTCCAACCTTTGGATCTGATACTCATGGATTAGTCTTCCCAGAGCACTGACATTGGAACCAACAGTCTTCTCAACTTCAGCTCCGATGGGGTCCCTTACAGTCTTGACTCCAATTTTGTCTGATCAGAATGAGTCCCAAAGCCAAGACTCTTGGGGGAGGGGGTGATACCAAAGTTTTCATATACATCTCTTCCCCTTGGTGCTTCAGCCCTTGATAGCTTGGCTCTGTCTCTGTGTTGGAGGGGGGGGATTGGAGCTGAGGATGTCCCACCTATTTCTTTTTCAGATCGGTGGAGTGCTGCTTCAGCTCTGGTTGTGTCCTCAGTATTTGAAAGGGTTCTGTCCAGACGAGAGAAGAGGTGTGGCTGCAATGCTCGGCTCCATCCCAACCTCTATTGGACACATTATCAAAATCAGTATATCATGGTCAAATTGGACTGTTAGCCCCTTCAGCCCTGAGAGTACCCACCAAGCAAGTTCCCAGTCTGATTGAGATCCTTCCCTAGAAGCCCAAAAGAGGCAGGGTCCTAAGAAACAGACTTGTAAAAGGAGACACTTTGACTCCTGTCTGGAGGCAGTCACTGAAGACAGACTTTGAAGGTGAAGGGTCCACCCAATCCCCTCTAGAAGACACAATCCTTGAATTGATGAAACAATGAGAAGTTTGATCCTCTGACACTCCTCCTCCTGAGGAGGATGTGTTCCATGAGATGTTTGGAGCTGGTTCTTCTACCTCTTGGGTTGTACCACCCACTGATGATCTTATAGATCTAGTGGCACAGCTAGTGAACCTAATGTATTTGAGCCGATAAGTGAAAGCCGAACAAGATTTGGGTTGCCCTTAGGATTAAGATTCACTGGAGCAAGGGTCCTCAGTGGATGCCATGGTGGTTTTGGCAGCACAAAGAAGGAACTCTGAGGAGAGAACAACTGTCCGTACTCCTAATGTGGAGCTCAGGGCTTTGGACAAATTCAGGAACCAGACATATGCTTCAGTGACCTTTTCACTTTGAACGCTGAATTGCCTTGCCTGCATGACATGTTTCAATTGGGACCTGACAAAGGACCTGACTAAGTCCCTCTTTGGTAACTTAATAGATGTCCAGAAATTAGTGGAGTTCCAATTGTCTTTCCTGCAGTCTCCGTCCAATGTATCCATGCATCTGCTCTCCAGTGCAGCTGATGGTGTGGCTGGAGTAGCAGGCACCTGCAATCACCATATGTTGGCATGCCTGAATGTGTTTGTAACTTTGCAGAAGTCTTCAAGATGTCCTTTATTAATGCCCCTTTTGATGGTTTAACTCTCTTTGAACTGAAGGTGAAAGAAGCACTCACCAGGAATGAGCAGGAAGGCAAGACCCAGTCTGCCATTGTGGTCTGCTTTTCCACCCTTCAAAAGACCTTTAATAGGAACAAAAATGGGGAGAAAAGCTATGGTTCTGGAAATCCAAGGGATTCAGCCAAGATGCTGTTGCGGATAGCCCTACCCCCCAGAGAAAAGTGGTGGGGGGATAACTTTAAGAATGTCACGCCAAAGGCATATTGCAAAATCAAGGGTTTTGTGGTCCTTTCAGTGAGAAAATATGAGTGCTACTGAAGGGTTGCTGGACTGCCTCACTCTAGAGGCAGTTGAAGGGTGCTTATCCATGTACTCTCAAGCCTGGCAGGCCGTCATGCAAGATTCATGACTGATGAATATAATCAGCAGAAGCTGCACTATTCCTTTTGTTTCCCCCACCACAGAACAGACGTACGACCCAGTCAAATGGAATCTGCAGCAGCAGATGTAAAAAAAAAAAAAAAAAAAAACACTAGAGAAAAGTGTCATCCAGCAAGTTCCTCCAAACCAGTCAGGATCTGGAGTCTATTCCAGGTCCTTTTTAGTTCCTGAGAAAACAGGAGACCTCAGGCCAATCTTGGACCTATGCCACCTTAATCAGTTCATGAAGCAGATAAAATTTCAGATGATCACGGTAAAGGTCCAGTCTACCTGTTTTGCGGAAGGACAACTGGATATGCTCAAAAGATATCCAAGATGCCTACTGTCATATCAAGATAGAGAGGCAGTCCAGGAGATTTCACCATTCCTGACTAGGAGTCGATCATTTTCAGTTCAAGGCACTGCTCTTTGGTCTCACCACAAACCTCCAGTTTGTATGGGAGTGGTAGCAGCGTATCTCAGGCTGCAGTGGTTCCCAGTGTTCCCTGATTTAGACAACTGACTTACTGCAGCAGAAGAACTTCTTGCTCAACCTTGACACTTAGTTGTGGATTACAATCAACATTACAATGAGTGAGCCAGTACAGACTCAACAGATAAAATTCATTGGATGTTGCCTGGATACAAATCGTTAGACCACCAAACTCCCACAATCCAGAGTTTTGTCCCTACATCAAGTAACTGCACAAGTCCTTCAATACTCCCTTCCTCTGGGAAGACTTGTTCTCAGACTGCTAGGCTCAATGGTCCTCTTCAGTCACTCTAGTCCCTCTAACATATTACATGAGAGTCCTACAGTGGACCTTGTAGGTTCAGTGGTTCCTGATATCCCACACACTGCATACACAGATTCGTCTCACACCAATTTGTGGGATGTGCATTGTGGTTGATCTCTCCAATGGTTTAAGACAGTCAAATGTTCTCCCTACCACTTGCAGTAGTAATGGTAACCATGAATACTTTCCTTTGGGGAGCATTTAGAATGGGGGGATGGTCCAAGGTTGTTGTTCACCCACTGATGCCAGTCTTTACATTATTGTCTTGGAGAAGAAAGCTGTACTTGTAGCATTGCATGCCTTTCAGGACTCCATCCTTGAGAGTGTAATCTCCATCCAGACAGACAACATGGCAATAATTTGGTATATCAGCAAGCAGGCAAGAACCCAATCATGTCCACTTTGCCTCGAAGCAATGAGAGTGTGGCAGTAGGCAATGGCTTCCCATCTTCCCGTCACTTTCTCTTTGCAGTGCATACTCTAGGGGTTTCCAGTGTTCTAGTGGACAAATTGAGCTGATCCATTTTTCTTCACAAGTGGTCCCTCAGAAAGTGGCAACATAAATCTCAAGTGCAGGGGTCACTTTGACCTGATTTCTCCACAAGGTCAACCGCTGAGGGGTGCTGTAGTTCACAGTTGGCAACTGGCTCTCCTTTGTGCCTTTCTTCCCATTGCCCTTTTAACAAAATTTCTTCAGAAAGCTAGGAGTTGCAAGACCAAGTAATCCCTCATTGCCCCTTTTGGCCTTGGCAAGTTTGGTTTCCCTTCCTCTGGCCTCATCTAGTACATCCACCCTGGGTGTTGGACATTCATCCAAATCTTCTGAATCATCTGTCTGATCACCCTCACCAAGATCTGAAAACCTTGAAATCAACTGCATGATTCCTCCAATTTTGATGGCCAGAGGTATCAGGCTTTCCACTCATGTGGTCCACATTTTAGCTTCATGATAGCCAAAATACTAGAAAGGTTTATCTCAGTAAGTGGAGAAGGATGTTCTTCGTCTTCCCTTGCTGCAGTCCTGACAATTGGGTATAGTCCGCGTCCCAGTCGGCCCGAATACCAGAGTATAAGGCTGACGTCGGTCATGGCGCCTTAGACTGACGTCAGTACGTCAGGGTACTAATGCGCATGACCGACGTCATTTCCTCAGTCTTTTTTGCCGCATGGTCCGATGCAGAAGCAGTTTTGCGAGTGCAGGTTGGCGTTCTGAGATTTTCCGAAACCGGAGTTTCAGACCGAATACAGAGTTGGCTAAGTAACCCGTTGGGAACATTTTGGTTTTTTCTTGCCTCAGTATTTAAACGGATGTCAGAAAAAGTGAATAACTGTATTTCTTGTGGGAAGCAGATACCGCATAACGATTTTCATACATTGTGTATACCTTGTTTAGGGCCTGAGCACGACGTTGTTGGTTGCCGCTCTTGTGCTAGATTTAACAAGCGCACTATTAAGAGGAGGCTTGATTGTGCTAGGTTAGTGTTTGGGAAACGTTGCAATTATAATATGCCGTCGGATGCTCCGGCGCCTGCTTCATCCAAGAAGCGCAAAGATAAAACAGTGAGGCCTAGGGGAGAGGAACCGGCAGCCCCGGATGTCGGTCCTTTGGAAGGCTCAGGGGAGCCGGAGGTTTTGCCAGGAGTTTCAATGGAGTCTCAGGCAGATACTTTACTGTTACAGGATGTGCCCTCTCAGGAGGCAGGCCAGGCTGAGGGGCTTCTCAGGTAACTGTTCTTCCCTCTCTTCCCAAGGTAGTTAGGGCCTCTCCTTCTGTTGCCAAAGCTTCTTTTAGAGGTAGGCCAAGTTCAGTTTCTGTGGGGGCTTCTCCTAGCATTTCGGGCTCTGTGCCTAAAAAACATATGCTCAAAATGGCAGAAGATTTGATTACTCTGATTAGAGGTTCTATGCCCCCACCTGATAAGAGGCCTAGGGTGGAACAGGAGTTTGATAGTTTTGAACAGTGTTCACAGGCTTCGGAGTCTTCTGGGGAAGACTTGCAAGAGTTTCCTACTTATTCTGATTCTGATGTGGATGATTCCACCCCTTCAGCTTCTCCTCCTGAGGATTTTTCATTTTCAGAGACTCTTCACTCCATGAGGGAGCACTTTAAATGGGAAGGCCAAGATTACTCTGACTCTAGACAAAGGCTTAGGGAATTCTTGTTTCTGCCTCAGCATAGGCCCCTAGGTATTCCTCCTGTGTTGAATGTGGTGGAGGATGTTTTGCAGAGGCTTCTCTGAACCCTGACTCCTTGCCTCCTGCTCCTGTTAAGCCTGATAGGTATTATAGGGTGCCCGAAGCTCATAAGTATTTGTTTAAGAGTCCCAGGGCGGACCCGAAACTGTTTCTCAGGGGCCTAAAGGTGTTAAAGCTTCTGTGGTTAAAATCCTGTACCCTCTGATAAAGAGGCAAGGGCTTTGGATAGGTGGGGTAAGAAAGTATATACTTCTTCCACTTTGGCCATGAGGGCGTTGAATTGTCAGTTTCATATGCTGAAATATCAGAATTATCTCCTTTCACAATTGAAATCTAAGGTGGATGCTTTGGCGGAAGGTATTGAGTGTAAAGAATTGCTGGATTTGGTTCATGTGTCTGAACAAGTGGGTAAGCATTCTTTGCAGTGTGGTTTTGATGCTGTTCAGGCCTCCTCGAGGGTGGCTGCTACTAGTTCTGTTCTTCGCAGATATGCATGGTTGAAGGATCAGAATTTAGCTGAGCATGTTAAGACCAGGATTTTGGATGCTCCTTTACAGTCTGATGTGTTGTTTGGACAGCCTGTGGAAGCAGTTTTAAAGAAAATGGAGGACAAAGCTAAGTCTATGCAGACTGTTAAAGATTTTTTGCAGGTGCAGCCTCCGAAGTTTAGTAGAAATTGGCCTGCTAAGGGGTGGACATATCCTGCTTATGGTGCCCAGTCTAGGGGTAGGTCTAGACGTGGTAGGGGCAGGGCTCAAGGTTTGTTTAGGCCTAGATCAGACAGTTCACCTGCTCAGACTTCTGGTGAGGGCAGGGGTCAGTCCTTTCGTAAGCAGAACCAATGACCTGCCTTTTCAGCTGCCAGTGGACTCCGTCTGGCAGCTCCTTTAGGAGGAAGATTGTCTCTTTTTCAAAGAAAATTGGGATTTAATCACTCAAGACAGATGGGTGCTGGATATCATTCATCACGGGTACAGATTTTATTTCCACACAATGCCCCTTTCAAAGGCATGCCAGATGTTCCTCCTCCACAAAGAAAGAGGCTCACAAGCAAGTTTCTCAGTTACTCCAGATAGGGGCTATTCAGCCAGTCCCTGTGTCAGAAAGGGGCTTGGATTTTATTCTCTGTTCTCCGGGCATGGCACTCTCCCAGGAAAGATTTAGTCAAACCTGGAGAAAGACAAAATCGGGAAAAGAGTGAAGGAGATGGAAAAAAGTGGAGAAATCTAGAAAGCAGTCACTGGACCCTACAACATTTTTGGGTCCGCTGCCAAAAACACCTAAGTGTTTGGATCCAGAAGGTCCATTCTCGGATGCCTCTTCCCCATTTTTCACTGGAGTCCTAGGCTTCATTTTCCATTTTGCAGGAAAGGTGTTCATCCCAACCACATTCAGTGGCTTCAAGATCCTTCCATTTGAAGTGAAATCGTATAGAAGCAAATGTCGAAAGGATGAAGTGGAAGTTCAGTCAGACTCAGATTCAACTGAAGGTCCTCCCAGCGCTGTCCATTTCCGTCATCCTGGGTACATGTTAATCTATATTCCGTTGCTTTTTCCTCTTCTAGTCCAACCTTTGGATCTGATACTCATGGATTAGTCTTCCCAGAGCACTGACATTGGAACCAACAGTCTTCTCAACTTCAGCTCCGATGGGGTCCCTTACAGTCTTGACTCCAATTTTGTCTGATCAGAATGAGTCCCAAAGCCAAGACTCTTGGGGGAGGGGGTGATACCAAAGTTTTCATATACATCTCTTCCCCTTGGTGCTATTGATAGCTTGGCTCTGTCTCTGTGTTGGAGGGGGATTGGAGCTGAGGATGTCCACCTATTTCTTTTCAGATCGGTGGAGTGCTGCTTCAGCTCTGGTTGTGTCCTCAGTATTTGAAAGGGTTCTGTCCAGACGAGAGAAGAGGTGTGGCTGCAATGCTCGGCTCCATCCCAACCTCTATTGGACACATTATCAAAATCAGTATATCATGGTCAAATTGGACTGTTAGCCCCTTCAGCCCTGAGAGTACCCACCAAGCAAGTTCCCAGTCTGATTGAGATCCTTCCCTAGAAGCCCAAAAGAGGCAGGGTCCTAAGAAACAGACTTGTAAAAGGAGACACTTTGACTCCTGTCTGGAGGCAGTCACTGAAGACAGACTTTGAAGGTGAAGGGTCCACCCAATCCCCTCTAGAAGACACAATCCTTGAATTGATGAAACAATGAGAAGTTTGATCCTCTGACACTCCTCCTCCTGAGGAGGATGTGTTCCATGAGATGTTTGGAGCTGGTTCTTCTACCTCTTGGGTTGTACCACCCACTGATGATCTTATAGATCTAGTGGCACAGCTAGTGAACCTAATGTATTTGAGCCGATAAGTGAAAGCCGAACAAGATTTGGGTTGCCCTTAGGATTAAGATTCACTGGAGCAAGGGTCCTCAGTGGATGCCATGGTGGTTTTGGCAGCACAAAGAAGGAACTCTGAGGAGAGAACAACTGTCCGTACTCCTAATGTGGAGCTCAGGGCTTTGGACAAATTCAGGAACCAGACATATGCTTCAGTGACCTTTTCACTTTGAACGCTGAATTGCCTTGCCTGCATGACATGTTTCAATTGGGACCTGACAAAGGACCTGACTAAGTCCCTCTTTGGTAACTTAATAGATGTCCAGAAATTAGTGGAGTTCCAATTGTCTTTCCTGCAGTCTCCGTCCAATGTATCCATGCATCTGCTCTCCAGTGCAGCTGATGGTGTGGCTGGAGTAGCAGGCACCTGCAATCACCATATGTTGGCATGCCTGAATGTGTTTGTAACTTTGCAGAAGTCTTCAAGATGTCCTTTATTAATGCCCCTTTTGATGGTTTTCTTTAACTCTCTTTGAACTGAAGGTGAAAGAAGCACTCACCAGGAATGAGCAGGAAGGCAAGACCCAGTCTGCCATTGTGGTCTCTTTTCCACCCTTCAAAAAGACCTTTAATAGGAACAAAAATGGGGAGAAAAGCTATGGTTCTGGAAATCCAAGGGATTCAGCCAAGATGCTGTTGCGGATAGCCCTACCCCCAGAGAGAAAAGTGGTGGGGGATAACTTTAAGAATGTCACGCCAAAGGCATATTGCAAAAATCAAGGGTTTTGTGGTCCTTTCAGTGAGAAAATATGAGTGCTACTGAAGGGTTGCTGGACTGCCTCACTCTAGAGGCAGTTGAAGATGCTATCCATGTACTCTCAGAAGCCTGGCAGGCCGTCATGCAAGATTCATGACTGATGAATATAATCAGCAGAAGCTGCACTATTCCTTTTGTTTCCCCCACCACAGAACAGACGTACGACCCAGTCAAATGGAATCTGCAGCAGCAGATGTAAAAAAAAACACTAGAGAAAAGTGTCATCCAGCAAGTTCCTCCAAACCAGTCAGGATCTGGAGTCTATTCCAGGTCCTTTTAGTTCCTGAGAAAACAGGAGACCTCAGGCCAATCTTGGACCTATGCCACCTTAATCAGTTCATGGAAGCAGATAAAATTTCAGATGATCACGGTAAAGGTCCAGTCTACCTGTTTTGCGGAAGGACAACTGGATATGCTCAAAAGATATCCAAGATGCCTACTGTCATATCAAGATAGAGGCAGTCCAGGAGATTTCACCATTCCTGACTAGGAGTCGATCATTTTCAGTTCAAGGCACTGCTCTTTGGTCTCACCACAAACCTCCAGTTTGTATGGGAGTGGTAGCAGCGTATCTCAGGCTGCAGTGGTTCCCAGTGTTCCCTGATTTAGACAACTGACTTACTGCAGCAGAAGAACTTCTTGCTCAACCTTGACACTTAGTTGTGGATTACAATCAACATTACAATGAGTGAGCCAGTACAGACTCAACAGATAAAATTCATTGGATGTTGCCTGGATACAAATCGTTAGACCACCAAACTCCCACAATCCAGAGTTTTGTCCCTACATCAAGTAACTGCACAAGTCCTTCAATACTCCCTTCCTCTGGGAAGACTTGTTCTCAGACTGCTAGGCTCAATGGTCCTCTTCAGTCACTCTAGTCCCTCTAACATATTACATGAGAGTCCTACAGTGGACCTTGTAGGTTCAGTGGTTCCTGATATCCCACACACTGCATACACAGATTCGTCTCACACCAATTTGTGGGATGTGCATTGTGGTTGATCTCTCCAATGGTTTAAGACAGTCAAATGTTCTCCCTACCACTTGCAGTAGTAATGGTAACCATGAATACTTTCCTTTGGGGAGCATTTAGAATGGGGGGATGGTCCAAGGTTGTTGTTCACCCACTGATGCCAGTCTTTACATTATTGTCTTGGAGAAGAAAGCTGTACTTGTAGCATTGCATGCCTTTCAGGACTCCATCCTTGAGAGTGTAATCTCCATCCAGACAGACAACATGGCAATAATTTGGTATATCAGCAAGCAGGCAAGAACCCAATCATGTCCACTTTGCCTCGAAGCAATGAGAGTGTGGCAGTAGGCAATGGCTTCCCATCTTCCCGTCACTTTCTCTTTGCAGTGCATACTCTAGGGGTTTCCAGTGTTCTAGTGGACAAATTGAGCTGATCCATTTTTCTTCACAAGTGGTCCCTCAGAAAGTGGCAACATAAATCTCAAGTGCAGGGGTCACTTTGACCTGATTTCTCCACAAGGTCAACCGCTGAGGGGTGCTGTAGTTCACAGTTGGCAACTGGCTCTCCTTTGTGCCTTTCTTCCCATTGCCCTTTTAACAAAATTTCTTCAGAAAGCTAGGAGTTGCAAGACCAAGTAATCCCTCATTGCCCCTTTTGGCCTTGGCAAGTTTGGTTTCCCTTCCTCTGGCCTCATCTAGTACATCCACCCTGGGTGTTGGACATTCATCCAAATCTTCTGAATCATCTGTCTGATCACCCTCACCAAGATCTGAAAACCTTGAAATCAACTGCATGATTCCTCCAATTTTGATGGCCAGAGGTATCAGGCTTTCCACTCATGTGGTCCACATTTTAGCTTCATGATAGCCAAAATACTAGAAAGGTTTATCTCAGTAAGTGGAGAAGGTTACCATTTGTGCCTCTTCCAAGAGAATAAATCCATTTTCAGCCCATCTTTCATTCATCCTGGACTCTTTGTCAGACCTTTTCCAAAAAGGATCCAGTTTCTCAGCCATCAGTAAACAGTGGCCGTTTACAATTTTTTTCATTAGGCAAACTCAAACTCTTAATGCTTCCCTAAATATTTCAAAAGCTATTCTGAAGGCAGCCTTCCTTTTAAGACCCCCTGTTAGGAATCCAGTCCCCCTTGGGTCATTACTGTCATGCGCCAGGCTTAAACTCAAGCTTCTTTTGTGGTACAGCAGACATAAGATACATTTCTTGGAAAACTTTTCTAGTGGTTGTTATTTACAAAAGGAGGTTTACAAAGTCGCAAGCATTATCCTGTAACCCTCTATATGCAATCTTCTATAAGGACAGGGTGTCTCTGAGAATGAATTCAAACTTTCTTTCATAGGTGCTATCTGAAATGAACCCAGGTCAGACTATCAATGTGCTAGTAGTCTTCCTAAAATTTCCTAACAAAGGGAAGTATACGCTACACTTGCTAGAAGTTCCTTGACAACTCTGTATCCAATTTTGTCTACTCCATCTGTCTTAAACGTGTAGGTTATAGTATCCAGCTCGGATCTTACACCAGCTAATTCCTTCAGACTTTGAACTCACCAGACTCCAGGTCCCTTACCCACAATCCCCTGCACCTCACCCTAGTCCTCAGATCTAGTTTTCCTCCTGTCAGCAGCTCAGTCTCAGCTCTGCTTGGTGTATCCTTTTTGGAAATTTTATTAAGTGCTTTTTGTGCTGAATTTTTGCTTCCTTTACATTTTTCCTAGAATTAATGTAGTTAGGGTTGTGTGGGATAGGTAGATAGGTGGGTAGGTCTGTACGGTAGTGTTTTTGTAGATAGGCTTCTTGCTTTTGGTGGGGTTGTTTATTTTTATTGGCATGTTCTTGGTATTTCTCAAGCTATAGTGTGGTTAGCATTAGTGGTGTGGTAGTTTTCTTACTAGTTTTTGTGATTATCTTTTTGAACTTTTTGTTATGTTATGGACGAGGGCTTTAAGAGCCTGTGGGCTCAACTTGCCATCACAGGAAGCATATGATAAAAGTGGGTACTATTTGGGAGCATCACATCTGGACTGTGTTTGTTCTTGTGTGCTAGGTATTTGGGTCCAGGGCGATTAATGAACATCATGCCAAGTTGGCCCTTAAAGAAGCTTCTTCCATCAGGCCCTCCTTCTTCTAGTCCCGTAACTTCGAAGGTCAGGTTGAAGAAGCACTGTCCATAGGACTTCAAATCTTCTAGGGGAATCGGATGAGGTCCTCTTCTGTTTCTATACCCAGTCATTCCTCCTTGAGTTCATTGGACCCAAAGATCCCATGACTTTTGGGTCCCATAGCTGCCCGTGTCAACATCAACTCTGAAGATCTCCATCAGAGTCAACAACCAGCGAGGCTCCACCTCCAGCCAAGAAACTTCCTAATCCCTTTCTGCTTAAAGGAGCTTCTTCAGGTAGGACAACTTCCTCTTTTCCTCCATACACCCCACCAGGGATGTCACCAGAATCTTCTCTTTCCCCATCCCAGTTCTGAGCCTTTCCATCTTGGATCCACCAGATTGGTTCATTCTCCTCTAAATGACCCTTCAAGCTCCCATTGGTAGCTTCATCTGTCTGGTCATCAAGGTCAGTGGGCAACATTATAGCTTCTAACTTGGAGCTGCTGCTGATTTCCATTTTTGCAGATGCAATTAGGCATTATCCCTTTCTGTCCATTCTGGTTCCCAGACCTTCGGCTGTATTTGGCTCCAATTCATTCCTTGGTCTCTTTGGCCCCAACTGCTTCTGGGCTGTCGAGACCTCAGAACCACTGTGTTGAACCTGGAGTTTCCTTTTCAGGGTCGACTATCCCTGCTTCAGGTTCATCTCTCCCACTTGGGGCTTCAGCTTTGGACAGCTTGGCTTTGATCTCGATGTTGGCATTAGGTGTAGTTCCCTTGGGCTCAGGTGTCTCTGTAGCATCTTTGGGTGCTGGAACCATCGGCTCTGAGAGGCCAGCTTCCGGCTTTGCCTTTGACGTTGTAGAAAGGATGTTCTCCTCTCAGGAGAAGGGTTGGGTTTCATCAGCCAGTGTCCCTTCTTCTCATCTGGGCCTGCGACTAGTCATCAGTATGATCCTGGGCAGCCTGCATCAGTGGGTCTCCATCCTTTATCCTTAGCAGGGCTTCCAGCATCTTCCCCTTCTTCCCAAGCATCGCCAGAGCAGAAGGTTTCAGGGAAGAGGTGTAAGGAAACACCATGACATCCTGGAGGAGTCTGTCACAGAGGATACTGACCTTGAGGAAGGAGAGGGGTCCTCTGAGTCTCCATGGGATGATGCCTCTTTTGGAGATCTGTTGGAGCTGCTTGTCCAATATAGAGGCTAGACCACTGAAGCTCCCTCTCTGGAGGAGATGGTATTTTTTGCAGGCCTTCAGCATGGGCTCATCCACTCCTTGGGTGTTTTACCCCTGCAGATGCTGTTATAGACCTAATACCCCAGAGGGCATGAAGGAACCTGACTTAGTGGAGCACATCCCCAAAAAGTCTGATAAGATTATTGCACCCCCCCCCCCAGGACAGCCACATTGGAGTAAGGGTCCAGATGTCTATGTTCTTGTGGTGGTAGCCGCCACTAATAAGGAGATCTCTGATGAGAGTTCCTCTCTCCACCTTTGAATAGGGAGTCCTGGGCTTTGAATCATTTAGGGAAATGGTCCTATGCCTCAGCCACTTTTGTGCAGAGAACAGTTAATTACTTACTGCACTTGACAAGGCTTTATTGCAACCTGGTGTCTGAAATGTTAAGGAGTGTTAAAACATAGCAGTCTCCAGAGATTCAGGAGATGCTAAAGACTCAGCTGTCTACGCTGCTTTCCACCGCCAATGTTTCCATGAGGCTCATTTCGAATTCAGCCAGTGGAGTGTTCTGAGCAACTGTCTGGCATTGCTGTGCTGTGTCATGCTTGGATGCATTTATGCAACTTTGCAGATTGCTTCAATGCCCCATTTAATGGCTATTTCTTGTTCAGCTGCTTCTCCATGAGTGGTCCTAAATCTGAGAGTTGCAGCTCAGATTTTTCGGTGCTGAGGCACTCTATGTTGTGACCAATTTGCTACCCCAGCCAACACCAAATACTGCAGGTATGTCTTAGTTCCGCCTCTGGGACAGTCACCCAGGAATGCTCTGATGTTGGCTTGGCCTCTGGCCTTCTTTCCACTTATCCCGAGTTCCTTTGATGGTAACATTTCTTCAAAAGGCAGCCCGCTGTGATCCTCATAGCACTGTTTTGGTCTCGTCAGATATAGTTTCCCATCCTTTGGCCTCTTCTGAAGTACTCTGCTCTTGGGTACTGGATCCCATTCTGGATCTGATTTCTCTCCCATCAGGCCTGTGTTCCCCCTGTCTTCAATCCATCAAGTTAACAGCATGGTTTCTCCAGTTCCTTTGCTGGCCAGAAATCGCAAGCTTTCACAGGCTGTAGTTCTCATATTGTCTTCATCTTAGAAGCAGTCTACTAGAAAAGTGTATTCCAGTAAATGAAGATGTTTTGTACTTTAGGCAGAATCTCATGGACTTGACCCTTTTTCCACTCCCTTAGAATCCGTTTTGGATTTTCTTGCTGAGTTGTTTCAGTCAGGTTTTAGTTTTTCTGCTGTTAAGGTTCAGCTGGTAGCCATCTCTAATTTCCTTGTTGGCAGGGGTAATGTTCCATTGGCTTCTCTCAAGATTACTAAGACATTCCTCAAAGGTACGTTTGTGCTTTGTTCACCAGTTCAGGATTCTGTTCTTCCCTGGGATTTGCCTTTTGTTTTGTAGGGCTTCCATTTGAACCTTCAGCTCCTTCTGATTTAAAGCTCTTGACTTGAAAGACCTTGTTTTTGGTGGCTCTTACTTAAGCAAGGAGGGTTTCAGAGTTGCAAACTCTTATTTTCCTTCTTAGTTGGTGTTCCACAAAGACAAGATTTGGCTTTTCTTATGAACTCTTCTTTTCTGACTAAGGTAGCTGTTGAGACAAACCTTAACAGTTCTATTCATCTTCCTGTGTTTTTCACAATCTCTCCTACAAAGGTGAATAGTTTCTGCATTGTTTGGGCGTGCATAGGCAATTGAGATCTTGTTTGGACTGTACCAAAGCCTTCAGAAAATCCAGTGATTTGTTTGTCTGCTTTTCAAAATCCAGGCTGGGCTCACCTGTGTCTAAAGTCACTTTATCCAAGTGGCTGTCAGACTGTATCTTGTTTGCATATTCTTTGAAAGGTAAGACCCTTCCACGCAAACCTAAGGGTAATTTTTTCAGGGCTGTGGCTAATTCTGCAGCTTTCTTTTCTAGAGTATCAGTGGATGTAGTTTGTGCAGCTGCTACTTGGATGGGTTGTTACTATTGTGTCATATTATAAGGTCAGTATTTAGTCAAGATCCAGGGCCTCCTTTGGGTCCATTGTGTTGTGGCATATCCTTCCTTGGTTCTTTCAAGGATTTTTTATGGTTAGGGACTCTGTCCCACAAATTGAAGCTAGATGGATCAGACAACATCTGGTATGAAAATTATGTACATACCCTAAAGATAGATTTGTGTTGTTTGTCTGGTTCAAACCCCCCACCCCCCACCCCACTCAAGTCCCTGTCTTTGTTTGGTATGGCAAACTTTCTGTGATGGCCAGACAATGGAGGTTGTCTTTTCCTTATCCTTGAAGTCCTGTGTCGTCCTTGGTTAGAAAAATTTTTATTGTATGTTGGACGTAGTTGATTTGGGGCAGACTTGATCTGAGGAGTAGGGTGAAAAGAGGGGGATTGTGGGTGAGGGAGGCAGTGTCTGGTGAGTTTGAAGTCTGAAAGAATTGGCCTATGTTGAATACAAGTCGGATGCAATAACCCACAGGCTGCCCCAGAAGGAGACAGACAACATGACTCTATCATTATGGTAACTACATTACTTTCATTTTTATTTACAAGGGACTAAGGTTATCAGAAAATGTAATCAACTTTTTATTGCTCTTTCTAAAGAAAAAATTGGTAAAGGTTCATTGAAAGTCACTCTATCCAACTGGCTTTCTGACCGTATAATGTTGGTTTATGAAAGTTGGGACTATCTTTATTTAACAAACCAAAGACTCATTCTACCAGGGCAATAGCTACTTTTACTGCTTTTATCTGTAAAGCTCCTGATGCAGTTACTTGGTCTCATTACAAGCTAGATGTACAGTCCAGAGCCCATACATCCTTTGTCTGCACCATTCTCAAGAATATCCTCCTTTGATGCCACCCAGGAGTCTTGGTAGTTTGGGAATCTCTTGTCTCAAAGGTGAATTTGACAAAAACAGCATTGGATACAAATGTTATGTACTTACCCTGCTAGAATCATGTTGTCTTGTTTTTATGTGGTTCAACATCCCTCCCTCCATCCTCAGACTAAACTGTCCCCTCTTGCTCCTCTTGAATGGTAGAACCTGACAAGGGGCCTTATCCTTTGACACCTTGCTGATTGCTGTTCCTCATATTATTGCCACCCTTCTTGGTCTATCTTGTCAGATAGTCTTATGGTTATTAGTAGGCAAGCTCAATCTGTGTCAGAACCTTGGATCTAAAACTTATGAAAGGCACAGAGGTCAGATCCAGATGGATCTGATAACCTAAAAGTTGAACCGGACTAAAATAAAACAACACAGATCTAGCATTATTGTTAGTGGATAACTTTAAATCTGATGTTGTCAATCTTCATTCATTCTTGATGAATGAGACTCTGTTCCGACTCCTTGGAACCAGCTCAGCCGTTCTACAGCTCTTGCCAGCCAAAAAATCTTGAGCTAAGACTCTACCCATAATGCCCATCTCTCCATTACCTCAGATCTCGTTTGCCACTCTGATAACAAGATGTGTCAGTCAGTACTCTCCAGCTAAGTGCCTTTATTATCTCTTTATATTCTGTCGAAACTTAATCTATATTTTTTATATTAGATTTTTCTTCCTATTGTACCCATTGAGTGTCTGTATATTATCTTTTCTCTATCCACTGTACCTAACGGTATTCTACATTACCATTATTGGTAACTTGTTCCTCTTTTCTCCTTTTACCTCTTAGGTAATCTTTTTGATACCATCGCTGGTATCTTCCACTTTTCTTTACCTATTATAGGTATTTCTTCCTACCATTGTTGGTAGGTTTCTTTCTTTTGTTCTGTCTGTTAAGAGTGAGTGTGTGTGCGATTACCTAAAAATGGCAGAGAAGCAGAAGGGCACATCAGGCTTCAGTGTCAAGATTGTGGAAGAAATATGCCCAATTCAGATGGGTATCTTTCATGTGTATATTGTTTGGGTGCACCCCACTTAAAAACTGTGTGTAAGATCTGCCAAGGTTTCAGTGCCCAAACATTGGTAGAATGGTGAAATAGGCTGATTTTAAAAGGATTGTTGAAGCCCTTCTTTGACGAAGCCCTTTCTAAGCCAGAGTCTTCCAAATCTAAACCAAAAAAGAGAAGCCACTCAGTGCCGACCTCACCATTGGCACCAGACTCCAAATCTCATAAGTTGCTGGTTCCATCTGTGTCTTCAGAACCAAGGAGTAAAATTCCTAAAATGATTGTAAAACAATCTTCAACACCGACAGTTAGGTCCCATCCATACCGATAGTTTCTGCACTGATCTTGACTACTTCGGCACCCACAGTCTCCTTGGCACTGACCTTGACAGTCTGGGCACCGACAACCTCGTCAGCACCAGCATTATTGACTTCCCACTCAGTTCCGACTTCTCCATCTGCTCCTCAGCATATGGTGCCGAAGTTCGAAGCATTTGTACCTCCCAAAACAAGGTATTCTCCTTCTGCAGACCCATTTTTGGGTCAACTCCCCAGTCCTTTTGTGGCTAGGCCAGAGTCTCCCTCGGGGATATCTGTCCATTCAACCAGAAGTCTTTCCGAAGTGAATGTGGTGAGATTAGTGGATCAGCTTTTGGCGGTCAACGGTCTTCCTGCACCCACACAGACCTCCCTCCCTCCTGGAGCCGAGGCCTATTCTCCCAGGACTCCTCTGGATTATCCCTGTCTGACCTCCTTTCCAGGTTCGGAGCCCACCACTTCAACACTTCCGGTTCCATTTGTTTCAGTGTTGACAGAAGCTCCTCCTTTAGTACAGGGGTTGGCATGTCTTTGGCTCCATTGGATCTGATAAGACACCCAAGACCGTGGCTTGGCTGTCGGTTCGGGGGGGGGCGACAGTACGGTACTGATTGTTTGCTCTGGGCCATCTTTGGCTCTCAGAACTCTGACAGTTTGGGACCCTGCCCAGGTCCCTTATTTGGAGGGCAGTCCTTCAGAGTGGGGTGTGACCCCAGTTTCGAGGTAGTCTTTCTTGGTTACAGGCTCCCATCCCTCTTCAGGGGGACCTGCCTTCCAGATCATGGAGAGAGCTTTAGCCTCTGCAGGCTCTCAGCTGGCCCCATCTAGTTTGGAATGTCACGTATTTGTACCTTCTGGACCACAGCTACCACCACCTCTTATGTCAGGACAGCAGGCACCGAAGCAGCAAGATGTTCCCATTCAGGGCCCCTCTTCTTTGGAGCCCTCCTCAGAGATTCTCACTTTGGAGTCACCCTGTAAGAAGACTTGCAAAACGAAGCATCTAGATTCCCCAGAAAAATCTGTCATGGGAGACACAGATTACGATGAAGGGGAGGGTTCCCATGGTCACCCACTGAAAATGTCTCTTTTGGAGACATCCTAGAAATTTTGAAACAGAGGGGTGATTTGAAGTCCACCAACCCATCCTCTGAGGAATCTCTGTTCTTGCAGGTTTTTGGTGCTTCCCATCTACTTCCTGGGTGATCCCACCCGCTGACAACCTTATTAAGCTTCTAGCGCAGCAGGTGTAGAAGGCTTCTGAGTCCATAGAGCCGATTCTTTGGAGGCCAGATAAAATTTTAACAGCTCCTTAAGATCAACTACATTGGGGAAAGGGTTTAGCAGTAGATGCCATGGTGGTGGTGCGGCCACCAAAGTGGAACGTGCCGAGGAGAGTTCCACTGTCCACCTTCCTAACTGAGCATCTCGGATGATGGACAGGTTTGAGAAGCGGGTCTTTGCATCATCAACCTTCACTCTTAGGTCATTGGATTTCATGGCACACTTTACTAGACTCCAAAGGGATCTGATAAAGGAGCTGTCAGATAACCTAGCTGGAGCTTTGTCTGACAAGGTAAGGGTTAAGGTTGCCTCTCAGCTTGACACCTTGGAGTCTATATTGAATTCATCCATGCAGCTCATTGCTCATGCAGCCGACGGAATGACTAGGGCAGTGGGTACAGGCGTTTTCATAAGGCGCCATGCCTGTATGAGCTTGTGTTACTGTGCAGAACCTTTTAAGTCTTATTTTGTCAATGGTCCTATTGACGGATCTTCCTTGTTCGGCCCCAAAGTCACAGACACACTAGGCAGATGTGAAAAGGATGGAAAGACTTTTTCTGCTGTGGGCATTCATTTTTCTACTCCTCAACGATCCTACTCTAGGAATCAGAGGAGTAGAAAAATGTGGTTCAAAAAATCCCAAGGACCTTTTCGGGACACACGTGGTGAATACTCCCCTCAGGGCAGAGGGGGGAGTTCTAATGTAAGACACCCTCCCCATGGCAGAGGAGGTGTATGCAATCAGAGCTCCCTTCTCTGGACAGCCCTACCAGTTCTCCTGAAAGGAGTCCTGATTGCGTACCTTTGGAAGCAGTTGGGGAAAGATTTTCACTGCACACCAAACAGCCTGGTTAATGATAACTTCGGATACTTGAGTGCAGAGAATTATTATCAGAGGTTACAAAATTCCCTTCAGTCTCTTTCCAAAGTTCCAAAAATGAAACCCCCATGTTCCAACCAATGAGAGGGATCTAGCAGCCCTAGAGATTCAAAAGCTGCTCGGAAAAAAAGAGTCATCCAAGAGTCCCACCAGACCAAAAAGGATTTTACTCAAGGTTCTTTTTAGTGCCAAAAAGGACAGGGGACTGCAGACCAATATTACATCTCGGCCTTCTGAACAAGTTCATTCAGCAGACAAAATTCTGGATGGTCACAGTTCAGTCTGTCCTTCCCTTTCTGGAGGAGAACAAAGATGAACAAATGCTCCAGAATATTCCTCAGCTTCCAGCTGGGAGCCAGTCATTTCCAGTTCAGTGTGCTGCCCTTCAGTCTCACCACAGCCCCCAAGTGTTCACTGAATGCATGGCAGTGGTAACCGGGTGTATATCAGATGTCCGAACGCTCAAATGTCCGAATGCCGAAATTTAGAACTGGGAAGGTCAAAGTCTAAAAATAACGAAGCAGCAGAACATCGAATTCTTTCCCAGGGAAAGAATTCGGTGGGCTGGTTCCACTATTTCCTCCACTTTGGTGTGATCTCAGAGTTGGTATATTTAAGTAGGGGGGTGTGGGGGCAAAGCCCCCACATTAGAAACAGTATGTAGTGTTCGTGTGTTTCTGCGTTTTGTACTGGAACAGCGATTTTTCTCCCTGGGAAAAAAATCGCTGTTCTGAGTGTTCAGAGTATTAAGTTTTCAAACTTTTGGGTTCGGTATTGACATAGTCGAAGTTTTGACACTTTGACTATGTGATATAGACCCACGGTAACAGCTCACTTGAGACTACGTGGATTCTGAGTGTTTCTATACCGAGACGACTGGCTTCTCACCACCCCCTCTAGGCATCTATTGCTTCAAACCACAGACTTTATGTTGAACTTTTCCGAATCTTTGGGCATTTCGATCAACAGAGAAAAATCCCAATTAACTCCTACACAAGATCTAGAATTTATAGGAGTACCCCTCTATACCGTTTCTTGTATAGCCTCTCTCCCTCTACACAGGCTACAAAAATTAAGGTCGTAGGTACAAATAATCATTTCCAAAAACAAGGTTCCTGCTCTTCTAGTCCTTCAAGCTCTGGAAACTATGGCAGCGACCATAACCTTAGTGCCCCTCGCAAGGTGTCATATGAGGCTGCTTCAGTGGCTCTTGCAGACGCAGTGGTCATTTCTGACATAGGCAATATCTCACCTAGTTCTAATAACACATCACTGCAAGAAGACTCTATCCAGGTGGATGAAGTCAGAAGAAAATTTATGGGGCCTTGCCTTCACTCCCTGTCCGCCCACAGCCATAGTGACCACTGACGCTTCCCAGATCGGGTTGGGGGGAATTATCTGGGAAGGACAGTCCAAGGCACTTGGTCCCAGCAAGAAGTCAATTTGCAAATCAGTGTCCTAGAATTGAGGGCAGTGCTTCTATCGTTGCAAGCCTTTCAGTCTCTCCTTCCTTTGGGGATAGTTGCAGTCCAGTCAGACAACATGTCATTAGTCTGGTACATCAACAAGCAGGGTGAAACTAGATCCCACCCCCTGTGTCGAGAAGCTTTCAGGATTTGGCAGTGGGCTATCACTTCCAACCGCTTTCTAATAGCAATGCATATCCTGGGAAGCTTGAACATGAAAGCGTACAAACTGAGCAGATGCATCCTCCTGCCTCACAAGTGGTCTCTCAGTCACAATATAATGATGAAACTCTTTCAGCACTGGGGCCAGCCTTGCTGTGATCTTTTCTCCTCCCCAATAAACAACAAATGCAGCAGCTATTTTGCTCTAATTCACCCGCAGAATGAGTCCCCGAGAGAAGCACTCCTCCTCAATTGGCTCCCGAGACTACTTTATGCCTTTCCCCAATTCCACTGATCCCCTTATTCTTGAGGAAAGCCCAAAGGTTGAGAAGCAAAGTGATTCTCATTGCACCCTAAGTACTCTGTCAAGTCTGGGGCCCCATCCTTTGGCCTCACCTGGTTCATCATCCTTGGATTTTGGACTGAGTTCCGGACCTGCTGTCTCACCCGCAGAGATTGGTGCATCCCAGTCTCCACACTCTCAAGCTGACAGCTTAGTATCTCCAATTCCATTAATTGCCAGGCAAAACAAATCACCTTTCCCAGTACAGAAGATCATTCTGGTCTCATAAACTGTCCAGCAGGAAACTCTATCTTAGCAAATGGAGGAGATTCTCAGTCTGGGCCTGTACAAACAATTTACATCCTTTTTCAGCACCAGTTGACAAGGTCTTGGAATTTCTAGCTACACCTTTTGAACTAGGGGCTTCTGTTTCCACCATTAAAGTCCAATTAGCAGCCATTTCCAATTTTCACAATGGGTTTGATGATCATACCTTGATTTTCCATCATTTATGTAAAATCTTTCTCAAGGGCACTATACATTTAAAGCCTCCAGTCAAGGATCCTTTAGCTCCATGGGATTTGACTTTAGTAGTGCAATCTCTAATTCTACAGCTCTTTGAGCCAGCAGCTACTTGCAGTCTCAAATTCCTGTCATGGAAAACTTGTTTTCTGGTGGCTATCACTTCTGCCAGGAGGATTTCTGAATTGGAGGCTTTATGTATGAAACACCTTTAAATAATTTTTCACAAGGAGAGGGTGTGCTTAAGAAGAAATCCGTCTTTTCTACCTAAAGTGATTTCAGAATCTAGTAATGTGAAGTTGTTCAATCTCGCCGTTCATTCTTTACTGATGTGTTCTGAGCCGATCCATTGGCTCCGGTACGGCCATTTGCAAAGCTCAAGGTTTACCAGTAGCTCGAGACCAAGCCCCTTATCTCACGATGCACTGCTGGAATTACCTCAGATCTAGTTTGCCGCGGCACGGATAAGAGGTTCCAGTTTTGCTCGAGCCAGTTTTTCATCTAAAAAGCAAGTTTTCGCAAGTTATTTAAAATATTGTTCCATAGTATAGTTATTAGTAGTAGTTTTGTGTAGCATCTTATAAGCTCCCCTTTTCCCACGTGTGTTATTTAGCATAGTTTAGATAGTTTTAGTGGCCTCGTGTTTTGGCCTAGTTAATTATCTGCATTCTTTTATATTTACAGTAGCTAGCATTGGCCTTTGTTTTTTGGGCCATTGTTATTGCGTGTGTGTTTTATTACTTGTAAATTTGTCTGTTCTATAGGCTTTGTGTGGTGTTTTTGAGGGGTCTATATTAGAACATCGAAATTTCATAATTTCGAATGTTCTAATATCGACCCCTGTTCAGCAAACGCTGAAAATAGTGAAACGACAGATAACCAAATTTTTTCCTAGGGAAAGAATTTGGTTGTCCGTTTCTGTCATTTCGCTATTTTCAGCGCTGTGGTGGAAAGTTACGGGTCGGGTTCAGGTAAGTGTGCGACTGGGCGTGGGTTAGGTGAGTTAGGGTTAGGGCTCTGGTTAGGTATGTGTGCGATTGTGTGGACGTGAGGGTTAGGGCGGGTTAGGTGAGTTAGGGTTAGGACGCGGGTGAGGTGAGTGTGCGATAGTGACGGGCCTTAGGGTTTGGGTTAAGGTAAGTGGATAGTTAGTGGTGTTTGTACAGTTTAGTGTAGGGTTAGCTGTAAGATTTTGGGTGTATGTGTGTGGATTGCTGTTTGTTTGGTGTGCTTGTGTTGTGTGTATGTGTTTCAGAACAGCAAATTGTTTCCCTAGTAAAAAATTTGCTGTTCTGAATGTTCGATGTCAGCATTCGCTGAATAGGGGTCAATGTCAGAACATTTGAAATTGTGAAATTTCGATGTTCTAATATAGACCTGTTTTTGAGCCTAGGTGGTTTTTGATATTTTATATTCTGAGTGTCCATTTATTAGGCTTATCGTGTGCTTTGTTTTAGTGTTAAGCCTAGGGCATTTGTTTATTTGGATATGTCTGAGGACAAGGACAAGCACCCAAAGTCTGGATTTAAGAAATGTCTAGACTGCGGGCAAAAGATGTCTGTAACTGATAGCCATGTTCAGTGTGTCTACTGCTTAGGTGCTGTACATTTGCAGGAGTCTTGCAGTATTTGCTACTCTTTTTCTCTAGGGTCTTATTCGAGAGGAAAAGAAAGTTAGTTGACAGAGGCTTGCTGAAGGAGCCGTTTCAAGAAGCATTGAGTAACCAGGATGGGACCAGCAAGTCCTCCAAGTCCTCGAAGTCTTCAGGGGACTCCAAGTAATCTAAACTGTCCAAGAAGTCCAAGAAATTGGAAGATCCTGTGACATCGGCTCCACAGATCTCTGAGCCGACTGTCTTTTCATTTTGGAGCCAGCCCACAGCTCTGGAGCCCGGTATCTGAGAGACCTGCATCTCCACTTCTTCAATTGGCACTGTCGGTGCACTCTTCTAGATCTTCTATCAGCCTGTCGGATTTGGATATGGCCAGATTGGTGCAGAAGCTCTTACGGGCACCAGGCCTTGCTAAGTTGTTGTCGGTTCCAACCCTAGTGTAGGAACTGAAGAACACTAACCCGGATTTGACTGCTCCTCCTCTGAGCCATACCAGACCTTCGGAGCTGGAGGGGGCTGACCTGTTGATCGTGAAGCCTTTGGAGCCGAGACCTGCTCCGGTGTCCTCGGTTCCATCTACTCTGATGTCCACTGCGCCGACCGGGGACTCTAGGAACCGACACTGTCCTGTCTGGTCCATAGAGGATAGTCGCACCGACTTGTTGGTGCCGACTCTTCTTCTCGGGGCTTCGGCTTGGATGAGCTCGGCTCCTACCTCCGGCTCGGAGCCCACGGCCTCGGTGCGGGAGGGGCTGGCGGTGCCTTTGGGTCCGTCGACTCCTCATCGGAGCCATGATGCTTTTGAAGCCATGAGGAGAGCCTTGTCCCCAAAGACATCCTCGGCTCCAGGTCTGGCTTCCTCTTCCCCCAACGCACGTGTGTCCACTTCTGCTTTCATCTTCCAGGGTAGGCGTAGAGACCCTGAGCCTCAGGTAGCCCCACAGGGAGCCCCCTGTTCTTCTGAGACCTCCCCAGAGGCTCCCACTGAGGAGGTCTTTAGGAAGATATTGTGCAAGAGGAGACACTTGGACTCCCCACAGGAGTCTTTGACATCTGACACTGACTTGGATGAGTCAGAAGGGTCCCCACAATCCCCCTCTGAGGATATCTCCTTTGCGGAGATACTCGAGATCCTTAGGCAGAGGGGTGATTGGCAATCCAAAAGCCCTACTGAGGACGAGTCAGTTCTCCTGAAGGCTTTTGGGTCTCAATCTTCCACCTCTTTGTTGTCTCCGCCCTTCAATGAACTCATGCAGTTGGTCTCTCGGAGGCCATGGGAGTCACCGGAGTCCATGGAGCCTGTCCTTCGGAGGCCTAACAAGTTTATTTCTGCTCCCATAGATAAATCCTTTTTGTCCAAAGGAGTCCCTGTTGATGCCATGGTGGTGGCGGCAGCCACCAAAATGATAATGTCTGTGACTTCCTCATCTATCCATCCTCCTAATAGAGAGTCCAGGATCATGGATAGATATGGGAAACGCATGTGTAGTTCAGCGACTTTTACACTCCGATCCCTGAACTATTTGACACACTTCACTAGGTTGCAAGGAGATCTCCTTAAGGAGTTGGGAGAAGCTCTTCAAGGTACTGTAGCTGCAGGGGCTTCTGACAAAGTTGCCGCCCAGCTTGCTACCCTAAATTCCATTGTGAACTCGTCCATGCGTCTCATATCATATGCAGCTGATGGGACGAGTAGGGCAGCGGGTATAGGAATTACTCTCAGAGGACATTCCTGGATGCGCTTGTGTTCCTATGTGGAGCCCTTTAAGTCTTCATTCATGAACACTCCTTTTGATGGCTCATCTCTCTTTGGGCCTAAAGTGAAGGAAACGTTGACCAGGGGACAGGAGGGAAAGACTCTGTCTGCCGTGGGAGTCCGTTTTTCCAACCCTACTCGGCCTTACCCTAAAGGCCAAAGGTGAGGAAAGATGTGGTTCCAAAAAGCTCAAGGAGCCTTTCAGGACACACGTGGTGAACCCCCCTTTTGGGGCAGAGAAGGGCGTACTAATGGAAGACGCTGCCCTCGCGGCAGAGGGGGTCCGCAACACCAGAGCGACAGATCACTTCTCTTGTCAGCCCTATCAGCACTCCTGAAAGGAGGCCTGACTGTTCTGCTCTGGAGGCAGTCGGGGGTCACTTATGCTTGTACTCAGACGCCTGGCAAGATATAACAAAAGGCAGCTGGGTACAAAGTATTATTTCCAGAGGGTATTTCATACCATTCTCCACTCCACCCCCACCTGCAAGGAGAATCCCGGACATTCCACCCAGTTACAGGGAACAAGCAACTATAGAGGTCCACAAGTTGCTAGAAAAAAAGAGTCATCCAGCCAGTCTCAGCAGACCAGACAAGATCTGGAAATTACTCAAGATTCTTTTTGGTTCCAAAGAAAACAGGGGACTGGAGACCCATTTTGGACCTCAGCAGACTCAACCAACTTGTGAAGAAAGAGAAGTTCCGGGTGGTCACGCTACAGTCTATACTTCCCTTTTTTAGGGAAAGACAGTTGGATGTGCTTGATAGATCTCAAGGATACGTACTACCACATAAAAATGGCCAGGCCATCCAGAGAGCACCTGTGTTTCCGGCTGGGAGTCAATCATTATCAATTTCGAGCCCTGCCCTTTGGTCTCACTACAGCCCCCCAGAGTGTTCACCAAATGCATGGCAGTGGTCATGGCTGACCTGAGGCATCTAGGATTCCAGGTGTTTCCATACCTAGACGATTGGCTCCTTACCTGCACCACCAGGCATCAACTGATTCAGGCAAGGGAATACACTCTGACACTCTGCAACCACTTAGGCATTACAGTCAACTCAGAAAAGTCTGCCTTGTCCCCATCGCAGCATATCATGTTTATAGGGGAAGAGTTAGACACTTCAACCACCACTCTACGACTACTAGTTGAGCGAGTCTTTCTTCTTCGCCATGTCAGCTCATTGGTATCGAAAGACAGAGTACCAGCCGCAGAAGTTCTAAAAGTATTGGGTTTGATGGCTGCAGCGATCTTGGCCATACCATTAGGAAGGATGCATATGTGGATTCTTCAATGGCTGCTGTTCACTCGATGGTCTTATCAGGAACTTCCAATGTCTCACACGATTTTAATTATGAACTCTTGCAAGAGAAATCTTCAGTGGTGGTTGACGTCTCTTCATGTAACCATAGGACACCCCTTTGTACTACCCCCTCCAATAGCCACTGTGACCATGGATGCTTCCCTGATAGGGTGGGGGGGGGGCATTTTCAGGGAAAGACTGCCTAAGGCACATGGACGGACTAGGAGATGAGAGCAGCACTTCTGGCGTTGCAGTACTTGCAGGACTGTCTTCCTCTAGGAACGATTGCAATTCAGACAGACAATATGTCAGTAGTCTGGTACTTGAACAAACAAGGCGGAACCGAGTCTTACCCCCTTTGCCAGAAGCCCTCAGAGTTTGGCAGTGGGCTGCCTCCTCCCAGTGCTTTCTATTGGCAATGCACATCCTGGGAAAATCCAATATGATAGCAGACAAACTGAGCATGGCAATATTGTTGCCGCACGAGTGGTCCCTCAATAAAGAGATTGCGGACAGGATTTTCCACAAATGGGGCCAGCCTTGCTGTGATCTTTTTGCCAGTCACATCAACACGAAATGCAGAAGCTACTTTGCCCTGAACCCCCCCCCCCCCAGGACAAGCCCCGAGAGACGCACTTGTACACGATTGGCCCCCGGGTCTCCTCTATGCATTTCCTCCTATCCCATTGATACCCAGATTTCTACAGAAAGCAAAATCTCTGGGAAGGACCATCATTCTTATAGCCCCTCATTGGCCTCGGCAGATTTGGTTCCCATTTCTTCATCATCTCTTGGAGGATCCATGGATTCTGGACCCAGTTCCGGACCTTCTGACACGTCCATCAGGGGACCTCCATCCTTCCTTGCAGTCACTGAAGCTGACAGCTTGGCTGCTCCAGTTCCCCTCATAGCCAGGGTTCATAATTTTTCCAATGAGACAAAACAGATCCTTTTGTCTTCCCATAAGCCGTCCACCAGAAGATTATATCTTAGTAAGTGGAAGAGATTTTCCATATGAGCTACTAAGCAGAACATTGATCCTTATCAAGCTCCCTTGACGTCCATATTAGAATTCTTGCCTCTGATCTTTAATAAAGGAGAGGCAGCCGCAACAGTTCAGGTCCAGTTGGCTGCTATATCTAACTTTCATCTCGGAGCTGACGGGCTAAACATAATGTCCCACAAGTTGTCCAAGGCCTTTCTCAAAGGAACTTTTCATTGAGGCCTCCAGTGAAAACTCTTTATTCTCCTTGGAATCTAAACTTTATGTTGTCTCATATAATTCTCCCCCCATTTGAACCAGCATCATCTTGTGACCTCAAATTTTTGTAGTGGAAGACTATATTTCTGGTAACTAATTCTGCCAGCAGAGTGTCAGAACTTCAAGTTGTATCTATCAGCCCTCCTTATTTGATTTTCCATGCTGATAGAGTATCTCTTAGGACAAACTCCTCCTTTTTGCCCAAAGTTTGTTCAAAATCTAATATTAACCAAGTCATTGAGTTACCAGTCTTCTTCCCTAACCATTCTAATAAATTGGAGTATATGCTGCACAAACTTGACGTTCACAGGCAGCTCAGATTTTATTTGGACAGAACAAAAGATATTAGGAAATCAGATCAGCTCTTTGTGTCATTCTCTGAAGCCAGAAAAGGTAGACCAGTGGCTAAAACAATGCTTTCTAAATGGCTGTCTGATTGTATCACCTTTGTTTATGTATATGCCCTTGCTACACAAGATTAAAGCTCACTCAACCAGAGCAGTTTCTACATCTTCTGCATTCCAAGCCAAATTGCCCCTTGATAACATTTGTGCTGCAGCCATTTGGTCTAAACCTCATACGTGTATCACTCATTACAAAGTTGATAAGGCCTCCAGGGACAGGGCTTCTTTTGGGTCTACGGTCCTGAAGAATGTACTCCCGTGAGCCACCCGAGATTGAGGGTGCTAGGGACGCTACCCATCAGTAAAGAATGAACGGCGAGATTTAACAACTTTACATTAAGAAGTTATGTACTCACTGTAATATTCCATGTGAGTTGTTCCATCTCGCCTTCATTCTTACGTCCCTCCCTCCTTCCCCCACCTGGCTGATAGTTGACCTAGAGGTTGGTCTCATCCTGGTTGCTTAATTCTTCTTCCTGTCCATGGGAGGGTAGTTCACTTATATGGCTGTAGTACATGCAGCAAACAAGATTTGAGGTAATTCCAGCGGTGCATCATGGGATAAGGGGCTTGGTCTTGAGCTACTGGTAAACCTCGAGCTTTGCAAACGGCCATACCGAAGCCAATGGATCAGCTCCGAACCCATCAGTAAAGAATGAAGGCGAGATGGAGCAACTCACATGGAACATTATGGTGAGTATATAACTTCTTATTAACCAGACTGTAGACTTGCCCATCTTCTTTCCAATTTTTTTTGAATAAAGGTGAATACTGCTTGCATCTGCTAAATGTTCACAAAGAGTTACATTTCTGTCTTGACAGAACCAAACAGTGTAGAAAATCATTGCAATTACTTGTGTCCTTTTCAGGTTCTGCTTTGTGTAAACCTGTCTCAAAGGTTACTCTATCAAAGTGGCTTAGGGATTGTGTTACTTTCATTTACAACCGTAATAACCGTGAGTTACTTGCTCCTATTAAAGCACATTCCACCAAGTCTGTATCTACTTTAGCTGTTTTTCATTCTAGGGCTTCCATGGAATAAATGTGTGCAGATGCAACGTGGGTCACTTCCAATACCTTTATCACTCATTACAAATTGGATATGGTCTCCAGGGGAGAAGCATCCTTTGGCTGTATGGTGCACAGGAATATTCTTCCTTAGGGCAACCCAGAATCTTAAAGTAGATGGAGACATAGTCCCATTCGTCAAGAATGAATGAAGATTGACAACATCAGATAAAGAAGTTATGTCCTTACCATAACGTTCCATCTGTGTTGTCACTCTTCATTCATTCTTGGCATCCCACCCTTCTGCCCCCTCTAAAAGGACTTCTGATACTTGTTCTGGGAGGTTTTTAGGGTTTGCCTTAGACAGGGCTTCTGTTTTCCTATACTTTGGCTGCAAACTCGATCTGAGGAAATGGAGAGAGGGACATTATGGGTAGACTCTTAGCTCAAGAGTTTTTGGCTGGCGTGAGCTGTATAGCGGCTGAGCCAGTTCCAAGGAGTCGGAACCGAACCCTATTCATCAAGAATGAATGAAGCTCGACAACACAGATGGATTGTTATGGTAAGGACATTACTTCTTTTTTCTGACATTACTTACATTTCTGTACTCCTGCCTTCCCTTAAACTTGCCTTTTCCTCCATAACATCGTTCTGCATGTATGGTCCCCACAAATTCCATTTATTTCTGTGCAGAATTCCCATTCTCTTTTAAAGATCCCACTTCCACTTTTATCTCCTTTACAGCATTTAAAACTTCAATGAACTTGGATTAGATTTTCAAGTAATTTTTTGACAGCCAAAAGCATTAAACTTAGTAAGGCCTTATTATGTCTAGACAATTCAGGTCCTATGTCCCAGCTGAAAATAAAATGATTTACTCCGCTAGCGTGTCTGACAACGTAATTTCTAGGGAATTTTTAAAATCTGCAAGCTCATTACATTCCCAGTTACCTCTCTCTTTCCCCTCACACCTCCAGCATTTGCTGTCTTTGTGAGAAAACTTTCTGTGCACACACTTTCAAGGAAAAATCCTAAGCTTTCTAAACTTTTTTGCATACTTGGGAGCCATAGAGATATCCCTATTGTTCTTTTTCATAAACTCTTCTCAGTCTATATTCTACAGTCTATAGACTAATGGGCGTAGCAGTTTGGAGATTTGTTTGGCATATTTGGCACCAACAGCTACAATAGCTTTGGAGATACAGTATATAGTAGTTCAGTGGCTAAAAAATGGAACTCTCTCCCCACTAGCATACAAAACACATCATCCAAAGCCTCCTTTAAAAATCTCATTAGGCAACATCTTAAGCAGAGTTGGCAGTACCATGACTGCTCCCTAGGCTAGTGAAAGCAGATAAGTTACACATACTAAACCTAGAGTACTTGTTAATAGTTTTCACTCTTACAAACACTGGCTAATGTACATTGTATGTATTCTACCTATGTTACAGATTTCGGCTGTACACCACAAATCTATTAATTGCCTTTATTTTTAAATTAATATTTTCTTGTTTGTTCTCTCCACTGTAACTGTTAATGTGCTGCATACCACTGTAAAAAATGTCTATTGAAATTTGTTTGTATACTGATCATGTCTACATGTATCTGTAATTTTTCTATGTGAAGCTTTTCTCCCCGGGCCTCTGCTGAAAAAGGGTCTTTTTGGCTCAGTCAGACACTCCCGGTTAACAAATGTAAAATAAAAAAAAAAAAGTTTTTTAGCCTTCTCTAATTCATTCTTATAGTTAACATGGAATATTTTATATTACCTACTTCTTCTTCTTCTTTCGGCTTTTCCCGGTTAGGGGTCGCCAC
The DNA here is from genome assembly GCF_019279795.1 of Protopterus annectens. Taxonomy (NCBI): domain Eukaryota; kingdom Metazoa; phylum Chordata; order Ceratodontiformes; family Protopteridae; genus Protopterus; species Protopterus annectens. The sequence goes on along the minus strand of NC_056728.1, from coordinate 36,207,392 downwards.
AGCGGATCACCTGTTCGCTCATGATTGGCAGTGGAGTTTTACAGTGTTGAGTTGCCAGCCTGGCGCCCAACCTTCCACAGAAGGCACACACACGCACACACTCATGCTTAGGGCCAATTTAGAGTGTCCAATAACGGCAACTTCTATTCTGGATTCAGCTAAAAACTCTGCTAGACCAGTTCTTTTACTTAGGACTTCCCTTTCCCTGTCTGTTTGCCTAGACTCTGATATTAATCTCTGATTGGGAAGACAGTTTTTAAATTGCAGTCCAAACTTCTTTGTAGCCTCATCCCATATATTATCCTTCCCTCTCTAGTTGTTTGCTCCCAATACCTTGGTTCCCTTGCCAATTTTCTCCAGTAAATTTTAGCGCCCCCTTGCCCATTTTCTGTACCCTTACTTGGAGTCATCCTTACTGGCAACATTTCCTTTTTCCATTACCGTGTTGGCTTAGTTCTACAAGAGTATAAGTAGTGGTCCTTTCTTAGCTGGAGTATTTATTGACATAATCAGGGCCTTTGAAACTGTAAACCACAACCTCCTCATAACAAATTACAGAAACTAGACATTGGGAACACTGCAATAAAATGGTTGCAACATTACCTAAAAGAAAGAATATTCCAAGTTTATGGAAATAATTTATTGTCCAAGTATGACTTTCTAAATATTGGAGTTACCAATGGATCTGTGTTAGGACCTCTTCTGTTTTCCATCTTTATTAATGGTATGACTGCTGAACTCCAGAACTGTAATCTAATTATGTACACAGATGAAATTTTAACAATCGAATTTAGTACAACACATCACTCACTACAACATAAACTGACAAGATTCTCCAATGTAACCTCTTGGCTGTATTATAAACTGTTACTGCTTTATACCAAAACTAATATGATGATCTTATGTTGTTCTTTTTCATTCTTCCTCACAAATGGGTCTCAAATCCGATATTGGATCAGACTCATCCGCTTTCTCACACTTAAGATCCGAGTCTCAAGCTCATCCATAATATTCCATGCCTTCCTGAACTCCCCAGATCTCGTTTGCCGCACATTGCGTCCAGACGTGGTTTCAGTCTCGGGCTAGTAGTTCAGATAAGTTTAAATCTTTAAAAAGATTTTTTTTTGCGTATAGTTAGCTTTACTATTGTTATAATTCTCTCTTCCTGTTCCTTTGTCTTTTCCTAGTTATCGAGTGTCAGGGACTTTAGGATTCCTTTTCTCTTGCTTCTTCCTCTCCTTTTTTCTCATGCCATTGGCACCTAAAAAAAAAACTTTCCACTCAAGTTAAAAGTTTTATTAGTATTAAAGTTTAAAAGTTTAGAGTTTAAGATTTGGTTTGAGTTAGCTTTAATGTTTATTTTCATAAATATCATTTTTTTTGTTCTTGAGCAGATAGAAGAAAGTAGATTTACCTCACGTTTTAAGAATTTTCATGAAACCAGGGAACTTTATTGGCAGGTTCATTTAAGGGCAGACAGGTTCCCTGTTTTAAATGCAGCAGTTATTATGAAATGTATTTTCAAAAATAAACTTTTATGAACACTGTAGATATAGATAGTTAATGTTTGTTGTTTGTAAAATATTTTAAAAGATTTTAGATCAGTTTCTATTTAAATTTAGATTTTTTGTATTTTGTTTTTAAGGATGTGACATCATTAGTTGGTGGGTAATTTAAATTCAGCTAAAGCATTTATGTGGTTTTCTGAAGAAGTTCCGGTGTGTAATATAAGAATAAAATAAGGAACGGAAGTGCTTAAATCAAGTTTTTAGTCTTTAGTTTATTGGATTTTAGGTCTTGGGTTTCCGTTCAGTTTTTCCCTTGTGCCTAACCAGTTTCAGGTATGGAGTTGAACAGCAAGGTTTTTGATTGGTGTTTACTGTTTATTAGTCTTTAGAGTGTCTTACTATAGCAGAAAAGTTTACTGGGTTCAAGAGATGCACTTTTTTTGGGCGCAGGATCCCCAGCTTGGATGCCGATAAGAAGTGCTTCTTTTGTCTGGGTCCAGACCATTTAGACATTGAATGTGAGATGTGTGTGGCATTCATCTCTCATGCTCTGGCCGATCGCCATAACAAGCTCATTCTAAGGGGCTTGTTGCCTGCATCTACCTCTTCTGGGGCTCAAATCCTCCTTAAGCATGCTAGCTCCAAATGCTCCCTCTCTGCTTCTTCAGGGGAGTTGAAACAAACCAGGAAAAAGGCTAAGGTCTCTGATCACTTGCCTGCTGATCCAAATACCTGCCACGAATGCTTGGATCCGAAGAATTCCTCAGATCAGACTGTATTGGCTCCGAAGGTCTTGAGGCCAGCTTCAGATCCAAGAGGGTTATCGGATTAGTCTCTGGCTCTGTGCACCTCTAAGACTTTGGATCCTATTGTTATTTCAGGATCTCCCATTTCCAGTACCTCCTCCTCGGATCCTAGGATTTTGGATCTGGTGGTTTGGAGCCTGACATTGATCTTCTAGGTTGAACCGGTGTCTCCTGCTCTTCCTTCGAAGGTCCTACAAACCCCTACCAAATCGAGACACATTTCCTTGGCATTTTCCACATCTTCCTGTAGCTCCACTGAGACCAACAGAGACAGGATGATGCAGACGTTCCCCAGGGCGCAGATCCAGATGGTGGTGTTGCCATCTCCTTCCCATCTTGGATCTGTGAGTGTTCCTCCTGGGTCCGTTCAGATTCCTTTTCCAATCCGACCTTTGGTTTTGGAACCCCAAGAGCCCCTGGGTACCTGAGAGAGTCAATACCAGATCCAAGGAAACTTCCTTCTTCGACTCCCAATAGTTTCCCTGACTTGCCTGATCACAGTGGATGCTGACTCTAGATGATTGACTTGCCATCTCCTCCACTTGGAACTTCGACCTTTGGCAGCTTGGGTCTGGTTCTGTCAAGAGGCCTCTGATTCGTGGGTGGCTCTGCTCTTTCCTCTCGAGGAACTTCAGATGTTCTTCATTCCACATTGCTGCAGTCCTAACTATTGGGTAGTCCGCTGTCCAGTCGGCCCGAATACCAAAGTATATGGCTGACGTCGGTCAGGGCGCATTAGACTGACGTCAGTACGTCAGGGTACTAATGCGCATGACCGACGTCATATCCTCAGTCTTTTTTGCCGCATGGTCCGATGCAGAAGCAGTTTTGCGAGTGCAGGTTGGCGTTCTGAAATTTTCTGAAGTCGGAGTTTCAGACCGAATCAAAGTTGGCTAAGTACCCCGTTGGGGAACATTTTGGTTTTTTCTTGCCTCAGTATTTAACCGGATGTCAGAAAAAGTGAATAACTGTATTTCTTGTGGGAAACAGATACCTCATAGGGATTACCATACCTTGTGTATACCTTGTTTAGGGCCTGAGCACGACGTTGTTGGATGCCGCTCTTGTGCTAGATTTAACAAACGCACTATTAAGAGAAGGTTAGACTGTGCCAGGTTAGTGTTTGGGAAGCGTTGCAATTATAAAATGCCGTCGGATGCTCCGGCCGCTTCGCCCAAAAAGCGCAAGGACAAAACAGCGAAGCCTAGGGTTGATGAACCGGCAGTCCCGGACGCCGGTTCTTTAGAAGGCTCAGTGGAGCCAGAGGTTTTGCCAGGAGTTTCTTTGGAGTCTCAGGCAGAGGCTTTACTGTTACAGGATGTGCCTTCTCAGGAGGTAGGCCAGGCTGAGGGGGCTTCTCAGGTAACTGTTCTTCCCTCTCTTCCCAAGGTAGTTAGAGCCTCTCCTTCTGTTTCCAAAACTTCTTTGAGAGGTAGGCCAAGTTTAGCTTCAGTGGGGGCTTCTCCTAGCACTTCAGGTTCTGTGCCTAAGAAACATATGCTTAAAATGGCAGAAGATTTGATTACTATGATTAGAGGTTCTATGCCCCCTCCTGATAAGAGGCCTAGGGTGGAACCTGAGTTTGACAGTTTTGAACAGTGTTCAGAGGCTTCTGAGTCTTCTGCGGAAGACTTGCAGGAGTATCCTCCTTATTCTGATTCTGATGTGGATGATTCCACTCCTACAGCTTCTCCTCCTGAGGATTTCTCCTTTTCAGAGACTCTGCATTCCATGAGGGAGCACTTTAAATGGGAAGGCCAAGATTACTCTGATTCCAGGAAAAGGCTTAGGGAATTCTTGTTTTTACCCCAGCATAGGCCCTTAGCTATACCTCCTGTGTTGACTGTGGTGGAAGATGTTTTTGCAGAGGCTTCCCTGAACCCTGATTCTTTGCCTCCTGCTCCTGTTAAACCTGATAGGTACTATAGGGTGCCTGAAGCTCATAAGTATCTTTTTAAGAGTCCTAGGGCAGACCCGGAAACTGTTTCTCAGGGACCTAAAGGTGTTAAGGCCTCTGTTGTCAAAAACCCTGTTCCCACTGATAAAGAGGCAAGGGCTTTGGATAGATGGGGAAAGAAAGTGTATACTTCTTCCACTTTAGCCATGAGGGCGTTGAATTGTCAGTTTCACATGCTAAAATATCAAAATTATCTCCTTTCACAATTGAAATCTAAGGTGGATGCTTTGGCGGAAGGTATTGAGTGTAAAGAGTTGCTGGATTTAGTTCATGTGTCTGAACAAGTGGGTAAGCATTCTTTGCAATGTGGTTTTGATGCTGTACAGGCCTCCTCGAGGGTGGCTGCCACTAGTTCTGTTCTTCGCAGACATGCCTGGTTGAGGGATCAGAATTTAGCTGAGCATGTTAAGACAAGGATTTTGGATGCTCCTTTACAGTCTGATGTGTTGTTTGGTTCGCCTGTGGAAGCAGTTTTAAAGAAAATGGAGGACAAAGCTAAGTCTATGCAAACTGTTAAAGATTTTTGCAGGTGCAGCCACCAAGTTTAGTAGAAATTGGCCTACTAAGGGATGGACATATCCTGCTTATGATTCCCAGTCTAGGGGTAGGTCTAGACGTGGTAGGGGCAGAGCTCAAGGTTCTTTTAGGCCTAGAACAGGGAGTTCACCTGCTCAGACTTCTGGTGAGGGCAGGGGTCAGTCCTTTCGTAAACAGACCCAATGACCTGCCTTTTCAGCTGCCAGTAGATTCTCGTCTGGCAGCTCCTTTGGGAGGAAGACTGTCTCTTTTCAAAGAAAATTGGGATTTAATTACTCAAGACAGATGGGTGTTGGATATCATTCACCACGGTTACAGGTTTTATTTCCATACATTGCCCCTTTCAAAGGCATGCCAGACGTTCCTCCTCCACAAAGGAAAGAGGCTCACAAGCAAATTTCTCTGTTACTCCAAATAGGGGCCATTCAGCCAGTCCCTGTATCAGAAAGGGGCCTAGGATTTTATTCTCGCCTGTTCCTAGTACCAAAGAAGGGGAACACGTGGAGACCAATTTTGGATTTATCTATCCTCAACACTTATCTGGACATTCCCAAGTTCAAGATGTTGACGTTACAACAGCTTTTACCTCTGCTGGGCAAAGATCACTGGATGGTAACTTTAGATCTCAAGGAAGCTTACCTTCATGTGCCTATAAGACTAAGTTGCAGGAAGTATCTGCGTTTTCGAGCTGGAAATTCTCATTATCAGTTCTCTGCATTGCCCTTTGGCTTATCTACTGCCCAGAGTATTCACAAAGGTTCTGGCTCCAGTGATAGCTTACTTCAGGCTAAAAGGAATTCAAATCTATCCTTACTTGGACGACTGCCTGATTCTGGCTCAAGAAAAGGAAGACCTTCTACAGCATCTGGAATATGTTATAGCAGTGCTAAGATGCCTAGGGTATTCTGTGAACGAAATAAAGTCCAGTCTAGTACCCTCTCAAGACATGTGCTTTCTGGGTGTGAGACTGAATACAGCAGCCCAGATGGCCTTTTTAACCCCGGACAAACAAAAGAGTCTATCCCTTTACTTCCATCAACTATCTCATCAGTCCGTGCTGACTGCAAGGACAGTCCTTCAAGCATTAGGGTTCATGGCATCTTGTATTCTGGTGCTTCCCAATGCCAAACTGCATATGAGGAAGCTGCAATGGTATCTCAAAATGTATGGACACAGCACTGCCAGGATTTGGACACTGTCATTCAAATAATACCTTGCCTTCAAAAAGAATTTTTGTGGTGGGCTCAGGAATGTCACCTAAACAAGGGACTCTCTGTGACCCGGCCAGAGGCGAGTCAGATTTTAACGACAGATGCCTCGGACATTGCTTGGGGAGCTCATCTAAATGGAAAGTGGATACAAGACAAGTGGCCTGCCAGACTACAGCATCTACATATCAACATGAAGGAGATGTTAGCAGTCCAGTTTGCATTAATGGCTTTCAAGGAGTTACTTCTTCCAGGGCAGGTGTTGATTCTAACAGACAACACAACTGTCATGTGGTACATCAACAAACAAGGGGAACACATTCTTATCCTCTATGCAGGCAAGCAATGATTTTATGGGAGACTGCGCTCAGCTTGCAACTAACTCTTCAGGCAAGGTTTCTGCCGGGAGCACAGAACTCCTTAGCAGATGTGTTAAGCAGACAAATCATGGATCCCCACGAGTGGAAACTGGATCTTCATGTATTTCAGAAATTGACAGTGTCATGGGGAACTCCAGACATAGATCTGTTCGCTTCTCCACTAAACCACCAGCTGCCAAAGTTTTGCACAAAGGGGTTTCATCACACAGCTTGGAAAGTGGATGCTCTTTCTTTCAGTTGGAAAAATCTTCATGTGTATGCCTTTCCACCTCTGCCTCTTCTTCCAAAGGTGCTCTTAAAGGTCAGACAAGACAAGCCAAGGATGATTTTAATAGCTCCAGATTGGCCTCGGCAACACTGGTACCCACTACTAAGGAGTCTGGTAAGGAAGCCTCCATGGCCTTTACCTTTGATTCCACATCTGTTATCTCAGAAGGACGGTCATCTGCTCAATGTCAAGCTTCACTCTCTTCATCTAACAGCCTGGCATATTCTGTGTTGAAACACAGCAGGTCTCAACTTCCTCAACAAGTTTTAAATGTGATTATAGAAGCTAGAAGACCTAGTACAAGGAAAGTGTACGCAGAAAAATGGAAGAGATTTTTATTTTGGAGTACAGCAAAGAATTTGGAGATTTCTGAGCCTAATTTGAGTGTGGCTCTTCAATATCTTACTGAGTTATTGGACAAAGGTTTGTCCTTCTCTTCCATTAAGATTCATGCTGCAGCAATTTCAGCTCACTATGATTGTGACCCACCATTGTTTTCGCATCCTTTGTTCAAGCAGTTTCTTAGAGGGCAAAGAATATAAGACCCCACGTAGAGCTCCTACTCCTGCTTGGGATCTCAATTTTGTGTTGGAAAAACTTACTCTACAACCTTTTGAGCCTCGGCTACTGCTGAATTGAAATACTTGTCATGGAAGACTGCTTTTCTGTTGGCTATTACTTCTGCAAGAAGGGTGTCTGAGTTGCAGGCCCTTATGGCAGTAGAGCCCTTTTGATTTTCCATAAGGATAGGGTATCATTACGTACTAATCCTTCCTTTATGCCTAAGGTGGTTTCTAGTGTGGCTTTAAACCAAACTATTCATTTGCCTACTTTTATGCAGACCCCCAAAATAAAGGGGAAAAGATTTTGCACACTTTAGATGTACACAGGCAATTGCGTTATTATTTGAGCAGGACTAAGGATTTTAGGCAGTCTCAGCAGTTGTTTGTTTCTTTTGCTTTGAGTTCGCAGGGCAAGCCTGTGTCAAAACAAACTATTTCTAGGTGGATTGGGTTTTGCATTGCATTTTGTTATTCCCATCATGGCAAGGAGATTCCAGCTGGGATTAGGCCTCATTCCACTAGGGCTACTGCCACTTCAACAGCATTTCTAAGGGGTGGCAACTAAGGATATTTTGGAGGCAGCTACTTGGAGTTCAGTGCATACTTTCTCTAAGCATTATCACCTTCCTCTCTACTCTAAGTCTAGGGCTGGTTTTGCCACAGCTATTTTGCAAGGCATGTTGTCAGCTCCTGCTTCTTTATGATTTGCCAGCCTCCCTTACCTCTGCTTTGGGATTCTACCCAATAGTTAGGACTGCAGCAATGTGGAATGAAGAACATAGTACAGTTTTGTACCTACCATAAATGTAGATGTTCGAGGATCCACATTGCTGCAGTCCAATTTACCTCCCTCCTTCCCCTCTGTGTTTAGGGGTGGTTGTGTAGGTGAGGTTATATGCGGATAATTTTGTATATATTGTACATATTTTTGGTGCAGGTATATTGGGCCTTGTCTTTTTAGGGTCTTCTGACATCTGGGGCAAGAAAAGACTGAGGATATGACGTCGGTCATGCGCATTAGTACCCTGACGTACTGACGTCAGTCTAATGCGCCCTGACCGACGTCAGCCATATACTTTGGTATTCGGGCCGACTGGACAGCGGACTACCCAATAGTTAGGACTGCAGCAATGTGGATCCTCGAACATCTACATTTATGGTAGGTACAAAACTGTACTTTCTGGGGGAGAGAGATGGGGCCTCCTTCAGCCTGTTCGCCTTCCATGTAGCAGAAAGGCCTTTCTCTGCTTTTAAAGAGTCATCTGTTAACACTCAGGTTCCACCCTGTCCTTCATTGGATCTGAGCATTGAGCTGGTCATTTCTGCCCTTGGTCAGCCTGTCCCAAGGTGCCTGCAGAATGCTACCCCCCCAGAGAATCCCCTCTTTTTCCAGAACCTCCATGGAACACCCTGCTGAGTAGATCCCTTAGAAGAAAAAGTGTAAAAGGAGGCACATAAACTCCCCTTTGGAGTCCCTCACCGAGGACACAGATTTCAATGACTGAGAAGGATCTCCCTGATCACCACCTAAGGATGTCTCCTTTGGAGACATCTTAGAACGCTTTCTGCAGAAAGATAGATGGTTTCCCTAACCTCCTTCTGAGGAATCTGTGCTCCTGGAGGCTTTCAGGATGATCCCATCTATGTCCTGGGTTACTCCCCCAGTGGATGAGCTGATTGACCTAGTCTCCCGCCAGGCGTGGAAGGAGCCGGACATGGTCGAGCCTATCCCCAAATGCCCCATAGGTTCCTGAATCCACTACCAGATCACACACATTGGAGTAAAGGCATCTCCGTAGATGCCATTGTTATTGAAGCAGCCACTAAGAAGGAGCTAACAGACAAGGCTTCACTGTCCATCCACCTAACAAGGAGTCTAGAGCATTGGACAGACTTGGAAAGGGCATTTACACCTCAGCTATCTTCACACTGAGGTCATTAAACTGTTTGATGCACTTCACCCATTTGCAGAGAGTTCTGGTTAAGGAATTATCCAACACTCTTGCTGAGACCATATGAGAGGAGGACTTGAAAGTCTTTCTCCAACTAGTGACTCTTTCTTCCCTAGCTAATTCCTTGGTGAGGTTGATTTTGCATGCGGTGGAAGGCACCTCACAAGCAGCCAGTACAGGCATAGCCATCAGGAGACATGCCCTGATGCAGCTTTGTGACTTTGCGGAACCCTTCGATGGGTCCTTCTTGTTTGGACCATCTGTGAAAGATACATTAACTTACAGAGAGGAAGATTGAAAGACCTTATGTGCAATGGGGATCAAGTTTTCTACTTCACAGAGGACCTTCTCCAGGAGCCAGCGAGGAGGGAAGAAAACTTGTTCAGGAAGTTTCAAGGCTCTTTTCAGGACCCGCATGGGAATTCCTCCTCCAGAGGCAGAAGGGGAGGTTTCAATGTTAGACGCTGCTGCAGAGGCAGGGAGGGTCTACAGAATCAGGGCTCCAGGAAACCTTTTCCTAATAGGCCCTTCCAGTGCTCCTGTAGCACCGCCTGACTGTCCATCTCTGGAGACATTCTGGGGTCGTCTATCCCTGCATCTAGATGCCTGGACAAGTATAACAAACAATTCCTGGGTGCTAAACATTAAATCCAGAGGCTTTTACATTCCCTTTTCCCTAACTCCTCCAGGCCCAAGGAGGAGATTCCCCAAAGTGCCACCCAGTCAGAGGGAGTACGCAGTACGCCTTACAAAAAGTTCAAAGAAAAAGTCATTCAAGAGGTACCCACCAAACAAAGAGGATTGGGAACTTATTCTTGCTTCTTTTTGGTGCCAAAAAAGAAAGGGGACCTGATACCTATTCTAGATCTCAGCAATCTGAATAATTTCGTCAAGAAGTAAAAAGTTCCAAATGGTTACAGTTCAGTCCTTTTTACCACTGTTACGCAATGATGATTGGATGTGCTCCACAGATCTTCAGGACGCGTACTCTCATATCAAAATTGACAGGTGCTCCATTTGCAATTTTGGTTAGGAGCCAATTATTACCAGTTCAGGGCACTGCCCTTTGGATTCAGCACAGTCCCTGGGGCATTTTCCAAATGTCTGGCAGTCGTAGCTGCTCACCAGAGGCTAAAAATATTCCAGGTGTTTCCATACCTAGACGATTGACTCCTGACTGCACCGACAAGGCATCTATTACTACAATCAAGGGACTATCTAGTGAGAATCTAGAACCACCTGGGGATCATGATAAGTCTAGCAAAATCAAAAATGACACCTGTGCAAAACCTAGAGTTCATAGGGACGCATTTGAAATCAAGAACACAAGAAGCTTGCTTGCCAGTACATCGCATTTTACTTCTCAGGCAACATCTGCAAGACATGCTGCTGCATCTGCAGCCACTGGCTAAGTTGTTTTTATGGGCTCTTGGGTTAATGGCAGCCGTAATTGTTCTAGCTCCTCTGGCTAGATTATTTATGAGAGTTCTCCAGTGGACCACAGCAGTTCAGTTGTCTGTCCTACCATCCTTTGCCTGCTCCCATAAAGTTATCCCAGATCTGCAGGAACCATCTCCAGTGGTGGTTGGAATCACACGACCTTCTGGGCAGACGTTTCTCTTTTCCACCAGCTATAGCCACAGTGACCACAGATGCTTCACGGACTGGATGGAAAGGGCACTTCCTAGGGAAGATGGTGTAAGGCACATGGTCGATGACAGAGACTAATTGACATGTCAGTGTCTTAGAGATGAAAGCAGTCCATCTTTTGTTGCAAGCCTTCCAGGATGTTCTCCCTCTGGGGACCATTGCGATCCACACAAATAACATGTCAGTAGTCTGGTATGTCAACAAACAAGGAAGAACTTGTTCCTACCCATTGTGCAGGGAGGCCATGAGAATTTAGGAATGGGTGACATCTTCAGAGCATTTTCTAATTGCAACACAGGTTATGGGAATATCCAGCATTCTAGCAGACAGACTCAGCAGGTCAATTTTGACCCCTCACGAGTGGTCCCTGAAGCAGTCAGTAGCAAACATTTTTTTCAGCCGTTAGGGCCAACCTTGTTGCAACCTCTTTGCCTCTCCCCTGAATGCCAAGTGCAACAAGTATTTTGCTCTGATTCCCCAGGAGGAGGAGTCACTAAAGGATGCTCTAGTCCACGATTAGGCCCCCAGGTCTCCTTTTTTGCTTACCCCCCCCCCCTGATTACCATTGATCCCATAAGTTCTACAGAAAGCAGCAGGTCGAAGAGTTCCTTATAGCCCCTTTCCGGCCTCACCAGGTGTCGTTCCCCTTTTTTTGGTCTCACCTCAAGTTTCCACCTTGGATTCTGGATCCCATACAGGATCTCATATCTCACCCATCATACTCAGATTCCCAGTCTCCACACCGTCAAACTGACCGCATGGTTCTCTAATTCCAATAATTGTAAGAAAGTCTAGGCTAGCCCCCTCCGTACGTGACATTGTTCTGGCCTGTCAGAGAGCTTCCACCAAAAAGGTCTACAGTAGCAAGTGGAAGAGGATTTCTATTTGGGGATCTAAAGAAAATACTGACCCTTTCTCAACACCCATAGCAGATAGTCTTCTTTTCCTTCACACTCTTTTTAAAGAAGGAGCTAGCTTCTCCACCATCAAACTCCAACTGGCTGCCATATCCAGTTTCAACACTGGCAATAAAATTCATCCCTTTTTTTCTTCCAAGCTATGCAAGACTTTCATGAAAGGAGTGTTTCATCTTAGACCTCCAGTTAAAGATCCCTCTCCTCCTTGGGATTTCACGATGGTACTGCAAGACCTCACCCAGAAGCCTTTTGAACCCAGTAGGTCATGTGACATAAAATTTCTTTTTTGGAAAACACCCTTTTAAGTAGCTATCATTTCTGCTAAGTGAATTTCAGAGCTTCAGGCTTTGTCAGCCAAACCTCCTACATAATTTTTCATAAAGATAGAGTTTCCTTGAGAACAAATCCTTCCTTTATGCCTAAGGTGGCCACGGTATCTAACATTAATCAGTTAGTTCATTTGCCAGTTTTCTTCCCCAGTTTTTCATACAAAGGTGAATACCTCTTACATCTTCTGGATGTTCATAGACAGTTAAGTTTCTACTTATTCAGAACAAAGAAAGATAGATAATCTGATCAGCTGTTTGTCTTCTTCTCCTCTGCAAACAGTTCAGGGCAGGCAATTTCCAAAAATCACTGTAGCGAAATGGATAGACTACGTTTCATTTATTTACTCTTAGAGAGGTATAGACTTGCCCCAACCTTCCAGGGCTCATTCCGCTAATGATATAGCTACTTCATGTGTCTTTTCATCCAGAGTTTCTATTGATGAAGTTTGTGCTGCAGTAACCTGGTCTAAGTCTTGTACCATTATTATTGATTATAAGCTGGATGTTATTTCCAGGAGCAGGGCATCCTTTGACTTGACCGTGCTCCAACACATCCTTAAGGACCACCCAGGATTTATATAGCTGGAGACTCTGACCCATTTGTGAGCAATAATGAAAAAGGACATTAGATTGAAAGCTATGCACTCACCATAACTAGGTGTCTGTGTTGTCCAGTTTTCATTCTTCCTCACATCCATTCCATCCATTCCCCGGCCTGGTGCCTTTGTAAAGTACTTGGAAGACTATGGAACCCTTTGGTTCAATGTTTGAGCCTCAGATTCTTCTTTCTGTATAAACCTCTGTTATAGGCAGCAGACTCAATCTGGGGAGTTGAGGAAGGCATGGAGCATTATGGGTAGGGGAGGAGCTCAAGTCTAAGATCTTAAGTCTGGGAAAGCAGCAGAGTCAGATCCGATATCAGATCTGAGACCCATTTGTGAGGAGGAATAAAATGGAGAACACAGATACCTAGTTATAGTAAGTACATAACTTTTAACTACATAAAGGAAACCTGCCTCCTGTCCCCAAATTATTTTCAAAGATAACAATGGAATTGCCATTCCATATGCCTACCAACAGAAAGAAGTAGATAGGCCTCATATTGACCCTTCCCTTAACTTCTCCTTCTGTACTGAAACTATTAATTTAAAGTTTCTATCCCAACTGAAACACACATGAAAATGGCTAGGTAAATTTTTATTATTTATTTTTATTTTATTTTATTTAATTTCACGTTTGTTAACCGAGTTAATCCAACTGAGCACAGGTCATTTTTAGTGGAGACCCGAGGAGAAAAGCTCCAAGAAAGACAATTACATTTTTTGACAGTAGTAGATACCACAAAGTAACAAAGACAGTTTTGTAATACATATATACATAGTAAGATAACATGCATTTGTAAACAAGAAAGAAAACTTAATAATGACCAGGTAAATATAAAGATGAAAGAGTAGTACATTCCATACAGAATATGTAGTTCATTAGCTAAAGTGAGCAGGGGCAGCAGACATACTGTCCAATGATAGAGATAAAGGAGATAATAGGTAATAGAAACATGATTAGGTTGGGTCATGGCAGGGGCATAGCCAAGTGTTCAGGAGGCATGCATTTACCTATCAGGCATTTGTTGGTAAATCCTCTGGCTTAGGTATCAGCATAAGGTCAGACCACAGTTTTGAATTTTTGCCTTTGTATGTGGTAAAATGTTTTACCATAGTGCAGGAGCTTCCCAGATTCTGGACTTGGCACCTGTGGTAAGCTCGTGAACTGTAGAACGCTGAAAGTCATCTGGCAAAGTTTCATCACAGCACCTACTGTGTTTATCTACTCTTGCTAGAATTTTTACTGCTGAGGTTGAAAGGGGACTTTACTTTGTCTTTTCCCGAGGAAGATGACTTTTGCATGAAATAAATACAGTCCCTTTTAGGTATGGGCAGTGATATAATGAGTAGCCTGCATCCCTGTAATTTGCTTCTTTTGGGGAAACCATTAAATTAGTGATGGAGTTTTATGGGGAGGAAGCCAGAGAGGTTATAAATTACTTAACTCAGAAGAGCTTCAGCCTTGGGTTTCCAGTCTGTTCTTGAATCCAGAGCTTTGTTAAGGTTATTAGTAGAGCTGCAAGAACTTAGCATCCCACACCTAGTCAAACCCTGTTCAATCAAACCCTGGAAGATACCAGCCATACAGTGGGCTGTGCCCCTTTCTAGCCCCTTAACAAGAAAAACACTAGTGTCATCAAAGCTTAGGGTAAGTTACACTGCTTATAGTACGGTACCTGGCATGTCTTCAGGGCTCAATGGCTCAAACAAACAAGCTGTGATTAATAGGGCAGTGATGGATCAACCAAGTACTCTTCATCTGTGTATAATAATAAATCAACTGCATTTGCACCCCCCCCTCCCCGATGGGAGAAATATTTAAGTTGGTATTGCCTTTTGCAGTTTAACATTTATGACTGTTAATTGCCTAATTCATATGGTACAGTACCAGAGCTCCATTTTAGAACAAGAGAAAAAAAGAATGGCAAGGCATTACCTGTTCACTTATCCTTTTGGGTGGGGGAGTTATGGGTGAGTCCATATGCACTGGTGTATCTACTTTATCAGTGATTCCTGGTGGATAGGGTAGACAGGACAAAAGTGTCTGCTTACAAGGGGGAAAGGGCTTTATAGTGGGCTATGTCTTTTGTGGAAGAAACTTGCAAAGTCTTTACAATATTGAGATGCACTGCTGAATGGTAATAGTTAAAAGACAAAAATCCTGACAACTTGGATGATGACCATTATTGACATACTCTTGCACTGTAATGAGGGACAGATGATGACAGTGGACATGGGTGGATTGGATAGTCACGTCATGTAGAAGAGCAAACTGTCTATAAAAATAAGGCTTTCAGCGGTCATGGCAGACTGCAAAACTGCTACAGATTAAGATGACTTGCAAGGTCCAGTCTCCCTAACACTTCATTAGGTGTGAGAAGTATATGACAGACAAGTAGGTACTGAAAATAATTTCCTGAGTTTTGCGATGGAATTTGAAAAAAATGAACTAGGCTTCATTCTACAGTCTCCTATAACAAGTATACAGAATGAAATCTTGTTTACTAACAGCTGAACTACAAGTGGCTGTACTTAAGGTTCATTACTTTGCTAAAAATGGACAGCATGCTGAGATCTATGTTAATCTAATGGACAGTAAGTGTTTTACTTATGCATGTCTCCAGGATGCAGAAGTATGGACTCCTGACTGCTTCCATGGTGACTAGGGTTTGAATCACAGTGCAAGTATTGGAGGGAGAGGAATGAAGGGATTTGGTGTGATCATCTCTTCCAGGAGAGGGAGGCAGGAGCTCAGGAGCATACTGAGTTAGCATGATTACAGCAGTGGAGGCTGGAGAAATCACCTCCTGTGCTTCAGGAAAGGTGGCTGAGACAGCTTGCTGGCAACATCCATTACAGAAATGAGGGAAGACCAGCATGGACAGAGCAGTGCATGCCACCTTCCCTTTCATCACCGAGCATTTGCAGATGATGTAAGGCTGCAGCTAGAAAATCCCAAACAATCCTGATGGCTGCCTTCGTGACAACCCCTGTCAGTCAACTCAGTGATGAGTAGTGAATAGACCAGTAGACAGAGAGCGGGTCTACTGGTCTGCAGGCAAGATGAGCAAACAATGAAAAAAAAGTTTATTTCTTAATTCTTTAGTATCTCCTTTATTTATTTCAAAGTTGTGGGACAGTCGGAGCCTGGAGCTAACCTTTTTACTCAATGAATGTAAGACAAACTAATTCTGGATAAGATGTCAGTCTGTTACAGGAAGCATACTTATTTGGTTATACATACCAGGTTATAGGAATGCTGCAGAATGATACAACCTTTAGTGCTGCTACCTCACAACATTTGGTTTCACAGTTTAGTTCTAGGTGCCTTCTTTGTGGCGTAATCATATCATCCTTTTTCCATGCAGATTTTTCCCACACACTCCTGTTTCCTCCCACTCCCATTCATTGCCATCACTGTATAAGAGTCGACTGAGAAGGGTCATCATCCAAACAGCCCTCAGGCTTGGTTCAAATGCTTTACTGTTTACATCTGATGTCTTTTTCATTCTTCCTGAACAAGTGAGTTAAGGGTCCGTCCTTGGATCCAACTTGGCCGCATTCCTCAGACTTCAGATCCAACTCCCGAGCCCACCCTTTACCCATAATGCCCTAGTCCACCCCCAATACCCCAGAGTTCATGTTCTGCCATCTCACATGGATGTTCTCTCTGAGCATTTTTCAAACTATTATCAAGTGTTTCTGTAAGTGTTTTTTTTTTCTTAGAAACTTCTTATTGATTATTTAATTTTTTATTTATATCTTTAAGTTTCTTGATGTAGTTTCTCCCTCTTAGCTTGCGGTCCTTATCATTGGCTCTTTTACCTCAGTAAGGTAATTTTCTATGTACCATCATTGGTACTTTTTCTTTCCTTACCTTTTTCTTCCATTTCCAAACCAGTTTAATTGGAAAACTTATCCTTTCCAATCTTTTCTTTACTTTTGTTTTTTTATAGAACTGTGGCTGAGAAGCCCACAGGTTTTTAAAAAAATACAGTTCCTGTGGGCACAAAATTCCAAATTTGGATTCTCACAGGGAGTGCTTTTATTGTTTAGGGGCAGCAAACCATGATACATACTGTATCATTTGCTCTACATTTAACTTGAGGGCTGTTGCAGATAAGAGAAATAAATTAGTCCTCAAAGGGTTGTTACCTGCATCGTCTTCCTCTTCCAGGGATCAAACTGCCAGCAAATCTTCGAAGGCTCCATTGAAGCTTAGAAAATGGACTCCACCTAAGTTTCCGAAGACTTCATCATCTGAACCTCTGTAGAAAATATTTAGATCATCAAATCCAAAGAGAAAAACTTTAGATCTTAAGACCTTGGATCCGATGGCTGTTTCAGGAAGTCCTCCTGCTCAATCTGCGGATCCAAAACCATTGGATCCGACTTCTGGCATGTGTCATACTCCAAGAACCCGCTCACCTGAGTTTGCTATTGACCCTATTTCTCCTAGGCTACATTCCCCTTTCATGCAAACTCTGAGGAAACACTCTAGACCTCATTCCACTACCTCATCTGTCAGGTCCTCCAGAAGCCTTTCTTAAGCTAAAGTTGATAGGCTGATGAGAAAGTCCCTCAGAGCTCAGATCCAGATGTAGTTATACCGGCTCCATCTCCCATCAGATCCATGAACCTTCCTTCCACATCCCACACAGTTGCATAGCCTTCTTCAATCCATCCTTCAGTTTCAGAACTCCTATGTCTGAGAGTTCCAAGAGTACTGGTGTTAGAGCCAAAGAGGATTACATCTTCAACGCCGATGGTTTCCCTGATCAATTCTGCTCCTGTTTGTTCAGATTGGGATGAGTCTCAGAGCCGAAGCATCGGAGTCAGATCTGCTGGGCCAGGATCTACTCTGATGTCAGAGTTGTCCTTGCCACTTGGAGCCTTGGTGGCAGATAACTTGGGTCCAGCTCTCCTCGAGGCAATGATCTGGCACCCTTCTTGAGGCAAAGTCGCTGCTTGCCTTTGGGAGCCTCAGCTCCAGTGTGGCCAGCCAAGACTTATCCTAGTCCGTTGGCCTTCAGGGTTGTGGGAAAGATATTCCCTTATTCTGGAGATCCAGTCTCTCATACTTTCTTGTATCCTACATTTTTACCTGTATGGTTCGCGCTTATATTACAAGATCGAATGCTTAGGTGATTGAACAACTAAACATCGAACTTGTAATATCAAACCCAAAAATGTCAAACAGCGCAGGAAAACACGTCATTCAGCCACGGGGAAAAAAAATAACTTTACACCCAAAGTAAGTGGGAGGCTTTGCCCCCCCCCCCCAACTAAATATACCAACTCCAAGATCGCTCTACAGTAGACAAAATGGCAAAATCCATCAAACGGCCAAGGGAAATCTTTTCCTGCGTTAAATCAGCTGTTCGCTGTTTTTTGCTTTTGATATTACAAGTTTAATGTTTAGGTGTTCAATCACCTAAGCATTCAGTCTTGTAATATAGATCCTGTGGTTCAGAGCTCTGATCCCAACAGACCTCCTCCACAGGGACAGCCAGTACCAACTAGCATCCAGACAACTTCCACAGAGGAACTACCTCTTTTAGGACATCTCCCCAGAGCATTCCACTCAGGAGGTTCACTGAAAGAGCATGTAAAAGGAGGCACAGATTCCCCCTTGGAATCACTCACCGAAGTTACTGACTTCAATGAAGGGGAAGGGTCCCCCAGATCACCACCTGATGACAACTCATTTGGAGACATTTTGGAGATCCTTAAGCAGAAGGGTGATTGGTTCTCAGATAATCCTTCCCCTGAGGAGTCAGTATTTCTGGCAGCTTTTGCTGCTGGCTCATCTATGTCTTGGGTGACTTCCCCTGCTGATTGATCAAGTCTCTCGTTGGGCATGGAAGGAACTAGATTCTGTTGAACCAATGCCATGGCATCCAGGTAAAATTTTAGCTCCTCCAAAAGACAAAGCCCCATTGGAGCAAAGAAGGCATTGTTGATGCAGTGGTTGTGGTGGCAGCCACTAAGAAGCAGGTAGCAGAACAGAGCTTCTCTGTCCATCACCCTAACATAGTCCAGGACATTGGACTGGTTTGGAAAGCACGTATTTGCTTCAGTGACCTTTGCCTTGAGGTCCCTGAATTATTTGGCACACTTTACAACACTGCAAAGGGATTTGACCAAGAAAGTCTCAACATTTCCCTCAGAGTCCATGTCTGCAGAGGACTATAAAAGATTATCTATGCAGCCTGCCATTCTGTTATCTATTTCCAATGCATCCAGTTGATTTCTCATGCAGCAGAGGGTACTTCATGTGCGGCCGGTTCAGGCATTGCCGTAAGGAGACATGCTTGGATTTGGTTATGCAATTTTACTGAGCCTTTCAAGTCTTCATTCATCAATGCTCCCTTTGATAGAACATCCTTGTTTGACCTTTCTGTGAAAGAAATGCTTTCTCACAGTGAGTAAGAAGGGAAGACCCTGTTTGCCATAGGTATTCACTTTTCTACTCCTCAATTATCTTTTTCAAGGAATCAGAGGTGACAAGAAAATGTGTTTTCATAAATTCCAAGGATCTTTCCAGGATTCACATGGAGACAACTCCTTCAGAGGCAGAGGAGGGAGTTCAAATGGAATATGCTATCCTTGCGGCAGAGGAGGCCCGCAAAACCAGGGTTTACAAGATTCCTTTCTGGATAGACCCTTTCGGCACTCCTGAACACTCGGCAATGGAGGCAGTCTGGCGACATTTGTCCTTGCACCCAAATGCCTGTGGTGCTATAACAAAAGATTCTTGGGTGATAAACATAATTTCCGGAGGTTATTTAATACCATTTTTCCAGATTCCCTCATTCAAAAAAAAAGAAAGCTTCATACCCCACCCAGTCAGAGAAGTTGCAGCTCAAGAAATTCAGAAACTGCTGGACAAAAGAGTCATCCTGGAGGTCCCACCAGACAAGAGAGGATTCAGAGCTTACTCAAGGTTCTTTTTAATGCCAAAAAAGACAGGGCACCTGTGACCAGTTTTGGATCTAAGGAATCTGAACCAATATGTGAGGAATCCAAACCTCTATTACACAAGGACGATTGGATATGGTCAGTCAGTCTTCAAGATGCATACTGTCACATCAGAATAAAGAGAAGCTCATGAAGATACCTGCACTTTCAATTGGGAATCGATCACTAGTAGTTCAGAGCCCTGCCTTTTGGACTCACTACAGCTCCCAGAGTGTTTACCAAGTGTATGGCAGTAATAGCAGCTCACCTGAGACTGCAAGAATTCTGAGTGTTTTCATACTTAGACAACTGCCTCTTCACTTCACCAACCAGGCATCTCCTAGAACAGTCCAGGGACGATTTGCTTCAAATTTGCTAAGCACTAGGCATCACATTCAACAATTCCAAATCCAAACTGTCACCGGTAGACAGCCTGGAGTTCATTGGTGCTCATCTAAACACAATTAAGTCAGACTGCTTCTCTGCTTTATCATCGTATAGGTAAAGTCAAGTCCCAGGTTCAACAAATTCTTTCTCGTTTTGTTCCTTCTGCCAGACTTATCCTTCAGACCCTAGGTTCCATAGCAGCATCTACAGTATTAGTTTCATTTGCATGTTACTATATGCGTGTTCTTCAATGGACTCTAGCTGTTCAGTGTTTTTTTTCTTCGACAACCTGTATCCTTCCTAGTTAGACTTGGTCTGGTTTGCAGAAACCATCTTCGTTGGTGGATCCAGTTGGACAACACTCACATAGGTCATCCATTTGTTCCGTCTCCTCCAGTAACCAAGGTGACCACTGACATCTCCCAACTATGATTGGGGGGGGGGGCATTTCTTGGGAAGAATGGTCCAAAGCATGTGGTTCCCCCCAAGAGACCAATTTGCACATCCGTGTCCTAGAGATGAGAGCAGTCCTGTTAGCATGGCAAGCATTTCAAGAGGTTCTCCATCTGGGGACTATTGCAATTCAAACCAACAACATGTCTGTGGTCTGGTACATCAACAAACAAGGGGGAACTTGATTCTTCCCCCTCTGAAAAGCTATGAGAGTGTGGCAATTGATCTCCTAAAGCCGCTCTCTAGTGGCAATGCACATTTTGGGAAAATCCAATGTACTAGCGGACAAACTCAGCAGGTCCATTATGATACCTTAGAAGTGGTGTGTCAGTCAAACAGTGGTGGAGAAAATTTTCCATCGATGAGGCCAACCTGCTATTTTTTTGCTTCTCCCGACAGCAACAAATGCAACAAGTACTAAAAAGAAAAAAAAAAGAAACGCAACAAGTACTTTGCCTTGATCCTCCCTCGGGGGGGGAGTGTCACCGAGAGATGCTGCAGTCCATGTTTGGCCCTCCTGTCTCCTTTATGCTTATCACCCAGTACCTCTGATTCCAGAATTCTTAAAGCCATTTGGTTGAAGAGCTTTGTTATTGCCCCCATTTGGTCACACCAAGTGTGGTTCCCCTTCCTTTGCTCTCATCTTCTTTATCCTCCTTGGATACTGGACCCCATTTCAGATCTTCTGTCTCATTCCATAGGGATAAAGCATTCCAGTATACCAACCCTCAAACAAAGTCCATGGTTTCTCCAGTTCCATTAATAGCTAGAAACTACAGACATTTTTCCCCAGTTCGTCATATCTTTTGGTCCTCTCAGAAAGATTCCATTAAGAGTAAATGGAAAAATTCACAGTTTAGGCCCTGAGAAATGACATTGATCCTTTTACTACCCCCATTTCTTCTGTGCTGAAGTTTTTAGTTTTTCTCTTTAAAGAAGGTGCTTGCTTTTCCGCAATCAAAATACAGTTGGCAGCCATATCAAATTTTCAATCAGGAGGCAGTGCTTCTAGCTTGGTTGCTTCCAAGTTGTGCAAGGCTTTTCTAAAGGGCACCTTTTCACTCAGACGTTCTGTGAAAGATCTGTCACCTCGTTGGGATCTAACTCAACAACCCTTTGAACCTTCAGCAAAAACTGATTTAAAATTTCTGTCTTGGAAAACAGCCTTCTTGGTGGCTATTACTTGTGCAAAAAGAATTTCTAAACTCCAGGCTCTTTTTTCCAAAGCCCCATATGTTGTTTTTCATAAAGATAGGTAGTTATGAACAAATCCCTCTTTTCTCCCAAAAGTGGTTTAAGTCAAATATAAATCAAACCATTGCTTTACTGTTCTTCTTTCAACTAAATTTCTATTTACACAGAACAAAAGATTTCAGAAAAATGGATCAAGTGTTTTATTTCTTTTTCACATAGTAGGTTGGGATCTGCAATTTCTAAGGCTACATTGGCCAGATGGATAAATAATTGCATTTACTGGATATATTCACAGCAAGGCCTCTCATTACCAAAATACATAAGGCTTATTCAGCCAGATCCATGGCCACCTCATCTACCTTCTGGTCTAAAACTTCCATTGATATTTGTGCAGCAGCCACCTGGTCTAATGTTCATACCTTCATTACAAATTCAACATGATTTCCAGAAGCAGAGCTGCTTTTGGTTCAGCAGTTCTCCGAAAGGGCCACCCAAGATTCACGTAGCTGGGGATTTTGTCACATTCACTGAGGAAGAATCAACAAGACAATATTAGATGTTAAAGTTGTGTACTCACCATAATTATACATGTTAAGTTGTCTATCTCGCCTTCATTCTTGCTGGATGGGTTCGGAGCCGACCTCGGCTCCGACTCGGCCACTCTAAAAGCTCGAGAGTTGGTTCCACCGGCTCGAGGCTCCCCTTATATCCCACAATGCTAGGCGAGAGTTACCTCAGATCTCGTTTGCCGCTACAGCTTCGAGGTTGGTTGCTTCTACCGGTTCCTGGTGAGTTTTAGCTTTTTCTATTAAAAGTTACTCTTTTCCCCCCTTTTTCAGTTTAATTCTTTTTAAATTAGTATAGTTCATAGAACTTTATCCCCGACCCTAATTTTTCCCGTTTCTTGTTTAAAAGAACCTTTGGTTCTTCCCTTGGGCCTTAGGCCTTCTCTTCCCTAGGGAGTGTTTGTGTAGTTTACTATAATTTGCTATAGTATCTTTACTAAAATTGTTATTCTTGACAGGGTATAACTGGTGTGTTTGAGTGTGTGTTTGTGTTCACCAGTTAGGCTATGTCAAAAGAAGCAAAGGTCTCCGGATTCAAGAAGTGTGATGCGTGCTGTCAGAAAATGTCTCTGACAGACGCTCACACTTCTTGTGTCTATTGTCTGGGGCCTTTGCACCTGCAGGACTCCTGTGCTGTTTGCCATGGCTTCAGCCCCAGGGTCCTGCAGGAAAGAAAAAACAAGCTAATTCTGAGAGGCTTGTTGAAGCCTGAGGATTCCTTGTCTGTCTCAACAGGGAAACCCTCTAAGGCATCGAGGTCTTCGGCTCCGGCTTCTGAGCCGAGACCTCAGGTTGTTCAACCTTTGCCTTTATCGGCTCCGGCTGGAGCCGATAAGGCTCAGTCCACAGTTTCTGTGGCTTCCTCGGCTCCGGCTGGAGCCGAGGTTATCGAGTACCGTGTCGGCTCCGACAAGATCTTCGAGCCGACAACCAGAAAGAGGTCTAGGTCACCTTCTCTTGGCTCCGTTCATTCGGCTCCAGGTTCTCCCCTGCTGTCTGAACGGAGCCAAAGGTCTCATTCCTCTAGGTCATCGAGGCTTTCCGATCATGACCTTCAGAGGGTGGTGAGTCGACTACTCAAGTCCGAGGCACTAGCCCAGATGCTTCAGAGCCCGACTCATCAGTCGGTGCCTGCCCCGGTCCATCAACTCTTTCCTCCTTCGACTCTTTTGAGTTCGGAGCCGGGTCGTGTCGGAACCGAGACTGTGGTCACCTCGGAGCCGAGACAATTGTCTTCGGCTCCGTCGTCGGCTCCGTTTTCTTCCGTGGAGGAATCTCGGCGCCGGACTTCCCTCGTCGGCTCCGAGGGGGTGAGTGGCATCGGACCCTTGTCCGACCCCCCTCTCCCTCTCGGTGCTTCGGCGCTGGTGAGTTCGGCTCCGACATCGGAGCCATCACTGTCGGTGCCGAGGGGGGTCCTTAGCTCCTCAGAGCGGGGACCTCTGGCTCTGCCTGACAGGGGTGCTTTCGAGGTCATGCGGAGTGTGTTAGAGCCTGGCTCTACTCCACAGTCGGTTCCGTCAGCCCCTCCCTCTATGCTGCCTCAGGGTAAGTCGACTCACTCCCTCATTCCGGACCGCAGAGAGCCAGCTCCTCAAGAGCCCCCTTTGGGGATTTCATCCTCTTCCGAGGCCTCTCCTGATTTGGCAGAAGAGCCCCCTCGGAAAAGGAAGTGCAAGAGGAAGCACATTGACTCACCTGAGTCTATCACGTCGGACACAGATCTGGATGATTCTGAGGGTTCCCCCCCGTTCCCCTTCTGAAGATGTCTCATTTGCAGACATTCTGGAGATCCTTAAACAGAGGGGAAATTGGCCAGCCCTCAACCCTTCAGAGGACGAATCTGTGTATCTTGAGGCGTTTGGCTCTCGTCCTTCCACCTCCTGGGTGTCCCCCTTCGACCCCCTCATGCAGGTGGTAGCTAAGAAGGCATGGACGGCTCCTGATTCAGTGGACCCCACTCCCAGGAGACCCTCCAAATTCATCACAGCTCCATCAGACAAGCAATTTTTATCAAAAGGAGTTTCTGTGGATGCTATGGTGGTAGCTGCCGCCACAAAGAAGGAACTGGCTGACCCTTCAGTGCCTGTCCATCCACCTAACAAGGAATCTAGGTCCATGGATAGGTACGGGAAGCGGATGTTCTCCTCAGCGACTTTTACCATGCGTTCGCTGAATTACCTGTGCTATTTCACTCGTCTTCAAAGGGACTTGGTCAAGGAAGCGAGTGAGATGTTGAAGGACCCTACAGCTGCGGGGTTCCAAGAAAAAATGAACACGCAGCTGGCTATCCTTAATTCCATTTCCAACTCCTCCATGCCTCCTCTCTTATGCGGCCGATGGAGCGAGCAGAGCCGAGGAACAGGGATAGCCTTACGTAGGCACGCCTGGATGCGGCTATGCAATTTTTGGAACCTTTCAAGACGTCTTTCACGAACTCCCCTTTGATGGATCATCTCTTTTGGTCCTCAAGTGAAAGAAACCCTGACTAGGTGCGAGACTGATGGCAAGACCCTTTCTGCCGCCGGAGTCCGTTTTCGACTCCTTCTAGGCCTTACCCCAAAGGCCAGAAGGGTGGAAAGATGTGGTTCGTAAACAATCTCAAGGGACTTCGCCTGACGACAGAGTCGGTTCCCGCCAGAGGCAGAGGGGAACAACAATGGTAGACGCCGCCCTAGAGGCAGAGGGGTCCGCAGAACCAGGGCAATCGAGAAACTTCCTCCGATAAGCCCTTTCAGCATCCCTGAGGTGTTGCCCGACTGCCCATCTTCGGAGGCAGTCGGGGAAGATTGTCACTGTACCCAGAAGCCTGGCTATCCTTGACACAAGACAAATGGGTACAGTCCATCATTTCGAAGGTTATTCTATCCCCTTTCTTCGCTTTCCAAATCAGTCAAAAAATCCCTTCCAGATGTTCCACCCGCTCAAAGGGATATAGCAGCTTTGGAAATTTCAAAACTGCTTGCAAAAAGAGCTATTCAGCCAGTGTCAGCAGACCAACAAGGATTCGGAATCTACTCAAGGTTCTTTTTAGTTCCAAAGAAAACAGGGGACTGGAGACCAATTTTGGATCTCAGTATCTTGAACAGATCGGTCAAGAAAACAAGATTTCGGATGGTCACGCTGCAATCCATTCTTCCCCTATTGGGAAAAGGAAGCTGGATGTGCTCTATAGACCTTCAGGACGCGTACTATCACATAAAAATGAACAGACGCTCCAGAAGATTCCTCCGCTTCAGGCTGGGAACCAGTCATTTTCAATTCAGGGCCCTGCCCTTTGGTCTCACCACTGCCCCCCGGGTGTTTACCAAATGCATGGCAGTGGTAGCTTCTCACCTGAGACGACAAGGATTCCAGGTGTTTCCATATTTGGACTGGCTCCTCACAGCTCCCACCAAGCATCTCCTTCTGATGGCCAGAGATTACACTTTTCGCGTCTGTCAAAAATTGGGTATCTCAATAAATTGCGAAAAGTCTGTTTTGTCGCCTTGTCGTACTATTACCTACATAGGCGCAAATTTAGATACTGTAAACATGTCTGCAACACTAACGAACCAAAGGATATCAGACATTCAAAAATTGGTGTCACTACTTCTCAACAACAACAGAGCCAAAGCCAGGTTAGTTCTAAAGGTGTTGGGAATTATGGCAGCGGCCATACCTCTCCTCCCATTGGCCAGATACCACATGCGGATCCTTCAGTGGATGCTCTTTTCTCAATGGTCATACCAGGAACTTCCAATGTCTCACACCATTATGATCACGCAAGCGTGCGAAAAGCATATCATGTGGTGGATGTCTTCCAACCAGCTCCTGTTGGGGAGACCATTTGTTCCACCTCCTCCGGTTGCTACTCTGACAACGGATGCCTCCCTGATCGGGTGGGGGGGGCATTATCAGGGCAGGACAGTCCAGGGCACATGGCAACCAAACGAATGCCACTTGCACATAAATGTTCTGGAGATGAGAGCAGTGCTTTTAGCGTTGCAAGCCCTTCAAGACTCTCTTCCCTTGGGAACGATTGCAATCCAGACAGACAATATATCTGTAGTGTGGTACATCAACAAACAAGGCGGAACCAGATCATACCCCTGTGTCGAGAAGCACTCAGACTGTGGCAATGGGCGATTTCTTCTCAGCGTTTTCTGATAGCAACGCACATCCCCGGGAAGTCCAATCACATTGCGGACAAGTTGAGCAGAGCTATTCTTATGCCTCACGAGTGGTCTCTGAAAGACTCTGTAGTGAGAGAGATATTTCTCAAGTGGGGTCAGCCTTGCTGCGATCTTTTTGCTACTCCCCAAAACAGCAAGTGCAGAGAATACTTCACTCTATTCCCTTTACCAGGCCAACCCAGCAGGGACGCACTAGTCCAAGTTTGGCCCCGGGGACTTCTGTATGCATTTCCTCCTTTCCCACTGATCTCTCAAGTAATACAGAAAGCTATCGCTCAGAAGGCCTCATTGATCCTCATTGCGCCTTACTGGCCTCGACAAGTGTGGTTCCCCTTTCTACATCGATTTCTTTTGGAGCGACCATGGAACCTGGACCTAGTTCCAGATCTTTTGATCCATCAGTCGGGTCAGCTTCATCGCTCCCTCCCCTCTCTGAACCTCACTGCTTGGTTCCTCCACTTCCAACAGTAGCCAGGCTTCCTCAATTATCTCACTCTGTTAGAGATATTTTGATAGCTTCCCACAAATCTTCCACTCGAAAGATTTATTTGAGTAAGTGGAAACGCTTCTCATATTGGGCACAAGGAAAGGACATAGATCCTTTCACCGCTTCCATCCAACTAGTCCTTGATTTTCTTGCTGAACTCTTCCATGCAGGTTCATCTCCATCTACTCTTAAGGTTCAATTGGCGGCTATTTCTAATTTCCATGTGGGTATTTCTGAATCTGCCCTAATGTCCCACAACCTCTGCAAAGCCTTTTTGAAAGGAGTTTTTCTTCTCAGACCTCCTGTCAGAAATCCTCCTTCTCCTTGGGACCTAAATTTAGTTCTTGCTTCTTTGATTCTTTCCCCTTTCGAACCTGCAGCTTCATGTTCCTTAAAGCTATTATCATGGAAAACTCTTTTTCTGGTGGCTATCACATCAGCTAGAAGAATTTCAGAACTTCAAGCACTCAGTTGTCGTTCTCCTTACCTTGTGTTCCATAAGGACAGAGTTTCCTTACGAACTAACCCGTCCTTTTTGCCTAAGGTGGTTTCAACATCAAATCTAAACCAATGCATTGACCTCCCTGTTTTCTTTCCGGAGTATTCAAATAGGTCTGAACAGAAATTACACTACCTGGATGTTCATCGTCAATTAAGGTACTACTTGGACAGGACGAAACTATTCAGAAAATCTGATCAGCTGTTTGTCTCCTATCACGGAAAGCAGAAAGGGACTTCCAGTTTCAAAGGTATCTTTATCCAGATGGCTAACATCTCTGATTACCCTTGTTTATGAAATTAGACACCAAGAACTGCCTAATAAACCTAAAGCCCATTCCACCAGAGCTTTTGCTACTTCTCTAGCCTTCCAAGACAGACTGCCTATTGACACCATTTGTGCAGTGGCTACTTGGGCTACTCCTCACACTTTTATTTCCCATTATAAGTTGGATTTAGCTTCTAGGCATAGAGCTAATTTTGGTTCCACTGTTCTCAGGAGTCTGTTCCGTTAGGCCACCCGGGACAAGGTGCTAGGGACGCGGTCCCATCCAGCAAGAATGAAGGCGAGATAGACAACTTAACATATAGAAGTTATGTTCTTACCATAACGTTCCATGTTAGTTGTCTTCTTCTCGCCTTCTTCTTGCGTCCCACCCTCCTTCCCCCTGGCCTGGACAGACCTAGAGGAGTTGTGATCGTGACCTCTCTTTCTACCACCTCTTTCTTAGTCATATGCTATTATGCATATTTCTTGTTTCAGGATATAGGTCACCCCTTTTCTTCCTGCTGTTAGAGGTGGATTCTGTTTCACTGTTATACTGTTTTTTTTTTTTTGGTATAAGCTGGGTTAGCTTACAAACGAGATCTGAGGTAACTCTCGCCTAGCATTGTGGGATATAAGGGGAGCCTCGAGCCGGTGGAACCAACTCTCGAGCTTTTAGAGTGGCCGAGTCGGAGCCGAGGTCGGCTCCGAACCCATCCAGCAAGAAGAAGGCGAGAAGAAGACAACTAACATGGAACGTTATGGTAAGAACATAACTTCTATATCTGTGTTGTCCATTTTAATTCTTTTTTGACTCCTCTCCCTCCTTCACCCTTTTTGTTATATTCTGGAGTGATCTGATGAACTTTTGGAACCTGTTGTCCCAGGTTTTATTTCTCTTTATTCCTGTTATATATTAACCCCTTTAAGGCAGCAAACTCTATCTTAGTTATTGGGGGGTGGACTAGGGCATTAAGAGTAGACAGAGTAGCTTGAGAGTTGGATCCAAAGTTTGTTGAATGCAGCAGAGTTAGATCCAAGGACAGATTTGTAACCCATTCATTGAGGAAGCATGAAAATGGACAACACAGATGCATAGTTATGGTGAGTACATCATTTTAATTTCCTGTTCCTATTCCAAGGACATACCACAAATGATAAACAGTTTTATTGTTAAAAAATATCTTCATAAATCCCATCTGCTGGCTTTTAGTATTAAAACTGCCACATTTTGTTTTGTTGCAGTTATAAAACTAAATCTGAAGTTGTCTTTATTTGCTCTTCAACCTACTGCCCGCACAGATGGAACAGGAGGACTCAGGATGGGAAATCCCTAAGCATACCACGTATAGTGTGTGGCCATCAGCTTGGGAGAGCTTATGGCCACAGTCTGTGCACTTTCAAAAGCCTGGTTTGGGGTTTTCCAACATAGTCGCAGCAAAGAGGCCCAACCAGAACACACTTGCATACACACACATTCTCCAGATAGAAGATAGAAAGAAGTTCTTTTTTTTTTTTTTACCAATGAACAGCGCAAGGGCGGGGCAGGTAGAAAAGATAGAAAAGAGAGAAATTTAAGTGAAAGGAAGATAGAAACTCACAAAAAACTCAGTCACTTACCCAAAAGAAGCTCAGAGCAGTGATCATGATGCTTATGCTAGCACAGCAAACTAGATCTGAAGGGAGGAGAGAGACGGAGGCATTATGGGTAGGGGAGGAGCTTGGATCAGATGCTGGAAAGGCGGCCAAGTCAGATCCATGCCGGAACTGAGTACCCACAGGACAGATTGAAGACAAATGAAGAGCAACAACTCAGATTAAACGTTATGGTGACTACATAACTTCTTTTTTTCTGATATCTGCGAATTAGTAATAGTAGATCTGAAGTTGTTGTCTTCATTTGTTCTTCAACCTGTGCCGGATCCGACTTGGCCACATTTTCAGCGTCTGATCCGAGCTCTCAGCTCCTCCCCCACCCATAATGCCCCTGTCTCCTTCCTTCCTTCAGATCTCATTTGCTGCACTAGCATTTGCATGATGGTCCAGGCTGTAAGTGACTTTATTTGGATAAGTTGGAAGTTTTTTTTCTGCCCTAACTTCTTATCTTCACTCTTAATACTCCACAGGATGAAAAAAACTGCTTGAAACACTAAAAACTGTTTAAGACAGCAACGGAAACTCAAAAACTAGGTTATAAAATAAAAGAATTTATTACATGAAGCACTTTTCATCCTGATAACATAAACTTCTTCAGAAAAAATAATACAAAAAATCAGCCCTTTAAATACTCTTCCTGTCTGTCATGTGACCAACACAAGCAATCTCTTAAAGAACACTTGATAAAATAATTATAATTCGCTGTTTGCTAAAACTAAAGAACTTAACAAGAAGAGAGTAGGGCACTGCATTGTGCTCAAGAATTTTATGTTTTAGTATTATAATTATTTTAACAAGTGTACTTTCAGAGCTTGCTTGTATTGGTCACATGACGTAGAAAGGAGGGGTATTTAAATGGTTGATTTTTTTGTATTATTTTATCTGAAGAAGTTCATGTTATCAGACAGGATGAAAAGCGCTTCATGTATTAAATTATTTTATTTTATAACCTAGTTTTTGAGTTTCCGTCGCTGCCTTAAACTGTTTTTAGTGTTTCTTATCTTCACTCTTCCTATCTCCCCTTCCACCGTTCTAAAGTAGTGCTCAGGTGTCAGGTACTCGTATTATTTAAAAAAAAAAAAACTTTTCCGCTTTCCTTCCCCTGTTCAGGCCTAGTGTGTGTGTGTGTGTGTGTGTGCGCGTGTGTGTGTGTGTGCGCACGTGTGTGTGTGTGTGTATGTGTGTGTGTGTGTGCGCATGTGTGTGCGTGTGTGTGTGTGTGTGTGTGTGTGTGTGTGTGTGTGTGTGTGTGTGTGTGTGTGAAAGTGTGGGTACTTTTCTTCCTGTATGGCTGATATGCCTAAGCCTGGCTTTAGGAAGTGCAAGGAGTGTGGGAAGAAGCTTTCCCCAGCTAATGGCCACACTCTGTGTGTAGTTTGTTTAGCTGTGGCTCACCTTGATTCCTTCTGCGCTGTGTTCAGTCCCCGCTTATTGATCAACCGGGGGAATAAGCTCATCTTGAAGGGTCTCCTCCCTCCTCCTCTGGCGGAGGCCTTGGCTGCTTCAGCGGCTTCTGACCCTTCTTCTGCTTCCTCCACCCTGGCCTCCATGACTCAACCTCCCGCTCAGAGGACCGGGGACAGAGAGAAGTGGAAACACGAGGACTGAGATCGGCCAAGGAAGCGGTCCTTTGACCACTCTACCTCGGTGGAGCCTTTGGCTAAATCTCGCCCAGCTGCCAGAGCGGGTTCTCCCCGGCTCTGCTCCTCTTGTTTTTCTTTGGAGCCGGAGGTCTTTCGGGTCCACTTACCACCTTCAGCTTCACCCACCATCTCTCGAGACCAGTGTTGGTGGCTTCTTCTACCAGGTCTACCTGCAGCCTCTCTGAAGCGAGGTGGACAGGATGATTCAGAGGTTGATCCACATGCAGTTTCAGATGGGAGTCTTGCCTGCCCCCCTCTGGGATTAGGGGCGTGCAATCTGCTTTTGTCCAAATCACTCCTTCTCCAGTCCGACTCCTGGTTTTGGACTACTCGGGTCCGAGGCCTCTCTTAGTCAAGGGGTTGGCACCGATGGTACCCTGTACCTCGATGCCAGCCATTACCCTGAGTGGCTCGGCTCCGACTAGCTCAGAGCCAACTAGCTCTCGGAGCTGTTATCTCGGCGCCGGGTCCAACGTGGCAGTGTCAGCTCAGAGCTTTTCGGAGTCTAGTGGCCTGTTCAGACTCTCTGCGGCTGAAGGTTCAGCTCTAGCTCTCCCGTTGGATCAGAGAGTGATGGACCCGGTTACGGTCCCTTCCAGAATAAGTTCTCCCTCTGCTTTTGACGTGATGGAGAGGGTCCTCTTGGTTCCATTAAGACCCTTGATGCTTTTGTCCTCAGAGTCCATCTTGATTCCTTCTGTATTTGGTCCTTATCTGGTCCGGATTCTGCCATCCTGGACCCTCAGGGACAGCCTGCTCCCTCTCTGCCCCAGGGGGATCCCCCACGAGAACAGATTGATGTTTTCGAGACCTCCCTGAGGAGGTTCCTCAAAAACACAAGTACAAATGGAGGCACTTAGACTCCCTGCCGGAGTCCCTCACGGAGGACACCGATTTAGAGGAAGGGGAGGGTTCCCCCTGGTCATCCCGAAGGTGTCTCCCTCGGAGATGTCATGAAGATCCTTCGTCAATGAGGGAGTGGTCTGTCCAGAAACCCAACCCAGATGAGTTGGTGTTCCTGGAGGTGTTTGGCGCAGGAACCTCTACATCTTGAGTGTCCCCTCCCACAGATCTGCTGGTGGATTTGATTACATCTCGGGCATGGAAGGAGCCGACATGGTGGAGCCAATCCCCAAACGCCTTGATAAGATACTGAGTGCACCATCAGACAGGACTTATTGGACCAAGGGATTCCCTGTTGGTGCCATGGTCATGGTAGCAGCCACCAAGAAGGAGTTTGTGCACGAGAACTTCACGGTCCATCCGCCAGACTGAGAGTCCAGGACAATGGATCGTATTTGGGAAGTGGGTGTACACTTCAGCAACATTCTTGGTGCCTGCATTGAGCTACATGGCACACGTAATTAGACTTCAGCAAGACCTGGTCAAACAGATCACTAAGTCTACCCCAAGGTCCCTGTCAACAGAGGACAAGAAGGTTTTCTCCTCCCGGATGGCCACCCTCATGTCAATTCCTAACACCTCTATGTGGCTCCTCTCTCATGCTACCGAGGGCGCCGCTAGAGCGGCTGGGACAGGCATTGCCATCAGGCGTCACACCTGGCTCTGACTTTGTGCCTTCTAGGAGCCCTTTAAGGCATCATTCACTAATGCCCTGTACGACTGTTCCAACCTGTTTGGAAAGTCGGTACATGACACTCTAGTCCAGAGCGAGAAAGACAGGAAGACTCTTGTCTGCTGTCAAAGTCCGCTTCTCAACCCCTCAATGGATCTTTTCAAGGAACCAGCGGGGGGCAAAGAAGATGTGGTTCCAGAAATCTCAGAGCTACTCCCAGGATCCTCAGGACTCACCTTCCACCAGAGGCAGAGGGGGTTATGGCAGATGCCACCCCCGAGGCAGAATGGGCCCGAGGAATCTCGGGTCTCGAGAGTCTTTGTCGGACAGACTCACGCAGCAGCCCTGAAGAGTTGCCTGGCTGCTCAACTCTGGAGGCAGTAGGGGGATGCCTCTCACTACACCCAACAGCCTGGGAATCAGTCACAGATGATCATTGGTTGTTGCAGATCATATCCAGAGGCTATTCAATCCCCTTCATTCAGCAAGAGCTCCCGCCCAAACACCTCCTGGATGCTCCAACCACGCAAAGGGAGGAGGCAACACTGGAAATTGCAAAGCTGCTAGCCAAGCGAGTCATCCAGTCCGTCCCCTTAGACCAGTCTGGATTAGGCATCTATTCCAGATTCTTTTTAGTGCAAAAGAAGGCAGGGGACTTAAGACCCATTCTGTATCTTTCCACCTTAAATTTGTCATTGCCAAGATGAAATTCTGGATGATCACTCTTCAATCTATCCTGTCTTTCCTGCAGGAGAACACTTGATGTGCTCTGTCGACCTGTAGGATGCACGCTACAAGTAAAGATGGACAGCTGCACTCAGAGGTTCCTCCACTTCCAGCTGGGAGCTAGTCATTATCAGTTCAGAGCGCTCCCTTTTGGTCTCACCACAGGGATTCTAGGTCTTCCCTTGACTGGACGGCTGGCTCCTTTCTGCCCCTTCCAGGCATTGATTTTGTCAAGCGAGGGATTCTCTTCTTCAAATAGCCCACTAGCTGGGCATAGCCATCAGTCTCAACAAATCCCCACTGACTTTAGTTCAAGTTCTAGATTTCATTGGAACTCAGTTAGGCACAACTCAAACCAAGGTTTTCTTAACCTCAGGCAGAATCCAGTCTCTGAAACGTCATATCTTGTGTATGCTTCAAGCTCAATCGTCGACAGCAGAATTGGTCTTATGGGCATTGAGGTCCATGGCGGCCACTATTACCATCATTCCCACGGCCCGGTTACACATGAGGGTACTTCAGTGGGCCCTTGCGGTTCAGCTCAGCTTAACAACAAACCCAATCCTCGAAATTTTGGTCAACTCTCAACAACATCCTCTATCCTGGAAAGCCCTCTAATCCCTCCCCATACCCTAACTCTTCCTCTCAGGAAATAGGTTTGTTTGTGTCTTTCGGCTTTTCCCTGTTAGGGGTCGCCACAGTGGAACTCCAGTCCGCTAATACTTGGCAGTAGATTTTTACGTGCTGAGTTGCCAGCCCTGATGCACAACCTTCAACTAAGGTACGCCCATTCACGCATGTCTTCACACAGAAGACGTTCTCGCTGAGAATCGAACAGGACAACCCTCCTGAATAAATACTTTATCTCTTCCATCCAAAGGCTGGTAACCTCTAAGCCAAACTCTTCTTCGACACCCACCCCTCCAAGTCCCACTAACACAACTTTGTTTTCTTTTGAGCCAGTTCCCATTACTTGCATCCAATCTCTACTACTCAAGCTAAAACCTTGCTCTCCTTCCACTGACTATCTCCTACATTCCTCAAACTTGCTGCTGACTCAATTGCCTATCCTATATCTATACTAATTAATCGATCTATTCTGGAATCAACTGTCCCCACCCTTTGGAAATCTTTCTTCACTATCCCTCTTCATAAAGGTGGAAACTCCACTGACCCCTCAAACTACCGACCCATTGCCATTCTGTGCCCCCTCTCCAAGATATTTGAAAAATGTATTTGCTCACAGCTTCTCAATCACCTCCTCACACACCACTTACTTACCCCTACCCAACATGGATTTCATCCTCACCACAGCACCACCACTGCCCTCCTCTCCTTCACTCATATCATTGCAGAGGCCCTAGACAACAATAAACTCATTTCCTGTCTCTTCCTAGATCTCTCCAAAGCCTTCGATACTGTCTCTCATCCTCTACTACTATCCAAACTCGCAAATCTCCACCCATCCCCCTCTGCACTTGCCTGGTTTAATAGTTACCTATTTGGCAGGGAACAATCTGTCAAATGGCTCTCATCCTCCTCACCTTTCCTTCCCATCTCCACTGGTGTTCCCCAAGGCTCCTTCTTGGGACCCCTTTTGTTTAACATCTTCACCAATGATCTTTACACCTCATGCAAAGAATCCTCCCTTATTCAGTATGCCGACGACTCCACACTTATATCCATCTCAAATAACATTCCTGAACTACACTCCCTGACCCAACAGGCCCTACTATCCACTGAACAATGGCTCTGTCACAACCTATTGATCCTAAATCCCAAAAAGACCAAACTCCTACTTTTCCTTCCCCGTTTCTTTTCTCATCACAAAACCTACTTTTGTATTGCATCTTCTAACAATACAACTATCCAACCTGACACACACACAAAACTCCTAGGGGTCATTATCGATGACGAACTAAAGTTCAACCTACACATACTTCAATGTATAAAAAAAACAAACCAAAAACTAGGTCTGCTATATCGGAACAAAAAATTCCTAACCCCTGAATCTAGACTTATCCTGGGCCAGGCACTCCTCCTCCCCTCCCTCTTATACGCCGCCCCAGTTCTTACCAATATCCAGGCCTCCACTCTAAACAAACTCCAACAGACTTACCATAAATTAGCCAGATTCATTACTAACTCTCCATACAACTCACACCACTGCATTTCTTTAAACTCTCTTCAATAGCTTGAACTTCCCCAATTTCTGCTATCTTATCAATTTCATATGCTACACTCTATTCTTTATAAGTCCTCCTTCTGTCCATCTCTGTCTTCCTTAGTCTCCATCGACATCCCATCCTGGACCCTCCATACTTCTAACCAACAATTACTTGATATCTACCACCCAAAAAGGTCAGTAGGCAAACTACTTTACAAACACTCCCTTGCCCATGCTTGGAACAAACTTCCCCTTGAATTACGTTCAGTCTCCCACACCTCACACTTTAAAAATGAACTAAAAGCTTATTTTACCAATTCCAGAACCTGCCCTTGCCATGACTCTACCTAGTTTTCCTTCCCTTTATGTACCCTCAAAAGGACCATACTTAGTACCTCATTACACTTCTCTCTCCAATGTGTCTACTGTGCATTTGCATAATTTTATACAAAGTTTTTTTATTGTTGACCTATTGAACTATATCAGTGTAAAATTTGTTACTTAGCTTCTTTTTAATGCAACTTTAACTTTATGCATGTAACCCAACATATGTGAATCTTTTTGCTATAACTGCTATTATATCAATATTGTTTAAAATTGTACTTGTTTAAAATGTACTACTGGAGCTTTTCTCCTCGGGTCTCCACTGAAAATGGGCCACAAGCCCGGTTGGTCAAACCCGGTTAACAAATGTCAATAAATAAATAATATATAGTGGTCACTGCTAGATCCTCCTTTGACTCACCCTGTTCATGTAACCTGGACATGTAGGGATTCTCTCCTATGGTGGATTTGTTCCTTGGATCTTCTACGGGGTTAACCCTTTATTCTGCATGCTCCTTTGGCCACAGTGACCACCAATGCCTCCCTGCTCAGGTGGGGGGGCATTGTTTGGGAATGATAGTCCAAGGCACATGGTCTTCCCACAAGACTCGGTTGCATATCATCGTCCTGGAGATGAGGACAGTGCTCCTAGCATAGCAAGCTCTACATGCCCATCTTCCTCACAGGACGATTGCCATCCAGACAGACAATATGTCAGTTGTCTTGTACATCAACAAACAGCGGGGAACCAGGTCTTATCCCCTGTGTCACAAAGCCATGAGAATGTGGGAGTGGGTGATCTCCACTGGCCGTTTTCTGGTGGCAACGCACATTCCTGGGAGGTCCAACATCCTAGCGGATAGGCTCAGTAGGTCTATCCTGATGAGTTACAAGTGGTCTCTGAATCCTTCGGTAGCGAAGCAGATCTTTCTGAAGTGGGGTCAGCCTTGCTGCAGTCTCTTCTCCTCTCCTTCCAACATGAAATACAGTGAGTTTTTTGCTCCCAGCCCCCAGATATGCTGTGGCTCATGTATGGCCCTCCGGTCTCCTATATGTTTATCCTCCTCGTCCTCTAATCCTGAAATTCCTTCAGAAAGCTCACAGGCTGGGGAGCTCTGTTGTCCTCATTGCCCCATTCTAACCTCACCAAGTCTGGCTCCCTTTTCTGTGGTCTCATGTAGTGTGTCCGCCCTGGACATTAGATCCAGTTCTGAATCTCATTTCTCATCCCTCAAGGATACCTCATCCAGACCTGGTCAGTCTGAAGCTCACAGCTTGACTGTTCCATTTCCCATGATGATCAGGACTCCTGGGTTATCTTCACCAGTCAAAAAGATACTGGTGGCGGCTCATAAATCTTCTACCAGGAAGATTTATTCCAGCAAGTGGAAACATTTTCCTTTTGGGCATCTCAGCATGATCTAGACCCCATTTACTGCTCCAGTTCTGGTGGTTCTAGAATTTTTTGGCAAGCATTTTTCATCAGGGTACTAGTTTTTCTGTCGTCAGGGTTCAACTGGCAGCTAAGTATATCTAATTTTCATGTAGTAAGTAATACTGCTTCTCTGACTTCTTCTAAGCTTTGCAAAGCCTTTTTGAAAGGTACCTTTTTACTTCGGCTGCCAATTAAGGATCCAGTGCCTCCTCGGGATCTTTCGCTGGTTCTGCAAGCTCTGGTCTCGCCCCCTTTTGAACCTGCAGCTTCAGTGGATATAAAGTTCTTGTCATGGAAAACGGCCTTCTTGGTTGCCATTACATCAGCTAAATGGGTCTCGGAACTTCAGGCATTATCGATCAAACCTCCTTATTTGATCTTTCATAAGGAGACGGTGTCTTTACACACTGATCCCTCCTTTCTCCCCAAAGTGGCTTTGGAATCGAATATTAATCAGGTAATTAATTTTCCTGTCTTCTTCCCAAACTAAATCTTTGTGGAAGTCTGACCAGCTCTTTATTTCCTATTCTAAGCCCTTTTTGGGAAACCAGTGTCAAAGGTCACCATTGCTAGCTGGATTTTCCAGTGCATTACTCTGGCATATTCAGCTAGTGGTTTACCCCAGCCAGATCATGTTAAGGCGCATTCCACTAGCTCTATGGCTACTTCAGCTGCCTTCTGGTCTAGAGTTTCATTGGACCACATTTGCTCTGTGGCTACTTAGGCCTCCTCACATACTTTCATTTTGCACTACAAGTTGGACATTCTATCCAGAAACAGGGCATAATTTGGCTCCCTCATGTTACGGAATATCTTTCTTGAGGGCCGCCCAGGTGTTTAGTAACTGGGGACTCTGTCCCACAGGTTGAAGAGCAAATGAAGAGAACAACTTCAGATAAAGAAGCT
This sequence comes from Protopterus annectens, assembly GCF_019279795.1. Taxonomy (NCBI): domain Eukaryota; kingdom Metazoa; phylum Chordata; order Ceratodontiformes; family Protopteridae; genus Protopterus; species Protopterus annectens. Next base: position 36,169,297 of record NC_056728.1, on the reverse strand, counting down.
ATGTACTCAACATAACATTCCATTTGAGTTGTTGCTCTTCATTTGTCTTCAACCATCCCGCCCTCCTTCCCCTGCCGTACATGGGCTGTGTGATGGCCTGGATAGGAGAGATGCAGTCACCATGTTGACATGCCCTTGTTCTCCTCTTCATGCTTCAGGGGACCTATGTTATCAGAGAAGATCTTGGATCAGGTTGGGATGTTTGGTTAGCAGCACACTCTATCTGAAGGAAGGAAAGAGACAGGGACATTATGGGTGGGGGAGGAGCTTGGAGCTAAGATCAGATGCTGGAAATGTGGCTGAGTCAGATCCATGCTGGATCCATGTACCCACAGGCTGAAGACAAATGAAGAGTAACAACTCAAATGGAATGTTATGGTGAGTACATGACTTCTTTTTTTCAGTTGTAGCTGTAAGAAACAAGGCCATACGACTCCTTTTCAAAACTGAAAATGCATTTCTTTGTGAAAATGAACATGACCTATTCATAACATACAGTCTGATTTTGTCAATCTTCACTTAATCCTTGACTATAGGGTTCAGTTCAGTATCTCAGAACTGACTGAGCCATTACTCCAGCTCGCAACCTACAAAAACTCTTGAGCTAAGCTTATATCTATAATGCTCCTCACAGAATTACCTCAGATTTTGTTTTCTGCTTTCAGTGCCAGACGTGTTTATCTAAACAGCTCTCGAGCAAGGTATTTCTTTGTTAGTAAGTCAAATTGTTTCCCCCTTTTTTTTTTGCTTTATTAGTGATTTCTTTCCTTGGTAATACCCAGCTCCTCTTCCTGCTATCGCTGTTTAACATGTCTGTATCTAATTTTACCATCATTAGTATTTCTTTCTATTTCTCTTACCTTTTAAGGTAACTCTTCATACCATCGTTGGAACCTTCCCTTTCTCCTTTCTTCTCTTCTTTCCTTTCTTCTTTACCATCAGGTAATCTTTGTACCATTGTTGGTAAGTCTTCCAACCTTAAAAGTATGAACTTTGTTTAGGTCGCCTTTCTTCCTTGGTTGTGTGTGTGTGCATGCGTGCGTTTGTGCGTTTGTGCGTGTGTGTGTGTGTGTGTGTGTGTGTGTGTGTGTGTGTGTGTGTGTGTGTGTAAATGGCTGACAAACAGAAGGCCATGAAAAATTTAAGGGAACTTCTGGCTTCAAAAGATGCCATAAATGTGAATGTAAATTACCAAATTCTGATAGACATTCCTTATGTGTGTACGGTCTGGGCCCAGTGTACCTTCAAGAAGACTGTGCCATCTGTGATGACTTCAGCCACCAGGCCCTTACTGAGAGAAAAAATAAGCTTATCCTGAAGGCTCTTATTAAAACCGCTTTTGATGAGTCCATATCTGGTTCATCTAAGTCTAAAACACATATTAGCTCTCCTTCTTTTTCTTTTTCATCAAAGCATTCTAAGAAGAGGAGCAGCTCGGCATCCAGCGGTATCTTCAGCACCATTATCTAAAGTGCCTAAGTCCCTGGTTAAGCAGTTATTTCGGAACCGTCTGGAGAAATGGACATGTCTTCAGTGCCGTCTGTGTCTGCTTCTGCACCATCAGAGTGCAGTGACAGAGACCTGGTTCAAGGCTCCAGAGAGTACCCCTGCATTACCAGGCTATAATTTATACCACACCTTTCGGCCACCTAACCTGGACCGAAACACTAAAGGCGGAGGCGTGTCCATATTCATTAAGAATATCTCCAGGCTAGTTGCTCAGCATAATGCATCCGAGATTATCCAAGTGCAACTACCTCTGGGCAAGACCGCAATCCAAATTGTAGCTTGCTACAGATCCCCCACCATGCCCCAGGATTCCCACTCCTTATTTCTTGATACACTGGAAAATATTAGGGTACAACCTAACACCCTAATAATGGGCGATTTCAACTACCCTACCATTAACTGGGAAAACTACTCATGTACCAACTCTTGTGCTCAACGTTTTCTGGAATTCATAAATTCCAATGCCATGGATCAACTTATCCACACCCCCACCAGGAGCAGCAATATCCTAGACCTGGTTATTACCAACATGGGCAACTGGTGCTCCACACCAGAGGTCACTTCCTCGTTGGTCAGATCCGACCACAGGCTAATCACCCTAGACATCCACATCCCTCCCCCACCCCCCATTAGGGAAACCACAGTAAAACATTTTTCCAAAGCCAACTTCACATTTCTTAAGACAGAAGTGGCAAACCTCACGACACCCATGCTTACGGAAAATAGAGGTATGACTGCTGAATCCTACACAAATGCGCTTTATAAGCACTTACACGAGTGCATGGATCATGCAATCCCTAACAGAACCAAGATGCTATCCTCTAAAAAAGGAAGCCAGTCTGGTGGTCCCCTGCCATAAACAAACTCTACAACAGAAGAAAGAAACTGTTGCAAAAAAGAGTAAAATCCCATGATTGGAGAAACTCCCTGGTCAGCCTCAGTAAGAAGCTGAGATCCCTCATAAAATCCTCCAAAGCTAGTTATGAAAACAAAATCGCCACTGACTCTAAAGACCACCACAAAGCATTCTATAGCTATGTCAAGAATCTCAATGGCAACACTCAGATCTGCTCTGAGTTACAGCACAATGGCACTAAATATACAGAACCAACTGATATTGCCAACATCCTGGCAGATAAGGTTCAGTGCTAACTTTACCTCCCTGTCATCCCCTAAAGGGCCCATCTCTATACCAGAAGAATGCAAAGTTCCTGTAATCACGGCTGCACAGGTAAAAAATACACTCTCTCCAAAGCCAAGAACACGGCATCCATGGGACCTGACAACATCCAAGGCTGTGCTCTACATGAACTACAGAACGAACTGGCACCCCACCTAAGTACCATGTTCAATCATAGCCTCACCTCAGCCTATGTGCCCACTGAGTGGTGCACAGCAACAGTTATCCCACTCCACAAAGGGGGAGCCACCACAGACCCCAGAAACTACCACCCCATTAGCCTAACGAGCCTGGTCTGCAAGGCTATGGAACGTATCATTATGGAACTTATAAACAATGACATTGGTAATCTCCAAACTCAGGACCCCACCCAGTTCAGGTTTGTAAAAGGCAGATCATGTCTCCTAAACCTGATAGACTTCTTTGAAGCAGTGACCAAAGCCGTAGATGAGGGTAAGGTGGTTCACACAACCTATCTAGATCTCGCCAAGGCTTTCAACACCATTCCCCACACTGGAATTATAGATAAACTCACTAAACTAGGTATAAATCCCTATGTCACAAAATGGGTTGCCAACTGGCTCACTGACAGAACCCGCCCTGTGAAAGTAGCAGACTCCAAATCCAACTTCAGACCAGTGACAAGAGCCTACTCAGAGGCGATCTCTGCCTAACACACAAAGCTATGTCAAACCCAGAGCTTTTAGACATGCTCCACTTAAAGAAATCCCAATCCCTCCGAGCTACATGCTCTAGGGACCTAAACCTTGTCACCACAATAAACAGAACATGCTGGAGGGATAGATTCCTGTCCCAGAGACTTCCCATACTCTGGAACAAACTACCTATCTATATCAAACAAAGCTCCTCATTAGCACTCTTCAAGAAAAATCTTGATGATTGGATGGGAGATAGGAAATTCACCCTGGGGATCACTTCTGTGGCTCTGCTCGAAAGTGGCAGAGGAAAATAATTTTTCTTGGTTGGCGAAAGCCAGGGTACCCTTGGCTAGGCTTATATAGGCCCTAGGACCAATAGCCTAGTACCTAGCTATGAACCTATGAATCAGTTTCGGTGCTTTGCAATACTGTCATTCCTCCAATTAGTTTGGAACTGAAACAGTTTGTGTTTAAAGAATTACGTCGTACTAGGGATTCTCCTTCAGTGGATCCCTTTGTAGGCTGACCTCCTAGTCCCTTTTTGAACAAACCCAGATCCCCATTGTTCTCTTTGGTCCATTCCACCAAGAGCCTCACAGACTCTGATATTTTGAGGCTGGAGGATCAGCTGTTGGTGGTGAGAGGATTGTCCTCTTCAATGGTTCCCAGCCATCCTTGCTCTGGAACCTTACCCTTTTCAACTCCAGTAACTGTTCCTCTTCAGATCCCAGCTAGGCATACAGAGTTTCCAATTCCAACAGTCCCGGTTTTGATTGACTCAGTGCCGGTCAGAGTTTCTTCTCAGGTGCCGAAAATGTCCTTGAGCTCTTTGGTTCTGTCGGAACCAGAGACATCCCATCCCAGAGTCACAGTTTTGTTGCCATTTCCGGGGGCATGGTTCTACTCTGGGGTTGTCAGAGCTATCCATGCCTCTTGGGGTGTTGGCACCCGTTAGCTCGATGCTGGCTTCAGCTTCGGAAGCAGCTTCTTGGGTGCAGGGTGGGATCTCAGTTCCAAAGCAGTCCGTTTTGGTTCCAGTTTCCCACTCCTCTACGGGGGAGGGGGGGCAGCCTTCCAAGCTATGGAGAGGGAATTGTCCACTGTAGGCACTCCATCACCACTCTTGTCAGACCTACAACCCTCTCCTTTCCCTTGCCTAGAGCTTCCTCCAGCCTCTGCCCTGGAACAGCGGGTGCTGAAGCCTCAGGATCCAACCATTGTGGTCATCTCTTCTTCAGATACCTCTCCGAACCATCCCACTGAAGAGTTATCCCTGAAGAGAAAGTGCAAGAAGAAGCACCTAGACTTCCCTGAAGAGTCTTTCACTAAATATACCAATTTTAATGAAGGGGAAGGTTCCCCAAGGTCACCCTTGGAAGCTGTCTCCTTCAGTGATATCTTGAGATCCTGAAGCAGAAGGGTGGCTGGACTTCCCTTCAACCTTCCTCTGAGGAATTGGTATACCTAGAGGCTTTCCACACCTGATCCTCTACCTCCTAAATCACTCACTGACGATCTGATACTCAGTGGGCATGGAAGATGCCTGACTCTATTGAAATGATCCCGAAGAAACCAGATCGTATTTTGCGAGCTCCCCAAGATCAGCAGCATTGGGGGAAAATAATACCAGTTGATGCCATGGTGGTAGCAGCAGCCATAAAAAAGGAAATTGCTGTTCACCATCATAATAAAAAAATCTAAGACAATAGATTTGGGAAGCACATATATGCTTTATCAATCTTTGCACTAAGGTCCTTGAATTACATGTCAAATTTCACGAGACTTCAACGAGATCTGATAAAAGAACTTTTAGATACTCTGACAGGAGCAGTAGCTGAAGTGGTTAGAGAAAAGGTGACTTCTCAGCTAGCAACCCTTGACTCTGTTTGTAATTCTTCATGAAGCTCATTGCACATGCAGCCGAAGGGACGACAAGGGCAGCGAGTTCAGGCATAGCCATTAGGAGACACACCTGGATGTGCTTATGTGAGTTTGCAGAGCCGTTTAAGTCTTCTTTTGTCAATGCTTTGTTTGACGGAACATTCCTTTTTGGCCCTAAAGTTAAAGATACCCTGGCTAGATGTGAGAAGGATGAAAAGACACTTTCTGCCATGGGCATGCACTTCTCCACTCCTCAATGGCCCAACTTCAGGAACCAGAGAAGTGGAAAGCTATGGTTCAAAAAGTCCCAAGGGCCTTTCCAAGACTCACGCGGCGACTTCTCCCAGGGCAGAAAAGGAAGTTAAAATGGAAGACGCCATGCTCGAGACAGAGGTGGCCCCGTGTAGTCAGTGTTCCAGGGATTCTTTCCCTGGTAACTCTTATCAGCACTCCTGAATGGAGACCTGATTGCCGTCCTTTGGAGACAGTTGGAGAATGATTATCCCTGCACCTTCCTGCCTGGCTCAAGATAAAAGCAGACAACTGGGTGCGGAGGATCTTCACCAGAGGTTACTTTATCCCCTGCTCATAAAATAAAACAATTGAAGAGAATCCCAGATGTTCCACCCAGTCACAGGGATGGAACAGTCTTAGAAGTTTAAAAACTGCTTGACAAAAGAGTCATCCAAGCAGTCCCACCAGACCAGATAGGATCCGGAGTTTACTCGAGGTTCTTTTTAGTGCCAAAGAAAACGGGACTGGAGACAAATTCTGGATCTCAGCCAATTGAACAAATCTTTTCAACAAACCAAATTCCAGATGGTCACGGTTCAGTCTATACTTCTGTTTTTGGAAAAAGACAGTTGCTCAGTAGATTGTCAAGATGTGTATTACCATATAAAAATGGACAAGCGATCCAGAAATTTCCTGCACTTCCAGCTGGGAGCCAGCCATTACCAGTTCAGAGCCCTGCCCTTTGGTCTCACCACAGCCCCCAGGATGTTCACCAAATGCATGGCAGTGGTAGCAGCTCACTTCAAACTGCAAGGATTCCGTCATATTTAGATGACTGGCTTCTCTCTGCTCTCACCAGGCATCTACTTTTAAAGGAAAGAGACTACGTTCTTTAAACATGTTCCACGTCAGGAATCACTATAAACTATGAAAAGTCACATCTAGACCCAACTCAATTGGAATTCATAGGAGCACTGCTAAACATGAGTGCAGGCATAGTGTCTCTTCCCCTGGAAAGACTTCAGAGAATCAGATTGCAAGTCCATCAGATTATTCACAGTAAAAAAGTGACTGCAAGTCTGTTACTACAAATGCTAGGATCGGTGTCAGCTTCCATTACTGTAGTTCCTCTGGCCAGATTCCACATGCATATTCTTCAATAGCTCTTGGCATCCTAATGGTCTTTACTGGATCAGCCAATGTCCCATCCAATATTAATCAACAACTTGTGCAAAAGAGACCTAAGTTGGTGGCTTCACTCCAGTGAAATTTTGTCAGGCAGACCCTTTGATGTTCTTTGTGTTTCACTGTTGAAGTCATCGCATTTGGGTTATCCCTGCCAGGGTAGCCCTCGGCCGGCCCGAATACCAGAGACTTAGTATTTCTGTGTCGGTCGCTGTTGCTTGAAGACCAACGTCAGGTCGTCATTGGTATAAAGTAAGGCAGCCAACACCATTATATCAGTCTTTCTTGCTGTGAAGCCCGAAGCAGAAGCAGTTTGCATGAGTGCTGGTCGGCTGCTACCGAGTTTTCGTTTCCGAATTGAAGTTGAAGTCCTCTAAAGCTAAGTACCCCATTGGGGATCCTTTTTTCTTGCATTACCCGATGTCAGAAAAAGTTAATAATTGTCTCGCCTGTGAAAAGCAAATACCACACCGAGACTTCCGCTCTTACTGCGTCACTTGTCTAGGCCCAGACCATGACTTCCCCCATTGTCGCTTCTGTGCTTTAACACCAGAACTATCCGTTGTCGGGCCCTTATTATGGCCAGATATTTTTTACAGTCCGCTAAGTCCTCTGGCTTCGGTAAGACATCCGACAGCAGATCTTCTGAAAAAACATAAAGATAAAGAGACAGACTGCAGAGGTCCAAACCTACCAACGACGCTTCCGTTAAGCTAGTCGACAGTCTTCTGGTACTCAGTGAGGCACTTTCACAGCCCCTGATGCCCGCTTCAGTTGATTCGCAGGCCACTATCAAGACCCCTTTGGAGTCCGGTATGCAGCAAAGCGCTTCTTCGTCGAAGGATCCTGCGGTCGTCTCTACCTCGGATGGGTCCAGAGCCGCTGAGCAGGCACCAGCTTCCGAGGAAGTCCTTTGCACTACCAAATCTCGACACAAACCGTCTTCTTTCGCTTCTACCGTTCTTTTGAAAACGAGCAAGTTCCTTAGGCCCAGGGTTCGAGCCACACCCAAGAATCTGACTACCTACTCTCAGGCACCTGCTACATTGCCTCAATCTCAAATGCTTAAAATGGCAGAAGACCTTATCATGCTGATCAGGGGAAGCCAAGCTACCCCCTCTAAAAGGAAAAGAGATCTGTCCCCAGTAGTTTTGTCTGAACAAGAGTCAGATGAATCTGATCCATCTGACTATGAAGAGATGCAACCCCTCTCCACTTATGAGGATTCTGGTGCAGAGGACTCCATTCCTTCAGCCTCTCCCCCAGAGGATTTCTCCTTTGGGGAAACCCTGCATACTTTAAGGGAGCATTTCCAGTGGGAGAGTCAGGATTACCCTCAGTCTAAAAAGAGACTTGGGGAATTCGTAGACCTTTCGCAACACAGACCCTTGGCCATCCCCCAGTCCTGGATGTGGTGGATGATGTTTTCCTTGAATCCAGCTTGACTCCTGATGCCCTACCTCCTGCTCCCAGAAAATCAGACAGGTACTACAGAGTCCCTGACTCACATAAATACCTTTTTAAAAATCCTACAACTGACCCTGAGGTCATTTCTCAAGGGCCTAAAGGGATTAATGCAACCTCTGTTAAGAATCCCACCCCCTAAGACAGGGATTCCTGAGCATTGGACAGATGAGATAAAAAAGTATACACCTCAGCTACTCTTGCTGTCAGGGCACTAAATTGTCAGTTCTGTATGCTTAAATGTCAGCAAAATATTTTGGATCTCCTTAAACAAAAAAATGTCTACCTTTCCTGCTTGGTTAAAATCTAAAGTTTTACAAGACTTAATGCATTCTGCAAGTCAAGTAACTAAACGCACTTTGCACTGCGGTTTTGATGCCCTAGAAGCTCCTTGCAGAACAGCAGTCACTGGATCTGTCATTAGAAGACATGCATGGCTTAAGCAACAACCCCTGCCAGACCATGTCAAATCTAAATTGTTGGATGCCCCCTTGCACAAAGATAACTTATTTGGCATCAAGGCAGAAGCATCTTAAAAAAGATGAAAGAAAAAGCAAAATCTGTGCAAACAGTTAGATTTCTTACAGGTCCAGCCCCCTAAGTTCAGCAGGCATTGTCCCTCCAAGCGCTGGTGCTTTCCTGCTCTGAGTAAACAGGCCCAGCCTAGGCCCCATGGAAGCAGACACCCCACAGACAGCAGCCTCAGGGAATGCAGAGATCTAAGCAGTGGACTACCTCCACGTCAAAAGCAGGGAATTCTAAGCCACCCCCTTATGGTAAGAACTCACAATGACTCACCTCCTCTCGACCTCCCCTCTGCCCACCTTCATTTGCCCCTAGGAGGAAAACTCTCCTTTCACTCAAGCACCTGGGACACCATTACCAAGGACCCATGGGTTCTGAACATTGTGTCTCAGGGATACAAATTCTCCTTACACACACTTCCAACCCCAAAAGGGTTCCCATATCTACCACCAAATCAGTGAACAGAGGCTCAAAAGTAAATCCATTCCTTCTCTCTTTGAGGGCAGTAGAGCATGTTCCTGCAGCACAGATAGGCCAAAGCTTCTACTCCAGACTTTTTCTGGTGCCCAGAAAAGAGGGCACCTTGCACCCCATCCTCGATCTAGCCATTCTAAACAACTTCCTGGTGATCCCAAAATTCAAAATGCTCACCCTCCAGCAGCTGCTACCCATGGTCTCCAAGGATGCCTGGCTAGCCACCCTGGATCTAAAAGAGGCCTACTTCCACATTCCTATCAGAGAATCATGCAGAAAATAACTCCGCTTCAGGGCAGGATCTCAACACTTTCAGTTCTCTGCTTTTCCCTTTGACTTATCCACTGCTCCCAGAGTTTTCACAAAATGCCTGGCTCCAGCCATTGCCTTTTGTAGACAAAGAAATATTCAAATGTATCCCTACTTAGACGACTGCCTTATTCAGGCAGACAGCCAGGAAAGGCTGCCCAAGCACCTGGCCTTTGTAAAGAACCTACTAATCTCCCTAGGGAACACAATCAATGAAAAGAAATCAAAACAGATGCCCACCCAAAGGATAATCTTCCTGGGAGCAAGTCTGGACACATCATCCCAGATGGCGTACCTTACACTAGAGAAACCTACTTCTCTCAACTGGCCACCAGGCCCCAGCTTTCTGCAAGGAAAACCCTGCAAGCTCTGGGGGTTCATGGCATCTTGAATTCTCCTCATTCTATATGCCAGACTGCATATGAGGAAACTTCAGTGGTACCTAAAGAGCCTTTGGTATCAACACTGTAAAAACCTGGAAACTCTTCTACCTATAATTCCTTGCCTCAGAAAAGAATTTCTTTAGTGGGCAACAGCATGCTCCCACAACAAGAGACTGCCCTTCTACCCACACCCCGCCGCCCAGACCCTAACCACAGATGCATCAGACTACACTTGGGGTGCACACCTGGACAGCAGGTGCATACAGTGCCAATGGAGCCCACAGCAAATCCTCCTGCACATCAATCTAAAAGAGATGATGGCTGTGCAGCATGCCTTGATAGCTGTCAAACCCCTTCTCTCTCCATGGGTTCTCCTGATCAAAACGGACAACACCACTGTGATCTGGTACATCAACAAGCAGGGAGGGACTCACCCCGACCCTCTGTGCAGGCTGGCCATGACCCTTTGGCTCACAGCCTCTTCCATGCAGCTACACCTGCTAGCACAATACCTACCAGGCTGTCTCCTCTCCCTGGCAGACCACTAAGCAGAAACCTTCTGGATCCACATGAGTGGAAGCTCAACAGAAGTACCTTCACCCTAATAACCCAGAAATGGGGAACACCAGAGGTCGACCTCTTTGCTTCCCACACCAACCATCAGCCCAGCAAATTCTGCTCCAGGGAGCATCACTGCATGGCTTGGAAAGTGGATGCTCTGTCCTTCCCCTGGGTCAACCTCTCGGTCTATGCCTTTCCTCCCCTTCCTCTTATCCCCAGGGTACTGCTCAAAATAAGAGAGGAAAAGCCAAGGACCATTCTTATAGCTCCAGATTGGCCCTGACAGCACTGGTACCCCTTGCTGAGCAGCCTGTCCCCGCTGCCTCCATGACATCTTCCTTAGATTCCAAACCTAATAACCCAGAAGGAAGGGGAATTCATGCATCCCCAATTGCAGACACTCAATTTGGCAGCTTGGCTTATTCCCTAACCCCGAACCAATCTGCCATCCTCAGTAAACAGGTTTTGGATGTTATCCGTGAGGCCAGATGCCCTAGCACTAGAAAGTCTTATGCAGATAAATGAAAAAGGTTCTGCACCTGGATCCAGGCTAAGGGGACCAATATGGCACAGCCCTCCATCCCTCTCATCCTGGATTACTTAGCTGACCCTCTACACAGTGGTCTCTCTTTCTCCTCTATAAAAATTCATGCCTCTGCTATTTCTGCTCACTTTCCCACTGAGCAGCCACTTTTCTCACACCCTTTGATCAAACAGTTCCTCAGAGGGGCTAGCAATTTGAGGCCCCCCAGAAGGGCACCTAAACTGGCTTGGGACCTTAACTTTGTCTTGGATAAGCTCACCCTGCCTCCTTTCGAACCATTTTCTTCTGCAGAGCTAAAATTTCTCTCCTGGAAGACAGCTTTCCTTGTGGCTATCACTTCAGCCAGAAGAGTCTCTGAGCTGCAAGCACTCATGGCTGTGAAACCCTTCATCTTCCATGCAAACCGGGTATCCCTCAGAACTAACCCATCCTTCATGCCCATGGTGGTGTCCAGTGTGGCTCTCAACCAATCCATTCATTTGCCCGTCTTCTTTCCTAATCCCCAGAACAAGGGGAAAGGATTCTTCACTCTGTAGATGTGCACAGACAGCTCAAATACTATCTGGACAGGACTAAATCCTTCAGAAAGTCTGATCTATTATTGGTTAGCTTTGTCACAGGGGCAGAAGGCAAAGCCATTTCCAAGCAAACCATTTCCAAATGGATAGCACACCGCATCCATTTCTGCTACAAACAGCATGGTAAGCCTTCCCCCATGGGGGTCAGGACACATTCCACAAGAGTAGCCTCCATCTCTGCAGCTTTCCTCAAAGGAGTCCCCACCAGCGACATCCTGGAGGCTGCCACCTGGACATCTGTTCACACTTTCACCAAGCATTACCACCTGCCTCTCTTCTCCAAATCCAGGGCAGGGTTTGCCTCTTTAGTCTTGCAGAGCATCCTAGCCAGCCCCTAGCTTCCTTGACTGCCTCCACCCATTTCCTCAGCTTTGGGAATCTACCCAAATGTGATGACTGCAACAGTGAACACGAAGAACATAGTGCAGTTGTGTACACTTACCATAAATGTAGATGTTAGGGTGTATTCACTGTTGCAGTGCTGGTTTCCCTCCCTCTGTCCCCCTTTTTTCTCTTTCTCCTTTGGTTACCTTTCTTCCTTGTTTTCCTTTCCTTACAAGGGACACACCGGTATTTATTTTCCACTGATGGGGTTCTTCCACCAGAACATGGCCTCCTACTTTGGGGGCTCCTGACAGGTTAGGGCAAGAAAAACTGATGTCATGGCATCGGCTGCCTTACTTTATACCACTGACGACCTGACGTCATTCCTCAAGCAGCAGGAACTGACGTAGAAATACTAAGTCTCTGGTATTCAGGCCAGCCAAGGGCTACCCTGACAGTGAGAACCCAAATGTAGTGACTGCAACAGTGAATACACTCGAACATCTACATTTATGGTAAGTTTACACAACTGTACTTTCCTCTTCCACCCCAAGCCATAGTGACCACAGATGCTTCCCGATATGCGGTGGGGGAGGGACATTATCTTGGAAAGACAGTACAAGGTACATGGTTCCAACTAGAGGCCAATTTGCACATCACTGTTCTAAAGATGAGGGCAGTGCTCTTTGCATTGCAGGCATTACAAAATACCCTTCCCTCAGGGACAATTGTGATTCAAACAGACAACTTGTCAGTAGTGTGGTACATCAACACGCAAGGGGGAACCAGGTCTTACCCTCTTTGTCAAGAAGCACTCAGAGTATGGCAGTGGGCGATTTCATCCGACCGCTTTCTAGTTGCAATGCATATTCCAGGGGGTTCCAACTTGATTGCAAAAAAATTGAGCAGAACCATCTTAATGCCTCACGAGTGTTCTCTCAATCCGATAGTGGTGGAAAAGTTATTCTGCCTCTGGGGCCGGCCCTGCTTCAGTCTCTTTGCATCCCCCTGAACAACAAGTGCAGCAACTACTTTGCCGTAATTACCCCTCGGGGGAGTCATTGAGGGATGCTCTTCTCCACGATTGGCCCCTGAGGGGTAATTAGGGCAAAGTAGCTGCTGCACTTGTTGTTCAGGGGGATGCAAAGAGACTGAACAACAAGTGCAGCAGCTACTTTGCCCTAATTACCCCTCGGGGAATCATTGAGGGATGCTCTTCTCCACGATTGGCCCTCCCGGTCTATTGTATGCCTTTTCCGTTTCCTGTCATATCTCAGTTTCTAAAGAAAACCTACAGGTCGAGGAGCAAAATAATTGTCATTGCCCCATTCTGGCCTCGTCAGGTCTGGTTTTCCTTTTTTTGGTCTCGCCTAATTCACAAACCGTGGACACTGGACCTGGATCCAGACCTTTTGTCCCATCCAGATGGACTAATTCATCTAAATCTGTCCAATCTGAAGCTCACTGCGTGGGTTCTCCAGTTCCAGTGATTGCCAGACATTCGACTCCTTCCCCAGTTTAAAGAATTGTTCTAGCCTCCCACAAACCTTTGACTAGAAAGTTATACTTAAGTAAGGGGCAGAAATTTTCAAAATGGGCTTTGCAGACGAATCTTGATAATTTTTCAGCACCAATCGATAAAATGTTGGAGTTCTTAAAATTACTTTTTGAAGCAGGAGTTTCTGTCTCGACCATACAAGTGCATCTAGCTGCAATTTCAAATATTCATAATGGTTTGAGTGATTCAATGTTAATGTCCCTTAAACTCTGCAAAGCCTTTCTAAAACGAACTTTGATGCTTAGACCCCTATATAAAGATCCTGCTGCTCCTTGGGACTTGAATCTCGTACTTTAGTCAGTAATTAGTCCCCCTTTTGAAACTGCAGTGACTTGTGATCTAAGTTTTTATCTTGAAAAACTTTATTGCTGATAGCTATTACTTCCGCAAAAAGGATTTCTGCGATTCAGGCATTATCTTGCAAACTTCCATACCTTATTTTTCACAAAGACAGGGGTTTCTTTAAGAATAAATCCTTCCTTTCTACCTAAGTTGTGTCAACAGCCAATGTCAATCAGACTATTCAACTCCCAGTCTTCTACCCCAGCTTTTCTAACATTGGTGAATATTGTCTTCATTTATTAGATGTACATAGACAACTGCATTTTTACTTTCACAGAACAAAGGAAATCAGAAAATCAGACCAGTTGTTTATTTCCTTTTCTTCTGCTTCTGTGGGAACATCTGTTTTTAAAGTTATCTTATCAAAATGGCTTAAAGACTGTATAACTTTCGTTTATAACAAGAAGAAGGTGCAATTACCAGGACCTGTCAAAGCACATTCAACTAGAGCAGTAGCCACTTCTGCCGTTTTTTATTGCAGAGCTTCTTTTGATGACATTTGTGCACTGGCTACCTCGGCTTCCCCTCATATTTTTATTACTCATTATAAGCTAGCTCTGGTCTGTAGGGGATGAGCATCATATGGTTTGATGGTGCTCAGGAATATTCTTCTGTGAGACTTCCCTGGATTTAGGTAGCTAGGGACTCTGTCCCAAGAGTCAAGGATTAAGTGAAGATTGGCAACATCAGATAAAGAAGTTATGTCTTACCATAACATTCCATCTATGTTGTTGATCTTCACTTATTTTTGACATCCCCACCCTCTTTCCCCCTGCCCTTTGGTTTCTTGGTGGAATAGATATTTTCTGACAAAAATGATTCCTTCCTTTTAGGAATACAGATATGGTCTCTGGTCTGTTATTTCCAGTCTGTCACTTTGTTATGCAGACCCGATCTAAGGTATTCTGTGGGGAGCATTATGGGTATAAGCTTAGCTCGAGTTTTTGGAGGGCACGAGCTGGAGTAACGGTTGAGTCGGTCCTGAGATACAGAACTTGAACTCAAGAGTCAAGGATAAGTGAAGATCAACAACTCAGATGGAACATTATGGTAAGACATAACTTCTTTTTTTATGCCTTAACTTCTTTTGGCTATTTAGATGTGTGGGTTGGAGATTGTTTGATACTGAGCGAAGTGCCCCTGTCCACCTCAGTAATGCGTGCTGAACATGCATCTTAACTTAAAAGTACTTCCCATAACTTAGCCAGTACTCAAGATGGCAGACATGCACCATGTACACAAGCACACACCTACACTAACTCTATTCCCTAACCTATCTCTAACCCTAAACACTTACAGTTGTATGTATACTTAATCTGTCTTTTTACCTAACCCTTATTCTAACATTAACACACACACACGCACATATTGTGTACATCTCACTTATCTGTTTCAATAAAACAAATATCTGCCAAAATGTCTGTTTGATATAGTTGACCAAACACATGTCACTCATCTTTATTATACAGGATTATGAGTGGGTTCCTGATCATAACTGTCTTTGTGTGTTTGAGACATGGATGCCAAGAAATTAACTCTCGAGGTGAATCTTGGCATCTGTGTTGAGAACACATAATAAAGGGTTATGATCAGAGACCCAATCATAATTTCTTGTAGTGCACATTGCATTATATGCTCCATGTATTACTAGGTACAAAAGGAAAAAAGTGCCAAGTGTTTTGCCTACTTTCAAAGTTGTAAAGCACTTAGCCTATGCTGTCAGAAAGACAGTGTAAGAGATTCTGCTATGTTAGAAAAAGTCTGGAGCATATTACCGGCACAGACAGCAGTGGCAAAATAAAAGCAGATATGTTTCTGCCTGTTGCTTGCTAGTCAATACTTGTAGGATCTGATGTTGTCCTTTTCATTCTTCCTCACTACTGGGTCTAGGATCCAATACGGCCGCTTTCATCTAGACTTCAAATCCGGGCCTCAAGCTCCTCCTTTTACCCATAATCCCCTAGACCATCCCTAACCCCTCAGATCTCGTTTGCCACCATTCCAGTCAGACGGAAGATCAAGCTTCTCTTCAAAATCATGAGCGTTAATTGCTTTCCTCTTAATTTTTATCTGCTATTCCTGTTTCCTTTCTTGTTAGTGAGAAACTTGCTCCTCCCTCTTTGGGTTTTTGTTTCTTTTTTTTGCCTAGTTAGTTATCTTTTAGAAAATGGAAGCTGTCTGTGTCTGTTACAGTGTGCATGTGTTAGGTAGGTAGATTAGGTGACTATTTTTCTCTTTCTTTAGTGTGTGTACTGTTTCCTTAAATAAAATTAAAAAAAAAAATGTTTTTAGCTTAAATATAATTTTTTTTTTCTCTACCTAGTGTCCTAGTTGTTACTGGTGTCAGGGGCCTGAACTTCTTTGCGATTTTTGTGTGTAGTACCTGTGTGTGCTTCACTACAACAGAGAAACCAGATAGACCTACTGGCTTCAAAATGGTGTACTTATTGTGGGCATAAGATCCCAAATTCTGATGCCCACAAGAATTGCGTATACCGTTTGGTAGCTGCTCATCTAGACTCTCCTTGGTCAGTGTACAGTACCTTCAATCCAAGAGCTTTCTAAGATCGAATGAACAAATTCTCCTGAAAATGTACTTTATTGTCTGCCTGGGGCTCAACCTCTCCAAACAGGTGGTCTCGGAGCCAAGAAAGAAACACTGCAGGTCTCCTTCCACCTCCTCAGAGCCATCCTCTAAACCGAGGAAAGTTTTGGATCCAACCTCTGCTCTTCAACCCTCAGATCCTCCCCTTTCCTCCGATCCATCAGTTTCAGTTCCCATTACAAACTCACCTATTCAGCGCGTCCCAGCTTCAGATTCTAAGACCTCTGATCTGACAGCTAAAGGCAATGCCCCAGATCTGACTTTACAGGCAGTGTTTTGGAGTCTACCGTCCAAGCTTTTTCAGACACCTACCAAGCCCTTGAGACCGCCCTCCACCACCTCATCTAGGTCTTCCAGGAGCTTCTGTAATCATGATAGCGAGAGGATGATGCTGAAGTGTCTTAGATCTCAAATTCAGATTGGGGTCATTCCCACTCTGTCCCCTATCGGGTCCGTGAGCTCTCAAGTCAGACAGCAACTTTCTCCTCCTCCAATCCTTCCACTGGTTTCTGAGCCCAGGGATTTAAGACCTCTGAGAGGGCCGCATTTGGATCCTAAGAAGTCCCAAACTTCGGATCCGACAATCACCCTGACCAGTCTTGCACAGTTGTCTTTGGATCAGAGTGGGCCTTGGGTCCTAGAGATCTGTGCCAGGTCTGAGGGGTAGTATTTGTCTCTGATTTGTTCGGATCATTCCCTCCCCTGGGTGCCTCAGCTCTAGAATGCTGTGGCCCAGTTGTCTCCAGACAGTGTGGATCCGTGGCTGGCCCTAACTTCCTTTCTTTGGAGACTTCAGCTCCGTGGAGGGAGAGGTTTCTCTGGGTCTGTTAGCCTTCCAGCTTATAGAAAGGGCTTTCTCTGCAGCCAGAGAACCATTCTCTTCTGTCTTGATTCATACTACCCATTCTCCATCTGTTCTGAGTGTTGAGCCTTTGATTCCTGTTCCATCTGGTCAACCAGTTCCAGAAAGTCTGCATGTATGTCCCACCCCCAGGTGGATAAGCTTATCAACGTTGTCTCCTGCCGGGTATGGAAGGAGCCAGAGCCAGACACTGTTTTACTGATTCCCAGACATCTGGACAAAATCCTATCTCTACCTGCCGACTGCCAATTCTGGAGCAAGGGAGATGCCATGAATGCTATGGTTGTGAAAGCAACCACAAAGAAGGAGCTAGCACAGCAGACTTCCACTGTCCATCCCCTGAGCAAGAAGTCCAGAGCAATGGACAGGTTTGAGAAACATGTTTTTGCCTCAGCTACCTTTGCACTGAGGTCATTGAATTTTATGGCCCATTTCACCTGCTTGTAGAGAGATTTGATGAAAGAGCTCTCAAATTCTCTTGCTGAATCCATGTTAGTGGAGGACCTTAAAGTTTTTCAGTGGTTGACCACTCTATTGTCTATAGCTAACTAAACAATGACGTTAATTTTCCATGCAGTGGAAGGTGCCTCTCTGCCAGCTCAGGCATAGCCATACAGCGACATGTCTGGATGAGGCTGTGCAGTTTCATGTAATGCTTCAAGACATCTTTTGTTAATGTCCCTTTCAGTGGTTCCTCCCTTTTGGACCATCAGTCAAAGAAATGCTTACCTGCAGTGAGCAGGAAGGAAAGACCCTATCTACTTTTAATTTGGAATCATGTTTTCTACCCCTTGGCATGCCTTCTCCAGGATCCAACGAGGTGTCAAGAAAATGTGGTTCCATAAGTCTCAGGCAGCTTCCAGGATTTGCGGTGAGATTCCTCTTCTATAGGCAGAGGAGGAGGTTTCCATGGCAGACATTGCCCTAGAGGCGGGGGAGAGGGGTCCGCAGAATCAGGGATTTAGGGATGCCTTTCCTTACAGGCCCTATTAGTGCTCCTGAAGTGCTGCCTGATTGCTCTTCTCTGTAGGCAGTTTGACATTTTTCACTGCACCCAGAAGCCTAGACAAGTATTAAAACAAATGGGTGCTTTCCATTATACCCAGAGGCTATTACATTCTCTTTTCCCTTATTCCTTCAGGGCTAAGCAAGAAACTCCCTGATGTTCCATCCTGTCAAAGGGAGTCAGCAGCCCTAGAAATCCAAAAGCTGCTTCAAAAGAGCCACCCAAAAGGTCCCAACTGAACAGATAGAATTTGGAACTTATTCCTGTTTCTTTTTGGTGCCAAAGAAAACATATGTATAGAAGTGCACATTCCGAATGGTTACGTACAGTCCATTCTGCTGCTTCTGTGCAAAGACGACTGGATGTGCTTCACTGATTTCCAGAGTGCGTACTATTACATAATGATACACAAGATCTCCAGGAGATTTCTGTGCTTCCGGCTGGGAGCCAATCACTATTCAGAGCACTGCCCTGCAGTATCACCACAGCCTCCCGGGTGTTCACCAAGTGCATAGCAGTGGTAGCAGTTCACTTGAGGCTGAAAGGATTCCAGGTTTTTCCATACCTAGACGATAGGCTGTTTACTGCCCCAACCAAGCACTGACTGATTCAAGCCAGAGATTATTTGATGTACATCTGGAACTTTTTAGGAATTTCTGTAAACTTGTCAAAATCAAAGTTAACTCCAGTTCAAAACCTTGAATTTATAGGAACCTAGCTAGTTACCTTACACACAGTGGCCTATCTTCCAATGCACAGAATATCTTCCTTAATATCTTCCTTGAGAAATCAAATACAGGACATGCTATCTCATTTCTCTCCTCTTGCGAGGCTGGTATTATAGGTCCTGAGATCCATGTCAGTGGCAGTAATACTAGTTACCCTGGCCAGATTTTTCACGAGGGTACTCCACTGGACCTTAGCAGTTCAATAGTCACCCCTCTATCATCCTCTTTCTGTGCCTGTAAAACTCACTCCAATCTGCAAACATCATGTTCTTTGGTGGATTCAGTGCCAGGACCTGCAATTGGGCAGGCCACTGTGTCTTCCCCTGCCAACAGCCACAGTGATCACGGATACTTCTCAGCTAGGGTGGGGGTATTACAGTAGGAAGTTGGTCCAAGGCACATTGTCCCCATTAGAGAATAAACTGAATATGAACATCCTAGAGATGAGGGCAGTTCTTCTGTCATTGCAAGCTTTTCAGGATAACCTCCCTGTAAGGACTATTGCTGTTCACACAGAAATCAGTGGTCCGGTACATCAACAAACAAGGAGGAACTCGTTCTTACCCATTATGCAGGAAGGCCATGAGGGTCTGTGAATGGGTGATCTCTTCAGACTGCTTTCTTGTTGCAACGCACATACCCAGGAAGAACAACATATGGGCAGACAGACTGAGCAAGTACGTTTTGATTCCTCACAAGTAGTCCCTCACTCAGTCAGTAGCGAACAGGATTTTCAGTTGTTGGGGCCAACCTTGCTGCGACCTATTTGCCCTCCCCCTCAACAACAAATGCAACAAGTATTTTGCTCTGATCCTCTCTCAGGGGGAGTTACCGAGGAATGCTCTAGTTTACTATTTTCCCCTGGGTTTCTTCTATGCTTATCGCCCTTTTTCTCTGATCCCAAGATTTCTTCAGAAAGCAAGCAGGTGGAAGAGCTCAGTCATCCTCATTGCCCCCTTTTGGCCTTGCCAGGTGTGGCTCCCCTTCCTATGTTCTCATCTCAGATATCTTCCATGAATTCTGGAGCCCTCTCAGGATCTCCTGTCTCAACCATTGGAACTTCAGCACCCCCAGTCTCCATGCCCTCAAGCTAACCGCATGGTTTCTTCAATTCCAGTGATTGTTATACAGTCCAGGCTCACTTCTCCAGTATGTCACATTTTTCCTGGCCTCTCAGAAGTCATCCAGTAAAAAGCTGTACAAAAGTAAGTGGAAAAGATTTTCTGTATGGGCTTGCAAAGAGAACATTGATCCTTTTTCAGCTTCGATTCCAGATATTTTGCTTTTTCTTAGCCACCTTTTTGATCAAGGAGCTAACTTTTCCACGATTAACCTTCAACTAGCAGCAATGTCTAATTTTCATTGGGAAACCAAAATCTTTTCCTTCCTACTACTAAACTGTGTAAAGCTTTCATGAAGGGAGTTTTCCTTCTCAGACCTCCAGTTAAAGAACCTTCTCCACCGTGGGACCTCACGGTAGGTCTTCAAAGATTAACCCAAAAACCCTTTGAACCAGCAAGCACCTGTGATTTGTAATATCATACCTGGAAAACTGTTCTGCTTGTGGCTATTTCTTCGGTGAAGAGAATCTTTGAAATACAGGCATTATCAACAAGAATTCCTTTACATCTTCTTCCACAAAGAGTATCCCTTTGAACCAACCCTTCTTTCATGCCCAAGGTAGCCACTGAGATAAATCTTAACCAATTTATTCAACTCCCAGTATTTTTTCCCAATTTTTCGAACAAAGGGGAGTACATGCTACACCTTCGATGTTCATCAACAGTTACGGTTTTGCCTTCACAGAACAAAACAGCATAGAAAGTCTGAGTTTTTTGTGTCTTCTTCTAATCGTTTGGGACACTCAGTATCTAAGGTCACTTTGGCTAAATGAATTACAGACTGCATTTCACTGATTTACCATGCAAGAGGTTTAAGTTTGCCTCGCTCACCTAAGACCCATTCAGCCAGGTCCAAGTCAGCTTCAGCTGCCTTCTCCTCCAGATCTTCTATTAATGATATTTGTGTAGCAACCACATAGTCTACTCTACATACTTTTGTTACTCATTACAAGCTGGACATTATCTTCAGAAGCAGAGCTGCTTTTGGTTCAGCAGTACTCCATCATATCCTTCCATGAAGCCCACCCAAGAGTTACGTAGCTGGGGACTCTGACACAGTAGTGAAAAAGGTTGAAAAATACATCAGATCTATAAGTTATGTACTGACCATAACTTGACATCGCTGTTGTCCATTTTCATTCTTCCTCACCTTCCCCCAATCCACCCCCCTTCCTTTGTTCCTGGAAGATTTCCTATGTATCATCATAACCCACAGGTTCTTGTTTTGATGATTACTACTACTTGAAGGCAGTTTTTTCATATAGGTGTGTGTGTGTGTGTGTGTGTGTGTGTGTGTGTGTGTGTGTGTGTGTGTGTGTGTGTGTGTGTGTGTGTGTGTGGATCTACTGCACTTGACCTAAAACTCATTTGACTGACACCCATTTGACCAACACACAATTGACCTAAATTTCATTTGACTGACAACTCATTTGACTGACTCCCATTTCACCATCAGTTTACAGTGCTGAATTTCAACATACTAAATCTTAAACCATAGACAAGCACACCTTTCTGGAACTTAAAAAACTAATTACTTCCTCTTAACAGAAACAGGACAATGTACAACCAAACTAGGTAGGGGGCTGTGCCCCCCCCCCCCAAATTGTATATACTAACTCCAGGATTGCACTACAGTGAGTAAAAAGGGCATATATCTTTAACTTGCCTTACAGTACTCTACTTGCTGCCACTACTGGTAGGAACTCACAAAACATTCACCAAATTACTTTCGATACTTCCCATAAAACTGTAAAGAGACAAACCCGCATCTAGTAACATTACAATACTACTTTCTACATGACTATCGGAATTCTACCAGTCAGCAGTGTAAGTTACAGTAATTCTTTTTAATCACAAGCAAGTCACAGGTGAAGGAAAACCCACAACAAAACTATGTCTTAAATGTCGGTGAAATGAGAATCAGTCAAATGAGCGTCAATCAAATGAAATTTAGGTCATTTGGTTTTGGTCAAATGGGTTTCAGTCAAATGAGTTGTAGGTCAAGTGAAGTAGACCCATATATATATATATATATATATATATATATATATATATATATATATATATATACACACACACACACACATACACACACACACACACACACACATATATATGGCAGCAAATGCTATTTAAGGGCTTAGGGTTGGTCTAGAGGATTATGGGTAAAGGCAGAAGGTTGAGGCTTGGATCTAAAGTCTCCAGGTAAGCAGTAAGCAACCGTATCGGATCTGACAGTCGCATCCTAGACCCAGTACTGAGAAAGAATGAAAATGGACAACACAGATGCCAAGTTATAGGTTTATAGGTAGGTACTAGGCTATCGGCCCAAGGGCCTACGTAAGCCTAGCCAGCAAGGTGCCATAGCTTACGCCACCCAAGAAAGTTATTTTCCTGTGCCACTGTCCAGCAGAGACACAGAAGTGATCTCCGGGGTGTATTTCCTATTTCCCATCCACTCATCAAGATTTTTCTTGAAGAGTGCTAATGAAGAACTTTGCTTGACATAGATGGGTTGCTTGTTCCAGAGTATAGGAAGTCTCTGGGACAGGAATCTATCCCTCCAGCATGTCCTGTTTATTGTGGTGATAAGGTTTAGGTCCCTAGAGTGTGTCGCTTGGAGGGATTGGGATTTCTTTAGGTGTAGCATGTCCAACAGCTCTGGGTTTGACATAGCTTTATATGTTAGGCAGAGATCACCTCGGAGTACGCGATATGCTACGGAGTAAAGCTGGAGTTTTTTGAGGCGGTCAGTGTAGGGCATTTATTTGAGGCCAGTAATCCTCTTTGTGAGGTACTTCTGTGGCCTTTCCAGCTCCTGCAGATGTCTTGTGAGGTACATTCCAAAAGGGGCGTTGTACTCTATAATGGGTCTAATGAGTGATGAGTAGAGGGGAACAATGACCTCTTTTTTCCTAGATGAGAACCCTTTTATGATGAGGTGTGCTACGTAGAAGGACTTCCTGACTACTGTGGCGATGTGATTATCAAAGGAGAGACTACTGTCCACCTGGGTCCCAAGGTCTCTTATCACGCATTCGGTGTTAAGTAGATTGCTGCCTATGTGGTAGTTCATGGGTACAGAGTTTTTACCAAAGGGTAAGTACATAACTTATAATTTAACTCCTTTGTGTGATACCCGATCTTAATAAGAGAAATAGGGAGCACTTAACAATTATGATCTGGTTTCTCCCAATACAAGTGTTTAACTGATTTTTCGTCTTTCCTAGATATCCAGGTGTAATCAACATGCTTTATGTACTACACGTGCGCGTGCGTGCACGCACACACACACACACACGTATGCATATGTGTGTATATATATATATATATATATATATATATATATATATATATACACATATATTTATATATATATATATTTATATATAGATTTTGAGGAGTGGAATTGGAAATTATAGCTATTTTCATTACAGATTTCTGTCTCATTTTGCTAATTTCACAGGTTTTGTTTTGCTTTTATTAACCAAGGTAGAACAGTGATCCCAATAGACCATTTTCAGACTCAGCCTGGGAAAATACAGTAGACATAAGATAATAAAGCTATTTTCAAATGGATACATGCTTGGTGATGAATAATAAGGAATGTTTTGCAAGTAAGCTATGAACACTGTAGGTAAACATGCAACTATAACTGAAAAAAATGTCAGTGTTTGAACCGTAGGGCAAATTGTATACCTGGCTCAAAACGTTGTACATGCAGTAAACATTAAATATATAAGGTATATACAGTTAGTTGTACAGGTAAGTAAAGGTAGAAGGAAAAGAAAAGTTAAAGTGAAAGGAAGGTGAGAAAGATGAGAAAGGAATGAGTAAAAGGAAACTTCTTTGGTAGAGTAATAGAGAATAGTATGAAGAAAATGAAAGCCTAGAAGGAAGTGAATTGGTATTGGTTATGGAAGGCTTGGTAGAATGGGAGTGACAGTAGGTATTTTTAGTGGGATGCCTTTCAATCTTAGGGGAAGTAGTGTTGAAAAACTGTGAACAGTACAAAGAAGTCTGTTTCTAGGATTTTGTAAGGAGATGGTTTCATAGAACTGTGATCTTAGATTATTTTTTGTAAGTCTTTGCCCCCTCTGCTTGCCAACTATCAGATGCACTCTTGGTCAATCAGCCCATTCGTTCCCATCACTGGGCAAGAGCCGACTGAGTAGGGTCATTATTTAGTCAACCGTCAATGGTCGTTTGAGTGTTTTACTGTTCATCTCTATCCTTGCACACACCCAGCAAGACACCAGGGAGAGGTATGCAAAAACTGACTGCAGAGCATGTTCCCTGAGTTCTGCAAGGGGTATTTCCTTCACCATGCCCCTTCACTCCTTCTGCTCTGCTTGACGACTCCTTCTGTGCTGAGGCTACTAATTAAACCCTAGTCACCTGGGTCACAGTCAGAGCTCTGTCTCACTGCACCAGAGAGTCTGGCTTTCTTTTACTTGATTTGCTGGTAAAAAAAAGGGGAGGGGATCTGTAAGTTTGAGTTGTAGGTGAGAAAAAAAGAGTTTGTAGGTGAAAATGGCAAGAAGTAGGGTGTAATGTTTAATTGCTCATTGTGTCTTTGGTTTCTTGTCATGAATCTTTTTGATTTTGATTAAAAAATGTTAATTTCAGAAGTGCTGTTAATCATGAGGACTTAGCATACAGAGAGCAGGCTTGGCCACTACTCATTTGGGTAATCTTATGTCAAAGATGAAAAAGAAAGAAATTGTAGTCAGCTCCATAGATTAGAGGAATAAACCCCTGTCTATGGTGTAGCGAATTTGGATGCCTGTAGAAGTTGGCCAGGGAGGATGTGAATGATCAAACACTACTAGCTCACTTGTCATGGGGGAGGGAAGAGTTTCTGGCTTGCCACACAGGTGACACCTAATTGGAGCATAAGGTGGTATACCCAGTGAAGTTCAAGTCTACCGAGCATGTGCTGTTGGAGTACATTCACACTCCTAAGCTGATGGGAGCTCAGTGTGTGAAGGTTCACTTTCCCTCAGGAAACACCAGTAGCAAACTTTACAGTTGCTGATGGTAGAGGTGAATGCTCCCTTTGGAAGAGGATATCCTGCCCTGCAAGATGTGCAAACCTCCCCATTCTCTTATCAGCTGAACTCCCTCCCCACCCAGGGGAATGGAGGGCTATTGGGCCCTCTCCTAGCTTGGAAATTCCCAACTCCTATCCCCCCTCAGAACAAATGGGGACATAGAGTCCAAAGGATTAGTCCATATAAAATCATTTTTGCTAGTAGATCTAGGAGACTCTGTCTCTCTCTCTATCTCTCTCTCTCTCTCCCTGCCATACCCTCCCTGTGGGAGGAATAAAGCTGCATTGTTGAAGTTACAAGTAGTTTATTTGGTTAAGCAGGTAGATGGACAAGTGTTATTGTTCTGCATATGGTGATGTGCTCCACCATGGTGGTGTGTAGGTGGACCTGTCCACTCAAAAAAAAGTTTTAATTGCTGAAAGTTGCCTTCAGCAATGTGGATTCATACTAATGGCAATTGGACAGACTTGCACCTCTACTTCTTCAAGAACAGCTTCAGCTTCTCCTGGAAAAAAACAATGGACATGTCAAAACAGAGAGATAAAGAAAAGTCCAAAGAGGGATGAAGATTAGCAAAAGGTCTGCTGAGCCAACAGATTCTTCAGGTCTGGCACCCAAGACTCCAAGGAAGTCAAATCCACCAGTTAGTCAGATCCAGTCTCCCTCACCTCACCCATGATTTTATCCGGATCTGGTGAGTCCTAGGTTCCATTAGTTGATTCTCCAGCCTTTAGGCCTTTAAAAAAATGAAGTTACCACCTTACAGTTCTAACAAATACTCATTGATAGAGTTCAAATATCAATAAAATCGTGTTTGCCGTCACGTATGCTTCAAGATAAAATATTCCAATACCTTGTCTGCAGCATGGTTTTGGAATTATTGATGCAGATATGAACAAGCAATATTTGATGCCTAGAGGCACAGTAGGAGGTAACTGCAATAATGCCTAGAGGAGCACTCGGCTGTAATGAGTTAATGTCACCCAGGTGTTCATCTTGGGAATCCATCCAGAGGTTGAACTGGATGAAAATAGACAACACTGGATACAAAAGTTATGTGCTTTCCATAACTATAGATCCATGTTCTCATTTGTATCCACTTAACATCCCTCCTTCCTTTCTTCCCCCTTTCAATATTGTTGACAGCTTCTGGTGACCAGATATACCTCATCTGAGATACCGTCTGTGAAAACCCTGCATGCTCTACCTTCCTATGGGTATTATATGTCCCTTGACATATATGCTTTAAGTCTAGATAATATCTGTAGATATGTCAGTAAACTCAATCTGAGGTACTTTCGTGGAATGGAGGGAATTATAGGTAGGTCAGAGCCTTGGATCCACAGCACCTTAAAAAAGGCACAGAGATCTGATCTGATAACCCAAAGGTTGAACTGGATGAAAATGAGAACTCGTGGATCTATTGTTATGGTAAGTACATAACTTGTCATTTTTCTGTGCTTGCTTTGACTTCTGACTCTACTGTTTTTCAAAGAGCTAGTTCATCCTCAGCAAATCATTCATTCATTTTAGACTGTTTTTAACCAGCTTTATCAGCTTATCTGAATAACTGGTTAAAGCTTCTATTTTTCCAACCTTTTTATTTCACTGTTTAAATAAAAGAAACTCTGAAGGAATATAAACACCAATGAGTGCATTTGATTTATTTTGTCCTGTAAATTACTGGAAGTTCTCTTCTATACCAAAGCTGAAACTTTAACTACTTTTTGCTGAAGAGTTGCAAGATTCTTCCCAGCCTTTTCTGAATGATTTTCTTTTGCTTCCTCCAAATGTATTTTTTGCTGGCATCCAAGCAGTATAATTACTAGACAATAATATAATTTTATCCATTTGGTAGCTATCACTGCCTCCTTTTCATAACTGCCATCTGCATACATAGTGGTGGAACTCTTAATCAACCTGATCAGTGTGCAGTCATCTTGGATGTCAATCCAACAGTGCCTTCTCCTATTGTGTCTTTTAATTGTTACTGAACTCAGTGTGTGCTAGGTCATAGACATTTCCCTGACAGGAAAGATAATGCAAAGAGGGATAATAGTCCATTTAGTGACTGATGAATGGATAGCCTGCAGATCATGCTATTTACTTATGAAGGAGATGTCTACTTCCAGAAAATATTGAGATCAGATAAGAGTTAAAGCAGAAAGATACCGATCAAACACAACTTCCTAACAATATCCAGCACCTCTGGACAGAGCTTATCCACTAGCACAGCTGTGACACAGAAAAAAGCTATTACTGCATTGACCTCATCTGCTGAAATGGATCCAGTTTTATCATTCTGTTCTGGTACTTCTGGACCCAATGAGCATGCCCTCTTCTGTGGAAGAAGTTCCTCAGACTATTCCTTTCATTTCCTGAGAATGGCCTTATTCAAGGTCAACATTAGTCCAGTTTTGCTGGGAAGAGGCTGGATAACATCCAGCCTCCCTCTGCTGAATGTCCAGATGGTTTCTTAGTTTCCTGAATATCTTTCAGGCTGTCCAAATATTTATCTTCCATGGCCTCACCAGACTTCTGATGGCTGCTCTCAGTGTTGGTGTCCACCAGCAGCTCCTAGGATAACCACCAGAATAGATGATGACTGCCTTTTGGCCACATCTGTTTGGAATCACTGTAGTTGTTTGGGTCTTAAACAGGTCCACTCAGTCACCATATTCTGTACTTCCCCAGATGTACAAGAGAAGCTGTTGTGGAAGCAATATTTAAGCTCTTCGCAAACAGACACATTGAGTAGACATTCCCAAGACAGCCTCACTCTACTTCCATGTTGCTTGTGTCTGTCTGGCTCAGCCCACCACCAGTGAGGTCAGTGGGCAAATCAGTGCCTCTATTGACCTAAGTATCAAGAACGTACAACTTCAGATCTGATGACATAACCACAAAGTAAGCTCTTGTCCTTTGACTGAAAATGCTTTAGTTGCAGGTACATATGTTAGGTTTGTATTTGAGCATGGTGATTGTTATGAGTAGGGCACGATTAGCATAGATGTCCAGAAACGATTCACCACATCAGTTTAGATCAGGCAAGTTATTCTTCCCAGTTACACCCCTTGAGATATCGCCATCAGTCTTCCATTAGAGCTGTAGAATCTGTAAGTGGGACCCTATCCAAATAACTAAGTGCATATGCACAAACAGCAAAATATTCCTTTCTGCAGCTTACAGTTACATTGAGGTGACTCTTATATTTGCCATGCATCCATCCATCCATCCATCCATCCATCCAAGGGCCTGTGAGTATCCCCACATTTTCCTGGACGTCTCAAGATGGTCATTTTCAGATGCAGGGGATATCAACCCTATTTGAGAAGTATGGTTCTGGAAGTAATGCTGTGTGTAGAGGTAAGACTAAATCTGAGAATAGCTTTTCAACCTCCCCACAGAAGCTCTAGTTCCTTTTTTTTCATAAAGTGATGGCATTCCGTGCTGTATGAGTTATTTTCTATTGCCATAGTCTAGTCTGTCTTAATCTGTCCTACCTCTGCCTGCTACTTGATTGGCATTGTGCCTGAGTTATACCCTTCATCTTGCTGATGATGAGCTGATGCTGTGGCTGTAGCTTACATGGGCTCACCTGACTACTAGGCACTCAGTGATGTACAGCATATCCAAGCTTGTCTTCAGAAGTAGGTCCTGGTTTCCCCTCTTCTGTGTGATATTCTTGGATTTTTTAACTGAATGTTAATGGGAGACCCATTTTGTATCACTGTTGGCCTGATCCCTTCCTCTTAAACCAAAGTGCCAAGTGGGACCTCACTTTTAAGTATCATAAGGGCACACAACTCTCTCCATCATGGTAGGGTCATTATCCCAAGCTGGAATGTTGTGTGGAAGACTGGGACAGTACCTCTGGATGGCAGATATGGATAATGCAACAAATGAAACAAATCCGCCAGATAAAGCACTCTTATTAAATCCAAGTGAACCAAGTAAAAATAATAATAAAGAGTGCACCATATGAGGCCAAGCTGAATAAAAATCAAAGAACCTTCAAGTAAAATCGAATGTCCACACTTTATTAAAAAACAAAAAACAAAGACTGCAGTGGTATAAGCGCTTTCGCGTTGCTCCTCAACGCTTCATCAGATATAAATGCAGTATAAAACCCCCCTCCCTTTATACAAAAGGCATACAGTGACATCACAGCATTCAATAAAACAATCAAATATTTAAGGCAATAAAACATGATGAAAAGTTGATAATACTAGTGCTTAAGACACCTGGAAGTTAGGAAAGGCTTGATGGATAACACAACTCTCTCCATCATGATAGGGTCATTATCCCAAGTTGGAATGTTGTGTGGAAGACTGGGACAGTACCTCTGGATGGCAGATATGGATAATGGTCCCATGTTCAAAAGGGCAGATAGAATGGCATTTTCCAGTTACGGAGGAATAGGACTCATCGGTCTGCTTGGAAAAACATAAGCAGAATACTGGAAGAAAGGGGCTTTGTCCAACATTCTAGCCTCTGATTCAGGAAGAGTAATGTAGATTCCATCCTGGCCATGGAACAATGAGCAGGCTGTTTGTCATTGGCCAGGCACTGGAGGGGGTCATAGTAGTATGCCATACTAGAATGCCATCTGAATGTTTTGTCAGTAGAAAGAAGACACATGACCATGTACCTACAAAAGTTCTGTTGGAAGTGCTACAACATAAATGTTTTGGGACCATTGCTGTGTACCATTCCATTCAAGTACTTGAAGAGTGAGATTTTTCTTCACATTTTTGGCATTATCTCAGATGCATTCAGTTTGGGTGTAGAATTTTACAAAGGGTGTGACTTGTCGCCCACCCCCGTTTGTGATTTTTTAGGCTCACGTTATCAAGATGCAGCCAAGGTCTAGAGAATTTCTGTTTTAAAGATGGCAGGGGTAGTATTTTGTTTTTCTACAGACTGTGGTGCCTTATTATCATCAAGAGATTCCGATCTCTCACATACAATGGAGTGATTTGCTTCTGAGGTTGAAGGTGTTGGGATAAAAAAACAGCTTCTGAAAATTGGAAGTCATGCTTTTGTCCTGGAAGAGAGTGGATTGCTTTATCCAGGTAAGGAAGTGGAAACACCACTGGGTGAGGAGTTTATATGTCTTGGGATCCTGTTTACAAGGAAAGATAGAAGAGGGCTGGTAGACTGACCAGCAGAGGACTACACCACAAGTAGTACTGTGAACATTGTACCAGATTGCGAATCATGAAATGAGAGCTGAGTCATAGGATAAAGTTGTCTTTTATTTTTCAGTCTGTGTCCCATACTCAATGATGATCGTGAGCTTTAAATAGTGATTGAAAGTAATAGATTGCTAATAGATTGCTAATACAAGTGGCAGAAATGAGGTTCCTTCATGTGGTAGCTGTGTTCACTCTCTATGATGCAGTGAAGAGCTTGGTAGTCTAATTGGATCCCGGGTTAGACACACTGTTCTTAAATGTTTCGAGCAGTCAGCTATGGTTGTTTGGGCACCTTTTGAGGTTGCCCTCTGGGTGCCTCCTCTGAGAGATGTAATATGTGCTGCCCATTTGAAGGAGGGCCAAAAGTAGACCTAGAAGATTTTGGAAGGGTTATATCTTTCAGCATGCCTGTGAATAAGTGAGGATCCTACTGCATGAACTGCTTAGCCTACTGACACCAAAGCTGATTTGAAAATGGGTGAATGGATGGATACAGAACAATACTGAAGTCCCAAAGTAGGGGAGTGTGACGGCTATTTGGATATGCCAACTGTTGAATAAGTGCTGCTAACCTGGAAAAAAATGTGACAGAGGGCAAGGAGAAATTGGTGAAATTTAAAAATGGCCTTGGTAGGAACTGGAAAGCTTCTGCAGCAGAAAGTATTCAGAAGATAATCATAAGAAGACTGCATTGAGTTCTGTTGTTAAATTCGCTGTGTTGGTAGATGTAGATATTTCTAGCTCGGAATGTTGATTATTCTTTTCCTTTACATTTCTTAGGTTTATTGAGGCATGTCCCTTCATAAACAGCTCCAGACAGCCTCATATTTTGTCTTCTTGGGTGTCTAATTGTATGCAAAAATGGACAACATTACAAGTGTGTGTGTGTGTGTGTGTGTGTGTGTGTGTGCGTGTGAGGAATTAAGTGAGATAGAGCGTAAAGGCCGCTCTTTCATGGAAAAAGCTTCCCATGAACCTCAGAAATATTACCATGTCCATGAATTCAGGAAAACTCTCAAAAATTACCTAAACAGCACCTGGACTTGTCACTGTGATCCCACTTGAACCAGTCCCTACTTCCCCCCATTCCTCCTTTCCTTCCTATTCCTCCCTTTTCTCTAATTATCTTATCAAAACTAACCTCCTATTATGACAAGACAGTAATTTACTACTCATCATGTTCCTTCATTTCTAGGTCCTGGTAACTTGCTACCTGCATCCTGTTTGCAATATGACTTTTATAATAAATATCTACACCTCCTGTAGCTTATAAAACAAACTTTTTTTGATTTGTACTGTTATCCCCTGATGACAATCCAAACCTGTCTTTGCCAATTTTTTGTTATAACCTTTTTTTGTTACTACATTGTATAAATATTTTTCTTGCTGTTTTCATTTGCTTGTACTGTAATGGAAATTTGCTTAATTATTTTATTGTATTTTACTATAACCGTGCAATTTTCTTGCTTAGTTGTCCTATGGAGCTTTTCTACCTGGGTCTTCATTGGAACAGGGCAATAGCTCATTTGGATTATCCCAGTCAACAAATGTCAAATAAATAAATCTATCACAGAGATTTTTCCCCTCTTTATTGTATGCATGTTTTACTCAGACTGTTTAATAGTAATGCCTTTTTTGTGAGTATGTAAATGTAAATAACAGTGACATGCAGAACTGGTGCTTAAGTCTTACTGTTAACTTTTATATACTATAGTTTAAAAGCCGCAGAGAAGAGCGAGAGCGAAAAGGGTCCATTCCATTTCATCATCCAGGAAAGAAGAGGCAGCGTAGAATGGGGGTCCCCTTTCTTCTTCATGAGGATCATTTAGATGTGTCCCCAACAAGAAGTACATTCTCATTTGGGAGTTTTTCTGGAATTGGAGAGGAGCGTCGTGGAATGGAAAGGGGAGGATGGCAAACAACAATTCTTAGTATGTTATTTATGAACTATAAAATAATACTGAAGAAAATAATTGCAGTAATGTCTGCTGTGTTTTTATCTTGATAATCTACTGCTGTGGTGTTAAATCAGTTGTGATATGGATGGTATGACAAACTAGTATTGACAGCAAGGCATGTTGTACTAAATAGAACAGATATGGAACCATGCATGTTTTCCTCTAGCTATCAGAAGTATCGTGTGGACCTCCTCATACAAACATTGTGCTGCAGTGTACAGAAGTTAACCGACCCATTTATAAAAAAAAAAAAAACTTGAAATAGTGAATCTGATGTCAGTTTTCATTCGTTCCTCAACTCTTGGGTTCAGATCCAATTCTCTGGTCCGACTCTACCACTTATACTCGTAGATCACTGAAAACTCTCGAGTTCCTCCCTTTCCCATAATGCCCTAGTCCCTAACATATCGTTTGTTGCCTTAGCATATGGACATGGTCACTGTCTTGCTCAAGTTTGTAGTAATATGAGTACTGTTAGTGTGCTACTGTTAATATATCTTTATATATAATTTTTCATTTCTGTTTACCTTTATAGTTCCTATTAGGCTTCCTCCCTTTTCCCATTCAAATTTTTTCTAAAGTACTTTTGTACTCTCTATTACCATTGCTGTTATTTTTTCATATGTTTCATACTCCTATAGTCCCATTGTTGGCATATTTTTATATCTATATATTTATATCTCCTTCTTCCTTCCTTTAAAAAAAATTTTTTCTTCCCTTTTTTCCACCTTGGAATAATGTCTGAGAATCCTTTGGGTTTCAAGAAATGTACATCATCTGGCTACAAGATTTCCTTGTCGGACATGCATTCCAAATGCATG
Organism: Protopterus annectens; assembly: GCF_019279795.1. NCBI lineage: Eukaryota > Metazoa > Chordata > Ceratodontiformes > Protopteridae > Protopterus > Protopterus annectens. The sequence continues at coordinate 36,136,234 of NC_056728.1, read as the reverse complement.
CATTGCCTAGGCCTATCAAATCTTGACTCCATTTGGGATATATGTCAGGATTTTAACTCTAAGGCCTTTATAGATAGAAAAAACAAATAGAGGTTTGCTATCTCTAAAGCTACATCTATATCAGCATCATCTGGGGCTCAAACCCCTAAAAAACCTCAGAAGGATTTTAGGAAGCGTTCCCTGGAACCAACCACTTACTCAACTCTGGGTTTGGAACCTCCATCAAAACTTTCTAAAACTTTGGATTTGTCAGATCCAAAGACCAGAACAGAAAAATCTCCTCCAATCCAAACTCCGCTCTTGGCCTGAATCCAGTTACCTGTAGACTGCCTTCCCCCTTGTTGGAGCAGTTTCCAAGGCATCATCTTTTTTGACCTTCATTGACGTCATCTTCGACATATTCTGAAGTTCCTCTCAACACATATACATGTAGGGGCTCTCCCGGCTCTGACCTCATCGGCCGGAGACCATTCCCCCTCCCCTGTAAGCTCCTTCTCCAATCCAACCTGTGGTGTCGGATCCAGAGGTTCTGGAGTCATTCACATCAGATTCAGAGGCACTGATATCTTCGATTCTTATAGCTTCTCTGAGTGGACTGGCTGCAAATGCCTCAGAACTATAATGTCAGTGCCGGATCCAAGGTATTGGAGTCAGCTCCGAAGCTGTCAGAGCCATCTCATCCCCTTGGAGCCTTGACATTAGACAGCTTGGCTCTGATTCCCTCTTAGAGTACTCTGCCCTTGGGGAGGAGGAAGCTTACGGCCTGTAAGCATGTTTTGCGGACCATCAGTTTCCTTCTGTGTAAGGCATGTGGTATTCAAAGTAGTGGAGAGAGCTTTCTCTAGCCCCCCAGAGCTTGGACTTCTCCACCTTTTTCTGCTCCTGCCACCATAGTCCATTCATCTGTGTGTCTTGAGTCTCAGTCATCATTACCACTGAGACAGTCAGCCCAAGTTAGTCACCAGGATTCCCAACGGGGTATACTGATTTCTTCTGACACTTCTGCGGAACATCCCATCAAAGAAGTTCCTAGGAAGAAAAAGTGCAAAAAGGAGGCACCTGGACTCTCCTCAAGAGTCTGTCTCAGAAGATACCGACTTTGATGAAGGGGAAGGGTTCTCCAGATCACCACTAAACAGTGTTTCATTTGGAGATATTCTGGAACTCCTAAAGCAAAGGGGTGGTTGGTTTCCCTACAGCCCTTCCCAAGAGGAGTCGGTATTCTTGGAGGTTTTTGGTGCTGGTACGTCTACCTCCTGGATGACTCCACCTGCTGATGAGCTCATTGATTTCTTCTCCTTGAGGGTATGGAAGGAACCTGAAAGTATTGACCCAATCCCCAAGAGACCAGACAGGGTCCTGGCACAACCTAAGGACAGAACCATTTGGAGTGAGGGAGTACCAATTGATGCCATTCATGGTTGTAGAGGCAACCATGAAGAAGGAACTAGCAGAACAAAGTTCCTCTGTCCACCCCCCAACAGTGAGTTTAGGGCTTTGGACAGATTTGGGAAGCATGCTTATCCTTTTGTGACCTTTGCCCTCCAGTCACTGAACTGTTTGGCACACTTCACAAGACTCTCTGGGACCATATCCTCTGAAGCAGTGAATGCTGTTGCCTTGCAGTTGGCTACCCTTCAGTCCATTTCCATTTTGTCCATGAGGCTTATCTCCCACATAGCAGTAGGCACACACAGGCAGCAGGTTCAGATATTCCCATCAGAAGACATGCCTGGATGCGCTTGTGTGTTTTTGCTGAGCACTTCAAAGCTTCCTTCGTCAGTGCTCCATTTGATGAAAGTTCTTATTTGGCCCCAGAGTGAAAGGCATACTCTCAGGGTGTGAGTAGGAAGGTAAACTCCTGTCTGCTGTGGGTGTCTGTGTTTACACCCCACAAAGAACCTTTTTCTAAGAATGAATGAGTGGGTCTAAAAATGTGGTTCAAGAAATCCCAGGGTCCCTTCCAGGATCCATGTGGAGACAAATTCCCTCAGGAGTAGAGGGAATTCTAATGGAAGATGCTGCCCCCATGACAGAGGAGGTCCACAAAATCAAGGGTCTGCAGGTGCTTTCTCTGACAGGTTCCGCCAGCACTCCTGAAAGGAGGTCTGACTGTCCATCTCTGTAGGCATTTGGATGTTGTTTATCCCTGCACCAGAGAGCCTGGTTATAAATTACCAAAGATTCATGGGTGCAGAGAGTAATGTCCAGAGGCTATGTCATACCATTTTCCATCCACCCCCATGGTTTCAAAGAAAATCCCCAATGCTCCACCCAATTAGTGGGAGGCAGCTGGACTAGAAATAAAGAAGCTGCTAGAAAAGAGTAATCCAAGACGCCACCCCCACCCCCAGACCAGAAAAAGTCCATAACCTACTCTTTTTATGCTAAAGAAATCAGGGGACTGGAGACCAATTTTGGATCTCAGAAACCTAAATCAGTCAGTTCAATACACAAAGTTCCAGATGGTCACGGTTCAGGCCATTCTACCTTTTCTGCACAAAGACGACTTGATGTGCTCAATAGATCTTCAGGATACATACTATCATATCAAAATGAACAGGTGATCCAGGAGATATCTATGCTTCTGGCTGAGAACCAGTCATTACAAACTCAAAGCTGTGCCCTTTGGTCTTACCACAGCCCTCAGGGTGTTTACCAAGTGTGTGGCAGTAGAGACAGTTCACTTGAGGCTGCAGGGATTCCAGGTGTTTCCATATCTAGAAGAATGGCTCATAACTGCTTTGATCAGGCATCAGCTGATTCTAGCTCAAAATCATGTACTCTAGTTATGTTCCCATCTAGGCATTTCAATCAATTACAACATATCTCGTCTGGAACCAACACAAACATTGGAATTAATTGTTGCCTTGTTTAATATGATCACACAAGCAGCATCTTTCCCCTTGTCAGGAGTTCAGACTATTCCATTCCAGGTCAGAAAGGTCATCCAGAATTCTCCTTTCTCAGCTTGATTAATCCTTCAAGATTTGGGGTCCATGTCAGTGGCAGTCATCCTAGTACCATTGTCAAGGTACTATATGAAAATTCTTCATTGGACATTCTTGGCCCATTCTTTACAATCCCATGTCTAATCAGATATGTTTTGCATGCCTGAGTTATTTTTATCTCCTATGGTAGATACACTCCAGTCAAGTACAAGAAGGTCATACCTTTATTCTCCCTCAACCCAGGGCCATTATAACCATTAACTCCTCTGAGATTAGGTGGGCGGCACCTCCTGGGTAGGACAGTCCAAGGCATATAGTCCCTAGAAGAGGCCAACATGTATGTCAATGTCCTTGAAATGAGATTTGTCCTCCTAGTGTTGCAGGCCTTCCAAAATGCTCTCCCGACCAGAACTGTAGCGATATGGACAGGGCAGACAATATGTCATTGGTCTGATATGTCAGCAAACAAAGGGGAACTAAATCTCACCTCCTTTGTCAAGAAGCTTTGAGAGTGTGGCAATGGGTGATCTAATTCAGTCAATTTCTGATAGAAATGCACATTCTGGGGAAAACCAACATGATTGCAGACAAGTTGAGCCAGTTTATTTTGATGCCTCATGAGCGGGCTCTCAGCATGAAGGTGGTGGAGAAGATATCCCATCGATGGGACCAACTGTACCTCTTTGCATCCCTTCTCAACAAGTGCAGGATGTTCTTTGCCCTCACCCCCCTCCCCACCAGGGAAGTCACAGAGAGATGCTCCATTTCACACTTGGCTTGCTGATCTTTTATGCCTATCCCCTGTTACCTCTAATCCCCACATTCTTCAGAAAGCATTTTGATTGAAGAGTATAATAATCCTCATTGCCCCTTACTGGCCTCATCAAATTTAGTTTCCCTTTCTTTGTCCTCATCTTCTTTCTCTTTTTGGACTCTGGGTCCAACTCCAGACCTTCTGTCTCACCAGACAGTCTCTATTCACCCAAACATTCCAGGCCTAAAGTTGACTTCATGGTTTCTCCAATTCTTTTGATTGCTAGACAGCCCAGGCTGTCCTCCCCAGTCCATCACATTCTTTTATCATCCCACAAAGCTTCCACTAGGAGACTTTACAAATGCAAATGGAAAAGATTTATAATTTGGTTGCAACAAAAACAATTAGATCACTTTTCTGCTCCTATTTTTAAAGTTCTGGAATTTTTAGCCTCAATTCTTAATGAAGGAACTAGCTCTTCTGCTGTTAAAGTACAGTTAGCTGCCATTTCCAATTTTCATATAGGAATAAATAATTAATCTCTAGCATCCTCCAAACTTTGCAGAGTCTTTCTAAGATGAACTTTTCTTCTTATACCCCCCCCCCCCCGTTAAAGATCCTACTCTCCCTTGGGATTTAAATGTAGTCTTGCAAGCTCTAACCCAGTCTCCATTTGAACCTTCAGCTTAAACTGAGCTAAAAGTTTTAACCTAGAAATCTTTTTAGTAGCTATTACCTCTGCCAGAAGAGGTTCAGAATTACAGGCCTTATCTTCTAAGCTCCTTATTTGTTTTTTTTCATAAAGACAGAGTATGCTTGAGAACCAGTCTTTCCTATCTTCCTAAGGTAGTGTCAGTATCAAATATCAGTCAAACTGACAATCTGCCAGCCTTTTCAAATTTTTCAAATAAAGGGCAGTATATGTTATACCTATTAGATGTACACAGACAATTACAATTTTACTTGCATAGAACAAGAAATTTTAGAAAAACGTAACTATTTGCGTGTCCTTTTCGGATTCTAATTTGGACCAATCAGTCTGTAAAGTAACATTAGCCAAATGGTTGACTGATTGTATTACCTTTGTTTACAATAAATTGGGAATGTTGTTACCCAAACCACCAAGAGCACATTCCACTAGATCTGTGACTGTTTTAGCTTTTTTGTCTAGATCTTCTCTAGATGATATTTGTGCAGCCACAACCTGGCTAATGTAGTCCTCATACTTTTATTGCTCAATACAAATTGGATCTGGTCTCTAGGGGCAGAGCACCATTTGGCTCAGCTGTTCTCAGGAATATCCTTCCTTAGAGTCCTCCCAGGGTTTAGGTAGCTGGGTACTCTGTCCGAAGAGTCGAGAAACAAATGAAAATTAACATCAGATAAAGAATATGTGCTCATAAACAAAGCAAAGAAGGCACTGGTAAGGCAGCTTGGATCCCAGATGATGATTTTTATTAATTGGAAAGAAGCGCACTTAACACCAGTAAAATAATCCGCACTAACGCTTTAACTTGTTCACCTCGTTTCGTCTGGGATCTGAGCTGCCTTACCAGTGCCTTCTTTGCTTTGTTTATTGGTGTGTATTTAAGGCACTTTACCCTTTATTTGTTTATTTTTAAGTTATGTACTCATCATAATGTTCCATCTGTGTAGCCCATTTTCATTCTTCCTCAACTTTCCTTCCCCATCCCCCTCCTTGTTGCCTTTTAGAAGGATCGAAGATTCTGAAGGAACCTTCTTCCTTTGAGTCCTAGATTTTATTTATTGTACTATTTTGTTCTTCTACAATGCTCTACAGATGTAAGAGGCAGCACACAAGATCTGAGGTATGTTAGGGACTAAGGCATTACGGGAAAGGGAGGAACTCTGAAGTTTTCAGTGATCCACGAGCTGGTAGAAGCAGTTGAGTCAGATCCGAGGATCAGATCAAAACCCAAACGTTGAAGAATGAAAATGAACAACACAGATGGAATGTTATGGTGAGTACATAACTTCTTTATTTGGCTTACTTGGATATTCTTTTCTTACTGATTCAGTCACACACACACGTTTGTTATTAGCCAGAATAAAAACAATACTGTATATTTAATGCCTGAGGTGCACACCATTTTTGACTTGCATGAACCTCTCCTGTAACAGGCCTAGGATTCCCCAGAGGGGCTTCTCTGTTTGTTTGAGAAATGCTACACTGGAGGATATTTGAGAAATCTCTACTTAAATCTCAAACAGCTGCCCATATTATATTTTTAGCTGTTGCCTTCAAGTATTGCCCACACTGATGATTCTTGTCGATATTCTTAACAGTATGTTTAAATATAGAATTTCTGACATAGTAATGTAAGTGTTAAGCATAGCCATCAAGAAAAGAACATTTTCATTAAAGTTTTTGTTTTTTTGAACAGCAGTGTGCATCAGGTAGACGGTTTAACATTAAATATAAGTATTTCATGGGCAGAAGGTGCGGAATCTCAGTGAATTTCTCTTAAATATCTAGTTGCCTATGTTTGGGCTGTTGGCTAAAAACACTGATTGTAAAGAAAGACATTTTGTTTTATTAGTTTTTCATCTAACATGTAGACCAGTCTACTTTTTAGGAATCACTCTTGTTGCATTGGGCTTACTCATCATCCATTAATGTTTGTCACTGAGTGTACACTCATTGAACAATTCTGCTTGCTTCTTCAGTTTGCCAAGAACACCTATGCTTTTGATGCTGATCTTTCCTTATTTCCATTTCAGTGTTATTTTAGCATATTTTCACTTATGTTGTGATTGTTTTGCATTTTTATGATTGTATTATATATTACATCATTGTTATTCATAGACCATTTAACTTAAACCTTTAACAAATTAGTAAATTACATTCCAGTTTAAAAAATACATTCATCCTTCATGGTGTTTTCATGAGTTTACTTCTGCCATTTCTCTTTTGGATCCTTTTTTTTTCTGTTTGGTTCCATCGGTTACAAGATCAAGGTATTCAGAGGGATATTTTCAGTCTCACTTCCTTTGTGGTTCCCTTCCATTTGCCCAGTGCCAAGGATTATCAAGGGGCAGTCAGCTTGGTGACTAATACTAAGCCAGGAAAAGTCACTGGACGCTATGCTGAAGTCAATGTTCTGCAAAAAGAAACCTCATGAAACAGAAGGTAGCTAAACAAGAGAGCAAAAAAGACCAAAAACTTAGTCCTGTCCAACAAGTGGTGACTGCACTGGGGAGAAAACCTAAATACTGTTATCCAAAAACTGAATAAGATGTATAAATAAATTATTAAATTAAGTGGCATACTCTCTGATTACATCCAGTCTAACACTAAAAAGTGTGAGAATTTAGAAGCCTAGAATAGCCACAAAGTGACCATAGAAAAAATCTTCAAAAAATCAAAAGGACCATATGACCAGGATGTTAGTGATAGATGAGTTAGTAGACAGGTCTATAAGGGAAAATCTTTTGATTTGTCAGCATCCCTACTGGAATTGAAGCAGCGATTGTCTCTTCTTCTTAAGAAAGCTACTTAATACCTTGAAGTGACTGCAGGAATTTAAAATTCTCAAAAAAGGGCTTATGCAGTGGATATAAAAAGTGCACACACCCATGTTAAAATGCCAGATTTTTGTGATATAAAAATGAGACCACAATAAATCATTTCAAAACTTTTCCCACCTTTAATGTGACCTAGAACCTATACAATTCAATTGAAAAACAAATCTGTTAGGGGAAAAATATAAAAAATAAAAGACGTACGATAAGAGCTGGTTGCATAAGTGTGCACACCCTTAAACTAATAGGTTCATAGGTGTGTACTAGGCTAATGACCCTGGAGCCTTTACAAGCCTAGCCCATAGAAATGTCCTGGCATCGTGCCGCCCGACGTTCGTTCCCAGTGCTCTCTCAAGTAGAGCCACTGAAGTGATCCCCAGGTTGAGCTTTCTATTACCCATCCACTCATCAAAATTTCTCTTGAAGAGGGACTGTGAGGTGCTCTGCTTGAAATGTATGGGAAGTCTATTCCAGAATGTGGGCAGTGTCTGGGTGAGGAACCTGTCCCTCCAGCATGTTCTGTTGATTGTGGTAATGAGGTTGAGGTCTCTGGACCATGTGGTGTGGAGGGATTGGGATTTCTTTAGATGTAGCATTTCTAACAGAGCTGGGTCAGAAATGGCTTTGTAAGTCAAGCAGAGATCGCCTCTAAGTAGGCGATATGAGACTAGCTGGAGTCTTTTGAGTCTGTCCATGTAGGACATGTGTTTAATGCCTAGGATCCTCTTCATGAGTTACTTCTGTGGCCTCTCCAGCTGTTTCAGGTATGTAGTGAGGTACATGCCAAATGGGACATTATACACTATGATTGTTCTAATGAGGGAAGAGTAGAGAGAAAGACAATGACCTCTTTCTTCCTGGATGCAAAACCCTTGGTAATGAGATGTGCTACATAGAAGGACTTTCTGACCACAGTGGCAATGTGGTGGTCAAAGGAGAGGTTTCTATCAACCTGCATCCCCAGATCTCTTATAATGCCTTCAGTGTTCAGTGGGCTTCCATCGATGTGGTAATTAGTGGAAACATATTTACCAAAGGGGATGACAACACATTTTTTTGGCGTTAAGCTTAAGGCCATGGTTTCAACACCAGTCATTGGTCTCAGTGAGGCCTTTCTGTAGGACGTCTGCATCACTTGGGAGTTAATAATGGCTCCCAGCTTGCAGTCGTCTGCGAACTTGGTCAGCCAGCGTCCCTTTGTGTTGGCCTGGACTTCTGAGAAGTAGATGCCTAACAGGAGAGGACCCAGGACTGATCCCTGTGGGACTCCACTCATGACGGGTCGGCAGTCTGACTTGGAGTCAGCTACTTTCACACCGTGTGTTCTATCTGTGAGCCAGTTTGCAACTCACCTAATGATATAGGGGTTGATGCCTAGTTTGGTGAGTTTGTCAGTAATTCCTGACTGAGGAATGGTATCAAAGGCCTTGGCCAGATTGAGGTAGGCTGTATGCACTACCTTACCTTCATCTACAGCCCTGGTGACTGACTCAAAGAAGTTAACCAGGTTGAGCAGGCATGATCTCCCTTTAACAAATCCAAGCTACGTGGGGTCTAGAGTTTGGAGATTCCCTATATCTTTGTTAATCAGGTCCATGATGATGCGCTCCATAGCTTTACATATCAGACTTGTCAGGCTAATGGGGTGATAAGTCCCAGGGTCTGTAGTTGCTCCTCCTTTATGGAGAAGGATGACTGTAGCAGTGCACCATTTGGTATGGACAAAGCTGGAGGTGAGGCTGTGACTGAAAAGGGCACCCAGATGCGGTGCCAGTTCGCTTTGTAGTTCATGTAGAACACAGCCAGGGATATTATCGGGTCCCATGGAAGCTGTATTCTTGGCCTTGGACAATGCAGCTTTAACCTGTGCTGCAGCAATGCTAGGTGCCTGGCATTCTTCCAGTATTATGATTGGTTCTTTAGGGGGGAGAGAGGGGTAAAGTTAGCACTTAATCTGTCGGCCAGTATGCTGGCAATATTTGTTAGCTCAGTATAGGAGGTACCATTGTACAGTAACTCAAAGCAAATCTGGGTATTGCCGTGGAGGTTCTTGATATAACTATAGAAGACTTTGTGATTGTTTTTAGTGTCTGCTGCAATTCTGCCTTCATAGTTGGTTTTGGAGGATTTGATGAAAGATCTCAACTTTTTGTTGAGGCTAATACGGGAGTTTTTCCAGTCTTGGGACTAAACCTTTTTCTGCAAGTTTCTTCCCTCTGTTGTAGAGTTTATTAATAGCAGTGGACCACCAGATTGGCTTCCTTTTTTTGGAGGAGAGCATCTTGGTTCTTTTGGTTATGGCTAGTTCCATGCATTTATGTACATGTTCATACAGTGCATTGGTTTATGATTTGGCAGTCATGCAGCTGTTTTCCATTGGCATGGATGCCGTGAAGTTAGCCACCTTTAGAGAAGTTTTTCAAGGTGGTTACCTTTGCGGGGGTGTGGGTGAGATGTGAATTTCCATGGTGATCAGTTTATGGTCGAATCTGACCAGGGAGGGATTGACTATTGGTGTAGAGCAACGGTCACTCATGTTAGTAATACCCAGGTCAAGGATGTTACTCCCTCTAATGGGGTCAGAATGAGCTGGTCCAGGGCATTGGAACTGATGAATTTTAGGAAGCGTTGGGTCAGTGTATTGGTGCTTGAGTAGTTTTCCCAGTTGCTGGAGGGGTATTTGAAGGCTCCTAGTATAAGAGTGTTGGGTTGGACCTTGATAGATTCCAGGGTGCTTAGGAACGTGGATTGAGAGTCTAGGGACATGGTTGGGGACCTGTAGCAGGCTATGACCTGGATCGCCGTCTTACCCAATGTTAGTTTTACCTGAAGTATCTCAGATGCATTATGCTGGGCTGCTAGTCTGGAGGTGTGCATATCCTTTATGAATATGGAGACGCAACCACCTTTGGAGCTTCGGTCCATGTTTCGGGGCTGAACGGTGTGGAATGAGTTATAGCCTGGTAGCACAGGGGTTCTTTCTGCCACTTTAAACCAGGTGTCTGTTACAGCACAAATGTCTATGTTCTCCATTTTGAGGAGTGCTTTGAGCAAGTGCATCTTGAGATTTAGACTTCTAGCTTTGAGCAGCATGACCCTCAGATTGCATTTACTTTGTAGAAGCACCTTTTGCTTTAATTACAGCATTCAGCCTTCTTGGGTAGGCGTCTGTCAGCATGACACATCTTGACTTGGCAATATTTGCCCACTCTTCCTTGCAAAAGTGCTCCTAATTTATCAGATTGCGAGGGCATCTCTTGTGCACAGCCCTTTTCAGGTCACCCCACAGATTTTCTATTGGATTTAAGTCTGGGCTTTGGCTGGGACATTCCAAAACTTTAATAATTTTCTTCTGGTGAAGCCATTCTTTTGTTGATTTGGATATATGCTTGGGGTCATTGTCATGTTGAAAGGTGAAATTCCTCTTCATTTTCAGCTTTCTAGCAGATGCCAGAAGGTTTTGGGCCAAAAGTGACTGGTATTTGGAACTGTTCATAATTCATTCCACCTTGACTAAAGCCCCAGTTCCGGATGAAGAAAAGCAACCCCAAAGCATGATACTGCCACCACCATGCTTCACCATGGGGATGGTGTTTTTGGTGATGCGAAGTGTTGTTTTTGCGCCAAAAAGTTCAACCTTGGTCTCATCAGGCCATAACACATTTTCCCACATGCTTTTGGGAGACTTGATGTATTACTTTGCAAATTTTAGCTGGGCGTGGATATTTTTGTGTGTAAGAAAAGGCTTCCATCTTGCAACCCTACCCCATATGCCAGACATATGGACAATACGGGAGACTGTTGTCATATGTAGTACACAACCAGTACTTGCCAGAAATTCCTGCAGCTCCTTCAGTGTTGCTGTAGGTCTCTTGGCAACCTCCCTGACCAGTTTTCGTCTTGTCTTTTCGTCAATTTTGGAGGGACTTCCAGTTCTTTGCAACGTCACTGTTGTCCCATATTTTCTCCACTTTTTGATGACTGTCTTCACTGTGTTCCATGGTATATCCAATGTTGTGGAAATTTTTTTGTATCCTTCTCCTGACTGATACCTTTCAACAATGAGATCCCTTTGATGCTTTGTAAGCTCTCTGCTAACCATGGCTTTTGCTGTAGCAGGCAATTGAGTAAATGTCAGGAAAATCCTACTGGGACACCTGAACTTTTTATTTGTGGTTAATCAGAGTCGCTTTAATTGATGGCAGATGTGTACCCAAGAAGACCGCATGCTGTAATTAAAGCAAAAGGTACTTCAACAAAGTATTAGTTTAAGGGTGTGCGCACTTATGCAACCAGCTTATTGTACGTTTTTTATTTGTTATATTTTTTCTCCTAACAGATTTGTTTGTTTTTCAATTGAATTGTACAGGTTATAGGTCACATTAAAGGTACGTTTTGAAATTATTTATTGTGGTCTCATTTTTTATGTCACAAAAACCTGGCATTTTAACAGAGGTGTGTGCACTTTTTATATCCACTGTAGATTGCAATTTGAAGAGGTAAGGAGACACCCACGTAACTTATGTTGTTTAAATATTAGACTTTCTACATGAAAAAACTTCTTTCCTACCTGTTCTCCAAGGAAAAATTGCTTCTAATAGAAGGATCCAATGTATACTTCAACAATGGCTTCTCTCTCTCTCTCTACTAAACTTAAAGGAAATGGATTTATTCTTGTCTTTAGAAAGCACAGGAAGTTAGAGCTGAAATTTGAACTTCTTTATCCTGCTAATCTGTGGAAATTCTTCCTAACTTGGACAAAAATGTTCTTGGACCCTGAACAGACTAACATAGATAGTTTTCTTCTACAAAGTGGAAATGCCAATAAGCAGCCAGGTTCACTGGCATAAGGATTACCAACAAATTGCAGTGGGGAAGAGGAAAGATTCCCCAATTAAGCCCTTCCTAGACTTTAAGAGAAAACTGTAGGAGAAGCTGAGGGACATAAAAAGAGTATCCCCTCAGCTGGCAAGTGCTGGAGAAGCCACACAACCTTTAATACAGCAAAAGCTAGAGGAGGTACAGGATGACTAGTGTTTTAAAAAATTTATAGCCCACAGATAAGGGAAGGGTGTGCTACAGCTTAATAATGCCAGCAGCTCAACTACTTAGTTTAAACTTCTGGGCTGCACTGAAGAGAAGCCTGAAGAGATTTGTCTGTGGAGGCAAGAAATTGAGAGTTAGTTGGAAAAAAGTATGTCAAGCCTGAGGAAAGGGAAGATTTGGTGCTGCATGCTCTGAGGAATTATCACAAAGGTACTCAAAGTAAAGTGGGTCTGTTTGATGCAGGATTCAAACTATGGGGCTAGATCCAAAGTCGAAAAGACTGAATATGTGGTCATAGTTTTCTGAGGAATTTAAGGGGAAGTAAAAAACAGATAAGGAACATAACATATTGCTGTCATACTAAGGAGTAGTGGGCTGCACAAAGATGGAAAGCTGTGTGCTAGAGTTCTTGCCTATAGGAGTACATTAGTTAACATGTTTTTTTTCCCCATTATTACATAGACTGTATCCAAAAACAGACTACCTGTCTTCTGGGAAGAGATACTGAAAGGTAAGGAAATTGCATCCTGAGATCAAGTTAAACAAGTCCTCCAAATTAAATAGGGAGACTGTCAGATCTGTTCATTTCCAGTGTCTGTGTGGAATAAACAAATAGAGCCATTGAAGGGAGTAGGAATAGTGCCTGACATACTTAGGTTATTATTAGGAACTAATACAACCATGACCAAGAGACTAATTGATATGATATACCAAAGCATCCTAAGGAAGACATAGGAAAGAGTACAGTTTTCAGAAAAGTAGTGGCAGGAAATGTCTAATCCTCAAGACAGTTACTATATCAAAGTTCTGAATTTTAAGTTAGAAACTTTTGCACAAATATGTTTATATACCAAATAAACTTTGCAGAATGCATCCAGCACTAAGCTCACAGTGCTGAAGATGCAGTTTGGACTTTACATGGGATTGGGGTCAAATCTTCATGGTCTGGGGTCAAATCTTCATGGTCTGCCCAAACTTAAGGGTTTTAAAGAGTAGACACTGCATTTAATTTGTATTCTGCTTGGTGGTAGATGGCATCTTACCAGGGGGAAAAATCCTTCTTAGTTGGAGCAGGCGGATTAAGGTCCTGGGCCATACTAAAATGCTACTCCAATTGATTGTATTGGTTTTCAATAAAGTAGTAACCAGAGGATGGAAAAGTGAAGCAACTTCTCACCTCAATGAAGTTATAACCATTATAAATGGTAGAAGTGAACTCAAAACAAGGGGGAAAAGAAGCTGGCGAACATCATCAAAAATAAATGAGTACAATAGGGTGTAATTAAGAAATGTTACCTTACCCAGGTAATTGATTACACAGTAGACAAATGCATTGAGCAACTACAGTGCTGACCCATTCTTATTAGTTCTGGTCTGGGAATGAACCTGGGAACACTGGAGCTGTTTGTTCCTTCAACATTTATATTATCAGCTATGTGCTTATTGCCCTATGTGTACAATTTTAAAACTTCTTTTTGAGTATTTATACACTCTCAGCTAGATCGTCTTCTGCGTGGAGACATGCGTGAATGGGCGTACCTTCATTGAAGGTTGTGCGTCAGGCTTGACAAGCCGGTATGTAAAAATCAACTGCCAATCATTAGCAGACCGGAGTTCCGCTGTGGCGACCCCTAACCGGGAAAAGCCGAAAGACACAAACAAACAGTAGGGAGTACCATGCATGGGGCCTGTAATTAGGAAATGTTTTAAACAAAAAACATCATTGTTGAATTTTCACTTATTACATAGGCAGTCATATGTTTATATAAATGAAAAATCATATTGACATATTTTCTGTTGCAAACATTATACATCACTTATCTATGCAGTTATTGTCAATTGAATATAATATAGCGGTACTTACATATTATCGCAATCAGATTGCCATAGTAGCATAATTCATTATATTTTCGTGAAAGAATGCGTGTTAACCTTAAGGGGTGTGTAAAGTCTTAACTACTGATGTAAAGTTGTTAAATCTTGACGTTTATTCTCACTGATGGTTTCGGTGCCGATCCTGGGCTCCGACACGGCCGATAGCAAAGCTCAAGGTTTGCCAATAGCTCGAGACCAAGCCCCTTATCCCACAATGCACTGCTGGAATTACCTCAGATCTAGTTTGCCGCGGCAAGAGAGATCTCGGTGATCCAGTCAGCTCCGACCATTTTTTTGCTAAATCCCAAGTTTTAAAAAACTTTCTTCTGCTTCTTTTTGAGAGATTATTCTTATTTAGTGTGTGTGTGTGCGTGTGTGTGCGTGTGTGCGTGTGTGTGTGTGTGTGTGTGTGTGTGTGTGTGTGTGTGTTTCTTGTTAAAAATAATATAGTTTTAAGTAGGTTAGATTGTAGAGATAGTGCCCTGTGTTGGCTTAGTTTTTCTTAGTGTTGGGCCCTTCTTTAGCCCTGTTTAGTTTTAACAATTTATACTTGTTATTAGTATATTTTTTAGTGTGGGCCTAGTTAGCCCTGTATTTAACCTATACAGGTTAATTTTGTGGTGTGTCTGTTTATAACATGTCAGATGAGAGGGAAAAGTCTCACCCCAAATCGGGGTTTAAGAAATGTCCAGATTGTGGACAGAAAATGTCCGTCACGGACAGACATTTCCAATGTGTTTACTATCTGGGGGCTAAACACCTCCAAGACTCTTGCAGTATTTGCCACTCTTTTTCATCTAGGGTTCTCGTAGAGAGAAGAAGAAAACTCATTGACAGGGGGTTGCTGCAGCATACTTTCTCTGAGGCATTGGGTAGCCAGGAAGGTGCCAGCACTTCTTCAAAATCTTCTAAATCTTCCAAGAAGACAAAAAAATCAGAGGGTACAGGGTCATTGGTTCCACAGTCCTCGGAACCGAGTGTCCCTTTGGTTCAGAGCCAGCTCCCAGTCTTGGAGCTGGTCTCTGAGGTTCCCTCATCTCCTCTGCTCCAGTCAGCACCTTCGGTGCATTCCTCGAAGTCTTCGGTCAGCCTCTCTGATATGGATATGGATTGGCTAGTACAGAAGCTTCTATGGGGACCGGGACTTGCTAAATTGTTGTCGGCCCCGACCATTTTGTCGGAACCGAAGACCATTGAACTGGACTTGACTACTCCTCCTCCGAGCTGTACTGGACTCTCGGAGCTGAAGGAGCCCGAACCGATAGTTGTCGAACCTATGGAACCGAGACCCGCACCAGTGTTATCGGTTCCATCTACTCGGATGTCCTCGACGCCGACCGAGGATGCTAGGAGCCGACACTCTCCTGTCGGGTCCGGGGAGGATAGTCGGACCGATTTGTCGGTGCCAACTCTTCCTCTCGGGGCTTCGGCTCGGATGAGCTCGGCTCCTACCTCAGGCTCGGAGCCCATGGTTTCGGTATGGGAGGATCGGACGGTCCCTCCGGATCCGTCTACCCCTTCTCGTCGGAGCCATGGTGCTTTCGATGCCATGAGGAGAGTCCTGTCTTGTAAGACATCATCGACATCAGTTCGGGCTTCCTTCTTCCCTCAAGTTGCTATGTCCCCTTCTACGTCTACCAGTCCCCCTAAGCATAGAGACCCTGAGCCTCAAGTGGCCCCACAGGGCATCCCCTGCTCTTCCGAGACCTTCCTAGATCTCCCCACTGAGGAGGTACCCAGGAGGAGACTGTGCAAGAGGAGGCACTTAAGACTTCCCACAGGAGTCTTTGACATCCGACACTGACTTGGATGAGTCAGAAGGGTCCCCTTGATCCCCCTCTGAGGATATCTCCTTTGCGGAGATATTAGAGATCCTTTGTCAGAGGGGCGATTGGCAGTCCAAAACCCCTAATGAGGCCGAGTCAGTGCTCTTGAAGGCTTGTGGGTCTCAACCTTCCACTTCTTGGGTGTCTCCGTCTTATGACGAGCTCATGGAGCTGATCTCTCATAAGGTGTGGGACTCACATGAAACATGGAACCTGTACCTCGGAAGCCGAATAAGTTCATCTCTGCCCCGGTGGACAAAGCCTTTTTGACCAAAGGAGTGCCTGTTGATGCCATGGTGGTAGCTGCAGCCACCAAAAAGAACATCCGCATCTATCCATCCTCCTAACAGAGATTCTAGGATCATGAACAGATATGGGAAACGCATGTTTAGTTCAGCGACTTTTTCCCTGTGATCGCTGAACTATTTAACCCATTTTACAAGACTGCAAAGAGATCTCCTGAAAGAACTAGGAGATACTCTCCAGGGTACGGTAGCTGCAGGGGTTGCCGACAAAGTCAACACACAGCTCGCCACCCTAAACTCGGTTGTGAGCTCGTCCATGTGTCTCATATCTTATGCAGCTGATGGTTCGAGTAGAGCTGCTAGTTCAGGCATTGCTCTGCGGAGACAAGCCTGGATGCGTCTCTGTTCCTTTGCGGAGCTCTTTAAGTCTTCCTTTATCAACACCTCATTTGATGGCTCATCACTGTTTGGGCCTAAAGTAAAGGAAACTTTAACCAGGTATGAGCAGGAAGGCAAGACCCTATCTGCCGTTGGAGTCTGTTTTTCTACCCCTAGTCGGCCCTAGCGGCGGGAAAATGTGGTTCTGAAAAGCACAGGGAGCCTTTCAGGACACACGTGGAGAAACCCCCTCTAGAGGCAGAGGAGGGGTTTATAAGGGAAGACGCCGCCCGCGTGGCAGAGGGGGTCCGCAGCAACAGGGTGACAGAGGCCAGATGTTCATCATGATACCCTGCTGCAGTCATCACACTTGGGTTATCCTGCCGTCAGGCGGTCTCGCAGTCGGCCCGAATTCCAAAGTCTTGGTCCGGCGTCAGTTGCTGTCGCTTCCTCCCTGACGTCAGTGCGCCAGGGGTATGTAAGAGGCATCCGACGCCATTTTCTTCAGTCTTTCTTGCCGCGCAGTGCCCGAAGCAGAAGCAGTTCGCAAGTGCTGTTCGGCCGACACCTGAGATTTTCGATTTGAATTTCAGTCCGAAGTCTTCAGTAAAGCTAAGTACCCCGTTGGGGAACATTTTCTTGCCTCAGTCCGAAGTCAGAAAAAGTTAACAATTGCATTTCTTGTGGGAAGCAAATACCTCATAAGGACTTCCATTCCTATTGTATTCCTTGCCTAGGCCCAGACCACGACGGCACAGATTGTCGGTTTTGTGCTAGGTTTAATAAATGAACTATCAAACGCCGTTTTGACTTCGCACGGCATTACTTTGGTAGGAAATTTAATTATATCATGCCGTCGGAGCAGCCAACGACTGCCATACATAAAAAACGCAAGGATAAGGACAGGTAGCCTAGGAACAAGCCAGACTCCGAGGCCTCAGCTGGGCCTGTCGCCGGTTCTCCGGTTTTCAGTGAGGCGCCTACGCAGCCCCAAACGACTGCAGAACTGGAACCCCAGACAGCTGCGGATTCCCAAGCAGAGCCTACTAGGCCGACGCAGCCATCTTCCGACACCGGAGCAGAAGTAGACCCCGGTGCAGTGGAAACACCTTTGGTTGCAGAAGGTGTCTTCAGACCGACTACACTCACCATTAAATCTTATGCTAAGC
Organism: Protopterus annectens; assembly: GCF_019279795.1. NCBI lineage: Eukaryota > Metazoa > Chordata > Ceratodontiformes > Protopteridae > Protopterus > Protopterus annectens. Next base: position 36,118,447 of record NC_056728.1, on the reverse strand, counting down.
TTAAAACTCCTTTAAAACCTAAGAAAACTGTACATCAGTCTACAGTTCAAGGCCCCATGCCTAAGAAACAGATGCTTAAGATGGCTGAAGATTTGAATACCCTAATCAGGGGTTCCCATCCCCCTCCTGATAAAAGACTAAGACAAGAGGGGGATTATGCATCCTCTGATCAGCTTTCACTCTCCTCAGATTCTTCTGAGGAACAGGATTACACTTTTCCGCCTTATGAGGACTCTGATGCTGAACACTCTATTCCCTCAGCATCCCCCCCTGAAGACTACTCCTTTGGGGAAACTTTACATACCATGAGGGAACATTTCCACTGGGAAGGCCAGGACTACTCAGATTCTAAGAAAACGCTCCGAGAGTTCTTTTTATTACCCCAGCACAGACCTCTTGCTATCCCTCCTGTTTTAGATATTGTGGATGATGTTTACTTGGAGTCTAGTTTAAATCCAGACTCTCTACCTCCTGCTCCAGCCAAACCAGACAGATACTACAGAGTACCTGACTCACACAAATTCCTTTATAAAAGCCCTGTAGCTGACCCAGAAACAATTTCCCAGGGTCCTAAGGGAACCCAGGAACAAAGGAGAAAGACTCCTGCACTCTTTGGACATTCACAGGCAATTACGTTACTACTTGGATAAAACTAAGGCTTTCAGAAAAACTGACCAGCTCTTTGTAGCCTATCCTACAGGATCACAAGGAAAACCTATCTCAAAACAGACCATTTCTAAATGGATAGGGCATTGCATACGTTTCTGCTACACACATCATGGGAAACCGGTACCTGCTAACATTAGGTCCCACTCCACCAGGGCTACAGCTATATCAGCAGCCTTTCTCAGGGGAGTGCCAACCAAGGATATTCTGGAAGCTGCAACTTGGAGTTCAGTGCACACCTTCACCAAACACTATCATTTAACTCTATACTCTAAGACTAGAGCTGGTTTTGCCACTGCAGTTTTGCAGGGCCTACTAGCTTCTTCTAACCCTGTATGACTCCACCTCCCATCCTTAGCTTTGGGATTCAACCCAAGTGTGATGACTGCAGCAGGGTAACACGATGAACATAGTACAGTTTTGTACCTACCATAAATGTAGATGTTCGAGTGTTCACCCTGCTGCAGTCCAGGTTACCCTCCCTCCATCCCCTCTGAACTAGCTAAACTTATCTCTACCACTCTATCCTATACTACCTCTGTGGTGTATTTGCTTGTGCCTAAGGGTATTGTTTTATTTTTATCTAGCTATATGTATGTGTGTGTGTATATATATATATATATATATATATATATATATATATATATATATATATTTTTTTTTTTTTTTTTTTTTGCCTACCTATTGGGGGCACGTGACATCTGGGGCAAGAAAAACTGAAGAAAATGGCGTTGGATGCCTCTTATGTACCCCTGGCGCACTGACGTCAGGGAGGAAGCGACAGCAACCAACGCCGGACCAAGACTTTGGAATTTTGGCCGACTGCGGGACCCTCTGACGGCAGGATAACCCAAGTGTGATGACTGCAGCAGGGTGAACACTCGAACATCTACATTTATGGTAGGTACAAAACTGTACTTTCTCTGGTCAGCCCTACCAGCGCTCCTGAAAGGAGGCCCGGCTGTCCAGCTCTGGAGGCAGTCGGGGGTCGCTTGTCTTTGTACACAGAAGCCTGGCTAAACATAACATCAGATACATGGGTACAAAGCATCATTTCCAGAGGATATTTCATACCGTTCTCTTCCCCTCCTACTCTTGTAAACAGAATCCCGGATGTTCCACCCAGTCTCAGGAAACAAGCAATCGTAGAGGTCCAAAAATTGCTAGAAAAAAAAGAGTCATCCAACCAGACCCAGCAGACCAAGTTGGATTCGGAACGTACTCAAGATTCTTTTTGGTACCAAAGAAAACAGGGGACTGGAGACCTATCTTGGACCTCAGCAGACTCAACCAATTTGTAAAGAAAGAGAAGTTCCGAATGGTCACGCTTCAGTCCAGTCTTCCCTTCCTAGAGAAAGGCGATTGGATGTGCTCCATAGATCTCAAGGACGCTTACTATCACATAAAGATGAACAGACGCTCCAGGGGTCACCTGCATTTCCGTCTGGGAGCCAATCATTACCAGTTTCGAGCCCTGCCCTTTGGTCTCACTACAGCCCCCAGGGTGTTCACCAAATGCATGGCACTGGTCATGGCTCATAGGATTCCAGGTGTTTCCATACCTAGACGATTGGCTCCTCACTGCTACCACCAGGCATCAATTGACTCAGGCAACACAATATACTCTGACACTCTGCCATCAATTAGGCATTACAATCAACTTCAAAAAGTCTGCCTTATTGCCATCTCAGCATACCAGTTTTATAGGAGCAGAGTTAGGTACCTCAACCACCACTCTACGTCTTCCAATCGAAAGAGTCTCACTTCTTCGCCAACACGTCATCTCACTGGTGTCAAAGAACAAAGCTACAGCAGCAGAGATCTTGAAGATGCTAGGTTTGATGGCGGCAGCAATCCTGGCTGTACCACTCGCAAGGATGTATATGCGAATCTTTCAATGGCTCCTTTTCACTCAGTGGTCTTACCAAAAGTTACCGATGCACCACATGATTCTCATCACAGATTCTTGCAAGAGAGACCTCGGTGGTGGTTGATGTCTCTTCATGTTACAATCGGAAGACCCTTTGTCCCCCCCCCCCCCAGTAGCCACTGTGACCACGGACGCTTCCCTGATAGGGTGGGGGGGCCATTTTCAGGGAAAGACTGCCCAAGGCACATGGACGGATCAAGAGTCACATCTGCATATTAATGTTCTGGAGTTGAGAGCGGTACTTCTGGCGTACTTTCAGGACTCTCTTCCTCTACGGACAATTGCAATTCAGACGGACAATATGTCAGTGGTCTGGTACTTGAACAAACAAGGCGGAACCAAGTCTTACCCCCTTTGTGAAGAAGCCCTCAGGGTATGGCAGTGGGCTGTGTCGTCACACCGTTTTCTGATAGCAACGCACATCCCGGGGAAATCCAACATGATAGCGGACAAGCTAAGCAGGGCAATACTGTTGCCTCACGAGTGGTCTCTCAACCAACGAGTTGCGTATTTGATTTTCTGCAAATAGGGCCAGCCTTGCTGCAACCTCTTTGCCAGTCACATCAATACCAAATGCAGAAGCTACTTTGCCCTAATACCATCTCCAGGACATTCCCCGAGAGGCGCACTCGTACACGATTGGCCTCCGGGTCTCCTATATGCATTCCCACCTGTTCCATTGATACCCAAGGTTTTACAGAAATCAAAGTCGCTGGGAAGGACAGTTATCCTCATAGCTCCCTACTGGCCTTGACAGATTTGGTTCCCCTTCCTTCACCATCATCTGCTGGAGGATCCATGGATCCTGGACCCAGTTCCGGACCTTCTGCCACACCCGTCAGGGGACCTTTATCCTTCACTGCAGTCCCTAAAACTGACTGCTTGGCTAATCCACTTCCCCTAATTGCCAGGCTTCATTCGCTCTCAGATGATACAAGACAAATCCTTTTGTCTTCTCACAAGCCACCCACCAGGAAACTATACCACAGTAAGTGGAACAGGTTCTCAATTTGGGCCAATATACAGAAAATCGACCCTTGCCAAGCTCCTCTATCGTCCATTTTAGAATTTTTTACAAAGATTTTTAAAGAAGGAGCAGCAGCTGCCACAGTTCAAGTCCAGTTAGCAGCCATATCAAATTTCCACCTTGGATTCGATGGGTTAAATGTTATGGGCCATAAGTTATCTAAGGCTTTTCTTAAAGATGCCTTTCACATGAAACCTCCTGTCAAAATCCCTTATTCTCCCTGGAATTTGAATTTTATGCTGTCTCAAATATTCTCCCCCCCCCCCTTCGAACCAGCGTCTTCTTGTGATCTCAAATATTTGTCCTGGAAGACTATATTTCTAGTAGCCATTACATCTGCCCACAGTGTCAGAACTTCAAGCATTATCTGTCAGGCCTCCTTACATGATTTTCCATGCTGATAGAGTATCTCTCAGAACAAATCCCTCATTTTTGCCTAAAGTATGTTTTGAATCCAGTATCAATCAGGTCATTGAGTTGCCAGTCTTCTTTCCCAACCACTCTAACAAATTGGAATACATGCTGCACAAACTTGATGTACACAGACAGCTCAGATTTTATCTTGACAGAACTAAGGATATTAGAAAATCAGTTCAACTTTTCATATCCTTTTCAGAGGCCAGAAAAGGTAATCCAGTGGAGTGGCTATAACAACCCTATCTAAATATAAGTCCAAGAAATATCACTCCCCACAGGACTAACGCTACCTGTGCCAAACTTGGTCCAAGCTCATAAACTAGCATAAAAGGCACAGTAGCGATGCATCACCCTGTCTATGGCACTAACCATGAAGTTAGAGTTCATGCAAACTGTGAATCTACACATGTTGTTTATTTGGCCTCCTGTGGAGCCTGTGCTGCGTTTTATGTGGGCAAGATGGACAGGAGACTTGAGGGACAGAATAAGGGAACATCTCTACCAGATCAGGATTCATTCCACTGTCAATGCTTTGTCCAAACATGTCTTGTCTAATGATTCCACACACTTTTTTCATTTTAAAGTACTAGATCTTACACACACTAGTTTTTTTTTTTTTTAGGGGGGGGTGGGGGGTAGAAAGAACTGAGAGTACTGACTCTAAATGGATTGTTAGACTCAGAGAAGATGTTTTTCCTGGACTGAATGAGAAAGTACGCTTTTTACATATATTATGAGAGCATTTTTATGAGAGGATTTATTGTTAGTGTTGTGCAATTAGTATGAATTCGTGTAGTTTTTTGTTTTTATACATCTCTATTCATGCTTTATGAGTGGTATAGGTGTTTTTATTTTATTTTACTATGGTTAATGTATTTTAGAGTAAGCATTTCATTTATGTTGTATACCATGATAGTTGTACTGTGCCTTTAATGGTTTATCTGTTTTGGTGCCTTTTTTGCCATATAAGGGTGTACAAGGGTGGGGGGGTTCTTGTGGTCTGAAGAAGCCTATCCAGGTGAAAGCACTTACCACGTCTTCTGTTTGTATCACAATAAATCTGAATTTTAAAGTTCATGAAGCAGCGTTTTTTTCAGCTTTGTTTCCTGCATTTTGGTTAGTGCTGTGTTTACTGCCTGCATCGCTACTGTGCCTTTTATGTTAGTTTATAACCCTATCTAAATGGTTATCAGATTGTATATCCTTTGTTTATGCGAATGCAAGCATGCCATTGACACACAAACCTAAGGCTCATTCTACCAGAGCCGTTTCTACGTCTTCTGCCTTTCAAGCTAAATTACCCCTTGACAATATTTTGTGCTGCAGCAACTTGGTCTAAGCCTCATACCTTTATCACACATTACAAAGTAGATAAAGCTTCCAGAGACAGGTCTTCCTTTGGTTCCACTGTACTGAAAAACATACTTCCATGAACCACCCAAGATTGAGGGTGCTAGGGACGCTACCCATCAGTGAGAATAAACAGCGAGATTTAACAACTTCGCATAAAGAAGTTATGTACTTACCATAACGTTCCATGTGAGTTGTTTACCTCGCCTTTATTCTCACGTCCCTCCCTCCTTCCCCCTCCTGGTTGACAGTTGACTTAGAGGCTGGTACCATCCTGGTTATTCAATACTTCTTCCCTTTTGGGAAGTGCTTCCTTGTAGAAATATAAATAAATAAAAGGGTATATATACTCGCAGCAAACAAGATCTGAGGTAATTCCAGCAGTGCATTGTGGGATAAGGGGCTTGGTCTCTAGCTACTGGCAAACCTTGAGCTTTGCTATCGGCTGTGTTGGAGCTGAGGATCGGCTCCAAACCCATCAGTGAGAATAAAGGCGAGATAAACCACTCACATGGAACGTTATGGTAAGTACATAACTTCTTTTTTTGTCAGATTGGTTTTCACATAGGCAGAGGAATAACAGCAAAAATTCTCTTTCCTGGTAGTGTCCTTTCTAGACCTATACACATGACTGCTGATTTTCAGTCGTCGTTAATGTTTGAAGTCATGAAACTCACCTTTACCGACAACAGAAGCGGGCTATTTCAAAGCCCTTTACGTGGCCACACTGTAATCTGCGATTGATAAATTAGGTAGATATTTCAGTGAATCATTCAGCATCTACAGCAGCTCTTGTTAGGACTGTAAGTGGCTGCTGAGTAAACAAGTTCATCTTTACAGAACTATGTGTGTGAAGGGGTCTACCTGAAAACACCGAAAGTCCACAATGCCAACAACAAGAACATCGACACCGGAAGATCGACAACGGAGATGATCGAAAGTTGAGAATCCTGACGCTGAGAACACCAACATGTTAGGGTAAGTGTACAATAGGGACGGACGTTAGGGTCAGGGTGAGGGTAAGGTAAGTGTGTGATAGTGATGGATGTTAGGGTAGGGTGCGGGTCAGATAAGTGTGTGATAGTGATGGACTTTAGGTTTAGGGGCAGGTTAAGTGAGTTAGGGTTAGGGTGCGGGTAAGGTAAGTGTGAGATAGTGATGAACTTGAGGGTTAGGGGCAGATTAAGTGAGTTAGGGTTAGGGTGCGGGTAAGGTAAGTGTGCGATAGTGACAGACTTAAGGGTTAGGGGCGGATTAAGTGAGTTAGGGTTAGGGTGCGGGTAAGGTAAGTGTGCGATAGTGACGAACCTTAGAGTTTGGGTTATGGTTAGTGCATAGATAGTTGTGTATGTAAGGTTTAGTGTAGGTTTGTAAGGTTTTTGGTGTGCTTGTGTTGTGTGTGTGTTTTTCGGGAAAGGTATTTGTTTTGTTGATTGTCTGGATTGTGGTTTGTCGGGCATGTGAAGTTTCATGTTTTTGAACTTTCAGTTTCTTTTGGTTTTGTCGCGTCGGTTATTTCATTGTTGTTTTGGCATGTCAGTGTTATCCGGTAGACCCGTGTGAAGCAGGGTAACGGTTAACACCCTTGGAACAGGAGTCCCGCTGAGAGAAAGGCAGCACTCCATGAGGAATCAGTACACCGTTACTCACTATTACTTATAGGCACCTTTGCTTTTGAGGATTAGTGGCCATGGAAAATTGGTCAGTATATTCGTTAGTGACTTCCCTTTGCTAACACTGTAATTGGGAATGCAGGAGTTGTAATGCAGTGTGCCACTGTGGAGTTCACACAAGACATGAGGCAAGACACCCAGGACTCGAAAATTTCACCGTTATTCCTCTTCGTGCCTCATACCCTCTGTGACACAGTAGTACTTACATGTTCTTCATGTTTCACTGTTGCAGTCATCACATTTGGGTTATCCCTGCCAGGGTAGCCCTCGGCCGGCCCGAATACCAGAGAAGTAGTATTCCTGCGTCGGTTGCTATCCCTTCAGTACTGATGTCAGGTCGTCAGTAGTATAAAGTAAGGCAGCCGACACCATTACATCAGTTTTTCTTGCCCTAACCTGTCAGGAGCCCCCAAGTAGGAGGCAAGTTCTGGTGGAAGAACCCCACCAGTAGAAAGTAAATAGCAAAAAGTCCCTTGTAAGAAGAGAGATAGAGAGAAGAGGGGGATGGAGGGAGGGAAACCAGGACTGCAACAATGAATACACTCAAACATCTGCATTTATGGTAAGTGTACACAACTGTACTATGTTCTTCGTGTTTCCCTGTTGCAATCATCACATTTGGGCTGATTCCCAAAGATGAGGAAAAGGGTGGAGGCAGTCAAGTAGACTAGGGGCTGGCTAGGATACCCTGCAAGACTGCATTGACAAAGCCTGCCCTGGATTTGGAGAAGACAGGCAGGTGGTAATCTTTGGTGAAAGTGTGAACAGATGTCCAGGTGGCAGCCTGCAGGATGTCCCTGGTGGGGACTCCTCTGAGGAATGCTGCAGACGTGGAGGCTGCTCTGGTGGAGTGAGTCCTGAACCCAAATGTGATGACTGCAACAGTGAATACACTCTAACATCTACATTTATGGTAAGTGTACACAACTGTACTTTCTTTACACACCCCTTCTAGGGTTACGGTACCTGTTTTCGCATAAACGTGATTACTTATGCTACTTCTGAAATCTGGTTGCGATAATACGCAAGTGCCAACATAGCTCATTCAGTTCCTGCCTTCATTTAAATCTCATTTGTCTTCCAAAACATTATTCTGCTTGTATTGTTCCCACAATTCTTATTTTTCTATGTAATTTGCTCCTACCCTTTTCTAAAACTCCCATTTCCAGTTGTTTTATCTCTGTTATTATATTCACTACTTCTAATATGGTTGGTTTAGACTTTCATTTCCATTTTCTAGTAATTGTTTTTTGTTTTGGCAGCCGCCAGAATTAAACTCAGCAAGGCATTAGTATGTCTAAGCAATTGAGATCCTGTATCACAGCTCAAAAATAATTCCTTAGTTGCATCAGTTTGCTCAACCAGTATTTGATCTGCAGGGAACTTTTTTAAAATCTGCCAACTCATTACACTCCCAAGAAATTTTTTTCCAGTTACATATTTGCTCCCTATCATGCCTCCAACAGTTGCAGTCTACTTGAGGAAGAAAATGTTGGAGTCTGCTTGGGGTATAAACATACCTATGCAAAAACGTCCAAGCAAAAATCCTGAATCTTGTAGACAATGTTACATAGTTGGGAACCATCATCTGTCCTCCCATTTCTGCTTTGTGAATTGCTTATCCAAACTGTCTTTCCAATCCTTTCTAACCTTCTCTAATCGATTCCTTCCACTAATTATCCTTTTTTTTTAACAGCGGCTTCTGTTTTAGATTCAACTAAAAACTCTACCAATGTTTGTCTTTCACTTAGGATCCCCCTATTCCTTTCTCTTTGCCTGTACTGTGATATCAATCCTTGATAGAGAAGGCATTCTCTAGCCTGCAGTCCAAATGTATTCTTGACATCTTCCTGTTCTGTTACTTCTCTTTCTATAATTATTTTCTCCAGTAAATTCCAGCCCTTTTTTGTCTGTTCTCTGTACCCCTAATTGCAGTTATCTCTATTGGCAGAATCTCCTTTCTCCTTTTCCATGTTGGCTTGGTTATTAGCATACTATCTGCTACTTTGTGAAAGTAATATTCTGTATGGCTATTGTTCTCCTTAAGGATCTGCATCCAAAATTCCAATTTCTCCTTATTTCTTGAGCCCCCCTCCCCCCAATTTCTTCATCCCTTTACACTTTGAATTATAACTTTCTCGCTTGTGCTGAGTATAGGAGACTTAACTGTGTAGCTCTTAAATATCCTTTCAAATCGGGTAATCCCAAACCACTTTGTTCTGTTGGAAGGGTGAACTTGTCCCACTTGACTCTTGCCATCTTCCCTTTCCAGATAAAATATTTCAACTGTATTAATTGTTATCTACAACATCTCCCCTGTCTGATAAAAAATATGCCTGACTTCTGTATAAAACTAAAGGGACTAAAAAATTTCACTGCTTGTATCTTACTCTCCATATCCATAAAAAACACCTTCCGGTTTATCAGTTTTTGTATTATCTTTTGTTTAGTCTCTTCCCGTATATCCTTAGCTGCCATAATAGGATCCTTTTTATCACATACTCCTAAGTACTTAATTTTGTCACATCCATATAAATGTGGGTATTGCTTAACCAATTTGTTTGTGGGTACATAGTATGCAGCTATTGCCTTTGTTTATCTTCATTAATTTTGTATCCTAAAAAATACTTGAAACGTTCTCATGTTTCATAACCCTGAAATGTCCTTTTCTGGTTTTATCAAGTACAAAATAATATCATCTGCAAATAAAAACAACTTTTTAATAATTACCATACAGTAATATCCTTGAATTTCTGACTGTCTTATTTTCTTTGCCAGTAATTTTAAATACAACACAAATAAAAGAGAAAAAGGACACCCTTGCCTGGTTCCTCTGTTCAAACAGAACTTGTCAGACAGGACCCCCCCCCACTTTAATTTTCACTTTTGATCCCTAAAATGTCTTCCTCGTTAACCTTATTATTGTGTCAGAGAATGCAAATGCTTCCATTGACCTGCTCATAAAATCTCAGCTTACTTTGTCAAATGCTGTCTCTGCATCAAGACCCACCAACACAGCGATACATTTTTATATATCTTGTTTCCCTCTGAGTCATTATTGCTCTATTAATGCTGTCAGGTGTTTCCATTTCTTCCACAAAACCATATTTATCAATGCCTATCAATTTTAGAAACACATTTGCCATTATTTTAGACATTATAGACGTAAACACTTTATAATCATGGTTTAGAATCAAAACGTCCTATATGAAGCTGGATATGATGGATTTTTACCATCTTTAGGTGTTACAGCCACTACAGCTTTCTTCCAGGATGTTGGTGGTTCTTAATTTCCACATTTCTCTGCTTTATTCACATTTTCGTAAAATTTCCAAAATATTTCTAATACCTCAACAGGATCTCTGGTTATTTTCCTTGTTATAAGCTTGGCAACAGCACTTTCTAGTTTCTGTTACCTGAGCTACTGTGCTAAAAACTTTTGTGCTCTGGAGTTTTTATCAGAAAACAGTTGCTTGACAACAAACAGTCTTTCTAAGCTAACATATGTTATCCAGGTAGTTCCTTATTTTCTCTTTGGTACTCTGCAGTTGCACATAGCTTTAACATATTAAAAACAACATAAATTGGTAAGTGCTTTCACTCTGTACATAGTTCATCAGACCTAATCACTTTTAATTAAAAATACATTGTATAAGGTGGATGTCATGACTACAAGTTAATGAGCTAATCCTTTCCTTCTCAGCACAACTTTGTAGTTGTCTGTATTATTCATTCCAGGAGAACTACAAGTGTTTAATTTAATCTATTAACGGTACTCTTTCCAGTCAAGTTAATCTTCAGCATCCTATTTCATATTAAAATTATGAACTTGATCTGTAACTGAAAATTTAATATTAATATTCTTAACTGTTCTAAATGATTCACATAGTTAGCTAAAGGATTACTTAATTCCATTTCTCAACTGCTCTAAGATGCTCACATTCTCATATTAAATTCTCTGACAGTTCTGCCAATATAAAAAGTGGGACAAAGTCCACATAAAACTATATAAATCACATATTTAGATTTACAGTTATGTTTATTAAATAATCTAATTTCATAATTTCTTCTTGTCAACCACATTTTTTTCACCTACTAAAATGTGTTTGCAGAAATTACAACTCATGCATTTGTGCATTCCTTTTTTTTGCTCTGAACTTACTTTTACCCAATTGTATTTAAAGAAAAGCTCTTTCAAATTCTTACCCTGCTTGAATACAAAGACCAGATTTTCCCTGGTAATGTTTTTTAAATCCTGGAAATTCATAAGTTGTATCCAGTGACTGATCACAATCTCCACAATTCCTTTCTTTTCACCAGAATTTTCTAATAGACAAACTAAAGAAAAATCCTTCTTTTCTTTACTTCTGTTAATGATATTGGCTTTGCTGCTCATTGCATAACTTTGACTCCTGTTTTTAATCACATCAGTCTTAATGTTATCCACCATTTTCTTAGGATAACCTCTTTCAGAACATCTAGATCTTAGAGCCTCACATTCAGTATAAAAATACTGTAAATCATCTGTCAGAGAACTTATTCTCAAAAACTGTTCTTTTACAATATTTCTTTTTAAACTCAAGCTATGCATGTGGTTAAAAATAAATAACCATTACTTTGCACTTGCGTCTTATAAATTCTTAGTCGTAACTTGTTAGTTGACTTGTAAACTGTTAAATCTAAAAAGTTAATGCTGTTTTATCTTTTAAAGGTAAAACTGAAATACTCAATAGCATTATTTAAATATTTCATGAACTCCATTAGAGCTTCTTTGGTGCCCTTCCATAGAATAAATAGGTCATCAATAAAACATTTATGTGTAACTACAGACTTAAAAAATACAGTCTTATATACTCTTTTTCCCAGCCTGTTATGAAAACATTGGCGTAACTGGGGGCCATAGCTCCCCCAAATGCCACCCCATTTAATTGCCTGTTCATTTCATTGTCAAACCTGAAAAAAATTGTATGCCAGAATCACTTCTAAAATATCTGTGAACAATCTGATTTGTATGTCAGAAAAACAGCCTGATGAACGCATCTCTCTGTTAAACATTTCTAGTCTCTGTTCATTCGGGATCACTGTATATAAAGATATGACATCAGCTTTAACCTTTGTCAGTCTAAGTAACTGTTGTTACTTCTTAATGGTATCTCTGCAAATAATTCTTGTTACTTAATCATCTCTCTCTTCCTTTTTATTTCTACCCTATTTTTAAACTCCTCATCTGATGTTGTTATTCTTCTTTGCATTCATCACTGATGGGTTCGATTCCTAGCCCTCGGAACCGAGTCGGCCTGTTAACAAGCTCGCGCCAGCCACAAACTCACGAGCTAAGCTTCTACCCGCAATGCCCTTTTCCCTATTATCTCAGATCTCGTTTTCCATGTAGCCATAAAGCCACGTTTCAGCCAAACTCTCAGCTAAGTGGAAACTTGTTTGATATTTTGTGTGAAAAACTTGTTTGTTTCTTAATATTTGTGAGTTATAGTATTTTTCCTGTCGAAATACAGTAGTTCTAGATATTTTTCTCTCTATTTCTACCTATTGGTATCCTTTTTTAAGTACCATTGCTGATACGGCCCTTTCTCTTTACCCTTGGGTATTACTTGAATACCTTCGCTGGTATTCCTTCTTCCCGATGTTTTTCGTGTTTCACTGTTGCAGTCATCACATTTGGGTTAGTCCTGCCAGGGTAGCCCTCGGCCAGCCCTAATATCAGAGGCTTAGTATTTCTGCATCAGTTGCTGTCGCCTCGGGACTGACTTCAGGTCGTCAGCAGTATAAAGCAAGGCAGCCAACGCCATTACATCAATCTTTCTTGCCGCAGAGTCCGAAGCAGAAGCAGTTTGCATGAGTGGCTGTAGGCTGCTACCTGAGTTTCATCTTTTGAATTGAAGCTGAAGTCTTCTAAAGCTAAGTACCCCATTGGGGATCCTTTTTTCTTGCACTAACCGATGTCAGAAAAAGTTAACAATTGTCTCGCCTGTGGATAGCAAATACCACACCAAGACTTTCATTCTTACTGCGTCACTTGCTTAGGCCCAGACCACGACGTTCCTCCCTGTAACATTTGTGCTTTGCTCAATGCCAGAACTATAAGTCGTTGGGCCCTTATTGTAGCTAGATATTTTTGCTTACAGTCCTCGAATTCCGATATGGCTATGGTAAGCCATCCGACAGCAGATCTTCCCAAAAAAGTAAGGATAAAGACAGAGACAGACAACACAGGTCCAAACCTACCGACAATGCTTCCATTAAGCTAGTAGTCAGTTCTCCGGTCCTCTGTCAGGTGCTTTTGCAGCCCCTGATGCCTGCTTCTGTGGATTCGCTGGCCGCTACCGAGACCCTATCAGAGTCCGGTATGCAGCAAAACTCTTCTTCGACTAAGGACCCTGCGGTTGTCTCTCCCTTGGATGGGTCCACTGCTGAGCAGGCACCGGCTTCCGAGGAAGTATTTCACACTATCGATTCTCGACACAAACCGACGACTTCTTTCGTTTCTACCATTCTTTCTAAAATGACCGAGTTTCTAAGGCCCAGAGTACAAACCCAAGAAACTGGCGACCCACTCCCAGGCACCTGCTTCCTTGCCTCAGTCTCAAATGCTTAAAATGGCGGAAGACTTTATCGTGCTTATCAGGGGAAGCCAAGCTACCCTTTCCAAAAGAAAAGAGATCCGTCCCCAGTAGTTTTGATGCATCTGAATATGAAGACATGCAACCCCTTTCTGCTTATGAGGATTCTGATGCAGAGTATTCCATTCCCTCAGCCTCTCTACCCGAGGACTTTTCCTTTGGGGAAACCCTTCCTACCTTATGGGAGCATTTCCAGTGGGAATGTCAGGACTACTCTCAGTCTAAAATGTGAGTCAGGGAATTCTTAGATCTTCCACAGCACAGACCCCTGGCCATTCCCCCAGTCCTGGATGTTGCGGACGATGTTTTCCTGGTATCCAGTTTGACTCCTGACACCCTACCTCCTGCACCCAGAAAACCTGACAGGTATTACAGAGTCCCTGACTCACACAAATTTCTTTTCAAAAATCCTACTGCTGACCCTGAGGTAATTTCTCAAAGGCCTAAAGGTATTAAAGCAACTTCTGCTAAGAATCCCACCCCCTCAGACAGGGATTCTGGAGTACTAGACAGAGGGGGTAAAAAAGTATACACCTCTGCTACTGTTGCTATCAGACCACTAAATTGCCAGTTCCGTATGCTAACATTTCAGCAACATACGACGGAACTCCTCAAACAAAAGGTGTCTTCCTTTCCTGCTTGTGCTGAATCTAAAGAGTTACAAGAGTTAATGCATTCTGCAAGTCAAGTAACTAAGCACACCTTACATTGTGGTTTTGACATCCTAGAAGCTTCTTGCAGGGCAGCAGTCACCAGTTCTGTCCTTAGAAGGCATGCATGGCTTAAGGAACAGCCCTTGCCAGACCATGTTAAATCTAAATTGTTGTATGCACTCTTGCACAAAGACAAGTTATTTGTCACTAAGGCAGAGGAGGTCTTAAAAAAGATGGAAGAAAAAGCTAAATCTATGCAGACAGTTAAGGATTTCTTACAGGTCCAGCCACCTAGGTTCAGTAGGCATTTCCCCTCCAAGCTCTGGTCCTTTCCTGCTCCCACCAGGCTAGTTCAGCATGTCGCAGGGATACAAATTTTCTTTCCACACTCTTCCAACCCCACAAGGGTTCCCAGATCTACCTCCAAACCAGTGGGCAGAGGCCCAAAAGCAAGTTCTTTCCCTGCTCTATATGAGGGCAATAGAGCACGTTCCTGCAGAACAGAAAGGCTAAGGTTTCTACTCCAGACCTTTTTTGGTACCCAGAAAAGAGTGCACCTGGCTCCCCATCTTCGAGCTATCCATCCTAAACACCTTCCTGGTGATACCAAAATTCAAAATGCTCACCCTCCAGCAACTACTACCCGTGCTCCCCAAGGATGCTTGGCTAGCCACCCTAGACCTAAAAGATGCCTACCTCCACATTCCTATCAGGGGATCATGCAGGAAATACCTAAGTTTCAGGGCAGGATCTCTGCACTTTCAGTTCTCTGCACTTCACTTTGGCTTATCTACTGCTCCCAGAGTTTTCACAAAATGTCTGGCTCCAGCCATTGCCTTTTGCAGACAAAGGAATATTCAGATTTATCCATATTTAGACGACTGCCAATTCAGGCAAACAGTCAGGAAAAGATGCTCAAGCACCTGGCCTTTGTAAAGTCCCTACTGACCTCCCTAGGGTGCACTATCAACAAAAAGAAATCCAAACTAGTACCCACCCAAAGGATTATATTCCTGGGAGCAAGCCTGGACATGGCATACCAGATGGCATTCCTTACACCAGAAAAACAGACTTACCTGACAGTCTACTTCTCACAACTAGCCACCAGACCCCAGTTATCTGCAAGGAAAATCCTGCAAGCTCAGGGGTTCATGGCATCTTGCTTTCTACTCATTCCATATGTCAGACTGCATATGAGGAAATTTCAATGGTACCTAAAAAGCCTTTGGTATTAACACTGTCAAGACCTGGACTCTCTTATGCCCATGATACCTTGCCTCAGGAAAGATTTTCTTTGGTGGGCAGCAGCATGCTTCCACAACAAGGGACTACCTTTCTCACCATCCCCCACCTCCCAGACCCTCACCCTAGATGCATCAGACTGTCTGGGGTGCACTCCTGGATGGCAGGTGCATACAGGGTCAATGGAGCCCACAGCTAATCCATCTGGACATCAGCCAAAAGAGATGTTAGCTGTCCAGCACGCATTGACACCTTTCAGGCCCCTTCTCTCTCCAGGGTCTCTCCTGATCAAAACAGACAACACCACTGTGATGTGTTATACCAACAAGCAGGGAGGGACTCACTCCTCCCTTCTATGCAGGCTGGCCATGACCCTTTGGTACACAACCTCTATCATGAAACTACACCTGTTAGCACAATTCCTGCCATGTTCTCTAAACTGTATGGCAGATCACTTAAGCAGAAGTCTTCTGGTCCCACATGAGTGACAGCTAGACAAAAGAACCTTCACCCTAATAACTCAGAAATGGGGCACGCCGAAGGTCAATCTCTTTGCCCTCCCACACCAACCATCAGCTCAGCAAGTTCTGCACCAGGGAGCATCACAACATGGCTCGGAAAGTGGATGCCTTGTCCTTCCCCTGGGTCAATCTGTTGGTCTATGCCTTTCCACCTCTAGCTCACATTGCCAGGGTACTGCTCAAAATAAGGGAGTTAAAACCAAGGACAATTCTTATTGCTCCAGACTGGCCTCGCCAGCACTGGTACCCACTGCTGCACAGCCTGTCCCCACTGCCACTACCTAGCTGACTTGCTACACAGTGGTCTTTCCTTTTCCTCTATTAAAATCCATGCCTCTGCTATCTCTACTCATTTCCCCACTGTGCAGCCCCTCTTCTCACACCCTCTGATCAAACAATTCATAAGAGGGGCTAGCAGCTTGAGGCCACCCAGAAGAGCACCTACCTCAGCTTGGGACTTAACTTTGTGTTGGAAAACCTCACCCTGCCCCCCTTTGAACCAGCATCTTCAGCAGAGTTTAGATTTCTCTCCTGGAAGACAGCTTTTCTTCACTTCAGCCAGAAGGGTCTCCGAGCTACAAGCACTCATGGCTGTGGAGCCCTTCATCATCTTCCATGCTGACAGGGTTTCCCTCAGGACTAACCCATCCTTCATACCCAAAGTGATGTCCAGTGTGGCTCTCAACCAATCCATTTATTTGCCCACCTTTTTTCCTAATCCACAGAACAAGGGGGAAAGGATCCTGCACTCTCTAGATGTGTGCAGACAGCTCAGATTCTATATAGACAGGATTAAACCATTCAGAAAGTCTGATCAATTGCTGGTTAGCTTTGCTGCAGGGGCAGAGGGCAAAGCCATCTCCAAACAAAAATTTCTAAATGGATAGCACACTGCATCCATTTCTGTTACAAGCAAAATGGAAAGCCTCCCACTAAGGGGGTCAGGACTCACTCCACCAGAGCAGCCTCCACCTCTGCAGCTTTCCTCAGAGGAGTCCCCACCAGGGACATCCTGGAGGCTGCTCCTGGACATCTGTTCACACTTTCACCAAACATTACCACGTGCCTATCTTCTCCAAATCCAGGGCAGGCTTTGCCACTGCAGTCTTGCAGGGCATCCTAGCCAGCCCCTAGTTTACTTGACAACCTCCACCCTTTTCCTTAGCTTTGGGAATCAACCCAAATGTGATGACTGCAACAGTGAAACACGAAGAACATAGTACAGTTGTGTACACTTACCGTAAATGTAGATGTTCGAGTGTATTCACTTTTGCAGTCCTGGTTTCTCTCCCTCCACCCCCCTCTTCTCTCTATTTCTCTCCTTACAAGGGACTTTTTGGTATTTACTTCCTACTGGTGGGGTTCTTCCACCATAACCTGGCTTCCAGTTGGGGGCGTCTGACAGTTAGGGCAAGAAAAACCGATGTAATGGCATCGGCTGCCTTGCTTTATCTTGCTGATGTCCTTCAAGTATGCATCTGCAGTCTTTACAAATGGGTTGTCCTGTCGTCAGGCAGCCCTTCGGTCGGCCGGATTCCAAAGTCTGGGTCTGGCTTCGGCTGGTGTCGCACTTCACCCGACGTCATTGCGGCAGTTATTCGGGTATAAAGGCATCAGCCGACGCCATTTTCCTCAGTCTTTCTTGCCGCGTGGCGCCCGAAGCAGAAGCTGTTTGCAAGTGCCGGTCGGTCAGATCCAGAGATTACTTCTACCGAATACTACTTCGAAGACTTCTATAAAGCTAAGTACCCCGTTGGGGACTCTTTCTTGTCTCAGCCGATGTCAGAGAAAGTTAATAACTGTTTATCTTGTGGGAAACAAATACCTCATAAAGATTTCCACTCCTATTGCATACATTGTTTAGGCCCAGACCACGACGTAGCAGCTTGTCTAGCCTGTGCTTCTTTTAACCGACGGACGCTTAGACGTCGCTCGGACTTTGCTGAACAGATTTTCGGCTCCGATTTTGCCTACATTATGCCATCGGATCCTCCGACTACGCAAATAACCAAAAAACGCAAAGAAAAGGACCGACACTCGTGGTCCGCGGTTTCGGCCGAAACCACGGTTAAGCATCCACGAGTGTCTCGGTTTCGGCCGAAACCGAGCAAGCGGTTCTTTCTTCATCCGATAACTTGCCTTCTACCGAGGCCTCTTCTAACCTGGTAGAAACGGCTTCTGAAATCCAACCTTCTGTTGCGATTTCACAGGATTTATCAGACACCATTCCCCTGGATATTTCTACCCCTGCACGTGGAGCTGCTAGGCCTCCTCCAGCTATGTCTATTAAGGCCTTTGCCAGGGCTAAAGCAGCCAAAGCATCAAAACCTGTGCCTGCCAAGCCCCCCTCTCACAGGCCCAGCACCAGCTCCCATATGCTTTCTTTGGCTGAGGATCTCATCTCTTTAATTCGTGGAGCCCAGCCTCATCCAGACAGGGCCTCTCTCCCTCCTCCAGAAAAGAGGCCTAGAGCAGAGCCCCCTGAGCCAGTATACACAGATGATTCCTCTGATGACTCAGAACATACAGACCCTCCTGAGGCTTTTTATTCTCCTTACGAAGACTCTGATGCTGAGGAGTCCATCCCTTAAGCCTCTCCTCCTGAGGAATTTTCCTTTGGGGAAACCTTGCATGCTATGAGGGAACAATTTCAGTGGCAGGGCCAAGATTTCTCAGACTCTAGAAAAAGGCTTAGGACCTTTCTACATTTGCCACAACATAGGCCTTTAGCTATACCTCCAGTTCTATCTGTTGTGTGATGATGCATTTAATGATGCTTGCACTGCTCCTGATACTTCACCTCCGGCTCCTGCTAAGCCCGATAGGTACTACAGGGTCCCGGACACTCATCACCACTTATATAAGGCTCCTTTTGCAGATCCAGAGACTATCTCCCACGTCCCTAAAGCTGTAGCAGCTACTTCTTATAAAAACCCCCTCCCCTCTGAAAGGGAATCCAGGTCCTTAGAGAGATGGGGTAAAAAAGTTTACACTTCTGCTACTTTGTCAGCTAGAGCTTTGAACTGCCAATTTCATATGATTCAATATCAAGAGTTTATGCTTGACCAGTTGACTAAAAAGCTGTCCCCTGAAGAATCTTTAGATAAAAAGTATGTTCAAGAAATGGTACATAACATACAGCAGGTTAGTAACCATTCTTTAAAATGTGGCTATGATGCACTGGAGGCTTCCTTTAGATCAGCCATGACTGGCACAGTTATCAGGAGGCATGCATGGTTGAAAGAACAGGCATTACCAGACCATGTCAAATCTAAGCTTTTGGATGCACCTATGGACAAGGTCAATTTATTTGGTGCCCCGCACAGCAGGTACTAAAAAAGATGGAAGAGAAAGCAAAATCTGTGCAAACAGTGAAAGATTTCTTACAAGTTCAACCTCCAAGGTTTAGCAGGAACTGGCCCTCCAAGATTGGTCCTTTCCGGACTCCTCTAAGGCACAAAGAGGCAGGAATAGGCGCTCTAGAGGCAGAAACCAATCCAGGGGTGCCTACAGGGGTCGCCAATGGCAGGGTAACAACCAACGAGGCACGGATACAGCCACCACCACTACAACAACTCAATCACAGTGACTTGGCGGTGGCACCGCCTACCAGGGAACAACTAGAAGCACCCTTAGGCGGAAAGCTAACATTATTTTCAAGAAACTGGCACTGCATTACAAGAGAAAAATGGATTTTGCAAACTATAGACAAAGGTTACAGGTTCCATTTCCATACTCTACCAGGAAAGAGAGGAATGCCAAACCTACCACCTACTCAAAGGACAGAAGCTCTAAAACAAATATCTCAATTATTAAGAATGAGAGCTGTGGAAAAGGTACCATCTATGGAGCAAGGGAAGAGATTTTACTCCAGACTCTTCCTGGTACCAAGAAAAGAAAACAAATGGAGGCCTATTCTAGACCTGTCCGCTTTAAACACATTCCTCATTGTTCCAAAATTCAAAATGCTGACCCTACAGCAGCTTCTTCCCATGCTGGGCAAGGAGTCTTGGCTGGTAACTCTAGATCTCAAGGAGGCATACCTGCACGTCCCCATAAGACCAATTTGCAGAAGATACCTCAGATTTCTTGCAGGATCAGAGCATTATCAATTCTCAGCATTGCCCTTTGGCTTATCTACTGCGCCCAGAGTGTTCACGAAATGCCTGGCATCAGTAATCGCTCATTGCAGACTTCAGGGATTCAAATCTATCCCTACCTGGACGACTGCCTGATACAAGCGGACAACAAAACAAACTAACAGAAGACTTACAAAGAGTCATCTACCTGCTGCAAGCCCTGGGATATACAGTCAATACAAAAAGTCAAGGCTGATTCCATCCCAAAGAATAACCTTTCTGGGTGCAGAACTGGACACATCAAAACAAATGGCATTTCTAACTGCAGAAAAGAAAGAGCAACTTCCTCTCTACTTCTTGGCATTAACAAAGCAGAACCATCTAACTGCAAGAAAAGTGCTACAAGCTCTAGGCTTCATGGCATCCTGCATAATACTGGTCCCTCATGCCAGGCTGCATATGAGAAAGCTACAGTGGTACCTAAAGAATTTGTGGTCTCAGCACAAGCATAGCCTAGAAACCAGAATTCCAATGATCCCATGCCTGAAGCAAGAGTTCCTATGGTGGGCTCAGGCCTGTCAATCAAACACAGGATTGCCCTTCTGCAAAAGTCAACCAAGACAAACCATCACGACAGATGCCTCAGACCTCGGTTGGGGGGCACACATGATGGACAAGTGCATTCAAGGCCTATGGACTCAAGACCAGCTGCATCTACACATAAATCTAAAAGAAATGATGGCAGTAAAATTGGCAATCCAGGCATTCAGACCCTTTCTCCAAGAAGGCCAGTTGATGATAAGGACAGACAACACCACAGTTATGTGGTACATCAACAAACAGGGAGGCACACACTCATACCCTCTATGCCGGCTGGCACTGGACCTATGGGATGTGGCTCTGAACTACAACATTCAGTTACAGGCAATTTATGTGCCAGGGAAGGAAAACATTCTAGCAGACATATTAAGCAGAACTACAACAGATGCCCACGAATGGATGCTGCATCCGGACATCTTCAAAACCATCACAAGACATTGGGGATTACCACAAGTAGACTTGTTTGCATCCCCATTCAATCACCAGTTGGAGAAATTCTGCACAAGGACTTACCACCCACTTGCTTGGAAGGTGGACTCCCTATCTTTCAGTTGGAAAAGCCTGACAGCATACGCATTCCCACCACTTCCTTTGATGCACAAGGTGCTTCTCAAGATCAAAGAGGAACGTCCGAGGATCATTCTGATAGCCCCAGACTGGCCAAGACAACATTGGTATCCACTGCTGAGGAGCATGTCCCGGGAACAAATATGGACACTGCCCCTGATCCCATTACTACTAACACAGAACAACTACAACAATCTGCATGCAAACCTAAAAACTCTGCAGCTAACTGCCTGGAACATCACATAACAGCAATTAACCCAAGTTTATCCCAAAGGGTTAAAGATATAATCCTGGAGGCTCGTAGACCTTCAACAAGAAAGAATTATGCAGCAAAATGGAAAAGATATCTCATCTGGAGTACTGCAAAGGGGCAAGATGTGACACTGGTGAACATAGCCAACATCCTGGAGTACTTGGCGGAGCTCTTCCATACAGGCCTGTCCTATTCTTCCATCAAGATACATGCATCAGCTATTTCAGCAGAATACAGCTTGGATCCTCCTGTCTTCTCGCATCCTCTGCTCAGACAGTTTCTGAGAGGAATTAAAAATGTAAAACCTCCCAGGAAACCTCCATTGCCAGCATGGGACTTGAACTTTGTGCTAGAAAAACTGACTCTACCTCCTTTCGAGCCAGCAGCAACAGCAGAATTACAATACTTATCCTGGAAGACTGCTTTCCTGCTGGCAATAACTTCAGCAAGAAGGGTCTCTGAACTACAGGCATTAATGGCAGTACAACCCTTCCTGATCTTCCATCAAGATAGTGTCCCCATGAGAACAAATCCTACATTTATGCCTAAGGTGGTATCCAGATTCTCTTTAAATCAGGCTATCCACCTTCCTACATTCTTCCCCAACCCACAGAACAGGGGAGAAAAGCTCTTACATACCTTGGATGTACACAGACAATTACGCTACTACCTGGACAGGACAAAAAACAATAGAAAAACTGACCAGCTTCTGGTAGCATATGCAACAGGAAAGGAAGGAAAACCAATTTCTAAACAGACAATCTCCAAATGGATAGGAAATTGCATTAGATTTTGTTACTCCTACCATGGAAAGAAAACTCCAGAGAACATCAGGCCTCACTCCACAAGGGCTACAGCCACTACCACAGCTTTCTTACGAGGAGTGGCTACCAAGGACATTATAGAGGCTGCTACTTGGACCTCCGTGCATACATTTGCCAAGCATTATAACTTACCTCTATACTCTAGATCCCGTGCTGGTTTTGCCACTGCTGTTTTGCAAGGGATCCTGACTACACCATAATCTATTCTCATTTCCTTCTCCCCTAGTTTAGCTATGGTATTCTACCCATTTGTAAAGACTGCAGATGCATCCTTGAAGGACATAGTACAGTTTTGTACCTACCATAAATGTAGATGTCCGAGAGGAATGCATCTGCAGTCAGGATTACCCACCCTCCTTCCCCTCTGAGGTACTCCTAGGGTATTTACCAATCTTCAGCTAGCTTGGGGGGATCTATTATGGTGTATTTGTTTGTATATATGTACATACATGCTTATTTTGTGTGTTTGCTCTCTACTATTTGGAAACTTTGGCATTTATCCAAATTTAGCCATCCAAGAGGGCACCTGGCATCTGGGGCAAGAAACACTGAGGAAAATGGCGTCGGCTGATGCCTTTATACCCGAATAACTGCCGCAATGACGTCGGGTGAAGTGCGACACCAGCCGAAGCCAGACCCAGACTTTGGAATCCGGCCGACCGAAGGGCTGCCTGACGACAGGACAACCCATTTGTAAAGACTGCAGATGCATTCCTCTCGGACATCTACATTTATGGTAGGTACAAAACTGTACTTTGACCTGACATCAGTCTTGAGGCGACAGCAACCAACACAGAAATACTAAGCCTCTGGTATTTGGGCCAGCCGAGGGCTACCCTGGCAGGGATAACCCAAATGTAATGACTGCAACAGTGAATACACTCGAACATCTACATTTATGGTAAGTGTACACAACTGTACTTTCTTTCTAGTCTAGTTGGTGTGTTTGATATTGGGTTTGTTGATAATATTCTGCGTGTATTTAAATCCCTTTTCTGACTTAGGAAAATAATGTTTGCCTTTCTCTGAAGTTTTGAATTGTTGTGTTTACTTCTCAAGATGTCGGATAAGAAGGGTACATTGGGTTTCAAACACTGTACCTCATGTAATGGTAAACTACTTAATAGTGACTCTCACCATGATTGTGTTTATTGTTTGGGGGTGCCCTACCTTTCAGTGCAGCCTCAGTGTGGGATTTGCCAATGTTTCAGCCAATGCACTCTGAACTAGCGCAAGAATAAACTAATTCTGAAGGGACTGCTTAAACCTCACTTTTCAGAGGTCCTTTATCGATGGAGGTCTCAAGTCCTCCTGTGAAAGTTAAGAAAAGGTCCCATTCGGTTCCCTCTTCACCCTCGGGCGACCAGGGTAAGTCTGTGAAACCTAAAATTCAAAAGTTATCCTCAGAGCATGAATGTACTTCCTCGGCACTGTCTTCGTCTGCTCTGAGTATTTCAACTGTTGCTATATCAGTGCCAGCTTCATCACCGGCTTCAATACTGCCTCCAGCACTGACTATAGACCTCACCCTGCCTGCTATGACTTCGACAGCTGCGGCCATTTTGGCACAGTGTACGCCTTTGATGCCTTTTTCTGCAGTTATGATTGAACCTCCCATTTCAGCTCCTAGTGCCTCTTCGGTAAGACTGGATTTAACCCCACTACTCCATGTCCCTAAACTCGAGGCACCGGTGCAGACAGGTTATGCACCATGGACCCGATACTCTCCATCCATAGGCCCGTTCCTTGGTCAAGTGTATAGCCCGTTCTTAGATCGACCTGCCTTTCCATCCAGAGTATCCACTAGATCCACCAGGAGCCTTTCAGAACTTGATGTGGTGCATCTTGTGGATCAGCTGTTGGCAGCCATGGGGATACCCACGCCTTCCAAGACCCATCCTCCGGCAGGACTTGGGTTGACCTCTCCACGGACTCCATCCTATTCTCCTCCTTCGACCATCCCGGTTCCAAAGCCTTCTGCTCCGACATCCTTCTCAGACCCCCCCCCCCCCCCGGTCTCGGCACCTGTAGTGGACCTCATTGAGGCTCCGAGTCTGTCCCTTTGGTCCTCGGTTCCTGCTGAACCAGGCCTTCCTCAGTCTCATGTTTGGGCAGCGGGCTCCTTTGTTCGGGCCACAGTTCCGTGTGGTCCTTTGGTTCTGTCCTTATTACCGGTAGCCTCGTCTGCATCAATCCGGCTTGAGGCTCCATCCTCGGGAGATAGTTTGACGGAGCGGGGTGTGACCCCGGTTCTGAGGTTGTCCTTCTCAGTTCCGGGCTACCATCCCTCTTTGGGCAGACCTGATTTCCATGTGATGGAGAGGGCATTCGCTTCTGGAAGCATTCCGTCGATGTTGGAACCCCAGTTTTCTCCCCCTGAGCTACAACTGCCACGGGCCACCTCCCAGGGACACCGGGCAGCGAAGCTGCACAAACCCTCTGTTCAGAGTACCCACTTTTCTGAGTCCTTCTTGGAAGTCCCCACTGAGGAGCCCCCATGGAAGAGATTGTGCAAGAGGAAGCACATTGACTCGCCTGAGGAGTCTTTAACAGAAGACACAGATTACAATGTTGGTGAAGGGTCCCCATGGTCACCCCCGGATGATGTCTCCTTTGGAGACGTCCTTGAAATGTTAAAGCAGAGGGATGACTGGAAGCCCTCCAACCCTTCCTCTGAGGAGTGCATGTTCCTGCAAACTTTCTGTGCCTGGCCATCTACCTCTTGGGTGACCCCACCTGCCGACGAGCTAGTCCAGCTCGTAGTGCAACGCATCTGGAAGAACCCTGACTCTATTGAGGCAATCCCTCGAAGACCTGACAAAATTCTTTCCCCTCCGGAGGAGAACCCACATTGTTCCTGAGGTTTATCAGTCGACGCTATGGTGGTGGCGGGGGCCACGAAAAAAGGGTCTGGCTGAAGAGATTCCTGATGTCCATCCGCCCAACAGGGAGTCCCGGGCCATGGACAGATTGGGGAAGCAAGTCTTTGCATCAGCGACCTTTGCCATTTGGTCCCTCTACTGTTTGGCTTATTTTACGAGTCTCCAAAGAGACTTGATCTTAGAACTCTCTGGAACACTCGCAGGACAGGTGTCTGAGGTACAGGGCAAAGTTGTCCATGAGGTTACTTTCACATGAAACTGAAGGGGCGGGTAGATCTGTGGGTTCAGGCATAGATATGAGTCGTCATGCCTGGATGCACATTTGTGACCCCACAGATCCCTTCAAGTCTTCCTTTCTGAATGCTCCCATCAAAGCATCTTACCTTTTTGGTCCCAAAGTGAAGGACACGCTAGTGCGAACAGGACGGCAAGACCCTGTCTGCCATAGGCTTACGTTTTTCCAACCCTCAACGGTCCTTTTCCAGGAACCAGGGGAGTGGGAATATGTGGCACAAAAAAATCTCAGGGTCCTTTCCGTGCAGCACATGGTGGTGATACCCCCAAAGGCAGAGGGGGTAACAATTCCAGAAGATGCCCCTATAGAGACAGAGGGTGTCTATGTAACCAAGGCTCCAGGGACTCTTTCTCTGGGCAGTCTTACCTGCGCTCCTGAAGAGCTGCCCGATTACTTGCCTCTGGAAGCAGTCGGGGGTTGTTTCTCTCTGCACCAAACTGCCTAGCACTCTATTACCACTAATCATTGGGTGCAGAGTATAATTACCAGAGGTTACACCATTCCCCTTATTTCTTATCCAAAATTTCCAACAAAAGTTCCCAACGTTCCACCCAGTCAAAGGGAAGAGGCAGCTTCAGAAATAAAAAAAGCTGTGCCAAAAAAAGTCATCCAACCAGTCCCACCAGACCAATGTGGATCCAGATTTTACTCAAGATTCTTTTTGTTGCCAAAAAAGACAGGGGACTGGAGATCTACTCTGGATCTCAGCAGCTTGAACAAGTCTGTTGCCTAAACCAAATTTCGGATGGTCATTGTTCAGTCCATTCTCCCTTTTCTGAGGGAGGGCGATTGGATGTGCTCGATAGATCTCCGGGATGCGTATTACCACATCAAAATGGACAAGCGCTCCAGGAGTCTGCTTTGCTTCCGGCTAGGAGCCAGTCATTTTCAGTTTCGTGCCCTGCCGTTTGGTCTCTCTACAGCCCCCAGAGTATTCACAAAATGCATGGCAGTGGTTACAGCTCGCTTGAGACTGCAAGGATTCTGGTTGTTTCCATATTTGGACGATTGGCTCCTCACTGCCCCCACCAAGCGTCTTCTGGTAACAGCCCTACCATACACACTTTCTCTGGCGGAAATTTTGGGGATAACTGTGCACTGGGAGAAGTCTTGTCCCCACCCAGCAGATAGAATTCATCCAGCAGTTTTCAACACCCGATCCTGTCTGGTGTCGCTCCCAGCTCACAGACTCCAGAGATTGAGGCTTCAGCTGTGGGTGATACTCTGTCAAAACAAAGTGTCAGCGAGAGAGGTTCTTCAGGCCCTAGGATCCATTACAGCTTCAGTCCCGATAGTGCCTCTTGCCAAGTTGCACTTGCAAATTCTCCAATGGCTTCTTCTTTCTCAGTGGTTCCCGAATCATCACCCTCTATATTTCCAGATCCAGATAACCAACTCCTGCAAGCAGGACCTTCTTTGGTGGATGAGACCAGACATAGAACTTTAGAGCCGCCCATTCCAGTCCCCTCAGCCCAAGGCCATTGTGACCACAGATGCTTCCCTGATCGGGTGGTGGGTGCCATTTCCAGGGAAAGACAGACCAAGGTACATTGTCCACGTTAGAGGCCAACCTGCATATCAGCGTTCTAGAACTGAGAGCGGTGCTGTTAGCGTTGCAGGCATTCCATCTGGTTCTTCCTTCTGGGACAATTGCAATTCAGTCAGACAATATGTCATTAGTCTGGTATATCAACAAGCAGGGAGGAACCAAATCCTACCCCTTGTGTCGAGAGGCCATGAGGATTTGGTAATGGGTGATAGCTTCCAACCGATTTCTGATAGCAACGCATATCCCAGGGAGCTCCAACATGATTGCGGACAAGTTGAGCAGATGCATCCTCCTGCCCAACGAGTGGTCCCTCAATCCCGATGTGGCAGCAGAAATTTTCAGCCGCTGGAGCCAGCCATGCTGCGGACTTTTTGCCTCTCCATCGAACAACAAGTGCAGCAGCTATTTTGCCCTATTCCCCACAAAGGGGGAGTCCCCGAGGGATGCTCTAATTCATGATTGGCCCACGGGACTTTTTTATGCTTATCTTCCCATTCCTCTGATTCCACAGTTCTTAAGAAAGCTCATCAGTTGAAATGCAAACTGATGCTCAAAGCTTGCTTTTGGCCTCAACAAGTTTGGTTCTCCTTCCTTCTTGCTCCTCTGGTATACCCGCTGTCAAATCTGGACCCTCTTCCAGATTTGATTGCTCACCCCCAAGGTTTGAGCCACCCGAATCTGTCCGGTCTCAAGCTGACAGCTTGGTTTCTCCTTTTCCGTTAGTTGCCAGGCAGGATGATCTCACCTCACCTGTTGGAGTACTATCCTGTCCTCTTATAAACCATCCACCAGAAGACTTTATCAAGACAAATGGAAAAGGTTCTCTCTTTGGTCAAAAGATAAGATGCTAGATCCGTATTCGTCTCCGGTCACAGCGGTTTTGCAATACAAGTTTTTTTGAAGAGGGAGCCGCAGCTTCTACCATATGAGTACATCTGGCAGCAATTTCGAATTACCATAATGGGCTGGATGGTACGCCTCTCATCTTGTTATGTTTATGTAAAACCTTTCTCAGAGGAGTTTCCCACATCAGAGCCCCAGTCAGACAGCCTATAGAGCCATAGAACCTCACGTTAGTTTTACAGTCTTTGACTCAGCCCCCCTTTGAACCTGCAGCGAAGTGTGATTTGAAATTCCTGTCTTGGAAATCCTTGTTCTTGGTAGCCATTACGTCAGCCAGACGGGTTTTTTGAGCTACAGGCATTATGTATCAGAAGAACCTATTTGGTCTCCCACAAGTACAGAGTATCACTCCGGACGAACCCATCTTTCCTCCCCAAGGTTGTTTCTGACTTCTCCATCAATCAGTCCATTGACCTACCAGTGTTCTTCCCGAATTTTTCTAATAAAGGAGAGTACTGCCTACATTCCTTGGATGTACACAGACAAATTAGATTCTATTTAGACAGGACCAAAATTATGAGTAAGTCTAACCAACTTTTCATTTCTTTTTCTGGACCTAGAATGGGAAATTCTGTATCCAAGGTTACTTTATCGAAATGGCTAAGAGAGTGCATGCATTTCTCTTACTCTTCCACAAACAAACCTATGCCACAGGTTAAAGCCCATTCCACTAGATCTATGGCGACATCTGTAGCTTTCCATTCCAGGGCTTCTATGGATGACATTTGCACAGCAGCCACTTGGGTAAACCCCACACTTTCATCTATCATTACAAATTGGATGTGGTCTCCCGAGGGAGAGCTGCCTTCGACTCAATGGTACTCAGGAACATTCTTCCATAAGGGGTGCCCATAGGTCTCAAGGTAGCTTGGGATTCTGTCCCATCAGTGATGAATGGAAAGAAGATTAACAGCATCGGATAAAGAAGTTATGTCTTATCATAACATTCCATTGTGTTGATTTTCTTTCATTCATCACTTCCCACCCTCCTTCCCCCCCAAAGGCTCCTGGGGATACTTTGGGTCCAAGTGGCAACTTAGGACATTTGCACGGAATGGGCCCCTGCTTTTCTGTTTTATCATGGGCAAACTTGATCTGAGGTAACGGGGAAAAGGGCATTGTGGGTAGAAGCTTAGCTCGAGAGTTTTTGGCTGTCACGAGCTTGGTAATAGGCTGACTCGGTTCCGAGGGGTCGTCACCGAACCCATCAGTGATGAATGAAAGAAGATCAACAACACAGATGGAACATTATGGTAAGACATAACTTCTTTTTTCTTTGTATCCCACTCCCCACCTATATTTTCTGAAGAAATTTCTATCTTCTCTAATAACTTCCAAATAATTTCCACTGTCCATTCCTTAAATTCTTCTCTGTTTAACAGAAAGGTGGGGAAATGCCAGTGTCTCGTTCTTATTTCATTGTCCTAAATTTTTATGTTAGTTATTATTGGAATGTGATCTGAAATAGTTATCGGATGCATATTAAAACTTTCAATGAAATACACAAGTTCTGGTGAAATTATGTAATATATATTTTTTAGTAAAGCTTTCAGTTTATAAAAAAATATTTTCAGTCCATCACATTCTTCACATAATACCAATCCCCTCCTCAAAGCCATTCACCTTTTCCAGTTTGGGGATGCCCTCCTCAGTGCCACCTGTTTCTTCTTTAGTAGGAGTGAATCTGGTTACTGAAGTGGGTTCCCCATATCCAGCTGAGGTTGGTATGGCTACCAGGTTATGGGGAGGATTATTTCATCACTATCAAGGACTCAAGACTTCTCCCAGGTATGCTTCATGTCATGACTGTCTCTCATCTCTGTCTCAGTCCCGTTATGTTTCCATGTGTCACATCTGAGGGTCAGGCCTCAAAATCCCTGCCCAACCAGAGAAGGAATCATCTGAGGAATTGGTTCATATCTCTGACATTCCAAGAAAGACGACAAGTAAAAGCAGGCACATCAACTCCCCTTTGGAGTCAGCCACATTAGACACCAACTCAGAAGATTGAGTGGGCTCCCCTAGTCCCCTTTGGGAGTGCCACTTTTGTTGAGATTCTTGAGTTAATTCAGCAGAGGGGATCTTTGCCCAACTACCTACACCCTGTAGACGAGGTGGTTCTTTGTGAAGCTTATGTCTCAGTTTGTTGTACATCTTTGCTGGTCCCTCCTGGTTATTGCTTAATTGATTTGGCTGTCAGGAAGTTATGGTAGGAGCCCTACACATCTGAATTGTTGCCTTGAAAATTGGACTGAATTATTAACCCCCCCCCCCCAACACACACACACACACACACACACACACACACAGACATACACAGACACACACACACACACACACACACACACACACACACACACACACACACACACACACACACTAAGGACACCCAGCATTGGCCCAGGGGTCCAGTGGTTGATTCCATTGTGGCAGCTGCTATTAAGAATGAGCTGACTGAGGATACAGCTTGTGTCCATCTGTCCAATAAGAATCCAGGCCTGTCAACAGATTAAGGAAGCAGGTGTATGCATCAGGGACCTTTGCACTTAGGGCCTTAAACTACTCCACTCATATGAATCACAAAGTAGTTTAGAGCAGCAGGCACTTACTAATCTGAGAAGACAACTTATGTCAGACTCTAGGAAGTAGTTGGAAACCTCGCTGAGCACTATGCTAAATATTACACACCTCTTCATATGCCTCCTGCCAAATGCAGCTAGTGGAGAGTCTTGGTCTGCAAGAGTAGGTGTTACAGTAAGATGTCAGGCCTAGCATCACCTGTGAGGACAATTTTAAGAAGTTCTTTGCTAATGCTGCCATCATGGATCATCCTTGTTTGGTCCTTCTGTAAAAGAGAAAATACAGATGTTTGAACGGGATGGCA
The DNA here is from genome assembly GCF_019279795.1 of Protopterus annectens. Taxonomy (NCBI): domain Eukaryota; kingdom Metazoa; phylum Chordata; order Ceratodontiformes; family Protopteridae; genus Protopterus; species Protopterus annectens. The sequence goes on along the minus strand of NC_056728.1, from coordinate 36,087,494 downwards.
AAATGCTTTCTGCTGTGCAAATTATGTTTGAGACCATCCAAAAGATCATATAACAAGAACCCAAAGATTCCCAAATCACTCTGGTTTAGGAAAGCCAAGTGTCAGCCACTTGATTCCACTTCTTATAGGGGCAGCTGAGGCAGTCCATCAATAAATGCTGGCCCAGAGACTGACAGGGGATCTGGTAAACCAGAGGTATTGTGGGCCCTTCTACAGGAAGCCCCACTGTCCGTAAAGGGCTGCCCAACTGCTCCCCACTTTAGGCAGTCAGAGGTTATTTATCCCTGTACTCCCCTGCGTGGATGGCCTTCACATAAGATGAATGGGTAAGAAGGATATATCCAGAGGTTGTACAGTTCCCTTTTTTGGACCATCACCCAAGTTGAGACATTCACCTCCAGCAGTCCTCTCCAATTGAAGGTAGCCCAAAATTCTCTCTCTCTCTCATCTAAAAAGGGTCATCCAAGAGATCCAACCACATCAGACAGGGTCAGGTTTTTACTTGAGAGTCTTTCTGATTCCAAAAAAAAAAAAAAAAAAAAAAACAAGAACTTTGGGCCTGTTCTGGACTTCAATAATCTAAACAATTACATGAAGAAAACCCAGTTTAGGATGGTCACTGTGTAGTCAATGCTGCCGTGCCCTACTCACAAATAATTGGATGTGCTATATAAATAGGTTCATAGGTGGTTACTGGGGTATTGACCCGAAGGTCTTTGTAAGCCTAGCCATTTGTACCCAGTATAATACTAGAGAAACCCAATATAAAGGATCTTTCCTAAACTCAAGATCTTAGTTTGCAACAACTGCCCATATCTAGGAGGTTTATAGATGAAATGCCTAGTAGAAATTTATGGTTTCCCATCCAGGCTACGCTTAAACGGTGTCATAAAGGGGCTTTGTTTGATGTGAATTGGTAGCCTGTTCCATAGGAATGGCAACCTTTGAGAGACATATCTCTCTCTCCAGCAGGTCCTATTTATGTCGCAGACAAGGTTAAGGTCCCTGGAGCAGGTGACTCTTGTCCCATTTGACTTGCAGATGTGCAGCATTTCCACAAGGTCGCTCTGTGGGCCAGGCACAAGTCCCCTCTAAATAGTCTGTACGCTACTGAGTACAGTGACAGAGACTTCAGTCTGTCAATGTATGACATGAGCTGGTGACCCTGAATTTTCTTTGTTAGAAATCTCTGAGGTGTCTCATGATCTAATGTTGTCATCTTCATTTTCATTAACCTGTGGGTTTCGGATCCAACTTGGCCACATTTTCCAGACTTCAGATCCTAATCTCGAGCTCCTCACGCTTTCCATAATGCATCACACTACTTCTAACTCCAGATCTTGTTTGCTGTCGTTCTGGTAAGATGGAAGATTCCATGTCTCGAGTTGTATGGAAGTTGTAGTTGTTAATCTTTTTTTTTTTTAATTTTACTTTTAAAAATTATAGTCCTTCCCTAATAGTTCTCTCTCGTTTTCTAGTTTTCTTTCAACTAGTATGTCATTAGTGTTTTTTTCTTTATGTCTGTTTTAATTGTTGTTGTTGCCTCATATTTTGGTCCGTTTTTTATGAGTCTTTTTGTAGCAAGTTAGTGGCAGATCATTATAGATTGTGGTACTAAATAATGTCAGACTTTTGAGCTCCAGTTTCTCATTCTGAGAGGTTGACAGGTTTGTTTCCCACACTGAGTGCTGCTGTCTTCCGTTTTCCTCTCGGCCCTCCAGTTTTCTGTGGAGTGCCCATCCTCTTGCCTCTTGGTATTATTCTAACTATTCACTTTCTTAGATTTAATTAGGGCGATGTTCATCGTGTTACCCTGCTGCAGTCATCACACTTGAGTTATTCTGCCATCAGGCGGTCCCGCAGTCGGCCCGAATTCCAAAGTCTTGGTCCGGCGTCAGTTGCTGCCGCTTCTTCCCTGACGTCAGTGCGCCAGGGGTATATAAGAGGCATCTGACGCCATTTTCTTCAGTCTTTCTTGCCGCGCGGTGCCCGAAGCAGAAGTAGTTCGCAAGTGCCGGTCGGCCGACACCTGAGATTTTCGATTTGAATTTCAGTCCGAAGTCTTCAATAAAGCTAAGTACCCCATTGGGGAACATTTTCTTGCCTCAGTCCGATGTCAGAAAAAGTTAACAATTGCATTTCTTGTGGGAAGCAAATACCTCATAAGGACTTTCATTCCTATTGTATTCCTTGCCTAGGCCCAGACCACGACGTCACAGGTTGTCGGTTTTGCGCTAGGTTTAATAAACGAACTATCAAACGCCGTTTTGACTTCGCACGGCATTACTTTGGTAGGAAATTTTATTATATCATGCCGTCGGAGCAGCCGACGACCGCCATACATAAAAAACGCAAGGATAAGTACAGGCAGCCTAGGAACAAGCCAGACTCCGAGGCCTCAGCTGGGCCTCTCGCCGGTTCTCCGGTTTTCAGTGAGGCACCTACACATCCCCTGATGACCGCAGAACTGGAACCCCAGACAGCTGCGGATTCCCAAGCAGAGCCTAGGAGGCCGACGCAGCCATCTACCGACACCGGAGCAGAAGTAGACACTGGTGCACTGGAAACACCTTTGGTTGCAGAAGGTGTCTTCAGACCAACTACACTCACCATTAAATCTTATGCTAAGCTTAAAACTCCTTTAAAACCAAACAAAACAGTACATCAGTCTACAGTTCAAGGCCCCATGCCTAAGAAACAGGTGCTTAAGATGGCTGAAGATTTGATACCCTTATCAGGGGTTCCCAATCCCCTCCTGATAAAAGACCAAGACAAGAGGAGGATTATGCATCCTCTGACCAGGTTTCACTCTCCTCAGATTCCTCTGAGGAACAGGATTACACTTTTCCACCTTATGAAGACTCTGATGCTGAAGACTCTATTCCCTCAGCATCTCCCCCTGAAGACTACTCCTTTGGGGAAACTTTACATACCATGAGGGAACATTTCCACTGGGAAGGCCAGGATTACTCAGATTCTAAGAAAAGGCTCCGAGAGTTCCTTTTACTACCCCAGCACAAACCTCTTGCTATCCCTCCTGTTTTAGATATTGTGGATGATGTTTACTTGGAGTCTAGTTTAAATCCAGATTCTCTACCTCCTGCTCCAGCCAAACCAGACAGATACTACAGAGTACCTGACTCACACAAATTCCTTTATAAAAGCCCTGTAGCTGACCCAGAAACAATTTCCCAGGGTCCTAAGGGAGCAAAAGCTTTTATGGCTAAAAACCCTGTGCCCTCTGAAAGGGATTCCAGAGCCCTAGATAGATGGGGAAAGAAAATATACACCTCAGCAACTCTGGCTATGGGAGCATTAAATTGCCAGTTTCACATGTTGAAATATCAGCAATTCCTAATGTCTCAGTTAAAACAAAAAATGAGCACACATTCTGAACAGTCTGAATTCAAGGAAATGCAGGATCTGTTGCATGCAGCTGAACAGGTGGGCAAACATACTTTACAATGCGGATTTGATTCATTGGAATCTTCCTGTAGAGCAGCTGTTACTGGCTCTGTCATACATAGACATGCTTGGTTAAAAGAACAAACCCTCCCTGACCATGTTAAAGCAAAATTATTGGATGCACCTTTACAGCAGGATGTATTATTTGGTGTCAAAGCAGAAGAGGTTTTAAAGAAAATGGGGGATAAGGCAAAGTCTATGCAAACGGTCAAGGATTTTTTGCAGGTACAACCCCCTCGTTTCAGCAGAAATTGGCCAATAAAAAACTGGTCCTTTCCAGCTTCAGACAGATCACAGAGGGGCAAATACAGACGCCCAAGGGGCAGAGGTCAGTTACAGGGCCCTTACAAACCTCGTCAAAGGGGTACTGCTACCCAGAAAGGAGGAGAAGACAGGCCCCAAGCTAGCAGAAGACAAACACAATTACTCTATCCTCAAACTACCAAGCAAATCTCTCCTGGCAGCTCCCTTGGGAGGAAAACTAGTATTTTTTGCAGACAACTGGCACATCATCGCAAAAGACAAATGGGTTCTAAACATTGTCTCTCAAGGATACAGATTCCACTTTCATACCTTACCAAGGATCAAAGGAATGCCAAACCTGCCACCAAATCAATGGGCAGAGGCACAAAAACAAATTACAGCTCTCATGGACATGAGAGCCATTCAGCTTGTACCTACACAGCAGCAAGGACAAGGATTTTACTCAAGACTCTTCCTAGTCCCAAGAAAGGACAAAGCATGGAGACCCATTCTGGATCTTTCAGTTCTGAACACCTATCTGCAAGTACCAAAATTCAAGATGCTAACACTACAGCAGCTTCTTCCCATGCTGGGCAAGAATACTTGGCTAGTCACTTTGGACCTCAAGGAGGCATACCTGCATGTCCCTATCAGACAAAATTGCAGAAGATACCTCCTCTTCATTGCAGGTTCAACACATTATCAATTCTCTGCACTGCCCAGGGTCTTCACAAAATGCCTTGCACCAGTAATTGCATACTGCAGACAAAGAGGAATTCAAATATACCCATACCTGGACGACTGCCTTATTCAAGCAGAAAGCAAGGACCTTCTTTTTTAAAGCATCTGGCATTTGTCAAACACCTTCTAAGTTGCCTATGGTACAAAGTAAACGAAAAGAAATCAAAACTAGTGCCCTCACAAAACATAATATTCCTGGGTGCCAGCTTGAATACAACGGCCCAGATGGCTTATCTCACGCCAGACAAACGACATCTGATTCAATATTTCAAAATAATGGCAACAAAGACCCAACTCCCTGCAAGAAAAATTCTGCAGGCCTTGGGATTCATGGCATCTTGCATACTACTAATACCATTTGCAAAACTGCATATGAGGAAATTACAATGGTACCTGAAAAGTGTATGGACTCAGCACAGCCACAGCTTGGAAACAATGATACCACTCATACCCTGCCTTCAACAGGAGTTTCTATGGTGGGCACTGGCATGTCACCTCAACAAGGGTCAGCCTTTCATCTTACCCACAGCCAGGCAAACTATGTCTACAGATGCATTGGATTATGCCTGGGGAGCACACATGGCAGGGCAGTGCATTCAGGGCAAATGGACTTCAGATCAGAGACATCTGCATATCAATCAAAAAGAAATGCTGGCATAACAGCTTTCAAGGACCTTCTACACGCAGGACAACTAATAATAAAGACGGACAATACCGCAGTAATGTGGTACATAAACAAGCAAGGGGCACACATTCCTACTCTCTATGCAGGCAAGCAATGACCCTGTGGAACACTGCACTGTCTTACCAGGTTCAATTACAAGCACAATTCCTGCCAGGAAAGAAAAACACATTGGCAGACGACCTAAGCAGAAACATCATGGATCCACACGAATGGAAACTAGATCCACAAGTATTTGCAATGATAGCTCAAAAATGGGGACACCCAGACATAGATCTGTTTGCAAGCCCCCACAACCACCAACTTCAAAAATTTTGCACAAGGACCTTCTATCCATTAGCTTGGAAAGTGGACGCCCTCTCATTCAGTTGGAAAACTTTAACAGTGTATGCCTTCCCTCCACTGCCTCTTCTAGCAAAGGTACTGCTGAAAGCCAGATTAGAGAGGCCACAAATGATACTCGTTGCACCAGACTCACCACGCCAGCATTGGTATCCAATTTTAAGGAATGTGGCTCATGGCCCACCATGGATTTTGCCACATATTCCGCACCTGCTCACCCAGTGAGACAGTCAGATTCTACACAGCCAGCTCAAGACTTTAAACCTGGCTGCATGGCAAATTACCTAAACAACCAGCCAACACTTTAATCCAAAGCTGTTATGGATGTCATTCTGGAGGCCAGGAGGCCCAGCACCAGGAAAACCTATTCAGACAAATGGAAAAGATTTTGCGCCTGGAACGCCTAAATCCCCTTGATCCAAACATCCATCAAATTCTACAATATTTAACTGAGATGTTACACAAAGGACTTTCCTTTTCATCTATTAAGATCCACGCCTCAGCAATTTCAGCTCATTACAGCACGGATCCTCCTTTATTCTCACATCCACTCCTAAGACAGTACCTCAGAGGGGTTAAGAACTTAAGACCGCCAAGGAGAGCTCCAACACCTACTTGGGATCTCAACTTTGTTCTGGAAAAGCTTACACTGCCGCCCTTTGAACCAGCTTTTTCAGCTGATTTAAAATTTCTTTCATGGAAAACTGCCCTACTTCAAGCAATAGCCACAGCTAAAAGAGTCTCAGAGCTACAGGCACTAATGGCAGTAGAGCCTTTCCTCATTTTTCATCAAGACAGAGTCTCTCTACAAACTAACCCTTCCTATATGCCAAAGGTGGTATCCAGTGTGGCCCTAAACCAAACCATTCACTTGCCCACCTTCTTCCCAAACCCCCAGAACAAAGGAGAAAGACTCCTGCACTCTTTGGACATTCACAGGCAATTTTGTTACTACTTGGATAAAACTAAGGCTCTCAGAAAAACTGACCAGCTCTTTGTAGCCTATGCTACAGGATCACAAGGAAAAGCTATCTCAAAACAGACCATTTCTAAATGGATAGGGCATTGCATATGTTTCTGCTACTCACATCATGGGAAACCAGTACCTGCTAACATTAGGTCCCACTCCACCAGGGATACAGCTACTTCAGCAGCCTTTCTCAGGGGAGTCCCAACCAAGGATATTCTGGAAGCTGCAACTTGGAGTTCAGTGCACACCTTCACCAAATACTATCACCTACCTCTATACTCTAAGACTAGAGCTGGTTTTGCCACTGCAGTTTTGCAGGGCCTACTAGCTTCTTCTAACCCTGTTTGACTCCACCTCTCATCCTTAGCTTTGGGATTCAACCCAAGTGTGATGACTGCAGCAGGGTAACACGATGAACATAGTACAGTTTTGTACCTACCATAAATGTAGATGTTCGAGTGTTCACCCTGCTGCAGTCCAGGTTACCCTCCCTCCATCCCCTCTGAAGCAGCTGAACTTATCTCTACCACATATTTTGCCTACCTATTGGGGGCACCTGACATCTGGGGCAAAAAAAACTGAAGAAAATGGCGTTGGATGCCTCTTATATACCCCTGGCACACTGACGTCAGGGAAGAAGCGACAGCAACTGACGCCGGACCAAGACTTTGGAATTCGGGCCGACTGCAGGACCACCTGACAGCAGGAATAACCCAAGTGTGATGACTGCAGCAGGGTGAACACTCGAACATCTACATTTATGGTAGGTACAAAACTACTTTGTGCTGTGTGTCCCTGACCCTCAGTAGATTTCTCTGCAGTATCTGCCTTCACTGACCTGCTGCTTGTTTACTTCCTTGCGGGTAGCTGTAGCTTTTTCTTCTTGTGCTGTGTTCTTGTGGTCTGCCTTGTTTTGTTCACTTTGCATGGAATGAAGGGTTTCTTGGTCTGGTTTTCCAGTTGTTGATATACTGTGTAGAATGGGGATGTTGTGGTTGAACATCTTTGTGTGTTTCTTTCCTGTCCATAAACAGGCCTGCAAGGTCTGATTTTAATTTAAAAAAAAAAAAAAGTAGAGAGTGATCGGACAATGGGTCAGCTCTTTCAGTGTGTTTTGTTGGGGCTCAAACCCTATCCAAAAGAAACGGCTAGCTCTCAGTCTTCCTTCTCGAAAATGAGGAAATTTTTTTTTCCTGTGGAACAAATGTGCAAAATGTGGAACACTTACTAAGAACTTACCAACAACTTCATCTACGAAGCTCACATCTGGGGATTTAATATGTTTCGCTAAAATTAAAAAAAAAAAAAAAAAAATGTAACACCGAATGCATGCCTAATGCTTTCAGTGTGGAACTTCGAGGAACGTCAGCCTTCTAAGACCCCCAATGAGAATGTTCCTCGTAAGAAGGTACTCTTCAAAGGTATGGCTGAATATGCAAGCTTTAGGGCTTGGTTTTCTTCACCTTAGAGCTTTGTTATCCTGTTTTCCTTGAGGCTTACACCCATAAAAAGAATAAGTAATCTGATTTAAGTGAACAGGCATCTCAGATTCAGTTCTTTCGATTTGAAGCTGCAAGAGCTTCCTTTGGATCACTGATCTTTTGAATCTGATAGCTATGCTCCCTAACATGTTCCACTTACCTGCTTATCGTAGGATCCTAGGTCTCAGATTCAACCGTCTGTGCAGTTTCTCAGATCCAGTTCCTTTAGATTGGCAAGGCTTCTTCGGATCCGAGGTGCTCCTTGAGTCACATGTTCAGGTAAAATGTCCACGGATCTGGTATCTTTGGATCCGTAAATGTTGGAAAGAACGGTTTTCTGCCATAGTATCCAAATGGATCCTACATGGGTTACAGAAACAGCTGAACTGTCCTGGGATCTGACAGCTTCAGATGCCCAGTTATTAAAGGGAAGTTTCTCTCTCTCTGATTCGAGGCTCTCAGATCCAAACAGTGGCACTTCGCCCAGAGTAAATTGGGCTGTTCTTGGATCCAGTGCCTCCCGATCCACAGCTGTTGTCTGAGCTTGCCTTGTCGAATCTGAGAAAATTTTTCTAGATCTGATAATTTAGTTCTTGTCTATTCCAATGATACAATATTAAAAGAAAGATAATATTTAGATTAGTGTTGACACTAACAGGCATTTAGACATCCCTGGTGTTGTCTGTATGTGGATATGTGCTTGGAAGAGGACTGGCAGTGGTGTAGTTTATGACCATTGGCTTGTGTTTCAGTGTAGCTTGGAGAGGCTAACTTTTGTACAGGGTATGTTGCTGGCCTGCTTATTGCCCCCTCATCCCCATCTCACAAATGTTTTGCCCAGTTTTACTGAGCTCATTTTGAGATATTTGGCTTGCCTTTTCCTTGTGTTGCCTACTGGCTTAATAGGAGAGTCGGTACTGCAAACCTTGTGTGCTGGTATTGACAGCTGTCTTCTAGATACTGCCTGGGTGGGGTTGGTCTGTTTTTTCTTATATATGGGGGTCTTCAGCAGGCATGGAGTCTTGGACAGTCTTCTGTCTCTAAACTCCATGCTCCCTGAGACCGGTTTCTGTCCAATGACAGTGCACAGTTTAGTCTTGGAGATTTGCGTCTGGTCCTTTTCTGCAACCTCCTGCATGGCCTCACCATAACGTCCAGATTTTTTGCACCCCAGTGCTGCGGCCAGGATTTAATTTCTCCCTTTTTTCTCCTGGTGGTCTTCAGCTGGACATGGTGAGAGGGCTCCTTTTCTTTCTCTTGCTCTTTCTCTCTTCTGTTTTTCTTTGGTAATCAAGATTTCCTCCAGTCCCCTTCCTTTTTCCCTTTTTGGAACACAACAGTTCCGCTCAATTTTACAGTAGTGACCTCTCTCACCATAGGAGAGTTCTGATTAACCTTCTCTTTCTCATTCCCCTTGCATACTCCCATGCTGGGTTCTTTTATCGCCCGCAGCCTTCCCTAGGCCCCATTTTCCCTTCTTAGAACCCAAAGTTCCCTATTCTTTATGAATAACTGGATGTGCTCTGTAGACTTGTAGGTCGCATACTACCACAAAAAGATGGACAACCACTTCAGGCAATATCTACATTTCAGGCTGGGAACCAGTCACTACCAATTCAGATCACTCCCGTTTGTCCTCACTACAAAACTGGGTGTTCATCTGATGTTTGGCAGTGGTGACAGCGCACCTCAGGCTGGAAGGTTTCCAGATTTTTTCCTTATTTGGATGACTGGCTTCTGACTGCTTCATCCAAGCATCTACTAATCCAGGCCAGGGACTATCTTTTACATCTGGCTCCAGTCCTAGAAATCACAATCAATATTCAGAAATTTCAGTTGCAACCAGTTCAGGTTATAGATTTCAGTGGAGCATGTCCGGACACAAGGGTATCCCAGGCCTTCCTAACTACAAATTTAAGACTTCAGGTCAGGCAGATTCTGTCCATCCCAACTTCTCCGGCCAGCTTGATCCTCAGGACGCTGGGTTCTATGGTGGCCACTATAACTCTGTTACCTACTGTGCACTTACACATGCAGATTCTGCAATAAACATTAGTAGTCCAATGCTCCCTTCACAGGAATCCCTTGAGTTACCCCATCTCACTCTCTCGAGTGTACAAGCATTCTCTGCTTTGGTGGCTTCACTCAGCAGACATTTCTCAAGGACGACCATTCATCCTCCCTCTCCCAAACACCACTGTGACCACAGATGTCTCCCAGATTGGAGGGGGGGGGTCATTGTTTGGCTCAGACATTTCAAGGCACGTGGACGCCCCAGGAGACCAACTTGCATATCAACGTACTGGAGATGAGGGTGGTCCTTCTAGCATTCCAAGATCTTCTGAGCCTTCTACCTCCAGGGACTATTGTGATACAATCAGGCAATACATCTGTGGTTTGGTACATCAACAAACAAGGGAGAATCAGCCCTTGCCCCCTATGTTGGGAAACACTGGTGGGGTGGCAGTGGGCTATCTCTGCCAACAGCTCTCTGATAGCAACTCACATTCTGGGAGTGTCCCAACATGTTGGCAAACAGGCTCAGCTGAGTGTTACTGGTACCTCATGAGTGTTCTTTCAGTCTATCCATGGCTAACATAATTTTTCATATATGGGGCCCTCAGTGACACTTAAGTTCATTTTTGGCCTCCCGGTCTTCTCTATGCCTTCCCTCCTCTCCCATTAATTCCCAGTTTTTACAGAAGACTCTCAGGTTGAAGAATAAGGTAATCCTCATTGCCTCTTCTGGCCCCAACAACCTAGTCCGCCTTTCTTTGGTCTCATCTCATACACCCGCCGCTGAGGTTAGAGCCAATTCCAGACCTCTTTCTCCCCCATCAGGGCATCCCCACCCAGATATTCAGGGTTTGAAGCTAACCACATGTTTTCTTCAGTTCTAATGATTGCAAGATGTCCCAGATTTTCTTCCCCTGCCCAAAGAATTCTGATCTCCTCCCTTAGGTCTTCAACCCGCAAGATTTATAAAAGTAAATAAGAAAGGTTTTCCATTTGGGTGCAGCAGATACAGGTAGAACCCTTTATGGCCCCTATTGTGGTCATTTGGGATTTTCTGGCTTCCCTCTTCCACTATGTCACTAGCTTCTTCACTGTCAAGGTCCAGCTCACAGCTATTTCCAAATTTATTTAGGCCTAGATTCTTCTCCCGGCATCATCTAATCTTTGTAAGCCTTCCTAAGAGGCACCTTTTTGCTGTGCCCACCGATCAAAGACTCTACCCTGCCATGGGACTTGATTATGGTTCTGCAAGCATTGGGTCATCCTCCCTTTGAGCCAGTAGCTACAGTCACCTTAAAATTTCTGTCTTGGATGAACCTTTTTTTTCTAGTAGCTATCATCTTCGCAAAAGAATGTTCGAACTTCTAGCTTTTTCTTCTAAATTCTCATACTTAATTTTTCAAAAAGACAGGGTAACCTTATGTACAAACCCATTCCTTTTGCCTAAGATAATCAAGGAGGGGAACATAAATTAGTTTAGCAGTCTTCCTGTCCTTTTCCCTGATTATCAGAACAAAGGAGAGTACACCCTTTTACTAGCTGTACATACACAATTAACATTTCTACTTAGACAGTACCATATCCTTTAAGAAATCTGAGCAGTTGTTCCTGTTTTTCGCTGAGGGAAGGAAAAGAAAAGCCACTGCGAAGATTACTCTATCTGGATGGTTGAGAGACTGTATTTTCTTGTCCATTAGGCCAGAATCATGTTCTTGCCAGATGCTATTTTAAGCTCATTCTTCAAGGTCTATAGCGACTTCCCAAGCCTTTTTGGTCCAGGGTTTTGATTGAAGATATTTTTATGCTGCAGCTACCTGGTCAAATCCTCATACATTTGTTTTGCATTATAAGTTGGATATTATATCCAGAAGCAGGAGTGCCTTTCGCTCTGCCATACTCTGGAATAATTTTCCATGAGAGACATCCGAGACTTTTTAGTAGCTGGGGACTCTGTCCCACAAGTTAATGAAAATGAAGATGACAACATCAGATAAAGTTGTGTTCTTACCATAACATTCCATCTGTGTTGTCCATCTTCATTTTCATTAACCATCTCTCCCCCTTCCCCCGTCTAGTCTTTGAAAGACTTGGTGGAACTCTGAGGAACCTCTGATGTGAGAGTGTTCAATCTCGCCGTTTGTTCTTACATATGGGGTTCTCCGTGTCTGCCGCTTGCAAGCTCTGCATCGAGAAGAAGCTCAAGACAACCTAATACCCACAATCCCCCTCTGCCTTTACCTCAGATCTAGTTTGCCACTGCAGCGTTCGCATCACTGGGTCGAGCTCGAACAACTAAAAGCTAAGGTTAAGATTTTTTTCTTGTTATTTCTACTTAAATTTCTTCTATAAACTTTGTGTAGTGACTAAGTGTGTGTGTGTGGTACGGTTGAGGAATTCTCGGTTCCGTTTAAGTTTAATTTTAAACTTATTAGAGTTTCCCTCGGGGCCTACCACCCCTTTAGGATTTGACAACTGGATTTGACAATTACTGGATATACATTTCTCTTTTACTGGATTTGACAATTACACCGGATTTGACATATTACCTGGACTTGACTTTTTACCTTTTTTTCCACATTTAGTTAAGATGTCTGAGAAGACTAAATCTGGTTTTAAGCGTTGCCAATGTGGGCAAAAAATGTCAATCACTGACAATCATAGTTCCTGCGTCTACTGTCTTGGCCCTCTCCATCTGCAAGAAGACTGCTCTATTTGTCATTCTTTCAGTGGGAGGGTCATGACAAATAGGAGCAGGAAACTCATGGATAGGGGTTTATTGAAACCTTCCTTTCAGGAGGCTCTGGATGCTTCAGACCAGGCATCCAAGTCCTCGAAGGAATCGAAGACGTCGGAGCCCAAGTCATCGGCTCCGAGCTCTTCGGTTAAGGTTCGATCACCAGTTCCACAGATCTCGGGGCCGAGTGTTCAACTGTTGTCGGTGTCCGAGCCTCGAGTCTTGGAACCGGTGACGGAGCTCCCTCCCCCGACACTGTTGAGGTCGGCTCCGTCTTCGATTCCTTCGACCCGTTCTTCCAGGCCCCTCTCCGACACCGATGTTGACCTTGTGGTGCAGAAATTACTGGAGAATTCGGCCTTATCCAAACTCATCTCGGTTTCCACCCAATTGGTGTCGAGACTGGAAGGCCTTCCATTATCTCCATCTGTTCCTCCTCCGAGACCTGTCCAGTCTTTGGAGCCGGAAGAGGCTGATCTACTGATTGTGGAGCCCTCGGTGCCAGAACCGTCTTTCTCTCGGTCGGCACCGTTCACCTCGACTCCGTCGGATCTGGTACCGGAGTCTCGGGGCCGAAGATCCATCCTTGGTTCCGGGACCGAGAGTCAAACCGATCTTTCGGTTCCGACTCTCCCTCTCGGGGCCTCGGCTCGGATCGACTCGGCTCCGTCCTCGGGGTCGATGCCTTCGGTGCCTGTTTCGGGGATTCTTCCCATTTCTTCGGAACCGGGAGATACCTCGACTCGGGACCCGGGGGCCTTCGATCTCATGAGGAAGGTGTTGTCTACCCAGACAACCACATCAGTAGAAGCAGCCTCTCCTCCCCATAAAGGACCGTTATCCTCCTCTGCACCAACGGTCACATCCAAGCGTAGAGCACCGGTGTCTCAGCCACCCCTGGAGGGTGCCCCCTCTTCCTCGGAAGCTTCTTCGGATGCCCCCCCCGAAGAAGTCCCTAGGAAAAGATTGTGTAAGAGGAGACACTTAGATTCTCCACAAGAATCATTGACATCGGACACTGACTTGGATGAGTCAGAAGGGTCCCCAAAGTCACCTTCAGAGGATGTCTCTTTTGCTGACATCTTGGAGATCCTAAAACAGAGAGGTGATTGGCAGTCCCTTCCCCCTTCTGAGGATGAGTCAGTCTTACTGAAGGCATTCGGTGCTCGCCCTTCCTCCTCCTGGGTCACTCCGCCCTTCGATGAGTTAATGGAGCTGATTGCTCGAAGGGCGTGGGAGACACCTGACACGGTGGAACCAGTCCCTAGAAAGCCTAATAAGTACATTACTGCACCCCAAGACAAGGCTTACCTCACAAAGGGAGTTCCAGTGGACGCTATGGTGGTGGCAGCGGCCACGAAAAAGGAGATGTCGGAATCTTCCTCATCTGTCCATCCGCCTAACAAAGATTCTAGGACTATGGACAGGTACGGGAAGCGCATTTTTAGTTCAGCGGCTTTTTCTATGCGATCCCTGAACTATTTGACCCATTTTACACGTCTACAGAGGGATCTAATCAAAGAGTTGGGAGATACCCTCCAGGGTACTACAGATGCTGCTGTTTCAGAGAAAGTTACAGCACATCTCAATACCCTTACATCCATTGTTAACTCATCCATGAGGCTGATATCATACGCAGCCGAAGGATCGAGTAGGGCAGCAGCTTCAGCGATTGCTCTTCGCAGACAATCCTGGATGCGCTTATGTTCATTTGCGGAAGCCTTCAAGTCTTCCTTTACTAACGCCCCATTTGATGGTGCCACTCTCTTTGGCCCCAAAGTAAAGGAGACCCTTACCCGGTGTGAACAGGAGGGAAAGACTCTGTCTGCTGTCGGAGTCCGTTTTTCCACCCCATCCAGACCGTACCCCAAAGAGCAACGCGGTGGAAAAATGTGGTTTCGAAAACCCCAAGGAGCTTTCCCAGGCACGCAGGGTGATGCCCCCTCTAGAGGCAGAGGAGGGGGCAGAGGTGGAAGACGCCGCCCTGGCGGCAGAGGGGGTCCGCAAAACCAAGGTGACAGGGATACACCCCCTGGAAAACCCTTCCAGCACTCCTGAGAGGAGGCCCGACTGCTCTGCTCTGGAGGCAGTCGGGGGTCGCTTAGCTTTATACTCTCAGGCCTGGCAGAATCTTACTACAGACAACTGGGTAAAAAGCGTGGTTACCAGAGGTTACAGAATACCCTTTCTATCCACTCCCATTCCAAAGAAAAGGCTCCCAGATGTGCCGCCCCATCTGCGAGACCCAGCAGCTATAGAAATTTCAAAGCTGCTAGAAAAAAGAGTCATCCAACCAGTCCCAGCGGACCAAATAGGATTCGGAACTTACTCAAGGTTCTTTTTAGTTCCAAAGAAGACGGGACTGAAGGCCGATTCTGGACCTAAGCAACCTCAACACCTTCGTCAAGAAAGAAAAGTTCCGAATGGTCACGCTTCAATCGATCCTTCCATTCTTACAGAAGGACGACTGGATGTGCTCAATAGATCTGAAGGACGCATACTACCACATCAAAATGGCCAGGGCGTCCAGGGATCATTTGCGCTTCCGGCTGGGAGCCAGTCACTATCAGTTTCGAGCCCTGCCCTTTGGTCTGACCTCAGCCCCCAGGGTTTTCACCAAATGCATGGCAGTGGTAGCGTCTCATCTGAGACGCCTAGGATTCCAGGTGTTTCCGTATCTGGACGACTGGCTCCTTTCTGCCACCACCCGGCGTCAACTGATACAGGCCAGGGATTACACTCTACAACTTTGTGTTCACCTCGAATTTCCGTAAATTTGAAAAATCTTTACTACAGCCATCACAGCATATCTTATTCATAGGAGCGGAATTAGATACGCATCATTTAATTCTAAGGCTCCTCCAGAAAGGATAGCCTCACTACAAAGCCACATTTCTCTCCTTCTGTCATCCAAAATCCCCAGCAAAGCTGGTTCTGAAGGTCTTGGGTCTCATGGCAGCTTCTCTCATTGCGATACCATTGGGAAGACTGCACATGAGAGTTCTACAATGGCTACTGTTTGCACAATGGTCGTTCCAACAGCTACCTCTGACACACGAAATTCTGATTACAAACACATGCAAATCACACCTAACCTGGTGGCTTCAGACTTGCAACCTTTCCAGCGGAAGACCATTTGTGGTACCCACGACAGCGACGGTAACCACGGACGCTTCCCTGATAGGGTGGGGGGGCATCTTTCAGGGACAGACAGTCCAAGGCGAATGGACCAATTTGGAGTACAATCTGCACATCAATGTTCTAGAGTTGAGGGCAGTGTTTCTAGCGTTGCAACACTTTGCTCCCCTTCTTCCTCTAGGGACTATTGCAGTTCAGACAGACAACATGTCTGTAGTCTGGTACATAAACAAGCAAGGGGGAACCAGGTCTTATCAGCTATGCAGAGAGGCCATGAGAATTTGGCAATGGGCAGAGTCCACGGGTCGCTTTCTGATCGCAACGCACATCCCGGGGTCATCCAACGTCATAGCCGACAGGCTGAGCAGAGCAATCCTGTTGCCTCACGAGTGGTCCCTCAAACAGTCAATTGCGAAGACGATTTTTCGCAAGTGGGGCCAGCCTTCCTCCGATCTTTTTGCTTCTCCAATGAACGCCAAATGCAGGAGCTACTTTGCCCTATTACCCCCTCCAGGGGAAGTCCCCAGGGACGCGCTGGTGCACAATTGGCCCCCGGGTCTCCTGTACGCTTTTCCTCCCTTTCCCCTGATTGCAAAGTTTCTGCAGAAAGCCAACAACCTTCAAAGGACGATAATCCTCATTGCCCCATTCTGGCCTCGTCAAATTTGGTTCCCCTTTCTGTTGCAACACCGCATTCGGGGACCTTGGATTCTGGACCCAGAGCCAGATCTACTGACTCACTCGTCAGGAGTTCCTCACCCCTCTCTCGAATCACTCCATCTAGCAGCTTGGCTGCTCCGCTTCCCTTTTTAGCCAGGTCTGATTCTCTTACACCGGCAGTTCAGAATATACTAGTGGCTTCTCATAAAGCTTCCACTACAAAGACCTACACTAGTAAATGGAAGCGTTTCGTCTTCTGGGCAAATTCACATCATTTGGACCCTGTCATAGCTCCGTTAAACAAGATGTTGGAGTTTTTAACAGAATTGTTCCATGAAGGAGCTTCTCCTGCCACTTTAAGAGTGCAATTGGCTGCCATTTCCAACTTTCATGTGGAAGAATGTGGGGCACCTGTTATGGCTCACAGACTTTGTAAGGCCTTTTTAAATGGATCTTTTCATATTAGACCACCAGTTAGAACTCCTACACCACCTTGGAATCTGAACCTTTTACTATCTAAATTGATATTGCCCCCTTTTGAGCCAGCCTCCGTTTGCCCATTGAAGTATTTATCGTGGAAGACTCTCTTCTTGGTAGCCATTACATCTGCTAGGCGAGTGTCTGAGCTTCAGGCTCTTTCTATTAAACACCCTTATTTGATCTTCCACTCTGACAGAGTATCTCTTCGCACTAATCCATCCTTTCTCCCCAAAGTTTGCTCTACCAATAACATTAATCAGTCCATTGAATTACCCACCTTTTTCAAGAATCACTCTAATAAGTTAGAGTATATGTTACACAAATTGGATGTCCATAGACAACTCAGGTTTTATTTGGATAGAACAAAAGATCACAGGAAATCTGATCAACTTTTTGTAGCCTTTGCTGACAGCAGGAAAGGTGTAGCGGTTACTAAACGAACTCTTTCCAAATGGCTAACTGATTGTATTATATACGTTTATGATTCTTCAAATCAATCCTTATCGGTCAAACCTAAAGGACATTCTACAAGATCAGTGTCTACATCCTTGGCTCACGCAGCTCGCCTACCATTAGACACGATTTGTGCAGCTGCTACTTGGGCTAAACCACATACATTCATCTCTCATTACAAAGTGGACAGGGTTTCTAGGGATAGGGCAACCTTTGATTCCACTGTGCTCAAGAACGTTCTCCCGTGAGTTCCTCAGGAACATGGAGCTAGGGACGCTACCCATGTGTAAGAACAAACGGCGAGATTGAACACTCTCACATATAGAAGTTATGTCCTTACCATAATGTTCCATGTGGAGTGTTCATCTCGCCTTTGTTCTTACATTCCCACCCTCCCACCCTCAGGAAGAACGTTCAATTTGGTGCCTGGTCTGGAGTATTCTCCTTCTGCATTTGCAGTGGTTGTATATGTATGATGTACATGTGTGTATATATATATATATATATATATATATATATATATATATATATATATATATAGAGATGGTTTCTTGATTATGTAATTTTTGGCATGAGTGTGCTCTCTCTGGCTGCTGGTTTGCTTGCAAACTAGATCTGAGGTAAAGGCAGAGGGGGATTGTGGGTATTAGGTTGTCTCGAGCTTCTTCTCGATGCAGAGCTTGCAAGCGGCCGACACAGAGCCGAGGATCGGCTCCGAACCCCATGTGTAAGAACAAAGGCGAGATGAACACTCCACATGGAACATTATGGTAAGGACATAACTTCTATTTCCTTCAGGTTGAGCTCCTGATTTCTTTCTCACAGTTCTTGGATAATTGTTTTATGTCTTTATTCAGGATAGAAATTTTTAGTTCTTATGCTATGGGCAAACTCAATCTGAGGAGTTAGAGGTAGTGTGGTGCATTATGGGAAGAGGGAGGAGATCGAGATTAGGATCTTAAGTTTGGAAAATGTGGCAATGTTGGATCTGAGGATGGGATCCGTAACCCACAGGTTAATGAAAATTTAGATGGAAAACACAGATGGAAGATTATGGTAAAAACATAACTTCTTTGTGCTGCAGGTGCCTGGTAAGGTACATTCCAAAGGCAGCATTGTACTCAGTTATTAGCCTGATTAGAGTTGAGTACAGGGGTGTTATGACCTGTTTTGATCTTGAGACACTGTGCTTGCTAATGAAGTGTGCAACATAGAATGCCTTCCTTACCACAGTAGACACATGGTGGTCAAAGTTTAAGCTACAGTCAACTTGTGTTCCCAAGTCTGTCACTACTGAATTGTTACTTAGAGTATTATTATTTGTGTGATGGTCTGTGGGGATATCGTTTTTGCTGAAGGGGATGATAATGCATTTTTAGCACTGAGTTTGAGTCCATGGCTTTGGCACCACTCACTAGTTTGTCTAAGTCCCTCTTGAAGTATATTGACATTGTTTGGGGATTCAGTGATTGCACCTAATTTGAAATCATCAGCAAACTTAGTCAGCTACAGCCCCTGTGTTTGGCCTGAACTTCTGAGAAGAATATTTCAAATAATGGGGGGACCCAGCACGGACCCCTGTGGAATCCCACTGGTGATAGGTCTGCTGGCTGAAGTAAAGTCCCCAGCTCTGACTGAGTGTGATCTGTCGGTGAGGAAGAACAACACACCTGACAAAATAAAGGTTCATATTCAACTGGGAGAATTTATCACTGATGCCAGATTGTGGGATTGTGTCGAAGGCCTTGGCTATGTCAAGGTAGGTTGTATGCACATATTTGTCTGGTGACGTTTTAGAAGAAGTCCACCAGGTTTAACAGGCAGGACCTGCCTTTGAAAAAAACAAACTGTGTTGGATCGAGGGTTTGGATATCACCTGTATAGGCTGGTTAAGCTTATGGGTCTGTAGTTCCCAGGGTCTGTTGCTATACCCACTTAATGAAAGGGAATGATGGTTGCTGTTTTCCATTCAGCAGGGACAAAACCAGTACTCGGGCAGTGGTTGAAGAGAGTACTTAATGTAGTTGCTTATTCATGTTTTGGACTATTTAAAGAGCAACCTGGGATGCCATCCGTTCCTATAGACGCTGTGCTTTTGGCCTTGGAGAGAGCATTTATGACTTGCTCTTTGGAGAACAAAGGTGGGTGAGATACAGAAGGAAAGTTTTGTGGAATGTTTGGAGGGGAACGGGGCATGAAATTTTTGCCAAATCCTGTCAATGAATAGGTTAGCTATTTTCTCAGGATCAGTGTGTGTGATGGCGTAGACAGCTAGTTCAGCACTCGTCTGGGTCCTATCTTTTAAGTTATGGATATAGCTGAAAAATGCCTTATGGTTGTCCTTAGCCATGGTTGCTAGTTTTTTTTCGAAGTTGCTCTTAGACGATTTTACAAGTTCCCTTATTTGTTCATGCAGAGGAATGTGTTCTTCCAATGCTGGGACCTCTCCTTTTATTCCTAGATAGCAACTTTTTCTCTTGTTGTATAACTTATTAATACTAGATATCCACCAGGGAGGCTTTTTTTTTTTACGAGGGTCTTGTTTTGATCCTATCAGGTACAGCTGTGTCAATACAGTTGTGTAAGTGTTTGTACAGGGCATTTTGTATGCCTTAGTATAGTTCTATATGCCTTCTATGGGAACAAGAGCTTGGAAATTATTTATGCCATCCCTTAGGAGGGTATAATTAGCTTTGGTGAATTTTTTTAGCCTGATCTCGCCTAAGAGGGGGGTTTCAAATATTATAGCTGCTTCAGGTGTGACTGATTTGTGATCAAATTTTACCAGTGAAGGTCTTATACTTGTGGTGGTGCAGTGGTCACCCATATTGGTGAGGACCAGGTTGAGAATATTTGAGCCCCTTGTGGGGTTGCATACTATTTGTTCCAGGGCATTAGTGTTAAACAAAAGTCCAGGTACCTTTGTGCAAGCATGTTGGTATTCATATGTTTCCCAGTCATTGGAGGGAAACATGAATTTGTAGTTAAAATCACCAATAACTAGAGTGTTTGGTTATAATTTGATTGACTCAAGTAGGTTCAAATACGTAGTATGGGTATCTTGGTTCATTGAAGGAGGCCTACAGCTAATGATGATTTAAAGGGGGATCTTACCCACAATTAGCTGAAGTTGGAGTAACTCCATGGAGTTTTCCTGGCTAACCAGTCTAGAACTGTATTTATCTTTGAAGATAGATACTGCTCCTCCTTTGGTTTTCACAAGTTCATTTTGCAGTCTGAAAGTGTGGAAGGCAATGTAGCCTTGCAAGGCCGAGGTAGTCTCTGCAACCCTGAACCAAGTTTCTGTGACTGCACACACGTCAACATCCTGCTGGGAGGAGTGCTTCCACAGAGTGCAGTTTATTTGTGAGTGATATTTTCACATCAGAAATTTTGTTCTTGGGACATTGCCTAAAAAAGGCACTATGGGGGAGGCAAGTGCCTTACCTACAACCAAAAGCCTAGAGGTGACAGGTGAAGACCGTCTCTGGCAAAGCAACATAGTCTATCAACCATGTTATCCCAGCCTTATAGGAACTGAATTCCCTTAGAATGACACCAGAAACTAAGCTAATTGTTGAAGTCGATAATTTTTGGTTTATGTTGTGGTATCATCTTAGGTAAGGGTAGACCGCTGCTCAGGGCCAGGTACATACCTGCCTGAGGCACATATTCTTAGATCTCAATCATGTCTGTCTTCATATAGTCCATTGAGGTACGTCTCAAGTCATTCACACAAACATGAACTATGAGGAAGTCATAACAGTACTTGTTGTTGAGTGACTTGAGTGCATGTGTCATCTGACAGATCCTGGTACCCGATAGACAGCTGACTGTAACCTTCTCATTCTTCAGCCTAGTGAGTGGGACATCTGTATCTCTCACAGTGGAGTCACCTATGACTAAAAAATTTGATTTAGATGTGCTTTATATTGGGGGTTTATTTGGTGAGACACTAATGATCATAGGATCATAGGAAGTTACTAGACTATTGGCCCTCAGGCCCTTATAAGCCTAGCCAAGAGTTTAGCCCATGTTTAGACAAGTCAGCACTTGATGCGCCTGTCCAGCAGGGACACAGATGGAATCACAGGGATGTATTTTCTGTTTCCCATCCAGTTATCCAGGTTGCACTTAAAAAGGGGTAAAGAGGTACTTTGCTTGACGTGGAGAGGGACTCTTTCCCACAGATGGGGGAGTCTCTAGGAAACAAATCTGTGCTGCCAACAAGTTCTATTGAAGTCACAGACCAGATGTTCGTGTTTCACTGTTGCAGTCATCACATTTGGGTTATCCCTGCCAGGGTACCCCTCGGCTGTCCCGAATACCAGAGGCTTAGTATTTCTGCATCGGTTGCTGTCGCTTCAGGAATGACGTCAGGTCATCAGTAGTATAAAGTAAGGCAGCCAACGCCATTACACCAGTCTTTCTTGTTGTGGAGCCCGATGCAGTAGTTTGCACGAGTGCCAGTCAGCTGCTACCTGAGTTTCGTCTTCCGAATTGAAGCTGAAGTCTTCTAAAGCTATGTACCCCAATGGGAATCCTTTTTTCTTTCACTAATCAATGTCAGAAAAAATTAACAATTGTCTCGCCTGTGGAAAGCAAATACCACACCGAGACTTTCATTCTTACTGCATCACTTGCTTAGGCCCAGACCACGACGTTCTCCGCTATCGCTTTTGTGCTTTGTTCAACGCCAGAATTGTATGTCGTCGGGCCCTTATTGTAGCTAGATATTTTTGCTTACAGTCCTCGAATTCTGATATGCCTTCGATAAGCCATCCAACAGCAGATCTTCTGAAAAAATGTAAGGATAAAGACAGTGACAGACCGCACTGGTCCAAACCTACCGACAACGCTTCCGTTAAGCTAGTCGTCAGTTCTCTGGTCCTCATTGAGGCGCTTTCGCAGCCCCTGATGCCCACTTCTGTGGATTCACAGAGCGGTTACCGAGACCCTTTCAAAGTCCGGTATGCCGCAAAACTCTTCTTTGATTAAGGACCCTGTGGTTTTCTCTCCCTTGGATGGGTCCAGAGCCGCTGAGGAGGCACCAGCTTCCGAGGAAGTACTTCACACTACCGATTCTCGACACAAACCGACGACTTCTTTCGCATCTGCTGTTCTTTCCAAAACGACTGAGTTTCTAAGGCCCAGGGTACAAACTACACCCAAGGAACTGATGACCCACTCCCAAGCACTTGCTTCCTTGCCCCAGTCTCAAATGCTTAAAATGGCGGAAGACCTTATCATGCTTATCAGGGGAAGCCAAGCTACCCCTTCCAAAGGAAAAAGAGATCTGTTCCCAGTAGTTTTGTCTGAACAGGGGTCAGATGACTCTGATGCATCTGAATATGAAGACATGCAACCCTTTTCTGCTTATGAGGCTTCTGTTGCAAAGGATTCCATTCCCTCAGCCTCTCCACCTGAGGACTTTTCCTTTGGGGAAACCCTTCATACTTTACGGGAGCATTTCCAGTGGGAATGTCATGACTACCCTCAGTCTAAAAAGAGACTCGGGGAATTCTTAGATCTTCCACAGCATAGACCCTTGGCCATTCCCCCAGTCCTGGATGTTGCGGACGATGTTTTTCCTGGAATCCCATTTGACTCCTGACACCCTGCCTCCTGAACCCATAAAACTTGACAGATATTAGAGTCCTTGATTCACACAAATTTCTTTTCACTGCTGACCATGAGGTAATTTATCAAGGGCCTAAAGGTATTAAAGCAACCTCTGCTAAGAATCCTACCCCCTCAGATAGGGATTCCCAAGCTCAAGACAGATGGGGTAAAAATAGTATACACCTCTGCTACTATTGCTATCGGAGCACTAAATTGCCAGTTTCATATGCTGAAATTTAAGCAACATAACATGGAACTCCTCAAACAAAAAGTGTCTTCCTTTCCTGCTTGTGTAGAATCTAGAGAGACAAGCACACCTTACATTGTGGTTTTGATGCCCTAGTAGCTTCTTGCAGGGCAGCAGTCACCGGTTCTGTCATTAGAAGGCACGCATGGCTTAAGGAACAGCCCTTGCCAGACCATGTTAAATCTAAATTGTTGGATGCACCCTTGCACAAAGACAACTTAATTTGGCACTAAGGCAGAGGAAGTCTTAAAAAAGATGGAAGAAAAAGCTAAATCTATGCAGACAGTTAAGGATTTCTTACAGGTCCAGTCAACCAGGTTCAGTAGGCATTGCCCCTCCAAGCACTGGTCCTTTCCTGCTCCCACCAGGTCAGTTCAGCCCAGACCCCGTGGAAGCAGACCCCCACTGTTTTGATCTCTGCATTCCCTGTGGTTGCTGTTGGGGGTGGGGGGGGCACCCTTGACAGCAACCACAGGGAATGCAGAGATCAAAACAGTGGAATCCCTCCACTTCAAAAACAGGGAGATGTTCTTCGTGTTTCACTGTTGCAGTCATTACACTTGGGTTATCCCGCTGGCAGGCTACCCTCAGTCGGCCTGAATTCCAAAGTCTAGGTCCGGTGTCGGTTACTGTTGCCTCTTCCCTAATGTCAGTGCGCCAGGGGTATAGAAGATGCAGCCGACGCCATTTTCTTCAGTCTTTCTTGCCACGCGGTGCCCAAAGCATAAGCAGTTCGCAAGTGCCGGTCGGCCGACTCCTGAGATTTTTGTGTTCGAATTTCAGATCTGAAGTCTTCATTAAAAGCTAAGTACCCCGTTGGGGAAACTTTTTTCTTGCTCCAGACCGATGTCAGAAAAAGTTAATAATTGTATTTCTTGTGGGAAGCAAATACCTCATAAGGACTTTCATTCTTACTATATTCCTTGCCTAGGCCCTGACCACGACGTTGCTAGTTGTCGGTTTTGTGCTAGATTTAACCAACGCACTATTAAGCGTTGGAACGATTTTGCATTTCACTATTTTGGCAGAAGATTTAATTATACGATGTCGTCGGATAGCCTTCCGACTACCTGAATTCACAAGAAACGCATAGAAAAAGACATGCATCCGAAGTCCAAAACCGACAACGAGGCTTTTTCTAAGCCAGTCGCCGGTTCTCAGTGAGGCGCCTTCGCAGCCCCTGATGCCTGCTACTTTAGACCCGCAGGCCGCTACCGACTCCCATGTGGAGTCGACTAGGCCACTGGAAGCTCAAGGTATTGGGCCTTCGGAGACTATTCCCTCAGATGAGTCCGGAGCCGCTGAGCAAGCATCGGCTTCTGAGGGTATTTTCAGACCTACTCAGTTGTACATTAAAATGACTTCAGCTTCAAAGGCAAAGACTAAAGCACCTTTAAAGACAAAGAAACAAGTACAACAGCCTCATGGACAGGCCTCCATGCCCAAAAAACAGATGCTCAAAATGACAAACTCCAAAACGAAAAGAAAAACTGTTAAAAACAAATGAGGAATACGCTCCTATGCCAACAGGTAGATAAAATACACCAAGCAAATGAATGAAGATCAATATACAAAAATACACGGTCCATCTCAAGATGAAACACTTTAATTTTATTTTTATTTATTTATTTTTTTTTAATTACTTTGATCAGGGGTTCCCATCCCCCTCCAGATAAAAGACCTAGGCAAGAGACAGAATATGAGTCTTCAGATCAGGTTTCCATTTCGTCTGATTCCTCTTCTGATCAGGAATACTCTCTTCCTCCCTATGAGGATTCTGATGATGAAGAATCTATCCCTTCAGCCTCTCCTCCTGAGGATTACTCTTTTGGGGAAACTTTGCATACCATGAGGGAGCATTTCCACTGGGAAAGCCAAGATTTTTCAGAATCTAAGAAAAGGCTCAGAGACTTCCTTTTACTACCACAACACAGGCCCCTAGCTATTCCATGTGTTAGACATTGTAGATGATGTATTTTCAGAGTCCAGTCTGACCCCTGACTCTTTACCTCCAGCTCCTGTTAAGCCGGACAGGTACTATAGGTTTCCTGACTCTCATAAATTCCTTTTCAAAAACCCTGCTGCTGACCCAGAAACTATCTCTCAGGGTCCCAAAGGGATCAAGGCTTCCACTGCAAAAAACCCTACCCCCTCTGACAGGGACTCTAGGGCATTGGACAGATGGGGAAAAAAGATTTACACTTCTGCTACCTTGGCTATAAGGGCTTTAAATTGTCAGTTTCATATGCTCAAATATCAGCAATATATTATGTCACTGCTTAAACAGAAAATGTTGATAAATTCTGAATGTGCAGAAAATAAATGGAGGATTTATTGCATGAGGCTGAACAAGTTGGAAAGCATACTTTGCAATGTGGTTTTGATTCTTTGGAGGCCTCCTGCAGGGCCGCTGTTACGGGTTCTGTCATCAGGAGGCATGCTTCATTAAAGGAACAAAATCTGCCTGATCATGTCAAAGCAAAATTATTAGATGCTCCATTACAGCATGATACCTTGTTTGGTGTTAAAGCAGAATAGGTGTTAAAGAAAATGGAGGACAAAGCTAAATCAATGCAAACGGTTAAAGATTTCTTACAGGTACAGCCTCCAAGATTTAGCAGACACTGGCCTACAAAGAATTGGTCTTTTCCAGTGTCAGACAGACCTCAAAGGGGCAGATACAGACACCCAAGAGGCAGATCCCAGGCCCAAGGTTCGTACAGGTCTAAACATTGGGGTGCTTCTACCTCCAAAAGTGGAGAAGACAAATCCCAGCCAAACAGGAAACAGTCCCAGTGACTTCCCCCAGCCTGCACCAAGCACTTATCTTCTGGCAACACCTTTAGGGGGAAAACTAGCACTTTTTTCACGAAATTGGCAAATTATAACACAGGACAAATAGGTCCTAGATATAGTGTCGCAAGGCTACAAATTTCACTTCCATACCCTGCCAAGGGCAAATGGTTGGCCAGACCTGCCAAAACATCAATGGGCAGAGGCACAAAAGCAAGTCTCATCCCTCATGGACATGAGGGCCATTCAACTAGTACCAGAGCAAGAGCAGGGACGAGGATTTTATTCAAGACTGTTTTTGGTACCAAGAAAGGACAAGACCTGGAGACCAATACTGGACCTATCTGTTCTAAACACATATCTGGATATACCAAAATTCAAAATGTTGACTCTACAACAACTTCTGCCCATGCTGGGCAAGAAGGCTTGGCTTGTGATTTTAGACCTAAAAGAGGCTTACCTGCATGTCCCAATCAGACAAACATGAAGAAGATACCTCAGATTCAAAGCTGGCTCAATGCACTACCAATTCTCTGCACTGCCCTTTGGCTTATCTACTGTGCCTTGTGGGTCTTCACAAAGTGCCTGGCACCAGTAATTGCATTCTGCAGACAAAGAGGAATACAAATATAGCCTTACTTGGACAACTGCCTCATTCAAGCAGAGAACAAGGACATTCTACTACAGCATCTGGCATTTGTAAAGAAATTTCTAACAGGCTTAGGGTACACAGTCAGCGAAAAGAAATCAAAACTAGTACCCTCTCAAGAGATAATATTCCTGGGTGCAAGTTTAAATACAACTGCCCAGATGGCTTATCTCACGCCAGACAAACAAAGGCAACTGACTACCTATTTCAACCTCTTGGCAACAAAGGCCCAGTTATCTGCAAGAAAAATTTTGCAAGCTTTGGGCTTCATGGCATCCTGCATTCTACTAATTCCATATGCGAGACTGCATTTGAGGAAACTTCAGTGGTGCCTAAAAAGTTTTTGGGCTCAACATTGCCACAGCCTAGAAACAATAATTACCCTGCCTGCAACAGGAGTTTCGATGGTGGGAGAAGGCTTGTCACCAGAACAAGGGACAGCCATTCACCTTACCCCCAGCCAGGCAGACATTAACAATGGATGCATCAGATTATGCCTGGGGGCCCACATGGCAGGAAGATGTATTCAAGGCACATGGTCCGCATACCAAATGCATCTACATATCATTCAAAAAGAGATGCTAGCTGTTCAGAATGCCCTGACAGCCTTCAAGGACCTACTTCATCCGGGACAATTACTGATAAAGACAGACAGCATCACGGTCATGTGGTATATAAACAAGCAGGGAGGCACTCATTCTTACCCCCTTTGCAGACTAGCCATGACTTTGTGGGACACAGCATTGACTTACCAAGTACGTCTGCAGGCACAATTCCTGCCAGGAAAGATAAATACTCTAGCAGACGAACTAAGCAGAAACCTCATGGATCCCCACGAGTGGAAATTGGATCCACAAGTATTCAGCATGATAACAAGGAAATGTTCATTGTACATACAGCTGCAGTAATCACATATGGGTTTTCTGCCGCCAGGCGGTCCCTCGGTCGGCCGAATTCCAAAGTCTTGGTCCGGCGTCGGTTGTCGTCACTTTCTCTTCTGACGTCAGTGAGGCCAGAGTATATAAGACACAGCCGACGCCATGTTCTTCAGTCCTTTTTGCTGCACAGTGCCCGAAGCAGAAGCAGTTCGCAAGTGCCGGTCGGCCAGCTCCTGAATTACGAAAATTTTGGAACCCGAAGTCTTCATTAAAGCTAAGTACCCCATTGGGGAAACTTTTCTTGCCTCAGACCGATGTCAGAAAAAGTTAATAATTGAATTTCTTGTGGGAAGCAAATACCGCATAAGGATTTCCATTCCCTCTGCATACCTTGTTTGGGCCCAGACCACGACGTCTCGGGCTGTCGCCTTTGCGCTACCTTCAATAAACGCACTATTAAGCGTCAGGCGGAGTTCGCCCAACACTACTTTGGTAAAGCTTTTGACTATAAAATGTCGTCGGACACTCCGACTAGGGTTTTACCCAAAAAACGCAAGGAAAAGGACCGACACGCGAGGCCCGCGGTCCCCGCCGACACCATGCCAAAACAGGGTACACGTGGTCCGGTTCTCAGCGAGATGCCTTTGCAGTCCCTGACTACCGACGACACTCCTTTGGCTGTGTCCTCTGTACCCGAGACCGCTGGGACCTCGGCCCTTTCCCAGACTACAACCGAAGCCTTTGCTAATGTGGAGCCTACTAATGTGGACAGGTCCACCTCCACCCATGGTGTCTTTAGGCCCTCATCTTCTTTTTCAATTAAGGCCTTTACTAAATCCAAAGCAGCCAGGCATCCCACGAGGCCTGTTGCACAGGGCCCATCTCCAGGTCCCATGCCTAAAAAACAGATGCTTAAAATGGCTGAGGATTTAATTACTCTTATCAGAGGTTCTCAACCCCCTCCAGACAAGAGACCCAGAGTGGAGGAAGATTCCCCCTCTTCTGATCAGGGATCCATTTTATCAGAACATTCTGATGCAGAGGAACACTCATACTCTCCTTTTGAGGATTCGGATGCAGAACAGTCCATCTCTTCTGTATCCCCCCCTGAGGATTTTTCCTTTGGGGAAAACTTGCACACCTTAAGGGAACACTTCCATTGGGAAGGCCAAGACTTTTCAGATTCCAAGAAAAGACTTAGGGAATTTCTTTTGTTACCTCAACACAGACCTCTGGCTATACCCCCTGTTTTGGACATACTGGATGATGTCTATTCGGAGGCTTGCCTTAACCCGGATTCTCTGCCTCCTGCACCAGTCAAACCTGATAGGTATTACAGAGTACCCAGCTCTCACCAATTTCTCTTCAAAAGCCATAATGCTGACCCTGAAACCATTTCACAAGGGCCCAAGGGATTGAAGGCCTCCACTGCCAAGAATCCACTCCCTGCAGAAAGGGAATCAAGATCTTTAGAAAGGTGGGGTAAAAAGGTATATACCTCGGCCACCCTAGCCATGAGGGCCTTAAATTGTCAGTTCCATATGCTTAAATATCAACAGTTCCTACTATCACAATTAAGGAACAAAATGTCCCAACCTGAACAACCAGATTTAAAGGAGTTACAGGATATGATGCATAGTGCAGAGCAAGTGGGTAAACACACTTTACAATGTGGTTATGATGCCCTAGAGGCTTCTAGTAGAGCGGCTGCTACGGGATCAGTCATTCGCAGACATGCTTGGCTTAGAGAACAAAACTTGCCTGATCATGTGAAAGCTAAACTTCTAGATGCTCTTTACAAAAGGATGTGTTGTTTGGTACTAATGCTGAGGAGATATTATGGAAAATGTTAGTTTTACACAAAAAAATTTAATTAGCCTGCATATAAGGATTTTTAACATATGCTTAGTGTTGTTTTCAGTGCTATTTTCAAGGGCATAGAAAGAAAGAGACATTGTTTTGAAGTCAGCATATGGATTTATTTTAAGTGCAGGCCTTTTAAAGTAACTAAAAGGTCTTGTTTTAATTTGTTTAGATTGACTGTTGAATGCGGTTAATTGTTTAATGAGCATTCTTTCCCGCCTTCTAAAACTGTATTTAAACTCAGAAGGCATATTCAGTAAATTATCTGATGAAGCGTGGATGTCCACGCGAAAGCGCTCATTTTTGTCTCCAAATAAAAGGTTTGTCCTCTACAAGTGCTGTCAGTGTGTTTCGCTTGGTACTTATCTTTGACTGCAGTAATTTGGATGTTCCTACGCGTTTTGATACTACACTTGTTTTTTGCATTTTGCCTTTGAAGTATTTGGTATGGTATCATTCAGCAGGATCGCTGCCTTTACATACGTTTGTACACTTTACAATGTGGTTATGATGCCCTAGAGGCTTCTAGTAGAGCGGCTGCTACGGGATCAGTCATTCGCAGACATGCTTGGCTTAGAGAACAAAACTTGCCTGATCATGTGAAAGCTAAACTTCTAGATGCTCCTTTACAAAAGGATGTGTTGTTTGGTACTAATGCTGAGGAGATATTACGGAAAATGGAAGAAAAAGCCAAATCCATGCAAACTGTCAAAACTTTTTTCCAGGTCCAACCACCACGTTTTAGCAGAAATTGGCCTTCAAAGAACTGGTCCTTTCCAGCCACTGACAAGCCCCAAAGAGGTAGATACAGACGCACAAGGGGCAGAGGGCAATCACAAGGATCATATAGAGGACGACAATGGCAAACTCCAGCGCCAAGAGGTGGCGAGGACAGTGCTCAACAATACAGGAAGCAAACCCAATGACTCCCTCATTTCCATGCCAAGCACGTCTCAGCTGGCAGCACCTTTGGGAGGAAAGCTAGCATTATTTGCAAACAATTGGCATATTGTCACAACAGACAAATGGATCCTGGACATTATAAACAGAGGCTACAAATTTCATTTCCACACTCTTCCAAAAATGAGAGGCATGCCAAACCTGCCACAGAATCAAAGGGCAGAGGCACAACTGCAAATTTCAAAGCTCTTAAGCATGAGAGCTATTCAAGAGGTACCTGCTCACGAACAAGGTCAAGGTTTTTATTCAAGACTTTTTCTGGTACCAAGGAAAGGAACCGACTGGAGACCCATTTTGGACTTGTCCATCCTAAACACATTTCTACTTGTACCAAAATTCAAGATGCTCACATTACAGCAACTTCTTCCCATGCTGGGCAAGGAGTTTTGGCTGGTAACATTGGACCTCAAGGAGGCATACCTGCATGTCCCAATCAGACAAAGCTGCAGAAGATACCTCAGATTTCTTGCAGGTTCAATCCACTATCAGTTCTCTGCATTGCCCTTTGGCTTATCTACTGCGCCCAGAGTATTCACAAAGTGCCTGGCATCAGTGATTGCCTACTGCAGACTTCAAGGGATACAAATTTACCCTTATTTGGACGACTGCCTGATCCAAGCGGACAGCAAGCACATACTTCTGGAACATCTGACATATGTGACACGGCTATTGCATGCTCTGGGATACACAATCAACAAAGAGAAATCAAGGCTAACACCATCTCAGAAAATAACCTTCCTGGGTGCCAACTTGGACACAAACACCCAGATGGCCTACCTTACGCCAGAAAAACAAGGGCAACTATCTCAGTACTTCAGAATACTAGCAAAAAGTACCAGGCTTACTGCAAGGAAAATCCTGCAGGCTCTGGGATTCATGGCATCTTGCATTCTTTTAATCCCATGTGCAAAGCTGCATATGAGGAAACTTCAATGGTACCTAAAAAACCTATGGTCTCAACACAGTCACAGTTTGGAAACAATACTACCAATAATTCCATGTTTGCAAAAGGAATTTCAATGGTGGGCCCAAGCATGTCAAGCAAACACAGGCCTCCCATTCTGCAAGCCTCAAGCAGAGGAAGTTATCACCACAGACGCCTCAGATTACGCTTGGGGGGCGCACATGACGGACAGGTGCGTCCAGGGCAGATGGTCCCAAAAAGAAAAGCACCTCCACATCAATCAAAAAGAAATGCTAGCAGTAATAAATGCAATTACAGCTTTCAAGGACTTCCTGCATCCAGGACAATTACTCATAAGAACAGACAACACCACAGTAATGTGGTACATAAACAAACAAGGAGGAACACATTCATACCCCTTGTGCAGACTAGCCATGACACTTTGGAACTTGGCTCTGGAATGGCAAATCGAACTTCAAGCACAGTACCTGCCAGGATTGGAAAATACGCTGGCAGACAAATTAAGCAGAAATATGACAGATCCACACGAATGGAAGTTACATCCGCAGATGTTTGCAGAAATAACCCAAGTGTGGGGGAGGCCAGACATAGATCTTTTTGCCTCCCACAGGAATCACCAATTGGAAAAGTTTTGTTCAAGGACCTTTCATCCAAAGGCCTGGAGAGTGGACGCCCTTTCATTCAGTTGGACAGCATGGACAGTTTACGCATTCCAACCTCTGCCTCTTCTGCCCAAGGTACTTTTGAAAGCAAGAACAGACAGACCGAAGATGATACTGATTGCTCCCGACTGGCCAAGGCAACACTGGTACCCATTGCTGAGGAGCCTAACACATACTCCCCCCTGGTCCCTGCCTCTGATGCCACTTCTGCTGACTCAGCACAGTTACAAAACTCTCCACAGCTAGCGGAAAACACTCAATCTCGCTGCATGGAAAATTCCTTAACACCACAACAGACCCTACTCTCCAAGGAGGTGCAGGATGTCATTTTGGAGGCCAGAAGACCATCTACTAGAAAAGCTTACTCCGCAAAATGGAAGCTGTTTTGTTTTTGGAATGCGAAAAAAGGCCAGGACCCTAGAAAACTGAACTTGCCTCAGGTATTACAGTATCTAGCTGAGCGGCTGAACAGTGGACTTTCTTTTTCCTCCATAAAAATCCATGCCTCAGCTATTTCTGCAGAATACAACACGGATCCTCCCTTATTTTCTCACCCACTCTTACGACAGTTCCTCAGAGGGGCTAAGAATATTAGACCACCAAGGAAACAACCAATACCAGCCTGGGATCTTAACTACATACTAGAAAAATTAACATTGCCTCCTTTTGAACCAGCTGCCTCAACAGATTTGCAATATTTGTCCTGGAAAACTGCCTTCCTTCTGGCTATCACTTCAGCTCGTAGAGTTTCGGAATTACAGGCCCTCATGGCGGTGCAGCCCTTTCTCATTTTCCATCAGGACAGGGTCTCCCTTCATACCAATCCATCATTTATGCCTAAAGTGGTATCTAGGGTAGCTTTAAATCAAGCCATACACCTTCCTACCTTTTACCCCAATCCTCAAAACAAAGGGGAAAGGCTGCTACATTCCTTAGACATTCATAGGCAGCTACGTTACTACTTGGACAGAACAAAGTCCTTCAGGAAATCAGAACAACTCTTTGTGTCCTATGTTGTAGGGGCTCAAGGGAAGCCAGTTTCCAAACAGACTATTTCAAAGTGGATAGGCCACTGCATACGGTTTTGTTATTCCTGTCATGGGAAATCTGTTCCTACAGGTATCAGATCACACTCCACCAGGGACACAGCTACCTCTACAGCCTTCCTCAGAGGAGTTCCTACCAAAGATATTCTGGAGGCAGCCACTTGGAGTTCTGTACATACCTTCACAAAACACTACCACCTGCCCTTATATTCCAGAACAACAAGAGCAGGCTTTGCCACTGCTGTTTTGCAGGGCATTCTGGCTCAACCCAGTTCCTCCTAGTACCTACCACCCTCTGCGTAGCTTTGGGATTCTACCCATATGTGATTACTGCAGCTGTATGCACGATGAACATAGTACAGTTTTGTACCTACCATAAATGTAGATGTTCGAGTGCTAATACAGCTGCAGTACAGGTTTCCCTCCCTCCTTCCCCACTTGGTAAAGGCATGGGGCCTAACAACCTCTTCATACAGCCTAACTGGGCTATCCTTCTAAGGTTTATTTGCTTGCAACCACTGTTTTTGCATTTTATTGCATTACATGTATACACATATAAGCATAATTTATGTATTGCCTTCTTTCGGGGGGCACCTGACATCTGGGGCAAGAAAGACTGAAGAACATGGCGTCGGCTGTGTCTTATATACTCTGGCCTCAGTGACGTCAGAAGAGAAAGCGACGACAACCGACGCCGGACCAAGACTTTGGAATTCGGCCGACCGAGGGACCGCCTGGCGGCAGAAAACCCATATGTGATTACTGCAGCTGTATTAGCACTCGAACATCTACATTTATGATAGGTACAAAACTGTACTATGGGGATGCCCGGATATAGATCTATTTGCCTCTCCACACAACTACCAAATAAAAAGATTCTGCACAAGGACTTATCACAGACAAGTATGGAAAGTGGACGCACTATCTTTCAGCTGGAAAAAACTTAGCAGTATATGCCTTTCCTCCTCTGCCTCTCCTCCCCAAGGTACTCCTAAAGGTCAGACAAGAGAAGCCAAAGATGATACTGATTGCCCCAGACTAGTCCCGCCAGTACTGATATCCAATCCTAAGGAACTTGTCTCAATGCCCAGCTTGGACCTTGCCTCATATACCTCACCTACTATCCCAGCAAAACAATCAAATCCTGCACAGCCAACTAAAGACCTTAAATCTGGCAGCATGGCGGATAATGTAATCATACAAAACTCTCCTCTCACTAAAGCTGTGATGGATGTCATTTTGGAGGCCAGAAGGCCTAGTACCAGAAAATCTTACACTGGAAAATGGAAGAGATTCTGTGCTTGGAATCAGGCACAAGGGTTGACACAGCTGTACCAAATATTCCTCAGATTTTGCAATACTTAACTGAGATACTGGACAAAGGCCTATCCTTTTCATCAATTAAAATTCATGCCTCTGCCATTTCGGCTCATTACAATACAGAGCCACCAATCTTTTCTCATCCTTTGTTAAGACAATACCTCCAAGGAGATCACCAGTACCTGCATGGGACCTCAATTATGTCTTGGAAAAACTCACCCTGCCTCCTTTTGAGCCAGCCGCTACAGCTGATCTAAAGTTTTTATCTTGGAAAACAGCTCTACTCCTAGCAATAACCTCTGCAAGACGAGTCTGAGAGCTACAGGCACTCATGGCTGTGGAACCCTTTATCATTTTTTACCCAGACAGAGTTTCTGTGAAGACAAACCCGACATTTATGCCTAAGGTAGTGTCCAGTGTGGCCCTTAACCAAACTATTCATCTGCCTACTTTTTATCCAAACCCACAGAATAAAGGGGAGAGAATTCTGCATTCTTTGGACATACACAGACAGCTACGCTTCTACTTGAACAGAACCAAAGCCTTCAGGAAGACAGAGCAACTACTAGTGGCATATGCTGCAGGATCACAAGGAAAGGCTATTTCAAAGCAGACTATTTCAAAGTCAAAGTGGTTAGGCCACTGCATTCGTTTCTGCTATTCACAACATGGCAAGCCAGTGCCTGAGGGCATTAGGCCACATTCGACCAGAGCAGCAGCCACTTCAGCAGCCTTCCTCAGGGGAGTACCAACCAAAGACATTTTAGAGGCTGCTACCTGGAGTTCAGTGCACACCTTTACAAAGCACTATCATTTACCACTCTACTCTAAATCCATGGGAGGCTTTGCCACTGCAGTTTTGCAGGGCCTCATAGCCGCTCCTAATGCTATTTAGCTCCAGCCTCCCAAACATAGCTTTGGGATTCAACCCAAGTGTAATGACTGCAACAGTGAAACACGAAGAACATAGTACAGTTGTGTACACTTATGTAGATGTTCGAGTGTATTCACTGTTGCAGTCCAGGTTACCCACCCACCATCCCCCATTTCTCTGCTGGAACTTGTCTGCAGTTCTCTAATCTATACAACCTATGTGGTGTATTTGCTTGTAGATGAAGGTATAATATATTTTGGTGCATGCATATTTTATTGGCATATTTTTAGCCTACCCTTTTGGGGGCACCTGACATCTGGGGCAAGAAAAACTGAAGAAAATGGCGTCGGCTGCATCTTTTATACCCCTGGTGCACTGACATCAGGGAAGAGGTGACAGCAACCGACGCCGGACCTAGACTTTGGAATTCAGGCCGACTGAGGGTAGCCTGCCAGCGGGATAGCCCAAGTGTAATGACTGCAACAGTGAATACACTTGAACATCTACATTTATGGTAAGTGTACACAACTGTACTTTCTAAGCCACCCCCTCATGGTAAGAACTCACAATTACTCTCCTCCCCCACTGCCTCCCTCAACCCACCTTCACTTACCCTTAGGAGGAAAACTCTCCTTTTATGCAAGCACCTGGGCCACAATTACCAGCAACCGATGGGTCCGCAACAGTGTCCCAGGGATACAAATTTTCTTTCCACACTCTTCCAATCCCAAAAGGGTTCCCAGATATACCTCCAAACTAGTGGGCAGAGGCCCAAAAGCAAGTTCCTTTCCCTGCTCTCTATGAGGGCAATAGAGCACGTTCCTGCAGAAAAGCCAAGGTTTTTACTCCAGACTTTTTCTGGTACCTAGAAAGGAGGGCATCTGGCATCCCATCCTCTATCTATCCATCATAAAAACCTTCCTGGTGATACCAAAATTCAAAATGCTCACCCTATAGCAACTGTTACCAATGCTCTCCAATGATGCTTGGCTAGCCAACCTAGACCTAAAAGAGGCCTACCTCCACATTCCTTGCAGGGAATCATGCAGGAAATACTTAAGTTTCAGGGCAGGATCTCTGCACTTTCAGTTCTCTGCACTTCCCTTTGGCTTATCTACTGCTCCCAGAGTTTTCACAAAATGTCTGGCTCCGGCCATTGCCTTTTGCAGACAAAGGAATATTCAAATTTACCCATATTTAGACGACTGCCTAATTCAGGCAGGCAGTTAGGAAAAGCTGCTGAAGCACCTAGCCTTTGTAAAGTCCCTACTGACCTCTCTAGGGTATATCAACGAAAAGAAATCCAAGCTAGTACCCACCCAAAGGATGCTCCCACAACAAGGGACTACCTTTCTCACCATGCCCTACCACCCAGACCTTCACCACAGACGCATCAGACTTTGCCTGGGTTGCACACCTGGACGGCAGGTGCATACAGGGCCAATAGAGCCCACAGCAAATCCATCTGCACATCAACCAAAAAGAGATGTTAACTGTCCAGCATGCATTGACAGCTTTCAGGCACCTTCTCTCCCCAAGGACTCTCCTGATCAAAACAGACAACACCACTGTGATGTGGTATATCAACAAGCAGGGAGGGACTCACTCCTACCCTCTATGCAGGCTGACTATGACCTTTTGGCACGCCACCTCTGCCATAAAAGTATACCTCTTAGCACAATTCCTGCCAGGTTCTCTAAACTCTAAATTCTTAAAAGAAAATGACACAATTTCAGTACAATGTTTTTGATGCAACATGTGTATTGAAATAATGTCATTTTCCTTTAAGAAGCGAAGCTAACAAAGAATAATTGAAAGCAATTAATATATGTAAATGAAGGAAGAAGTAGAACATGCTTTTGTTGAATTTGAACTGTTTTAATGGATCATATGACTTTATAAAGCGTGTGGTTGTGTGTTTTAATATTATTACGGTCTGATGAAGCCAATGTATATTTGGTGAAAGCGCTTACCGACTTGCAAGTATTTTATTAAAGATATATCGGATATCTACGAGTGTTGGTGGATATTTTATGTGCTGTCCTTTCTGCTGCAATACAGTGTTTTTTTTTTACTCAGATTATGTCTAGACAGGACTAAACCATTCAGGACGTCTGATCAATTGCTTTTTAGCTTTGCTTCAGGGACTGAGGGCAAAGCCATCTCCAAACAAACAATTTCTAAATGGATACCACACTGCATCCGTTTCTGTTACAAGCAACATGAAAAGCCTCCCCTCCTAAGGGGGACATGATTCACTCCACCAGAGCAGCCTCCACCTCTGCAGCTTTCCTCAGAGGAGTCCCCACCAGGGACATCCTGGAGGCTGCCACCTGGACATCTGTTCACACTTTCACCAAACATTAAAACCTGCCTGTCTTCTCCAAATCCAGGGCAGGCTTTGCCACTGCAGTCTTGCAGGGCACCCTAGCCAGCCCCTAGTCTCCTTGACTGCCTCCACCCTTTTCCTCAGCTTTGGGAATCAACCCAAATGTGATGACTGCAACAGTGAAACACAAAGAACATGGTACAGTTGTGTACGCTTACCATAAATGTAGATGTTTGAGTGTATTCACTGTTGCAGTCCTGGTTTTCCTCCCTCCATCCCCCTCTCCTCTCTATCTCTCTCCTTACCAGGGACTTTTTGGTATTTACTTTCTACTGGTGGGGTTCTTCCACCATAACATGGCTCCCAATTGGGGGCTCCTGACAAGGCAAGAAAAACTGATGTAATGGCGTTGGTTGCCTTACTTTATACTACTGACAACTTGATGTCAGTCCTGATTCCTGAAGCGACAGCAACCAACACAGAAATAGTAAGCCTCTAGTATTCGGGCCAGCCGAGGGCTACCCTATCAGGAATAACCCGAATGTGATGACTGCAACAGTGAATACACTCGAACATGTACATTTATGGTAAGTATACACAACTGTACTGTTGAGGCCACACATGCCTTGTCTTTTATTATGTATTGGGTGCTGTAGGTACTGTATTAGGTATAGAATGTGTTTGGAAGGTCTCTGGTGTTTAGGTAGGTTTCTGGTGACTACCTCCGCATACAATTTATGTGTTGAGTGCATGGTTTGCATAAGAGGTGTAGTATGTGAGCTGACAGCCTATTCAACATTACTGTTCTGTGCGTGAGAGACCAAGATTCCAGATTCATAATGTAGAGGCATCTCTCACAAATTCTTCTTGGGTGATTTAGGAGCAGAGTGTTGTCAGTGTGCATGAGGCAGTTTCTACACTGCCTTAGCATACCCATGTCAGTCAGGCTGGTTGGAAAATGGAGGGAAGCTGACCATCCATAATGCTAGATTAAATCCTGTTTTCACAGTGGGGAGATAACATTGAGGGGTTGTAGTATAACTGTGTGCTCTAAATGGGGTCTGTACTAATGAAGTGCTCTATACAAGGTCTATACTAGTGAGGTTTCTCTAAATGGTATGAGACTGTTGTAGATTTGGTGGTTTGGAGAGTGTTTAAGGGGCAAAGGTGCAGCTGAAGTGCTGTTTGGCAACTAAGCTCCATTTAAGGACTTCTCGGACAGATCATGGGCAGCTGCTAAGGGAAAATTTATCACTGAAGTTTTTGTGTGTGTAACTGTCAGTGGTTACTCCCACTGCGAGGTAGTGTACAGTGGTGCACAACACATAAACAGATGAATGCAGCAGAGCAGTGGCTAGTCATCCAACTCTGTGGAGCTGTGTTAAAACTTGTGCAAACCTGTGTAAACACAGGGCTTCTGTAGCAGCAGTGAGCAAACTGAATTAAACAATTTAACCAATACAAAAACTCAAAACTGAGCCCTGTGCCAGCAGCCTAAAATCAGATGTGTCCTAACTGCACTCTCCTGCTACAAGGGTGCAAAGCGGTCCTCTACAACAAAAGATACCCTGGTTTAGTGCTCAATTTAACAAACAGAACCAGATTCAGCAGGTCTGAATCTAGTCTGTGCTACAGCAGACAAAGTGCAACAAATCAGCAAGAACAATTTGAAAAAAATCAGCAATATAGCAAAAATATAGTTTAAAAGTGCAAAATGCAGTATAAAATTGTACTTGTGGATAGTAGAATGCAGCAGATTCCTTGGATTGCACAGATAAATATAGCAGAGCTGTGGCTGGTCGCCTAACTCTGTGAATCTCCAGGATACCTACGTCCACATCACAATAGCCAAAGCATCCTGGAGATTACTTCACTTCTGAGTGAGAGCCATTCACTTCCAGTTGAAGGTCCTGCCCTACACCCTTACCACAGCCTGAAAAGGAATGTTTAAGTGTGGCTCATGTCTGACTGACGTATAATAGCCGGCACTGGCAGTTTGCAGTTAGCACTTGGCACAGAGGATTACACTGTGAGCTGTTAAACTGTTTCTGGTGGTCCAAGGTTTGAGTCCATTAACCTCTGCCCTCTATGTTACTCTGAACAAGGCACTTGACCAGATCATGCTCCTGGGCTGTGTCTGAAAAAAAGTTCAAGTGCATTATAGCTCTATACTTGTAAACAAAATAACTATTTCTAAACTGTTCCTCATTTTGCAGAATGTCCCTTATTTTGCCTCTTTTTTTCTGCCCCATACCTCATAAATTTTTTGATGTTCTGGTAAACCATAATATCTGCTGTCAGTTTTCATTCGTTCCTCAACATGTGGGTTTGGATCTGATCCTTGGATCCGACTCACTCACTTTTTACAGCTCATGGATACTGCAAACTCTCGAGCTCTTCCTTTACCAATAATACTGTATTCCCCCTCCATATGTCAGGTCTCATTTGACACCTTCAGGTATTGATGTGGCCGCTGTCAGCTTTCAAGTGTTTAGTGAGTGATAAAACTTTAGTGTCATAACTTTCTCTCTTTCTGATATATTATCTATTTTGTACTTGAAAATTCTAAGCCTTCCTTATCCTTACGCATTTCTGCATATCTTAATACCACTGTTTGTAGTTTTCCCCGACTTTCTCTTTTACCATTATAGTAATTCTTTCTACAGTTGTTGGTAATTTGTTTTCTATTTAAAAAAAAAAAAAACTTTCTGCTTTATTGTCCATTGTTTATAGATATAATGAGTGAAAAACCTTTGGATTTCAAAAAGTGTAAAGGGTGGGCACAAGATTCCTTTGTCTGATGCCCACAACTCTTGTGTCTATTGTTTGGGCCCTGCTCATTTAAAAGTCCCTTGCTGAATATGCAAATCTTTTAACCCTAGGGCTTTGGTCAAGAGGAAAAATAAACTGATTTGAAAGGGACTTCTTCCTACAACTTTTTCATAGTAACTGACTGAAGCTCATCCCTCTAACGCAGGCCAAAAAGAGCCTGGAAATCTACCAGAATCTTCTTGTTCCTCCACTCCTCCTTCCGATTCAGCCAAGGAGCTAGCCCGGAAGATCTTGAAACGTTCGGATCTGAAGACCAAATCATCATATCAGACTGCTTTAAGTACAAGTTTTGGCTCATCATATACGGTTATTTTGGTGCCAAAAGAACTCTCCCAGAACCGATGTGCGTCCTTCTGGACCCTGTCTTCCATCAGCTACCATCTCCCTTTTTAGAGAGGCACCGTCACTCTAGGTCCCCCTTCACTGACCTCTTCCTGTTTTTCCAGAAGACTTACAGATGCAGATGTGGAGAGAATGTTTCTCACTGCACAGATACAGATGGGAGTTCTCCTAGCTCCCTATCAGTCAGGACACCATCATTAGTATTACTGTACCCATCTTGGCTTCCTTCGGACTCTGAGCCCTTGGATCTGAGCCTTCCAGGGGCATCTTTATCACATCTGAAGATTGTTGCATCTTCGGTTCCAGTACCTTCTTTGAGTATACTGACTCCTAGTGTGTTGGAGCTGGATGACTCTCTGAGATGAAAGACCATTGTCGGCTCTGAGGTGCTAGAGTCAGCTCCGCAGCTGTCGAAGCTATGTCTGCTCCTTGTGCCCTCGGCATTGGACAGCTTGGCTGTGACTTCTGCCTCGCTTGGGCTGCCTTCGTGTCAGAGGGAAATGATGGTCCCAAAGCACGATTTGACTGTCTGCTTCCTTCTTCCCAGGGCATTCTGCCTTTCAGGTGATAGAGATAGAGATAGTATTCTCTTCTAGAGTACAGACTATTCCACCACCCCCTTGGATCTTTCGTCTGGTTCCCATATGTCTTTGTGCCTTCCTCATCACTGTACTCCACAGGGACAGCCAGCTGAACGTCTCCAGGCTACCCAGCAAGGTATCCTTATATCTTTTGATATTTCTCTGGAGCATCCTATGAAGAAGTCCCTAGGAAGAGAAAGTGCAAGAGGAGGCACTTAGACTCAC
Source organism: Protopterus annectens (assembly GCF_019279795.1). Lineage (NCBI taxonomy): Eukaryota > Metazoa > Chordata > Ceratodontiformes > Protopteridae > Protopterus > Protopterus annectens. The sequence continues at coordinate 36,045,941 of NC_056728.1, read as the reverse complement.
CTCAGGAGTCATTCACAGAAGATACCGATTTCGATGAAGGGGAAGTTCCCTAAGATCACCACCTGATGACTTCTGCTTTGGAGACATTTTGGAGATCCTTAACCAAATAGATGGTTGGTCTACCAATAACCCTTCCCAAGAGGAATCATTATTCCTGGAGGCATTTGGGTTTGGCTCATCCACTTCCTGGGTGACTCCACCCAGAGATGAGCTCATTGATTTGATCTCTAAATGGGGATGAAAGGAACCTGATTCTGTTGAGCCGATCCCTAAGAGACCAGATAGGATCTTGGCACCACCAAAGAGAAAACAGTTCTGGAGCAAAGGAGTACCACTAGATGCCATGGTTGTAACAGTGGCTACAAAGAAAGAACTCACAGAGCAGAGTTCATCTGCTCATTCCTCTAATAGTGAGTCTAGGGCATTGGATAGATTGGGGAAGTGCGTTTATGCTTCAGTGACTTTCACACTTAGATGTCTGAATTATTTAGAGCACTTCACCATTCAGAGGGATTTGATTAAAGAACTCTCCAAATTCCTTTCAGAAGCAATAACTGCTGAGGCACAGACTTCTGTTGCCTCACAGTTGGCTACCTTACAATCCATTGTAAATCCATTCATGAGGCTCATTTCACATGCAGCTGAAGGTATCTGAAGGGTGGTGGGTTCAGGCATTTCCATTAGGAGACATTCCTGGATGTGCTTGTGTGATTTTCCAAAGCCCTTCAAGTCCTCCTTTACCAGTACACCTTTAGACAGAAGTTCTTTGTTTGGCCCAAAAGTTAAAGACTTCTCTCCAGGTGTGAGCAAGATGGTAAGACCCTGTCTGTAGTGGGCGTACGTTTTTTGACTCCTCAAAGAACCTTCTCTAGGAATCAACAAGGTGGTCGAAAAATGTGGTTCAGAAAGTCCCAGGGTACTATTCATGATCCATGTGGAATAGAGTTCCTCCCTGTTCCCCTGCAGAACCTAACAGAAGACACTGCCCGCACAGCAGAGGAGGCCCACAGAAACAGGGGTCCAGAAATTCCTTCTCTGATAGACCCTACCAGTGCTCCAGAAAAGAGGCCCGATTGTCCACCTCGGGAGGCAGTCAGGGGTTGTCTATCCCTGCACCAGAGAGCCTGGCTAGACATTAAAAAAGGTACATGGGTGCAGAGGATTATTTCCATAACACCCCCCCTTCAAAAGTAAACAGAATTCCTGATGTTCCACCCAGGCAGAGGAAAGCAGTATCTCTAGAAATAAAAACACTGCTAGAAAAAGTCATCCAACAGATCCCCAGACTCAAGATTCTTTTTAGTGCCAAAGAAAACAGGGGCCTGAAGACAAATATTGGATCTCATCAGTCTGAACAATTTGGTTCAGTATACAAAGTTCCAAATAGTCATGGTTCAGTCCATTTCGCTTTTCCTGCACAAGGACAACTGAATTTGCTCAGGCGATCCAGGGGATATCTAAGCTTCTGGCTGGGAGTCAGTCATTACGAATTCAAAGTACTTCTTTTTTGGCCACACCACAGCCCCCAGAGTGTTCACCAAATACATGGCATAGTAAAAGCTCACTTGAGACTGCACAGATCCAGAGTGTTTTCTTACCCGGACAACTGGCTCTTAGCTGCTCCAACCAGGCATCTGCTGATCAAAGGAAGAGATTATCTACTCCAGTTGTGCTCTCACCTAGGCTTTACCATCAGTCTCAACAAATCTCATCAAGAACCAGCTCAAATGCTAGAATTTATAGGAGCCTTGCTCAATACTGTATCAGTGACAGCCTTCCTTCCCTTGCCAAAAGTGCAAAAGATTAGATTTCAAGTCCAAAAGATAATTCAGAGCTCCTCACTGTCAGCCTGACTGATTCTATAGGCTTTATGGCCCATGTCTGGTGTCATAAGTCTGGTTCTTTTGCCAAGATACCATATGAGAATTCTTCAATGGACTGTGGCGACTCAGTGTTCCATCCTGTACCAGCCTTTGTTCATCCATATCAAAATAACTCAGGCATGCAAAAGGTACCTCAAGTTTGCTCAGAACAGATTTTACAGGGCTGCCCTTTGATACTTCCTCATCCCAAGGCTGAGGGGGCACTTTTTGGGAAAGACAGTCCAAGGCATCTGGTCTATCTCGATTGAAGAGAACAGTAATCCTGATTGCCCCTTATTGGCCTAGTTAGATTTGGTTCCCCTTCCTTTGGCCTCATCAGGTTCATCCTCCTTGCATCCTGGATCCAATTCCAGACCTTCTGTCAACCCCGATAGACATGGTTCTCCTGGATATTTTGGGCCTAAAGTTGACCACATGATTTCTCCAATTCCATTGATAGCTAGACAGTTCAGGCTGTTCTCCCGTGTTCATCACATACTTTTGGTTTCCCACAAAGCTTCTACTAGGTAGATTTACAAAAGTAAATGGAAAAGATTTGTTTTTTGGGCACAATAGAAAAACATATACCACTTTTCAGCACCAGTACCCACAGATCTTGAACATTTGACTGCTGATGTTCATCATGTTTCACTGTTGCAGTCATTACACTTGGGTTATCCTGCTGGCAGGCTACCCGCAGTCGGCCTGAATTCCAAAGTCCTGGTCCGGCGTCGATTGCTGTCGCCTCTTCCCTGACGCCAGTGCGCCAGGGGTATAAAAGATGCAGCCGACGCCATTTTCTTCAGTCTTTCTTGCCGCGCGGTGTCCAAAGCAAAAGCAGTTCGCAAGTGCCGATCGGCCGACTCCTGAGATTTTCGAAATCGAATTTCAGATCCGAAGTCTTCAATAAAGCTAAGTACCCTGTTGGGGAAACTTTTTTCTTGCTCCAGACCGATGTCAGAATAAGTTAACAATTGTATTTCTTGTGGGAAGCAAAAACCTCATAAGGATTTCCACTCTTACTGTATTCCTTGCCTAGGTCCTGACCACGATGTTGCTAGTTGTCAGTTTTGTGCTAGATTTAACCAATGCACTATTAAGCGTCTGTACGATTTTGCTTTTCATTATTTTGGCAGAAGGTTTAACTACATAATGCCGTCGGAACAACCGACGACCGGAATTCATAAAAAACGCAAGGATAAAGACAAGGACAAGCATCCAAGGTCCAAACCCGACGACAAAGTCTCTTCTAAGCCAGTCGCCGGTTCGTTGGTGCTCAATAAGGCGCTTTCGCAGCCCCTGACTCCCGCTACCTCAGAGCCACAGGCTGCCTCCGACTCCCACGTGGAGACAGCTAGGCCTCTGGATACTCAAGATATTGGCCCTTCGGAAATTAATCCCTCAGATGGGTCCGGAGCCGCTGAGCAGGCATCATCTTCTGAGGGTGTCTTCAGACCTACACAACTTTATATAAAGCCTACTTCAGCATCCAAGACAAAGTCTAAAACAGTTTTAAAGACAAGGAAACCAGTACAGCATTCTCCAGGACAGGCGTCTATGCCTAAGAAACAGATGCTCAAAATGGCCGAAGACCTAATTACACTGATCAGGGATTCCCATCCCCCTCCTGATAAGAGGCCTAGGCAAGACACTGAATATGATTCCTCTGATCAGGTTTCCATTTCCTCTGATTCCTCTTCTGATCAGGGATATTCTGTTCCTCTCTATGAGGATTCTGATGCTGAAGATTCTATTCCTTCAGCTTCTCCTTCTGAGGACTATTCTTTTGGGGAAACCCTGCATACCATGAGAGAGCATTTCCATTGGGAGAGCCAGGATTATTCCGAATCTAAGAAAAGACTTAGAGACTTTCTTTTACTTCCTCAGCACAGACCTCTTGCTATTCCCCCTGTTCTAGACATAGTAGATGATGTTTTCTCAGACTGTTTCTGTCTGAGTCTCCAGACTCTTTACCTCCTGCCCCTGTTAAGCCGAACAGATACTACAGGGTCCTAGACACCCATAAATTTCTTTACAAAAACCCTGCTGCTCACCCAGAAACTATCTCACAGGGTCCCAAAGGGGTCAAGGCTGCTTCTGCCAAAAATCCTGTTCCCTCAGACAGAGATTCTAGGGCTATGGACAGATGGGGGGAAAAAAGTTTACACTTCTGCTACCTTGGCTGTAAGGGCTTTAAATTGTCAGTTTCATATGCTAAATATCAGCAATACTTAATGTCTTTGTTAAAACAAAAAATGTTGACAAATTCTGAATGTACGGAGAACAAAGATTTGCAGGATTTATTGCATGCAGCTGAACAAGTGGGAAAACATACTTTGCAATGTGGCTATGATTCACTGGAGGCCTCGTGCAGGGCCGCTGTTACAGGTTCTGTTATTAGAAGGCATGCTTGGTTAAAGGAACAGAATCTGCCTGATCATGTTAAAGCAAAATTATTGGATGCTCCATTACAGCATGATACTTTGTTTGTTGTTAAAGCAGAGGAGGTGTTAATGAAAATGGAGGATAGGTCAAAATCTATGCAGACAGTAAAGGATTTCTTACAGGTACAGCCTCCCAGATTTAGCAGGAACTGGCCCTCTAAGAATTGGTCATTTCCAGTGTCAGACAAACCACAAAGAGGCAGATTCAGATGCCCTAGAGGCAGGCAACAGCCCCAGGGCTCATACAGGCCCAAACAATGGGGTGCTTCTACTTCCAAAAGTGGAGAAGACAAATCACAGTCTTATAGAAAAGAGTCCCAGTGACTTCCCTCTGCCAATGCCAAGCACTTATTTTTTGGCAGCACCCTTAGGGGAAAGCTAGCACTTTTTTCACAAAACTGGCACAAGGTCACCCAGGACAAATGGGTCTTAAATATAGTATCTCAGGGCTACAGGTTCCACTTTCACATCCTTCCAACGGCAAAAGGTATGCCAGACCTGCCACACAGTCAATGGCAAGAGGCACAAAAACAAGTTTAATCTCTCATGGACATGGGGGCTATTCAGCCAGTGCCACAACAAGAGCAGGGACAATGATTTTACTCAAGACTTTTCTTAGTACCAAGAATGGACAAAGCCTGGAGACCAATTCTGGACCTATCTATTCTAAATACTTTTCTGGACTTCCCAAAATTCAAAATGTTGACTCTACAGCAGCTTCTGCCCATGCTGGACAAGAAGGCTTGGCTTGTAACTTTGGACCTCAAAGAGGCATACCTGCATGTCCCAATCAGACAGTCTTGCAGAAGATACCTCAGATTCATAGCTGGCTCAATGCACTACCAATTCTCTTCACTGCCCTTTGGCTAATCTACTGCGCCCAGGGTGTTCACAAAATGCCTGGCACCAGTAATTGCATTTTGCAGACAAAGAGGAATTGAAATATACCCCTACTTGGACGACTGCCTTATTCAAGCAAAGGATAAAGATATTCTACTACAGCATCTGGCGTTTGTAAAAAAGACTACTAATTTGCCTAGGGTACACAGTAAACGAAAAGAAATCAAAACTAGTGCCCTCTCAAGAGATAATATTCCTGGGTGCAAGCTTACATACAACTGCCCAGATGGCTTATCTCACACCAGACAAACAAAGGCATCTGACTTCTTACTTCAAAGACATGGCAAAAAAGACCCAGTTATCTGCAAGAAAAATTCTGCAGGCTCTGGGCTACATGGCATCCTGCATTCTACTAATTCCGTATGCAAGACTGCATATGAGGAAACTACAATGGTATCTAAAAAGTGTGTGGACTCAACATTGCCACAGCCTGGAAACAGTAATTACTCTCATTCCCTGCCTGCAACAGGAATTTCTATGGTGGGCACAGGCCTGTCACCACAAGTGACAGCCATTCACCCTACCCACTGCCAGGCAGACACTAACAACAGATGCATCAGATTATGCCTGGGGGGTGCACATGGCAGGAAAATGTATTCAGGGCACATGGCCCTCAAACCAAATGCACCTTCATATCAATCAAAAGAGATGCTAGCAGTACAAAATGCCCTGACAGCCTTCAAGGACCTACTTCATCCAGGACAACTACTGATAAAGATGGACAATACTACAGTCATGTGGTACATAAACAAGCAAGGGGGCACACATTCCTACCCCCTCTGCAGACAAGCCATGACTTTGCGGAACACAGCATTGACTTATCAAGTACATCTGCAAGCACAATTCCTGCCAGGAAAGACAAATACTTTGGTAGACGAGCTAAGCAGAAACCTCATGGATCCTCACGAGTGGAAACTGGATCCACAAATCTTCAACAATATAACAGGGAAATGGGGATGCCCAGACATAGATCTATTCGCCTCCCCTCACAACTGCCAGCTACAGAGATTCTGCACTTGGACTTATCACAAGCAAGCATGGAAAGTGGACGCCCTTTCATTCAGCTGGAAAGCTCTTACAGTATATGCCTTCCCTCCTCTGCATCTCCTCTCCAAGGTACTCCTAAAGGTCAGACAAGAGAAGCCAAAAATGATACTGATTGCCCCAGACTGGCCACGCCAGCACTGGTACCCAGTCCTAAAGAGCTTGTCTCAAGGCTCAGCCTGGACATTACCTCTAATACCTCATTTGCTGACCCAACAGAACAATCAGATCTTGCACAGCCAACTCAGAACCCTAAATCTGGCTGCATGGCGGATAGTGTAATCATTCAGAGCACACCTCTCTCTAAAGCAGTTATGGATGTTATTTTGGAGGCCAGGAGGCCCAGCACCAGAAAATCTTATGCAGAAAAATGGAAGAGATTCTGTGCTTGGAATCAAGCGCAGGGAATTGACTCGCTTGAACGAAATATTCTTCAGATTTTGCAATACCTAACTGACATGCTGGACAAAGGCCTATCCTTCTCATCAATTAAAATCCATGTCTCTGCCATTTCAGCTCATTACAATACGGACCCACCTATTTTTTCTCATCCACTGCTAAGACAGTTTCTCAGAGGGGCCAAAAACATAAGACCTCCAAGGAGAGCTCCAATACCTACATGGGACCTCAATTTTGTCTTGGAAAAACTCACACTGCCTCCTTTTGAGCCAGCCAATACAGCAGAGATAAAATACTTGTCATGGAAATCCGCTTTTCTCCTAGCAATAACTTCAGCAAGAAGAGTCTCAGAGTTACAGGCACTAATGGCTGTGGAACCTTTTATTATTTTCCATCAGGACAGGGTTTCTCTAAGGACAAACCCCACATTTATGCCTAAGGTAGTGTCCAGCGTGGCTCTTAACCAAACCATACATTTGCCTACCTTTTATCCAAACCCACAGAATAAGGGGGAAATACTTCTGCATTCTTTGGACATACACAGACAGCTACGCTTTTACTTGGACAAGACTAAAGCCTTCAGAAAGACTGAGCAACTCCTAGTGGCATATGCTGCAGGTTCCCAAGGAAAAGCTATTTCAAAGCAGACTATTTCAAAGTGGATAGGCCACTGCATTCGTTTCTGCTATTCATAACATTTCAAATCAGTGCCCAAGGGCATTAGGCCACATTCTGCCAGAGCAGCAGCCACTTCAGCAGCCTTCCTCAGAGGAGTACCAACCAAGGATATTTTGGAGGCTGCAACATGGACTTCAGTGCACACTTTTACAAAGCACTACTATTTACCTCTCTACTCTAAATCCAGAGCAGGCTTTGCCACTGCAGTTCTGCAGGGCCTCATAGCCACTCCAAACTCTATTTAGGCCCAGCCGCCCAACCTCAGCTTTAGGATTCAACCCAAGTGTAATGACTGCAACAGTGAAACACGATGAACGTAGTACAGTTGTGTACCTACCATAAATGTAGATGTTCGAGTGTATTCACTGTTGCAGTCCAGGTTACCCTCCCACCTTCCCCCTTTTTCTTTGCTGGGACTTATCTGTACCTATCTTTTCTATACAACCTATGTGGTGTATTTGCTTGTAGATGAAGGTGATGTGCATGCTTTTTTATGATCATAATTTTTACAGCCTACCCTTTTGGGGGCACCTAACATCTGGGGCAAGAAAAACTGAAGAAAATGGCATCGGCTGCATCTTTTATACCCCTGGCGCACTGATGTCAGAGAAGAGGCAACAGCAAACGACGCCGGACCAGGACTTTGGAATTCAGGCCGACTGCGGGTAGCCTGCCAGCAGGATAACCCAAGTGTAATGACTGCAACAGAGAATACACTCGAACATCTACATTTATGGTAGGTACACAACTGTACTTTCTTAATGAAGGGGATATTTCCTCAACAGTTAAAATTAGCTGCTATTTCTAATTTTCATGTCAGAGTTGACCATTCTCCCTTAGCTTCATCATGACTCTGTAAGGTATTTATAAAAGGAACCTTTTTACTAAGACTTCCCTTTAAAGATCCTACTCTACCATGTGATTTGAATTTAGTGTTACAAGCCCTAGATCAGTCACCATTTGAACCAGCTGCAAGATGTGAATTAAAGTTTATAACCTGGAAAACTATATATTTAGTAGCCATAACATCCGGTAGGAGAGTTTCAGAACTTCAAGCTTTATCTTGTAAATCTCCTTGTTTAATTTTTCATAAAGATAGGGTGCACTTATGAACCAGTACATCTTTTCTTCCTAAGGTGGTGTCAGGATCCAACATTACTCTTATCTATCGACCTCCTAGTCTTCTTCCCAAGTTTCTTGAACAAAGGGGAATAAATTTTACATTTGTTGGATATTCAAGCAATTGTTTCTATCTGCATAGCGCTAAAAATTTCAGAAACTCATATCAATTATTCATTTCCTTTTCAGAAACAAGATTGGGCAAGCCAATTACCAAATTAAATCTAGGTGAATGGCTGATTGCATTTCCTTTGTCTATAAAATTGGGTTTATCCCTGCCAAAAGTCTTGAGGGCTCATTCAACCAGATCCATGGCAACCTTTTCAGTATTTCTGTCCAGATCCTCCAGGTACGATACTTGTGCTGCAGCTACTTAGGCTAATCCTCTTACTTTTATTAATCATTACAAAGTTGATCTGGTCTCCAGGGGAAGAGCAGCCTTCAGCTCAACAGTACTCAGGAATATCCTTTCTTACAGTCCACCCAGAGATTCAGGTAGCTGGAGACTCTGTCCCACAAGTTGAGGAATGAATGAAAATTGATATTAGATATAGAAGTTATGTACTCATCATAAACGTTCCATCTCTGTTGTCCATTTGCATTCTTCCTCAACTCTGCAACCCCCTACCTTTTTTGCTTATGACTTCTGGAAGAATGAAAAGATACTATGGGAACCAAAGTTCTGTTTTTGAGCTCCAGATAGTGGTTTCTCATCCAACCATTATTTCTTGAGTTGTTTAACAATAAAGAGCTGCAAACAAGATCTAAGCTATGGAGGGGGACTAGAGCATTATGGGTGAGGGAGGAGCTCAAGAGTTTGCAGTATCCCCGAGCTGTAACAAGCGGCAGAGTCAGATCCAAGGGTCGAATCCAAACCCCACTTGTTGAAGAATGAAAATGGACAACACAGAACATTATAGTAAGTACTTCTTTTTCATGTTACTTATTGTTTGGAAAATACATGTTGATGTAAAATATGATGTTCTGCTTACTTTTTAAGTGAATTAGGGTAATATTTAAAAAAGAAGGAACCTGATTGTGGGCCTTTATCCCCCAGTATTTCTGGCTTTGTCCATAGTTCTTAAAGAAATTGAAAGTCATGAAAGTGACACATTTTAACCATGCTTTGATACTCCTAATTGAAGTTGCGAGTAAATGATCCACATGCAGTGCATTTGTTCAGTATTAATGAAAAGTAGGGCTTTATATTTTGAAGGTGGAAAGTTGAGAGCTATAGGTGATGGTTGGTAAGGGTAAGGGTATTCACCACTGTGCACACTGCAAAGTTGTCATCCCATTTTGCACCTCTCATAAAGCTTATTTTTCTTTTTCCTTCACAATCATGATTTCTGTATCTTTATGAAACAGTTCTGTTGTCAGGACTGACTTTCAGATTTCATAGCAGTGCCATGTTATTAAAATGATCTTTCCTGTAACAAATCAGCATCATTACAAGTGTACTTACAGTAATAAGCTAATAGCATATTGTGTTGACTCTTGATCTCACCATTCAAACAAACATCAGCATATTAAGTGATTGTGGTCACTATTTCTCAGAGTTGGAATGCCTTTGAACTAAGAATAATTAAGGGGCATAGGGGGATATCCCCATTTCTTTATTTTTTCATTTGTCCTTGTGCAAAATGCGATTTACCCGCTAGTACTATGTCTGTGTATTTACATCACAGGTACTGGAGTTGGAGTAGGTATTTTGTGTACTCTGGACCAACTTGTGTGTGTGTGTGTGTGTGTGTGTGTGTGTGTGTGTGTGTGTGTGTGTGTGTGTGTGTGTGTGTGTGTTTAGAAGGGTTTAGTTTTGTGGCATTGTAGTGGAAAGTTTTCAGCCATTTCATCATAGGTTCATAGGTAGGTACTAGGCTATCGGCCCTAGGGCCCATACAAGCCTAGCCAAAAAATGTACCCTGGCTTTCGCCACCCAAGAAAATTATTTTCCTGTGCCCCTGTTGAGCAGAGCCACAGAAGTGATCCCCGGGGTGAATTTACCATTTCCCATCCAATCATCAGGATTTTTCTTGAAGAGTACTAATGAGGAGCTCTGTTTGACATAGATAGGTAGTCTGTTCCAGAGTATGGGAAGTTTCTGGGACAGAAATCTATCCCTCCAGCATGTTCTGTTTATTGTGGTGACAAGGTTTAGGTCCCTAGAGCGTGTAGCTCGGAGGGATTGGGATTTCTTTAAGTGGAGCATGTCCAACAGCTCTGGGTTTGACATAGCTTTGTATGTTAGGCAGAAATCGCCCCTGAGTAGGCGATATGCGATGGAATAAAGCTGTAGTTTTTTGAGACGGTCTGCATAGGGTATCTGTTTGAGGCCAGTAATCCTCTTTGTGAGGTATTTCTGTGGTCTTTCCAGTTGTTGTAGATGTCTTGTGAGGTACATACCAAAGGGGCATTGTACTCTGTAATGGGTCTAATGAGTGATGAGTAGAGGGGAACAATGACCTCTTTTTTTCTGGATGAGAATCATTTTGTGATGAGATGAGCCACGTAGAAGGATTTCCTGACCACTGTGGTGATGTGATTATCAAAGGAGAGACTACTGTCCACCTGTGTCCCAAGGTCTCTTATCACATTTTCGGCATTAAGTAGACTACCAGCTATGTGGTACAGAGTTTTTACCAAAGGGGATGACAATACACTTTTTGGCATTGAGCTTCAGACCATGGCTTTGACACCAGGCATCTGTCTCAGTGAGGCCCTTTTGTAGTTTGTCCACATCGTTAGGAGTTTCGATTATGGCTCCTAGTTTGCAGTCATCTGCAAACTTTGTTAGCCAAAGACCTTCTGTGTTGGCCTGCACTTCAGAGAAGTAGATACCAAACAGGAGAGGACCCAGGACTGAACCCTGTGATACTCCACTTGTCACTGGTCTGATGTCGGATTTGGAATCCGCTACTTTCACAGTGTGGGTTCTGTCTGTGAGCCAGTTGGCAACCTATCTTGTGACATAGGGATTTATACCTAGTTTAGTGAGCTTATCTATAATTCCAGAGTGGGGGATGGTGCCGAAAGCCTTGGCGAGATCTAGATAAGCTGTGTGAACCATTTTACCCTCATCTATGGCTTTGGTGACTGCTTCAAAGAAGTCAGTCAGGTTTAGGAGACATGATCTGCCTTTTACAAATCCAAACTGGGTAGGGTCCAAAGTTTGGAGATTACCAATGTCTTTGTTTATGAGTTCCACGATGATACGTTCCATGGCCTTGCAGACCAGGCTCATCAGGCTAATGGGGGAGTAGTTCCCGGGGTCCGTCGTGGCTCCCCCTTTGTGGAGTGGGATAACCGTCGCGCTGCGCCATTCAGTGGGTACAAAGCCTGAGGTGAGGCAATGATTGAACATGATACTTAGGTAGGGTGCCAGTTCAATCTGTAGTTCGTGTAGAACGCAGCCTGGGATAATGTCAGGTCCCATGGATGCTGTGCTCTTGGCTTTGGAGAGTGTGTTTTTTACCTGTGCAGCCATGATTATAGGAACTTTGCATTCTTCCGGTATAGAGATGGGCCCTCGAGGGGGTGGTAAAGTTAGCACTGAACCTATCTGCTAGGATGTTGGCAATATCAGTTGGTTCTGTATATTTAGTGCCATTGTGCTGTAACTCTAAGCAGATCTGAGTATTCCCATTTAGATTCTTGACATAGCTATAGAATGCTTTGTGGTTGTCTTTAGAGTCGGTGGCAATTTTGTTTTCGTAACTAGCTTTGGAGGATTTTATGAGGGATCTCAGCTTCTTACTGAGGTTGACCAGGGAGTTCCTCCAGTCATGGGATTTTACTCTTTTTTTGCAACAGTTTCTTTCTTCTGTTGTAGAGTTTGTTTATGACAGAGGACCACCAGATTGGCTTCCTTTTTTTGGAGGATAACATCTTGGTTCTATTAGGGATAGCATGATCCATGCACTCGTGTAAGTGCTTATAAAGTGCATTTGTGTAGGATTCGGCAGTCATACCTGTATTGTCCATCTGCATGGGTGTCATGAAGTTTGCCACTTCTGTCTTAAGAAGTGTGAAGTTGACTTTGGAGAAGTTTTTTACAATGGTTTCCCTAATTGGGGGTGGGGGTGGGATGTGGATGTCTAGGCTGATTAGCTTGTGGTCGGATCTGGCCAACGAGGAATTGACCTCTGGTGTGGAACACCGGTTTCCCATGTTGGTAATGACCAGGTCTAGGATATTGCTGCCCCTGGTGGGGGTGTGAATAAGTTGATCCAAGGCATTGGAATTTATGAATTCTAGAAAACGTTGAGCAAAAGATTTGGTACATGAGTAGTTTTCCCAGTTAATGGTGGGGTAGTTGAAATCGCCCATTATTAGGGTGTTGGGTTGTACCCTAATACTTTCCAGTGTATCAAGAAATGAGGAGTGTGAATCCTGGGGCATGGTGGGGGGTCTGTAGCAAGCTACAATTTGGATTGCGGTCTTGCCCAGAGTTGGTTGCACTTGGATAATCTCGGATGCATTATGCTGTGCAACTAGCCTGGAGGTGTGGATATCCTTAATGAATATGGACACGCCTCCACCTTTAGTGCTTCTTTCTAGGTTAGGTGGCCGAAAGGTGTGGTATGAATTGAAGCCTGGTAATGCAGGGGTGCTCTCTGGAGCTTTGAACCAGGTCTCTGTCACTGCACAGATGTCAATGTTCTCCATTTTAAGGAGTGCCTCGAGTTAGTGCATTTTCAGGTTTAGACTTCTAGCATTGAGTAGCATTACCCTCAGATTTTGCTTGCGTGTACCTGTTACGGTGGTGAATTTGTCATTTGAACCTTGCCTAAATAAAAGCACTATAGGGGTGGCAAGAGCCTTAGCCAGTATCCGGAATCCTAAGGGCGACAGGTGCAGGCCATCTCTGGCAAAGCATCGTGGACTGTCGATCATGTCGTCCGAGGTAGACAAATACTGTATCCCCTTAGAATGACACCAGAAGCTTAGCCAATTGTTGAAGTCAATCATTTTGTCTTTGTACTGTGGTATCATTCTGGGTGATGGCAGGATGCTACTCAGGGTTAGGGTCATACCTGCCTGGGATACAAGATCTGAGAGCTCCTCCTTGTCTCTTTTCATGTAGTCCAGGGAGGTACGTCTCAGGTCATTCACACCAACATAGACAATGACAGTGTCATATTTGTACTTATTGTGGAGTGATCTGAGTGCATGTGTTATGTGGTGGATCGTGGCACCTGACAGGCAGCTGACAGTAACTTTCTCCTTGTTTAGTCTAGTGAGTGGAACATCTGTGTGCCTGACTATAGAGTCACCTATGACTAGAGTGTTGGGTATGTTATGCCTTATGGGCTGTGGTTGAGTGGCACACTGAGTTTGTGGGCTGTATGTCATTTGGGTTGTGTTGGGGGGTGGAGTTTGCTTGCGTTTATGCTTTGGATGTCCCTAATGCTTGGGCAGGTTTTTATTGAGAGCCTCCGCGAATGTAGGTGTGTGTTTTGTGTTTCTGTGTGTGTGTTTTGGTGGTGTAGGTTTTGAGGAACTATGTGATGAGTGTGGTGTGGTGCAAGTGTTTACCTTCTCCTCTTGACTGTCTAGTCCAGTCTTGGGTGAAGAGAGCTTTGCTTCCAGTTTGGCTATATAAGTGCATCTCTCACAGGTTGTAGTGTTGGGTGGTAGGAGGAGAGGGTTGTCTGTGTACATGAGGCAATTGCTGCATTGCCCCAAGATGCCTAGATTCATCAGGTAGACAGGAGAAATCACTGGGAGCTGACCCTTAGACATGCCTGGATAAGTGCTTATTTATTAAGTACTACAAACTGCTTTCCACTAGACAAGTGAGGAAAGTTGAGTGCTGTAGTAATTTGCAGCTTATGTAGTGCTTACAATGAGTTCTGAACAAGTGCTGAGTTCAAAGAAACAGATTTGAGTGCTGAAACTAGAAAAGTGGCTAGTTATAAGAAACAAAAGTAAGCTAGAAGGCTTCCCTCCAGCACAGAAGGGCTTAACAGGAAAGGCAGGAAACAAGCTTAATTTTTTTTGTTCTCTTTCCCAGATGCTCTCTTTGTACACAGTAGGAGTTCCTGAAATCAGAATATGATCTCACTGCACTCAGTTGAGTGAGCAAATGAGATGGGCCCAGAAGGAGTATCCAAACACAAATTTACAAGAGGGGCGGGTAGTTTCAAAGCCACTAAGATTAACACCAAAATAGAAACAGGGAGGGTGTGTGGGAAACCTAACTGAAGAACAGTCAAAACTTCCATTTCAGTTAATAATCATGCAACACAGTTAAATCAATCAATCATAAATTCCTAAATTCCTATTCTCTTAATCCACAAACATTACAATGGTTTAGGAGTTACCTTCAAAATAGACAACAAGCAGTACTTTGGAATAACAATCTATCATCATTACTTCCCGTAAATATTGGAATCCCACAAGGCTCTATCTTAGGTCTCCTTCTTTTTTCCTTATTTATCAATGACCTACACTTGAACACACCCCAAGCCACCTGCATTCAATATGCAGATGACTCAACCTTAATCTGTACTGCTAAAAATCTAGCCTCCCTCCAGTCACTTACCCAAACTGTATTCCAAAATGTTGAAAACTGGTTTATGCAACACTGCCTCCTCCTTAATCCCCAAAAAACAAAACTACTACTTTTTACTCCAACTCATAAATCACCCAATCTATTCTTTACCATTACCTCTAACAATGCCACCAACATAACCCCAGATACTACCACCCGGCTACTAGGAGTTACAATTGACAATCGGCTTAACTATGATGACCATATTAACTCCACCATAAAGTCTGTTAACAAAAAACTAGGTACTCTCTATAGAATTAAACCATTCCTTACCCCTTCAGCCAGGAATACTGTTGCCCAAACCCACCTCATTTCTACCCTCTTCTACGCCTCTGCCATATATACTAACTTATCAAAAAACAACCTCTCCAAACTTTCTCACTGTTATAATAACATAGCTAGATTCATCACATGCTCTCCCTTTAAAACTCACCACTGCCTTAACCTCAGACAACTAGGATGGCTAGAAATACAGAACCATATACTCAGTAAACAGTTACTTATTACTCATAAGATCCTGCACTACCCCAATAATACCCCTATCCTCGCTGATCTGATTTCACCATATAAAAATATAGCTACACTACATTCTGCCAATAAACTTCTGGTATCCTCAATCAAATCTAACAACAAAGCTGGTGACTCTCTTTTCTCTAACACTACAGGTAAAAACTGGAATCTGCTCCCTACTGAACTATCTACCCTAGCTTCTACTTCTCTATTCAAAAAACATATCAAAGAACATCTTAAAACCCAGTGGCTCTGTCCTTGTGCTAACCCAGACTGAAATCCTCTGCCCCTCCTGCTCAAATCCCTTTCCCCTCACACTAACCTAAGCCTCCAAACCGACTTTTTCCTCATTATTTATATTAAAAGTAAAATTACAGTGATCTTACTCTGTTTTGTGTTTTGAACAAGTGTTTCTTATTTTATATTTAGTTAACCTTTAGTACAATGGCTATAGTCCATAATTTTATTACTATATTTTTCATTTAACCAATGCTACCTTTGTACTGTAGTTTTTCTATACATGTCCTTTTATATATTAACTTTGTTACTGTTCATGTTAGGAGCTTTTCTCCCCGGGCCTGTACTGAAAATGGACATATATCCAGTTAGACTAGCCCGGTCAACAAATGTAAAATAAAATAAAATAAATTTAAATACTGTATTATTTGAAAAAAGTGCAGATAAAGGTACTTAAATTCTCTTATATGTCCAGTTGAATACTGCTAGATCCTAGCCGGCCAAAGCTGAGGTTTTTAAGCAGAAAATATTTCAAACTGTACCACTTAAATAGGCAAGGACAGGAAATCAAAGAATGTGGCTACCCCACACCTGCAATTACTAACAAATAATAAAATTCAAGCAGCACTAACTGAAGAATAGAGTCAAAACTTCCAGTTCAGTTAATAATCATGCAACACAGTTAAATCAATTTAAATACTGTATTATTTGAAAAACAGTGCAGATAAAGGTACTTAAATTCTCTTATACGTCCAGTTGAATACAGCTAGATCTTAGTCGGCCAAAGCTGAGGTTTTTAAGCAGAAAATATTTCAAACTGTACCACTTAAATAGGCAAGGACAGGAAATCAAAGAATGTGGCTACCCCCACACCTGCAATTACTAACAAATAATAAAATTCAAGCAGCACTAACTGAAGATTAGAGTCAAAACTTCCAGTTCAGTTAATAATCATGCAACACAGTTAAATCAATTTAAATACTGTATTTGAAAAAAGTGCAGATAAAGGTACTTAAATTCTCTTATAAGTCCAGTTGAATACAGCTAGATCTTAGCCGGCCAAAGCTGAGGTTTTTAAGCAGAAAATATTTCAAAGTGTACCACTTAAATAGGCAAGGGCAGGAAATCAAAGAATGTGGCTACCCCCACACCTGCAATTACTAACAAATAATAAAATTCAAGCAGCACTAACTGAAGAACAGAGTCAAAACTTCCAGTTCAGTTAATAATCATGCAACACAGTTAAATCAATTTAAATACTGTATTATTTGAAAAAAGTGCATATAAAGGTACTTAAATTCTCTTATACATCCAGTTGATTACAGCTAGATCTTAGCCGGACAAAGCTGAGGTTTTTAAGCAGAAACTATTTCAAACTGTACTACTTAAATAGGCAAGGACAGGAAATCAAAGAATGTGGCTACCCCCACACCTGCAATTACTAACAAATAATAAAATTCAAGCAGCACTAACTGAAGAACAGAGTCAAAACTTCCAGTTCAGTTAATAATCATGCAACACAGTTAAATCAATTTAAATACTGTATTATTTGAAAAAAGTGCAGATAAAGGTACTTAAATTCTCTTATATGTCCAGTTGAATACAGCTAGATCTTAGCCGGCAAAGCTGAGGTTTTTAAGCAGAAAATATTTCAAACTGTACCACTTAAATAGGCAATGACAGGAAATCAAAGAATGTGGCTACCCCCACACCTGCAGTTACTAACAAATAATAAAACTCAAACAGCACTAATTGAAGAACAGAGTCAAAACTTCCATTTCAGTTAATAATCATGCAACACAGTTAAATCAATTTAAAAACTATATTATTTGAAAAAAAGTGCAGATAAAGGTACTTAAATTCTCTTATACGTCCAGTTGAATACAGCTAGATCTTAGCCGGCCAAAGCTGAGGTTTTTAAGCAGAAAATATTTCAAACTGTACCACTTAAATAGGCAAGGACAGGAAATCAAAGAATGTGGCTACCCCCACACCTGCAATTACTAACAAATAATAAAATTCAAGCAGCACTAACTGAAGAACAGAGTCAAAACTTCCAGTTCAGTTAATAATCATGCAACACAGTTAAATCAATTTAAATACTGTATTATTTGAAAAAAAGTGCATATAAAGGTACTTAAATTCTCTTATACGTCCAGTTGAATACAGCTAGATCTTAGCCGGCCAAAGCTGAGGTTTTAAGCAGAAAATATGTCAAACTGTACCACTTAACTAGGCAAGGACAGGAAATCAAATAATGTGGCTACCCCCACACCTGCAATTACTAACAAATAATAAAATTGAAGCAGCACTAACTGAAGAACAGAGTCAAAACTTTCAGTTCAGTTAATAATCATGCAACACAGTTAAATCAATTTAAATACTGTATTATTTGAAAAAAAAGTGCAGATAAAGGTACTTAAATTCTCTTATATGCCCAGTTGAATACAGCTAGATCTTAGGCGGCCAAAGCTGAGGTTTTTAAGCAGAAAATATTTCAAACTGTACCACTTAAATAGGCAAGGACAGCAAATCAAAGAATGTGGCTACCCCCACACCTGCAATTACTAACAAATAATAAAATTCAATCATGTCTGAAATGAACTTAAACAAGATCTGTCATTAAAGGAGACTACTGTTGGTAGAATATTTAGCTGAGATGACCATGGTCAAGATTGACCCTGCTGTAATATAGCCCCATTCAATCACATCTAGCTCCCCCCTTCACTCTTTAGTCACCACCATCCCCAGCATATCCCCTCACACTCCTGCTTGAGAGAAGTGATGAGTTGTCACTCTTCTCTCACCGTATGCTGGCTCCTGCAGGTAAAACTTTGGTGCAAAATGTTGAAACAGAAAAATGCAATAATCATTGTTCCATGGTGTTTTATAAAATGGTATTATAATAATGTAGTGTTACCATCTAAGTTCAACATTTTATCATTTTATAAGTGTATGTAAGCAATTGTGAACTCATACACGAGGTAGATATTGTATTTTTCGATCAGAGTTTCAGTATTGCTGCTGCTTTGCAGTACCTCAAGAAAATGTCACACCACCATGAATAGTGTGTTTTCAGTGTTTTTGCTTCCTTTAATTTGATGTCATGGTTCACAAAGCGACAGAGACCCACTGCAATTTGACAGTGCAGAATTCCATTACAGCTATTTCTCCATGGCATATTGTAATGGCTCAGGTGTATTTTTTTCTAGATCTTTTAATAGCTTGCTAAAAGGTGTATGATGTTGTTACCAGTCTTTAAAATCTGATTGTGTTAAAGCTACTATCATTTTCTAGCTGACATAAATTATTTAGTATTGTATTATACTCACTGCTCAAGTAAAATTGTAGCGATAGTGTGATGAGTGGCTGTAAATGTAGCTGTACTATGAAGAAATGGACACTTCATTCATATTCTAAGTACATTACACACCTGTGTTTTTAAGTATCATACTCGGTCACATTTAATATATAATATTAAATTGTTTTCAACACCCAGCTATGAGAAACACATAGGTATTTTTTCTTTGCAGAACTATATGCCAGAAACAAAAAACTGCCTTTTCTGAATATTTATCAGCATTCTTGTGTGACTTTGGTATTTCTACCTTTTTTAATTCATGCCTGTCAACGTTGCTAATTTATGTACTTAATGTGCAATGACAATTGTCATTTTTCAAATTTCAAGCAATCAATCCATTTCTAAGCAAACAAGTACATTGTAACTGCTTTTAATATGCTAAAACAGATTCACTATGACAAAGTAAAAGTACTATACAAAGTTATCTAAAATAGTGCAAAGACATGCATGCAAGTATTTGCCGTTTTTAGTTTCTTCATATATATATATATATTTTTTTTTTTTCAGGCAAATTAACAAGACGAGGAAGCACAGACACTGCTACTGAAATGGAAAGTCTAAGTGTGAAGCAGTCCCACTCCCATCACAGTTTACTCACTGACGTCCCTGATCATTCCAACAGTCATGGAGAAAACACAGTCAAAGATGGTCAGTTGTACAGATATGCCAAGAATAAAGAGTATATTTTATATGCTGTAATATATATATTTCATATGCTGTAATGTAAAGGTTACTGAAGTCAAATATTTTGAGCCTGAGTTAATGTTAGCAATTCATTAATTGAATAGTAGTCTCTGTATAAGATATTTTGTTTACTATTTTGCATTTATATTTATTTATTGTGCATTTGTTACTTTGGTAGGTGGACCTGATTGGACTCTTGTTGTGGGTGCACATATTAGGGAGCTTACTCCAAAATAGTTATTTTACTATCTGTTCTCTTACTGTCTCTAAGCCAACAAGAGCTCAAGGCTTGAGGCACATAGGAATGATATAAATTGTGCTGTACTTAATAGTAGTTTAGTATGGTAAAATATAGTACTGTAAGTTGGCAAGTATAAATAGTAGACAACAATTAGAGGGTGGTATTAACTCATAAGTTAAAATATCTGATGGTAGAGTTTGTATTGTTGTGGATAAAATAGGGGAATACTGCAAGGTACAACAGTCTTGTGATTTGCTGTTACTCCAGTTCACCCTTAAAATACTGAATTTGATCCCTGACTACTTCGAGGATCACAGTTATATTCCTTGAATTTCCAGGAGAAATGTGTCTGCTTCTTGTAATATATTTATTGCAATGACTGCACAACCTTTCCCACACTCTGAGTGAAATAAGGGGATAACCCAGGGATTACCTCAGTTTCCTGCTCGACCCAGGGATTACCTCAGTGTCACTGCTCGACAGAGGCACAGCAAAATAATGGGTATAGTTCCCCATACTAAAGGGGTGGCGTAAGCCACAAAACTGTGGGCTAGGCTTGTAAATGCCCTCGGGCAGATAGCCTAGTATGAACCTATGAACTTACAGGAGAGTGCACTTCCTCTTCTTTGATTTCTGTGGGAATGGCTTGAGCTGTGTCAAACATGACCGGTTTGGTATGCCATCATTTATCATTATAATATACTTATGAGGAAGCTTGCATTTTGGTTTAAAAGTAGAGCTTAACCCCCATACTACGGACTATTTTTTTAAGAGGACTATCCCAAAACTGCCGACTGTTCTGTCTATGCTTGCTCATTGTATGTAAATGGTTTTGGAGACTGATCCTAGGATAATTACCTGTCAAAATTCCCCAGAATGTACTCAGTTTTAAGGGAAAGAAACAGGTACATCTTGAATTTTAATACAAAATTAAATTGTAATACCATTTTTGGGAAACATTTAAAAGTAATAAAAACATTACTTTATTCAAAAATGCTTATTTTTATAGGCCAGAAGTTGCAAATGTACGTTTGCAGCGAACTAAATAGTAAAAAAAAAAAAAAAAAAAAACAGAGCATCCAAATGACTATATTGTCCTTCTGGCAGTGCATCATAATACGCACTTGTAGATTTAAAAGTATTTGATGTTTTCTAGCAAATTATTCAGAAAACAAAATGTCTTAACCGTCAGCTACAGAATGGATTTAATTGGTGATGTTATATTTAAACACTTGCATAACTATTTTCATGAAATGTTCATTGCTACATGTGAGTTTGAATTTTGATGGGGGAGCATACACCCAGTGCCAGAAAACCTTCCTTTTCAGTAGATATAAATATGTTTTTTAATTCTGATGTAATGACAAAACAACAGTTCAGTAAAGATATATGATGGATGTGTGTGGCAAACTTCACCCTGAAGAGAAGCCCTACACCTGCAGTAGAACAGAGTTAGTTTTTCATATTCATTGTTCAGCTGTTCACAGCTCATTTGCTAGCAGCTGAATATACATATCTGTATATCTAGAGTCAGGCACGTGAATATGTAGACTATGTCTGTAACACTGCTATCTTCAAGTTTTTGCAACCTCAGAGACCTTATATTTATAGTCCAGAGGTGATGGAGGGCAGAACCCCATCCCAGGGGTGCAGGTGGATTCCCTCCTTGCAAAAAAATGAAAGAACACTTTTTTAATATCTTGCTACCAATCACAGTGTTATACAGTGAGTCAAGGTCACCAGAGGCAAGTGGTGAAACATGAGCTGTTGGTGTTTGAGATTATAGGTTCATAGGTTCATAGGTTCATACTAGGCTATCTGCCCGAGGGCATTTACAAGCCTAGCCCATCGTTTTGTGGCTTACGCCACCCCTTTAGTATGGGGAACTATACCCATTATTTTGCTGTGCCTCTGTCGAGCAGTGACACTGAGGTTATCCCTGGGGTATATCTGTGATCTCCCATCCATTGGTCAAGATTTCTCTTGAACAAGGCCAGCGAGGTGCTCTGCCTCACATGTACCGGGATTTTGTTCCACAGCATAGGGAGTCTTTGGGTGATGAATCTATCCCTCCAGCACGTCCTATTAATAGCCGTGTCAAGGTTTAAGTCTCCGCCCTTGTGGCTCTGATGGATCTAGATTTTTGAGGTGAAGCATATTCATCAAATCTGGGTTTGACATGGCCTTGTATGTTAGGCAAAGGTCACCTCTGAGCAAGCAGTAGCGACTGAATAGAGCTGGAGTTCTTTCAGTCGGGCAGCATAGGACAGATTTTTGAGACCCTTTATCCTTTTGGTGAGGAACTTTGTGGCCTCTCCAGCTGCTGCAAGTGTCGGGTCAGATACATTCGAATGGGGCATTGTACTCAATCATTGGTCTGATGAGTGATGAGTAAAGGGAGACTATGACCTCCCTTGATCTAGATGAGAATCCCTTCATGATAAGGTGGGCAATGTAGAAGGTCTTCCTAACTACTTTAGCTACATGGGTGTCGAATGACAGACTACTATCAACCTGGGTCCCCAGGTCCCTGATAACTTCTTCTGTGCTCAGTGGATTGCCACCTATTTGGTAGCTAGGGGTAACCTTGTTTTTCCCGAAGGGTATGACTATGCATTTTTTGGCATTTAACTTTAGGCCGTGGCTCTGGCACCAGTTATCCGTTTCTGTGAGACCCTTCTGAAGGATATCTGTATCAGATGTGTTTTCTACTATGGCGCCCAGTTTGCAGTCATCTGCAAACTTTGTCAGCCATAACCCTCCTGTGTTTGCTTGTACTTCGGAAAAGTAGATGCCAAACAAGAGTGGGCCCAGGACTGAGCCCTGTGGGACACCACTTGTGACAGGCTTTGAGTCTGACATGGCGCCAGCAACTCTGACCCTGTGGGTTCTGTCACTCAGCCAGTTTGCAACCCATCTTGTGATGTATGGGTTGACATTTAAGCTGATGAGTTTTTCAATGATACCCGAGTGGGGTATTGTATCGAAGGCCTTAGCCAGATCGAGGTAGGCTGTATGGACTGCCTTTCCCTCATCAATGGCTTTGGTGACTGTTTGAAAAAGTCAACCAAGTTTAAAAGGCATGATCTGCCTTTGACAAAGCCAAACTGGGTTGGATCCAAAGTCTGCAAGTTCCTATGTCTTTATTTATGAGGTCCATTATGATCCTCTCCATGGCTTTGCAGATAAGGCTTGTCAAGCTAATGGGCGGTAATTTCCAGGGTCGGTGGAGGCACCGCCTTTGTGAAGTGGTACCACAGTTGCAGTGCGCCACTCCTGGAGTACGTATCCAGAGGTAAGACTTTGATTAAACAGCTGTCCTAGCTGTGGGTTTAATTCCTCATTGAGTTCATGGAGCACACAGCCGGGGACACCATCAGGTCCCATGGATGCTGTGTTTTTGCTTTGGAGAGAGCAGTTCTCACTTGGGCTGGAGATGTTTGGGGGCTGCAATCGTTTGGTATAGATATCTCTCCTTTTGGGGAGGAGAAGTTTGCACTGAACCTGTCAGCCAGTATGTTGGCAATGTCTGTAGGATCAGTAATCTTCACATCATTTTGAACTAGCTCTGAGCATATCTGGGAGTTTCCTCCCAGGTTTCTAACATAGCTAAAGAAGGCCTTATGATTGTCTTTTGAGTCTTTAGCTATTTTTCTCTCGAAATTTGCTTTGGATGATTTTATGAGAGCTCTTAGTTTTTTACTTATAGTGATCAAGGGTGTCTTACCTTTTAAGGATTTTGCTCTATCTTGTAGTAGCTTCCTCCTTTTGTTGTAGAGTTTGTTTATGGCTGGGGTCCACCAGACTGGACGCTTGCCTTTGGTACAAAGAGTCTTTGTTTTGCTTGGGATTGCCTTATCCATGCAGTCCTGCAGGTGCTGGTAGAAGGCATTTGTAAGTGATTCAGCGGCTTGAGTACTGTTTTCCGCCGGCTCGGGGGCCTTAAAGGAGACCACACAACAGATTCACACAACAGCCACATTATCATTGTAAAATGCATGCAAATCCCTGCATTCTGTACCTGTGTATAAAGTGCCTTAAGTCAGTCCCCCTCTGAGACTTAATAACATTTTTTGTAATTATAGTAATCTTGGATAAAGTGCATCCAGGATTGCCATTTGGCTTTTGGCATTTAAATACAGCTTAGACCTCACCAAATTGCCCCTTTTGCACAGTTCTGGTCTTGACATGTTTCCAGTAACAAAAAAGTTTCCTTTTCTGTAAGAAGTTCGATTTTTTACTTTTAATAAAATGTGTGTTGTACATGTATAATGACAACTATATGCATATATTCTGGGCATGTGATGCAACCTGGAAAATAAATCATACCCTACCCCAGATAGAAGCAAATATAATGCAGCATTTCACATTGTCAGTATGAGATATCTTTACAATACTGCCCTGAGTACCTTTGTATGAAAAGCCATGTGTTGGTTCCCCTGTACCAATCTGTAACAGTTATTTTAGAGAATTGTAGTAAGATTCTCAAATGCATAATGCATGTGTGATTGTCAGTCTGCCATTAATCTGAATGCAGCTCAGTGCTGAATTTTGACCTCACATGCAGGGAGTTTTGATTAAGGCGTAATTCTGGTTACACAAAAGTCCCTGTAATGGGGAATTGTGTATGATTTTTACTTTTTTATGTAATGATAATTGAATGCAGTTATATTCTGAATTTGTGATCCCTTAGTCACTTTGAAAAAATGATATATTCACATCTGTGGGAAACTAAGGGTAATGCAGCATTTCATGTTCTCATTCAAACGTCTGTAAAGTCTTGCATTTCAGTATGTGTGCATAACTTGCCTTATGTCAGTTTGTCTTTGAGAGAAAATTATAATACATAGAATTATAATAGTATAACATTTACATATGAATGTCATCTTACCCTTGGGGATTAAATGCTGCTCTTTGTCAAGTTTGACCCCCCCCCACCACCACCATTGTTTCAAGAACTTTTTACCATAGCGCATTTCTAGTGACTGAAATTTCTCTATTAAGGCGAAATACATATGATTTTTTGGTTTACCTTTAAAACCTCGAATCACACTTGTGCGAGTGGTCATATCCTCGCATCGTAAAAACGAAACTGGAAAAAGCAACAGTTTCTAATGTTCGAAAAGCAGCAAATTGAACAGCCGATTCGCTGTTTTTCGAACATGAATGTCGACAACAAAAGTATATGCCGTGTAATGCAGGGGGGCAGGCACCCCACACCCCCCCTTCTTTATTATTCTAACTCCGAGATCGCACTACAGCGGGGAATCGAACCATTTCCAACTCCCCACTATAGTGTGCTCTGCCCCTAAATGTTGAATGTGCAATGAGTGACTCTCACTGTGCATTCGCTCATTGCACATTCGAACCGTCTTCCGTTCGAAGTTTTCAGAACTTGAAAACTGTCTTTCGAACATTTGATGGTCGCCCGTGTGCAATATGCACATGTAAAGGTAAACCTGATTTTTTACCTCTGCTATAGTGCCAAGTTAACATACATGTATTCTGGCTATGTGTTGCATTCCTTAAACTGACAAAAGTCATGCACCCACCCATAAAAGAAACTAAGTATAATTCAGTATTCAGTGTTCTCACTCTTAATTGCTTTTAAAGTCCTGCATTCACTAGTATTGTTAAAATGTCATATATTAGCCCCTTCTCTGAGAGCTTTTAATAAAACTTTCATGGAACTGTAACCATATACAGAATTATAACTGGACCTGGCTCTCCATCCACATAAAATAAAGTTCATCCATGTCCATATTCAAGTACAACTTAGATTTATGGATAGGAAACAGAAAATGTACCCAAGGAATGCCCCCTGTACTACTAATGGACAGAGGTAGTTCTTAAATGCTTTATTCTGTGCATGGGTCCCCTCACATTTACTTATAGCACAATCCCAGTTTATAGATTCATAGGAGTATACTAAGCTAATGACCACCAGGGCCTTTATAAGCCTAGCTGTGCAAACCAAATGTGACCAACAAATTTGATTTATAGGGGGTTATTTACTGACTGCCTTTGTCTGTCAGAGACATAGGTGCTACATCAGGGCAGAATTTCTGATTACTCTTCCATTGGTTCAAGTAGCACTTAAATAAGGATAGGGAGGAATTCTGCTTCACGTGGATGGAGGGCCTGTTCCAGAGAATGAGAATTTTCTGAGAAACATGTCTATCTCTCTAGCATGTCCTGTTTATGTCAAAATTAAAATGTACGTCTTTTAATCAAATAGTTCTGATGCTACTTGTTTTATAGAAGTGGAAAAGGGTCATCAAAACAGGGTCAAGGGATGCTTTGTTTGCCAGACAAAGATTACCTCTCAGAATTCTGTATGATAACGAGTAAAGAGACAGGGCTTTGAGGCAATCATCATAGGACATTGTGTTTACCCCCTGTATTTTTAAGTAAGGAACCTTTGTCAGCATTCTAGTTGCTGCATGTGTCTGGTCAGGCACATACTGAAGGGGTCATTTTACTCTTTTATGGTCTTATGAGGGCCGACTACAGTAGTATGATGACCTCTCTGGACCTAGATGCTATGCCCTTACTTATAAGTTGAGCAGCATAGAAGGATTTTCTTACTATCTTGGACACATGTTGGTTGAAGACTCGGTTACTATCCTACCTACATGAGTTCCCAGATCCCTGACTAGTGAATCAACTTTTAGGTTTTTAAATGCTTTATCCAGGTCTAGATAGGCAGTATGCACAGTTTCCGTCATCCATTTCTTTAGTGACCTTTTCAAAGAAGTCCACCAGGTTTATTTAGCATGACCTTCATTTGACAAAGTCAAACTGGGATGGATCCAGTATCTGGAGGTCTCATATTTCTGTGTTAATTTCTTTGATAATTCTTTCAGTGGCTTTGTAAATAAGACTAGTCAGACTAACGTATGTAGTTTCCACGATTTGTTGAAGGTCATCCCTTATGAAGGGGGATAACCATTGCATTACTTTAGTCACGTGTCACAAAGCCTGTTTTATTGTTAAATAATGACTCCAGGGGTCCTGATCATTCAAAGTTTAGACTGTTCAGGAGGCAAGCTGGGATGTTATTTGAGGACCATTAGGTTTGTGTTCTTGGCTTTAGCGAGCACAGCCAATACATACTCCCTAGTAATAGTTGGATGGGTTATATTAAGGGTATTTTGGGGGGAGGGGTTGGGGATGATGGGGGAGTAAAGCTGAAACTGAATTTGTCCACTAACAGGTTTGTTATATCATCGGCATTGGTGAATATGGCAACATTAACCACCAGCTCAGCACATTGCTGCTTTCTACCCTTGAGATTTTTGACATAGCTGAACATGACCTTATGGTTTTCTTTCACCTGGGAGGCTATCTCAACGTGAAAGCTGGCCTAGCTTGACCATTTAATTAGCCCTCTTAGTTGCCTGTTTAGTGTGATGAGAAAGTTTTTATCTTTATGGGAATTACTCCTGGTATTTTCAAAAATTTTCTTTTGTGGTGTATCCTTTTAATTTGGGATGCCACCATGGTGGTTTGTTTCTGAGGCTAGTCCTATGCTTACTTCTGGTAGGTACATCACCCCTTCGCAGCTGTTGACATGGTTGTACAGAGGTTCTAAGAGCAATTCAACATAGGCTGCCATGTTCTCTGGGTTTGGAGAGGCATTGAATTTTGACAAGCTCTCAATACCGTATTTCCCCGAAAATAAGACCGGGTGACATACTCTTTCCCCCGCCGAAATACGCATTAGGGCTTATTATCAGGGGATGCCTTATTTACCCCCACCGTTCAACAATCTACATTTATTCATTTATTCATGTACAAAAATCGACATTTATTCATGAACACAAATCGACATTTATTCATGTACATAAATTGACATTTATTTGGTACTTTTCTGTTATTGGACAACAGTTGTGTGAGAATTCTACATAAACAGTGCAACAAACATTTCAACTTCAGAATATCTACACCTTGGCTTTCACAGTGCAATATTTCATGCTTAACAGAAGGTGCAGAAAAAGCAGAAGCAATCAATTCTGTTGCCCCGATAGTGGAAAAGTTGTTCAAATACAGTCATGTCATCTTCTTCTGGAACATTGTCAAAAGTGTCCGACCCCCGAATTCTGGCCTGAATTTCTTGCGACTCCATTTCCTGTAGAACCATTGGCCCCAGTCTGTTATGCCTAGCAATAGAGGTCTCCTTAAATGAGCACTGCTTGTCCAAGTAGCCTGCTCATAGTGCATTGGCAACACAGCTGTCAGTGATTTTTATCCTATGAATTTTTCACCCAAGTCACGACCTCTTGCAGGCTAGGCTTCACAAAGTTTCCATGCTGATTTCTCTCCATTCTATTTTCAGTGTAGTCATTGAGTTCCATACGCAAATGGTCCTTTAATGGCGTGTTTATTGCAATATCAAGAGTCTGAAGATAGGCAGTCATTCCTGCAGGAATTATTATTTGATCTATTCTTTTCCGTGCAAGGAATTTCTTCATTTCTTTAGCGTGGTGAGTGCTGGCTGAATCCCAGACTAGCAGACCTCTTTCGACGCATCGGAAAACAAGTGGCAGCATTACATCAACCCACTTCCTTATAACTGCTTGAGTGCACCAGGCTTTTTCATTTTTTCAAGAATGTAAATGCCTGAAACACATTCAGTCTTATCTTTCTTGCCCTTACTAATGATTAGAGGTGGGGTTTTCTTTCCATCTAGAAGAATTGCCAAAATACAAGTAACACGTGCACTCTCGTAACCAGTGGAGGGAATGTAGATTAATGAGGCACCCCTCTGATCAATTGTTGTTTGAGATCCTTGGCCCATAAACACTGCAGTTTCATTCATAGCAATCATGTTGGAGAGTTACCATTTAGAAAAGTCAATGCTATCAACAAAGAACTTGAACACAAGTGCACGTTTAATAACTTCAGTATCTTCCATCTTGAACAGTGTTGTTGATCTTCTTACAGACAGTTCATATCGCTGAGGGAAGCCATCCAACCAATTTTGTGATGCTTTGAATTCTTCTGGGGATATTTCTAACTGTGGTGCCATTGCAAGAACAAATGCTTGAATATCAGCCCTGCGCACAACCAAAGCCTTTGCTCTCCTGTTAGCAATCCATTCACAGATGATGTCTTCCAGCTCAGGAAATGATGGTTGCCGACCTGATCCACACTTGTAGTTCTTAGCATTTCCCCTCGTCGGCTTGTTGACTGAGGTTATCGTATGCTGCACGCCATTTTCGGACTATTCAGAGATCTAACTTCTCTTTGCAGAAAGCCGTCAGATTCTTTCCTCGGGAGTCCTCCATGATTCCTTTCTTGTACTCGACGGAATAGCTTTTTTTTGCACTCATCTTGTCTGGGGGGGGGTTAATTGAAGACTTATGAGACCGGAGTGGCAAACCAAAATGGCGCCGGTTAAGAGGAGAAGACATAACCACAGCTGTTTGTTATCAAGTGTGCGCGCTTTACGTGCGTTGTCTGTACCTTGACCAATCAAAGTACACCTGCCAGTGTTTATGGGCCAAGGATCTTAACCGTCAAGTGTGAGTGATGATTAGGGTTACAGTAAGAATCATGGAGGGCTCCCAAGGAAAGAATCTTATGACTTTCTGCAAAGAGAAGAAGTTGGGTGTCCGAATGGTCCGAAAATGGCAAGCAGAGTACGATAACCTCAGTCAACAGGTGTCAATAATATTATTCTATAATTCAACATGTCTGTTGTGTGTTGTTGACAATCTTAACTGGGGCTTATTTTTGGGGTAGGGGTTATATCATGACCACCCTGGAAAACCATGCTAGGCCTTATTCTCTGGTTAGGTTTTATTTACAAAGAAGTACGGTAAAAGATAGTTTGCTTTAGAATAGTTCCTAAATGTTATTGGTTTTAATGGGATTATGGAGTTTATTTTGATTGCAAAGGAAACAGCTTTATGGTCAGACTTTACCAGGGAGGATGAGACATTGGAGGGATGCAGTGATGTTCTTCGTGTTTCACTGTTGCAGTCATTACATTTGGGTTATCTGCTTGCAGGTAGCCCTCAGTCAGCGTGATTAACAACGTCTTGGGTCCTGCGTCGGTTGCTGTCATTTCTTCCATGGCATCAGGTCGTCAGGGGTATAAAACATGCAGCTGACGCCATTACGTCAGTCTTTCTTGCCGTGCGGTGCATGAAGCAGAAGCAGTTCTCAAGTGCTGGTCGGTCGACTCCTGAAATTTTCGAGTTTCAGAACCGAAGTCTTCAACTAAAGCTAAGTACCCCGTTGGGGAAACTTTTTCTTGCTCTTTACCGATGTCAGTAAAAGTTAATAATTGCATTACTTGTGGAAAGCAAATACTTCATAAATATTTTCATTCGTACTGTATTCCTTGCCTAGGCCCTGACCATGACGTACCTTGCTGTTGGTTTTGTGCTTTTTTTAATCAGCGCACTATCCGTCATCAGTATATTTTTGCCTGTAAATATTTCGGTTCTCTGTTTAATTATCCAGAAATGTTGTCGGTTAGCCATCTGACTACCGGGATTCCGAAAAAATGCAAAGATAAAGACAGAGACAGGCCGCCGAGGTCCAAAACTGCTGACGACGCTTCTCCAAAGCCAGTCACCAGTTCGCCGGTACTCAGTGATGCGCTTTCGCAGCCCCTGATACCCGCTACTTTTGATTCGCAGGCCTCTACTGAGACCCATTCGGAGATGCTTCAACTAGGGAACCCGTGGATGTCTCTACCTTGGATGGGTCCGGAGCCGCTGTGCAGGCACTGGCTTCTGAGGGTGTATTCAGGCCTACAGACTTGCATATTAAATCAACGCCTCCTTCTTTCCTTAGGCCTAAATCTCGATCCATGTCTAAAAAACCGACGCCCATTCCACATGCTCAGGCCTCTATGCCTAAAAACCAAATGATAAGAATGGCTGAAGATCTAATAACTCTAATCAGGGGTAGCCAACCCCCCCCCCCTTCTAAGAGGCCTAGGACTGAAGTTTATTATGAATCTTCTGTTCAGGATTCTGTTTTTTCTGATTCTTCTGATGATCTGGATTTGCCCTTGTCTACTTATGAAGATTCTGATGCAGAGGACTCTATTCCCTCTGCTTCCCTGCCTGAGGATTTTTCTTTTTGGTGAAACCTTACATACTCTAAGGGAGCATTTCCACTGGGAAAGCCAGAATTTTTCTGATTCACAAAAGAGGCTTAGGGATTTCCTTCTCCTACCTCAGCATAGGCCTTTAGCTATTCCTCCTGTACTAGACATTGTTGATGCTTTTTCGGAATCTAGTTTGGCCCCTGATTCCCTGCCTCCTGCTCCCAGAAAACCTGACGGATACTACAGGGTCCCTGAGTGCCACAAGTTCCTTTTCAAAAGTCCTATTGCAGATCCAGAGACTATTTCACAGAGGCTCAAGGGCATTAAGGCTTTTACTGCTAAAAATCCTACCCCTTCTGATAGAGACTCCAGGGCGCTGGATAGATGGGGTCTGCAACCTTGGCCATTAGGGCTTTAAACTGCCAGTTTCATATGTTAAAGTATCAGCAACATGTTATTGGACTGCTTAAACCGAAAATGATGTTGATTCCTGACTGTGTGGAAAATAAAGAATTACAGGATTTAATGCATTCTGCAGAACAAGTTGGAAAACATACTTTGCAATGTGGTTTTGATTCATTAGAGGCCTCTTGCAGGGCTGCTGTTACTGGGTCTGTGCTCAGAAGGCATACTTGGCTTAAGGAGCAATCTTTGCCTAATCATGTTAAAGCTAAATTGTTGGATGCTCCTTTAAATCAGGACCGCCTGTTTGACAACAAGGCTGAGGAAGTTCTTAAAAGATGGAAGATAAAGCTAAATCTATGCTAACTGTTAAAGATTTTTTACAAGTTCAGCCTCCTAGATTTAGTAGGCACTGGCCCTCTAAGAATTGGTCCTATCCAGCCCCTTCCAGGTCTTCTCAAGCCAAACCCAGACACAGCAAAAACCCCAGGTTTCAGTCCCAAGGGACTCACAGAACTAAGCAGTGGGGGGCCTCCACTTCCAAATCTGGGAATAATAAGACCCCCCTATGGTAAACTGTCTCAATGACTTCCTTTTAAAATTTCCAAGCACTTATCAACTGACTGCCCCTTTGGGGGGAAATATTGCTCTTCATGCAAAGAATTGGGAACTCATTACCCAAGACAAATAGGTTTTAAATATAGATACAGATTTCACTTTCACACGTTGCCAACACCAAGTGGGTGGCCGGACCTCCCTCAAATAAGTGGGCAGAGGTCCAAAAACAAGTACTTTCTCTCTTAAGTATGAGGGCTATTCAACTGGTACCAGAAGGGGAAAAAGGACAAGGTTTCTACTCAAGACTTTTCCTCGTACCCAGAAAAGACAATTCATGGCATCCTATCCTGGACCTGTCTACTCTGAACACCTTTTTGGAGATTCCAAAATTCAAGATGCTGACTCTTCACCAGTTACTTCCTATGCTAGGCAAAGATGCCTGGTTGGCAACACTAGATTTAAAAGAAGCATACCTGCACATCCCAATCAGGGAATCTTGCAGAAGATACCTACGCTTCAAAGCAGGCTACACGCACTATCAGTTCTCCGCACTGCCCTTTGGCTTATCTACTGCGCCCAGGGTATTCACAAAGTGCCTTGCTCCAGTTACTGCATTTTGCAGGCAAAGAAATATTCAAATATACGCATACCTGGATGATTGTCTAATTCAGGCAGAAAGCCAGGACATACGTTTGAATCATCTGGCCTTTGTAAAGAGGGTTCTAACTTGTCTGGGGTAAACTATAAATGAAAAGAAATCACACCTGGTACCCTGTCAACAAAATATATTCCTGGGAGCAAGCTTGAATACAACTTCCCAGATGGCTTACCTCATGCCAGAGAAACAAATTCATTTGACAACCTACTTCAAACAAGTGGCCACAAAAACCCTGCCATCTGCAAGACAAATAGTGCAAACCTTGGGGTTCATGGCCTCCTGCATTCTTCTAATTCAATATGCAAGACTGCATATGAGGAAACTACAGTGGTATCTAAAAAGCCTATGGTGCCAGCATTCATAAGACCTAGAAACAATGATTCCTATCATACCTTGCCTACGCCTAGAGTTCCTTTGGTGGGCAGAGGCCTGCCACCAAAACAAGGGACTACCTTTCACACCATCCCCTGCCGCCCAAACCCTAACAACAGATGCATCAGACTATGCATGGGGGGCTCACCTGGCAGGAAAGTGCATTCAGGGCAAATGGAACCCAAGTCAAATGCACCTGCATATCAATCAAAAAGAAATATTAGCTGTACATAATGCTCTGACAGCCTTCCAAGGACCACATTCTTCCAGGACAACTAATGGTAAAGACAGACAACACCACTGTTATTTGGTACATAAACAAGCAGGGGGGGTACACATTCTTACCCCCTCTGCAGACTAGCCATGGCATTGTGGAACACAGCCTTGAGCTACCAAGTGCACCTACAAGGTCAATTCCTGCCAGGAAAATTAAATACACTGGCAGATGGACTAAGCAGAAACCTTATGGACCCACACGAGTGGAAGCTGGAACCAAGGATTTTCAACATGTTGACAAGCAAATGGGGGAGCCCAGATATAGACCTGTTTGCCTCTCCCCAGAACTACCAATTGGACAAATGTTGCACAAGGAATCCCCACAAACAAGCCTGGAAAGTGGATGCTCTGTCCTTCAGCTGGAAAAAACTATCAGTCTATGCCTTCCCCCCTCTGCGTCTGTTCTCCAAAGTACTACGAAAAATCAAACAGGACAAACAAAGGATGATTTTGATTGCTCCAGACTGGCCGTGTCAACACTGGTACCCACTCCTACGCAGTGTGTCATGGTTATCTCCATGGCACCTGCCTCAGACTCCTTCCCTGCTTTCTCAGCAGGAGAACCAGATTCTGCACCCTCAGCTTCTAACACTGAACCTTGCAGCCTGGCTAATTACTTAATCTCTCCTTTACCATCCCTCAGCAAACCTGTGATGGATATCATTTTAGAAGCAAGGAGGCCTAGTACTAGAAAATCTTATGCTGGAAAATGGAAAAGATTCTGTGCCTGGAACCAGTCTCAAGGGATGAGCACAGCAGCGCCCAATTTATCTCAGATTTTACAATACTTAACTGAGATGCTTCACAAGGGCCTGTCTTTTTCCTCCATTAAAATCCACGCCTCAGCCATTTTAGCTCATTATAACACAGAACCTCCCCTCTTCTGTCATTCACTGCTCAAGCAGTTCTTCAGAGGGGCCAAAAATTTGAGACCACCCAGGAGAGCTCCAACCCCAACCTGGGACCTTAACGTTGTCTTGGAGAAACTCACCCTACCTCCTTTTGAGCCAGCTGCTACTGCAGACTTAATTTCTTTCGTGGGATACAGCTTTCCTTTTAGCAATCACTTCAGCTAGAAGGGTATCTGAATTACAGGCCCTTATGGCAGTAGAGCCTTTCATCATATTTCATGCGGATAGGGTGTCCCTCAGAAGCAATCCATCCTTCATGCCCAAGGTGGTATCCAGTGTGGCTTTTAATCAGTCGATTCCTTTGCCAACTTTTTTCCCAATCCACAGAATAAAGGGGAATGGATACTGCATTCCTTAGATGTGCACAGACAACTTAGATTCTACTTGGACAGGACTAAATCTCAAAGGAAATCTGAACAACTGCTCATGGCATTTACTGCAGGGGCAGAGGGGAAGGCTATTTCAAAGCAAACCATTTCTAAATGGATAAGTCATTGCATTCATTTCTGCTATAAGCACCATGGACCTCACTCCAACAGGGCTGCATCTACCTCTGCAGCCTTTCTCAGAGGCGTCCCTACCAGGGACATCCTAGAAGCTGCTACCTGGAGTTCTGTACATACTTTCACCAAGCATTATCATTTGCCAATTTTCTCTAAATCCAGAGCTGGCTTTGCCACTGCAGTCTTGCAGGCCCTTATAGCTGGCCCTAATGCTATCTAAATTTCTCCTCCCAACCTTAACTTTGGGAATCTACCCAAATGTAATGACTGCAACAGTGAAACACGAAGAACATAGTACAGTTGTGTACACTTACCATAAATGTAGATGTTCGAGTGTATTCACTGTTGCAGTCTGGTTACCTTCCCTCCAGCCCCCTAACTTCTTTTGGCTATACCTCTACTGTCCTTTAGTGTGTTTAAAAGCCTTTTTGGTGTATTTGCTTTTTTGTTGGAGGTATATCTTTTTACTTTTATATTTAATTGCTTCCCATTAGGGGGGCACCTGACATCTGGGGAAAGAAAAACTGATGTAATGGCGTTGGCTGCATGTTTTATACCCCTGATGACCTGACATCATGGAAGAAGGGACAGCAACCGGCATAGGACCCAAGACTTTGTTAATCAGGCCGACTGAGGGCTACCTGCAGGCAGATAACCCAAATGTAATGACTGCAACAGTGAATACGCTCGAACATCTACATTTATGGTAAGTGTAAACAACTGTACTTTCTCCCATATTTTTGAGCATGAGTTCCAGTATGTTGGAGTCTCTTACAGGTGTATTTACTATTTGGTCAACAGGGTTTTTATTTATGAAGTCCAGGAATCTCTGTGCCTGTAGATGTGGTGCTGTGTAGGATTTCTAGTCTGTAGAAGGGTAATTAAAGTCTCCCATGAGTAGTAGTAGTTTGGATGGCAGTTGTTTTCACTAAGTGCAGGTGTGCATTCTGATCTTCTTGGGATATGGAGTGTGACCTGTAGCTGGGTGCATATCAGATGTCCGAACGCTCAAATGTCCGAAAGCCGAAGCTTCGAACTGGAAAGTTCGAAGTCTAAAAATAACGAAGTCACGGAACATTGAATTCTTTCCCAGGGAAAGAATTTGGTGGGCCGGTTCCGCGGCTTTGTTATTTCCTCCACTGTGGTGCGGTCTCGGAGTTGGTATATTTAAGTAGGGGGTGTGGGGGGGGCACAGTCTTCCACGTTGGGGGGTGTGGGGGCAAAGCCCCCCACAATAGAAACCGTATGTAGTGTTCGTATGTTTCCACATTTTATACCAGAACGGTGATTTTTTTTTTCCCTAGGAAAAAAACACTTCTGAGTGTTCGGAGTATTCAGTTTTCGAACTTTTGGGTTCGATATTTACATAGTCGAAGTTTTGACACTCCAACTTTGTGATATAGACCCCCTGTAGCTGGCTAGGATGTGGTATGGGATTTTGTCAGTGGTGATCTGCACATAGAGGAAGTCCAGCATGTCATTCTGTTTGGCCACCCTAAAAGTATGCTTGTTTTTGATGTATATTGAGACACTTCCACCTTTAGCTCTTGTCTGTTTAGCTATTGGTCTAAAAGTTTGGTAAGCATTGAATCCTTTCACTGCTGGGGTACTCTCTGCTGCTTTAAACCATGTCTCAGTAATTGCATGGATATCTATGTTCTCAAGTGTGAATAGGGCTTGGAGGGAGAATGTTTATTTATTTAGGTTCCTGCTACTGAGCAATAACACCTTGAAGTTCACTTGAGTTTATTTTGCTGTGTTGGTAGGATGTTCTTTGTGTTTCACTGTTGCAGTCATTACATTTGGGGTAATCTGCTGGCAGGTTGCCCTCAGTTGGCCTGAATAACAAAGTCTTGGGTCCTGCGTCGGTTGCTGTCTCCTCTTCCATGACGTCAGGTCGTCAGGGGTATAAAACATGCAGCCGACGCCATTTTAATCAGTCTTTCTTGCCGCACAGTGCCCGAAGCAGAAGCAGTTCGCAAGTGCCGGTCGGCCAACTCCTGAAATTTTCGTTTTCGAGTTTCAGAACCGAAGTCTTCAAACTAAAGCTAAGTACCCCATTGGGGAAACTTTTTCTTGCTCTTTACCGATGTCAGTAAAAGTTAATAATTGCATTACTTGTGGGAAGCAAATACCTCATAAGGATTTTCATTTGTACTGTATTCCTTGCCTAGGCCCTGATCACAACGTGCCTTGCTGTCGGTTTTGTGTTAAATTTAACCAATGCACTATTAAGCTTTGGTATATTTCTGCTTCAGAATATTTTTGCTCAAGATTTAACTACCCTGAAATGTCGTCAGTTAGCAATCCGACTACCGGAGTTCACAAAAAACACAAGGAAAAAGAGAGACAGACTGTCGAGGTACAAAACCGACGACGAAGCTTCTCCTAAGCCAGTCGCCGGTTCGCCGGTACTCAGTGAGGCACTTTCGCAGCCCCTGATACCCTCTACTTTTGAGTCGTAGGGGTCTACCAAGACACATTCGGAGTCCGGTATGCCGCGAGATTCGCAAAATATTGAATCAGCGGATGTCTCTCCCTTGGATGGGTCCGGAGCCGCTGAGCAGGCACCGGCTTCTGAGGGTGTTTTCAAGCCTCAACATTTTTATATTAAACCGACGCCATCAACAAAAACAAGGTAAAAAACAACTTCTATGTCTAAAAAACCAACACATGAGCCACGTGCTCAGGCCCCTATGCCTAAAAAACAAATGATCAAAATGGCTGAGGATTTAATTACCTTGTTCAGAGGTCCCCCCCCCCCCCCGCTAAGAGGCCTAGGCAAGGCACTGATTACGAATCTTTAGATCAGGTTTCCATTTCTTCTGATTCCTCTTCTGATCAGGAATTTTTTATCCCACCTTATGAGGATTCTGATGCAGAGGAATCCATCCCATCTGCATCTCCTCCTGAGGATTACACTTTTGGAGAGACTTTACATACTTTAAGGGAACATTTTCACTGGGAGAGTCAGGACTTCTCTGAATCAAAAAAGAAGCTTAGAGATTTCCTTCTTCTTCCGAAGCATAGGCCTTTGGCAATACCTCCTGTTTTAGACATTGTTGATGATGTGTTCTCGGAATCAAGCATGGCTCCTGATTCCCTGCCTCTGGCTCCTAGTAAGCCAGACAGATATTACAGGGTTCCTGACTCCCACAAATTTATTTTCAAAAATCCTGCTGCTGATCCTGAGACTATTTCTCAGAGTCCCAAGGGTGTAAAGGATTCTACAGCCAAAAATCCTACCCCGTCAGATAGAGATTCCAGGGCGCTGGATAGATGGGGTAAGAAAGTTTTACGTCTGCAACCCTGACAATCAGGGCTTTAAACTGCCAATTTCATATGCTTAAATATCAACAGCATGTTATGGGATTACTGAAACAGAAAATGATGTTGATTTCTGATTGTGTGGAAAATAAAGAATTACAGGATTTATTGCATTCAGCAGAACAAGTTGGAAAGCATACTTTGCAATGTGATTTTGATTCCTTGGAGGCCTCTTGTAGGGCCGCCGTTACTGGATCTGTGATAAG
This sequence comes from Protopterus annectens, assembly GCF_019279795.1. Classification (NCBI taxonomy): domain Eukaryota; kingdom Metazoa; phylum Chordata; order Ceratodontiformes; family Protopteridae; genus Protopterus; species Protopterus annectens. Next base: position 36,007,628 of record NC_056728.1, on the reverse strand, counting down.
AAGGCATGCCTGGCTCAAGGAGCAAAGTCTGCCTGATCATGTTAAAGCTAAATTGTTGGATGCCCCTTTGCAGCATGATACTCTGTTTGGTAATAAGGCAGAAGAGGTATTAAAGAAAATAGAAGACAAAGCTAAATCTATGCAAACTGTAAAAGATTTCTTGCAAGTGCAGCCACCCAGGTTCAGTAGGCACTGGCCTACTAAAAATTGGTCCTTTCCTGTGTCCAGCAGAGCCAATCAGGGCAAACCCAGGTGCTCAAAAGGCTCCAGATATCAATCACAGGGATCTTACAGGTCAAAGCAATGGGGTGCCTCCACCTCCAAATCTGGAAGTAATAAAGCACAACCGTACAGTAAGCAGTCTCGATGACTTCCCTCTACCATCTCCAAGCACTTATCTTTTGGCAGCCCCCTTGGGGGGAAAACTAGCACTTCATGTGCAAAATTGGCAGTTAATAACCCAGGACAACTGGGTATTAAACATAGTATCCCAGGGGTACATATTTAATTTCCGTACTTTGCCAATTCCAAATGGATGGCCGAATCTGCCACAAAACCAGTGGGCAGATGCCCAGAAACAAGTCATGTCCCTCATGGATATGGGGGCTATTCAACCAGTACCAGAAAAGGAAAAAGGGCAAGGATTTTATTCAAGACTCTTCCTGGTACCCAGAAAAGACAATTCATGGCATCCAGTACTGGACTTATCGATTCTGAACACGTTCCTAGACATTCCAAAATTCAAAATGTTGACTTTACAACAGCTACTGCCTATGCTAGGCAAGAGTGCTTGGTTAGTAACTCTAGACTTAAAAGAGGCATACCTGCATATCCCAATAAGGGAATCTTGCAGAAGATACCTCCGCTTCAAAGCAGGTTTTTTTTTGCATTACCAATTCTCTGCACTGTCCTTTGGCTTATCTACTGCGCCCAGGGTCTTTACAAAGTGCCTGGCACCAGTAATTGCATTCTGCAGACAAAGAAACATTCAAATTTATCCTTATCTGGAGGATTGTCTCATTCAGTCAGAGGACAAGGACACTCTTCTTCAACGTCTGGCATTTGTAAAAAGGCTTCTATCATGCTTAGGGTACACCATAAATGAAAAGAAATCACAACTGGTACCCTCTCAAATAATTACATTCCTGGGTGCAAGCTTGAATACAACTGCCCAGATGGTTTACCTCACGCCAGACAAACAAATACAATTGACAACATACTTCAAACAAATGGCAACAAAAACCCAGTTATCTGCAAGACAAATTCTGCAGGCTGTGGGGTTCATGGCATCCTGCATTCTACTAATTCCATATGCGAGACTGCATATGAGGAAACTTCAATGGTACCTAAAAAGTTTATGGAACCAACATTGTCACAGCCTGGAAACAATGATTCCTCTAATTCCCTACCTACAACAGGAGTTTCTTTAGTGGGCAAAGACATGTCACCAAAACAAGGCACTGTCATTCACTCTACCCCCTGCCACCCAAACCCTAACTACAGATGCATCAGACTATGCTTGGGGGGGCCACCTGGCAGGGAGATGAATTCAGGGCAAATAGAGCCCAAACCAAATGCATCTGCATATCAACCAGAAAGAAATGCTAGCTGTTCAGAATGCTCTGATTGCCTTCAAGGATTTACTTCATCCAGGACAACTACTGATAAAGATGGACAACACCACAGTTATGTGATACATAAACAAGCAGGGGGAGACCCATTCCTACCCCCTTTTCAGACTAGCCATGGCCTTGTGGAAGACAGCCTTGACTTACCAAATACATCTTCAAGCTCAATTCCTGCCAGGAAAGCAAAATACTCTGGCAGATGACCTAAGCAGAAATCTTATGGACCCGCACGAATGGAAACTGGATCCACAAATCTTCAGCATGTTAACACAGAAATGGGGAATTCCAGACATAGATCTATTAGCCTCTCCCCAAAACTATCAGTTGGACAAATTCTGCACAAGAACTTATCACAAAAAAGCATGGAAAGTGGATGCTCTGTCCTTCAGCTGGAAAAACCTATCAGTCTATGCCTTTCCCCCTCTGCTTCTACTCTCCAAGGTCTTACTAAAAGTCAGACAAGAAAAAACAAAAATGATTGTAATTACTCCGGACTGGCCTTGCCAACAGTGGTACTCGCTTCTAAGGAATATGTCACACCTTCCTCCATGGTGCTTGCCTCAAACACCTCATTTATTGTCTCAGCAGGACTATCAAATTCTGCACACTCAGCTCCAAACTCTGAATCTTGCAGCATGGCTAATCAATTGATTATTCAAACCACACCTCTCAGTAAACCTGTGATGGATGTCATTTTGGAAGCCAGAAGGCCTAGTACTAGAAAATCTTATGCTGATAAATGGAAGAAATTTCTGTGCTTGGAACCAAGCACAAGGAATAGACACAGCAAGGCCCAATATTCCTCAGATTTTACAATACCTAACTGAGATGCTTGACAAGACCCTATCTTTTTCGTCACTAAAAATCCATGCCTCTGCCATCTCGGCTGATTACAACACAGAGCCTCCCCTCTTTTCTCATCCACTGCTAAAACAGTATCTCAGAGGAGCCAAAAATTTAAGGCCTCCCAGGAGAGCACCAACTCCTGCATGGGACCACAATTTTGTGCTGGAAAAACTCACCCTGCCTCCTTTTGAACCAGCAGCTACTGCGGATATAAAATTTCTATCTTGGAAGACAGCTTTTCTTTTGGCAGTTACTTCAGCTAGAAGGGTTTCGGAATTACAAGCTCTCATGGCAGTGGAGCCTTTCATTACATTCTACCTGCATAGCGTGTCCCTCAGGACCAACCCTTCCTTTATGCCTAAGGTGGAGCCTTAACCAGACCATTCACCTGCCAACTTTTTTCCCAAATCCGCAGAACAAGGGGGAGCGGATTCTGCATTCATTGGATGTGCACAGACAACTAAGATTCTACTTAAACAGGACAAAATCGCTAAGAAAGTCTGAGCAAGTAGTGGTAGCATTTGCTGCAGGATCAGAGGGGAAGGCTATATCTAAGCAGACTATTTCTAAATGGATAAGCCACTGCATTCCTTTCCGCTATTTACACCATGGTAAACCTGTGCCCAAGGGGATCAGATCTTATTCCACCAGGGCTGCCTCCACTTCAGCAGCTTTTCTCAGAGGGGTCCCAACCAAAGACATTCTAGAAGCTGCAACTTGGAGCTCTGTTCATCCGTTCACAAAGCATTATCATTTACCTCTCTTCTCAAAATCTAGGGCAGGCTTTGCCACTGCGGTCCTGCAGGGCCTTATAGCTGCTCCTAATGATGTTTAGTTCCATCCTCCCATCCATAGCTTTGGGATTCTACACAAATGTAATGACTGCAACATTGAAACATGAAGAACATAGTACAGTTGTGTACACTTACCATAAATGTAGATGTTCGAGTGTATTCACTGTTGCAGTCCAGGTTACCCACCCACCATCCCCCATTCTATACCTTTTCTTTCCTTCACTATATTCAGAAGCCTTTGTGGTGTATTTGCTTTTAGTTGAAGGTAAATTTTATGTTTCTAAAGTGCATTTATATACTTACAGTTTATTTATAAATTTTTTGCTCCCCATTTGGGGGGCACCTGACATCTGGGGCAAGAAAAACTGATTAAAATGGCGTCGGCTGCATGTTTTATACTCCTGATGACCTGACGTCATGGAAGAGGAGACAGCAACCGACGCAGGACCCAATACTTTGTTATTCAGGCCGACTGAGGGCAACCTGCCAGCAGATTACCCCCAAATGTAATGACTGCAACAGTGAATGCACTCGAATATCTACATTTATGGTAAGTGTACACAGCTGTACTTTTGTTATTTTCACATTACCTAAAATAAGGCACTATGGAGCTGGATAAAGTTTTAGCCAGTATTTGAAAACCTAGATGGGAAAAGTGCAGACCACCCCTTGGCAAAGGAATGTGGTCTGTTTAACATTGTCTTCCCAAGCTGACAAATATCGGTTTCCCTTGAATGGCACCAGAAAGACAGCCAGTTGTTGAAATCAATAATTTATGCTCATTTTGTGGCATCATCCTTTGTGATAATATGCTGCACAGTGCTAGGCTCATGCTAGCCTGAGACATAATCTGAAAACTACGTAATGTCTCTCTTCATATAGTCCAGAGAGGTACATCTCAGGTCATTTACATTTACATGGACTATGATGGAATCATACTGTTCCCTGTGGAGTAATAACTTGAGTGTGTACTTGATTTGTCGGTTATTCTCTTTAGGAGTTATTTGTAATTATTGACTGTGAGAAGGGTAAGGCCAATCTATAACCAAATGGGATAGGTTATTTTGAGTGCAAAAAGAGAAAAGGGTTAGGCTTAAAATGTCCTGCAAAGGCAATTAACCTAGTACTTGTATATGAACCTTTGATGCTCTAGTACAAAATTCACAGATTGCTGTTGTGTACAGTGTATTTCAGTGCAACACTTTGCTGAATTTGGCATTACCACATTGCATCTTTCAAAGAGTTTGGGGCATGCCATGTTTCCAATGACAGAAAGGTTACATTTTCCAGAGAAATATGTTAATGTTGTATGAGGAAATGTGTCCTCATTGTATCAAATTTAAGGGAGCTGAACACATTATGCTTTCCCAGGCAAGTAAAACCCACACTTTTACTTTTGTTGTACTGAATGGATGATCTTCCTGTCCATATTTCTGTTGCATTGGTGAAAGATTGGAAGACTCCTACTGAGTACAGTTATTCTACTGTGGCAAAAATTTATTGTCTTTAGTGAGCAAACTGTGTTTTTTTTTTCTTTGCTATTAAACTTGTTTTATCTTCTAAAATCAGTAAAGGCTGTGCCAACAGGCAAAAGATTTCAAAGATTTAAAAAGTAAAAAAATAAAAAGATCACAAACAACTTTGAAGCTTGTCACTGTTTAATAGAGTAAAAATCCAAACAGCCGAGCTCTTTCGCCTTTAACCTTAACAGGCTTTATCAGAGTCATTTGAAATAACACGTAACCACCTTTAAATACCCAATCTAGCTTAATTTGCAGCCAATCACACCATATCAATTATGAATATACAAAATTAGGTTACTAAAACCCCCTACAAATTTAAAGTTACAACTGACCATATAAAAGTAAAAAAGTGCAGCAAAAATTATTTTACATCTCAACCAGAGTTAAAAAATGCACGCAGACACCTATAACTGTAAATGTAAAAGCAACATACACTTCAATATGTACATTAATCACCAAAACCAAAATGCATATTTACTTCCTTACATAGTTGTATTGTTGTAAGGAAAAAAGAACTTAGTAAATACTTTTTTTCTTTTTCTAATAACATGTCTAACCATCCATGTTGACACTCTCTCTGTTGTAAAACAGGTGCCAATGACATGTTGTCATTAAGTCCTGGTGAAACAGTAGCATTCAACATAATTTGCCATTTCGTCTACCTCACCCCAACTTCCAATCTGGTGTCACCACCCCTTTCATCAGTTGGGACCTTGTCAATCACAAAAAAGATAAATCTCTTGAAATTGTCACATTTTGTTCTTCTTTCGGCTTTTCCCGGTTAGGGGTCGCCACAGCGGAACTCTGGTGATTGGCAGTACATTTTTACAGTGCCGAGGTGCCAGCTCAACACCCAACCTTCAACGAAGGCACGCCCATTTACGCATATCTTTCAAAGGCCACTCGACTGCGGGGAGGACATGCAGACTCTACACAGAAGGCGACTCCAGCCGAGAATTTGTACTATGTGTAAATAAAGCATTGTGTGGGTCCCTATTTTTGATTGCCCTGAAGTGTTCACTAATTCTATCGACAAGTCTATGTACAATTTTTTCCAACATAGAAAGATGCACAAGACGTACAAGTAGCAAAGTACACTAGCATAGATAAATTGCAATTACATCTACTAGGGCATTTGATAGAATATCTATAATCACTAACAGTAACATAGGGACCATCGCTGATATATTTTCAATACTTACAAGCACCACATTTCATCATAAGTGATTTGTGTCCACCTATGATGTTGGTTCTGGGATGACCTTCTAAAATATTTTTAATATTCTTGCCCCTAATGAATACAATTTGGGGTTTATTCCCCAACAGCTCTTTCATTCCCTGTTCTATACAGGTCTTCCAACATCTGTTGACAATTGAACATGTGTTAGATGACTGAGTGTTGTAACATAGAACCATTACATCTGTGATTCTTCTGTAGCATGAATTTGTAACTGGTCATTGCCTGTTTTTAATATGGGGATAAAAAGGGTGTTTTTTTTGTTCATTATTTCCTTTTTGACTTTAATCAACAACTTTAATGGGTACCCCCTCTTAATGAACAATGTTAAGTTGTCTATCTCGCTTTCATTCTTGCTGGTTGGGTTTGGAGCCGATCCTCGGCTCCGACTCGGCCATCTTCAAAAGCTCGAGAGCTGCTTACTGGCTCGAGGCCCCCCTATATCCCATGATGCCTGGCGCTAGATACCCAGATCTTGTTTGCCGCTTCTACTGCGAGGTTGCTTTTGCTGGCTCAGGTCATATTTTTCGATTTTATTGTTAGCATATATAAAAAATTATATTGTAGTTGGTGTTTAGAATAGTTTTAGTAGTTATAGTTATCTATTTGTAATTTAGTCTCCTTCCCTTGGAAACTCGTTTTCTTGTTAGAGAGTTTTCCCCTCCTCCCCCTCCCCCTTTTGTTTTCTTCAAGGTAGCCGTTTTTAATTAGAGGCTAATCCTTGTACTTAAATTTTTATGTAGTAGTTTTTTTATTAGAAATTGTTGTAGATCAGTAGGTTTACTTACCTTTTCTTGGATAATAGAGTGTGTGTGCTGTTAGGGTGTGGTAACTTGTGCTGAGTGCGTGTGTTTTACTAGTTACCTACTTCCCTTCTGTTGTTTTTTCTCTGTGATTGATATTTCCTTTTACAGGAATGTCTAAAAATACGAAAGTATCTGGATTCAAGAAGTGTGACTCATGCTGTCAGAAGATGTCACTGACAGATGGTCACACTTCTTGTGTCTACTGTTTGGGCTCTCTACACCTGCAGGACTCTTGTTCGGTGTGCCACGCCTTTAGTCCAAGAGTCCTGCAGGAGCGTAGGAATAAGCTAATCCTTAGGGGTTTGCTCAAACCTGAAGGGTCACTGGCTAAGGCCCAGCCAGTGAAACCCTCTAAGCCAACGAAGCCGTCGGCTCCCAGTTCGGAGCCGTCGTCGGGTGTGGTGCCTGCTTCAACTTCGGTTCCGGCTGGTGTTGGAACCGTCAGGGAGCCGAAAATGCTCTAGATCTCCATCCCTAAAGTCGATACACTCGGCTCCGGGGTCACCTCTGTTACAGTCGGAGCGAAGTCACCGATCCCACACTTCTCGGTCTTCTGGACTATCTGACCATGATTTGGAGAGAGTGGTGAGCAGGCTTCTAAAATCGCAGGCCCTGGCTAAAATGTTATCCAGCCCCCCTCATCAGGGTTCGGCTCCACCTGTCTCTACAGTAGTTCCTCCTTTGACTCACCCCCTGAGTTTGGAGCCGGAGCTTGTTGGAGCTCGGATCGTCGAACCATCTGTGCCGATACCTACCCTTTTGGTTCCGTCGTCGGCTCCGATCGCCTCCATGGTGTCGTCCTTGGAGGGATCTGGGCGCCGGGACTCCCTCATCGGCTCCGAGGGAGCGAGTGGCATCGGACCCTTGTCTGACCCCGTTCTCCCTCTCGGAGCTTTGGCGCAGGTGAGTTCGGCTCCTACATCGGCTTCAGAGCCATCTCTCTCAGTGCCGGGAAGGATTCCGGTCTCTTTGGAGCCGGAGCCTTCTCCGCTATTGGGAAGGGGCGCCTTCGAGGTCATGAGGAGTGTGCTGGCCTCTGAGTCAGCCCCACGATCAGCCTCATCGGCTCCTCCCACCATGGTGCCTGCATCTGCCTCTGCCCCTCCTCCAGACCCCAAGCGTGGGGAACAAGCGCTCCAGGGCACCCCATTGGGTGTATCTTCCTCTTCCAAGGCCTCCCCTGATCATTCAGAGGAGCCCCCTCGAAAGAGGAAATGCAAGAGGAAGCATGTTGACTCCCCTGAGTCCGTCACTTCAGATACCGACTTAGAGGATTCGGAAGGGTCCCTGAGATCCCCCTCTGAGGACGTCTCTTTCTAAGACATCCTTGAGATACTTAGGCAGAGGGGGAACTGGACTACCCTTAACCCTTCCGAGGATGAGTCGGTATTCCTGGACGTGTTTGGTTCCCGACCCTCCACTTCCTGGGTGTCTCCGCCTTTCGATCCACTGATGTCGGTGGTGGCTCGGAAGGCGTGGTCAGCCCCAGACACAGTGGAACCAACCCCCCAAAGACCCACAACATTTATTACTGCACTGCAGGACAAGCAATTTCTGACGAAGGGTGTTCCCGTTGGTGATAGCAGCGGCCACAAAAAAGGAGTTGGCTGAAACTTCTTCGTCTGTCCATCCCACTAATAAGGAATCTAGGACAATGGACAGATATGGGAAGCGGATGTTTTCCTCAGCGACCTTCTCCATGAGGTCGCTGAACTACTTGTGCCACTTTACCCGCCTTCAAAGTGATCTCCTTAAAGAGCTAGGAGATACCCTTCAAGATCCATCAGCTCTGGGAGCCCAGGCTAAGGTTGCCTCCCAGCTGGCGACTCTTAATTCGGTAGTAAACTCCTCCATGCGCCTGATCTCTTATGCAGCTGATGATGCAAGTAGGGCCGCAGGCACAGGCGTGGCCTTGAGGAGGCATGCTTGGATGCGGTTGTGTAACTTTGCGGAACCCTTCAGGGCGTCTTTCGCCAACACCCCCTTTGATGGTTCTGCTCATTTTGGACCACAGGTGAAGGATACCCTTACCAAGTGTGAGCAGGAAGGCAAGACTCTCTCTCTGCTGTGGGAGTCTGTTTTTCCACTCCTTCTAGACCGTATCCCAAGGGTCAGAAGAGTGGGAAGATGTGGTTCCGGAAACCCCATGGAGCCGTGCCTGACACACGTGGAGAGTTCCCCTCCAGGGGCAGACGAGGGAACAACAATAGACGCCGCCCTCAGGGCAGAGGGGGTCCGCAAAATCAGGGCAACAGAGAATCTTTCTCTGACAAGCCCTTCCAGCATCCCTGAGGTGCTGCCCGGCTGTCCACCTTCGGAGGCAGTCTGGGGAAGATTATCGCTGTACCCAAAAGCCTGGCAAAGTATAACACAAGACAAATGGGTACTGTCTATCATATCCGAAGGCTACAAAATCCCCTTCTTTTGCACTCCCTACATTCCCAACAAATCCCTTCCAGGTGTTCCACCCAATCTAAGGGATCAAGGTTCAAGAAATACCAAAACTGCTAAGAAAAAGAGCCATCCAGCCAGTCCCAGCAGATCAGCAAGGATCCAGAATTTACTCAAGGTTCTTTTTGGTACCAAAAAAGACAGGGGACTGGAGACCCATTCTGGATCTCAGCAGACTAAACAGGTCTGTTCAAAGAACGAAGTTCCGGATGGTCATGCTACAGTCCATTATACCCTTTCTGGGTCAGGACAATTGGATGTGCTCCATAGATCTTCAGGATGCGTACTACCATATCAAAATGGACAGACGCTCCAGAAGATTCCTCTGCTTCCGGCAGGGAGCCAGTCATTATCAGTTCAGAGCTCTGCCCTTTGGTCTCACCACAGCCCCCAGGGTGTTCACAAAATGTTTGGCAGTAGTTACCGCTCACCTGAGATGGCAAGGATTCCAGGTGTTTCCATATCTAGACGACTGGCTCCTTAGTGCTACCACCAGACATCACCTGCTGCGAGCCAGAGACTACACCATCCAAACTTGCTCCAAACTAGGTATCACAATAAATTTCGAAAAGTCTGCATTGTCGCCTTGCCAATCTATTACCGTTATAGGTGCAAACTTAAATGCAAAGGACATGTCAGCGAGACTGCCATTAGACAGAGTGTTAGACATTCGCCGACATGTGCAGGTCTTATTAGGATGCAAAAAAATTCAGGCCAGATTCATCCTAAAAACCTTGGGTCTCATGGCAGTGGCTATCATACTAGTTCCCCTTGCTCGTTTTCATATGAGGATTCTTCAGTGGATGCTGTTCACCCAATGGTCTTTCCAGCAACTTCCAATGTCTCACAAGATAATGATCACACAGACATGCAAAAACCAACTTGCTTGGTGGATGGTTTCCCCATCAGTACCCCAGGGCAGACCATTTGCTCTTCCTCCTCAGTAGCTACGGTGACCACGGATGCATCCCTGATCGGGGGGGGGGGGCATTTTCAGGGCAGAACAGTCCAAGGCACCTGGCAGCCTCACGAGTACCATCTGCATATCAATGTCTTGGAGATGAGGGCCGTGCTTTTGGCGTTGCAAGCTCTTTACAACTCTCTTCCCACCGGGACCATTGTAATTCAAACAGACAATATGTCGGTAGTGTGGTACATCAACAAGCAGGGCGGAACCAAGTCCTACCCCCTATGTCGAGAAGCACTCAGACTCCGGCAGTGGGTGATCTCTTCCCAACGGTTTCTGATAGCAGCGCACATCCCTGAGAAGTCCAACGTTATAGCGGACAGGCTGAGCAGAGCAATTCTCATGACTCACGAGTGGTCTCTCAATCACACAGTGTGGGGCCAAATCTTCCGCAAATGGGGTCAGCCTTGCTGCGACCTTCTTGCCACCCCCTTCAACAGCAAGTGCAACAATTTCTTCTCTCTCCTCCCTCTTCCCGGACACTCCCCCAGAGACGCTCTAGTTCACGATTGGCCTTAGGGACTTCTTTATGCATTCCCTCCGTTTCCCCTGATTTCCAAACTAATACAGAAAGCTACCATCTTGGGATGCAAGATGATCCTCATTGCCCCTTACTGGCCTCAACAAATTTGGTTCCCGTTCCTGCATCATCACCTTCTGGAGCAGCCCTGGACCTAGTTCCAGACCTCCTGATCCATCAATCGGGCGGGCTGCACCAATCTCTTCAATCTCTCCAGCTCACTGCTTGGTTGCTCCACTTCCAACCTTAGCCAGGCTTCTGAACATATCACACTCGGTGCGTGAAATCATCTTATCATCGCATAAGTCTACCACTAGAAAGACTTATGCTAGTAAGTGGAAACGTTTCTCTTTCTGGGCAGAGGCTTTAAATATAGATCCCTTTTCAGCCCCTGTACACCATATTTTGGATTTTTTAGCGGAACTTTTTCATGCTGGATCTTCTTCTGCCACGATTAGAGTTCAATTAGCTGCAATTTCAAACTTTCATACAGGCCTCTCAGATACTAGTATTATGTCCCATATGCTTTTTAAAGCTTTTCTCAAAGGGACTACTTTAATCAGGCCCCCAGTGAGAGATCCCCAGCCTCCGTGGGATCTAAATTTGATTTTAGCTTCCCTGATATTGCCCCCCTTTGATCCTGCAGCTTCTTGTTCTTTGAAGTTTCTTTCTTGGAAGACCCTTCTTCTGGTTGCAATTACTTCAGCCAGAAGTGTTTCTGAACTTCAAGCTCTTTGTGTTCGCCCTCCTTATCTAGTTTTCCACAAGGACAGAGTTTCTCTCAGGACTAATCCTTCCTTCCTTCCAAAGGTTTCTTCTGAGAATAATTTGAATCAGTCTATTGATCTCCCTGTGTTTTTTCCAAATTATTCCATCAAGGCGGAGTACAAGTTGCATCAGTTGGATGTTCATAGACAGTTACGTTTTTACTTGCATAGAACTAAGCAAATCAGTAAATCAGACCAGCTGTTCCTGTCCTATGCTGAGGGTAAACAAGGTCTACCAGTGTCGAAAGTAACTTTATCTAGGTGGTTGATGTCTATTATTACATTGATATATCAGCTAAGGAATAAATAGCTTCCTGCTAAACCAAAAGGTCACTCCACTAGAGCTCTAGCTACTTCAGTGGCTTTTCAGGCAAGATTGCCAATGGAAACTATTTGTGCTGCAATTACATGGGCCAATCCTCATACCTTCATTTCACATTATAAGTTGGACGTGGCCTCCAGGAGCAGAGCTGATTTTGGTTCCACTGTTCTGAAGAGTCTGTTCCGATGAGCCACCCAGGATTGAGGTGCTAAGGACACTGTCCCAACCAGCAAGAATGAAGGCGAGATAGACAACTTAACATTAAGAAGTTATGTACCTACCATAACGTTCCATGTTAGTTGTCTTCTTCTCACCTTCTTTCTTGCGCCCCACCCTCCATCCCCCTATCCTAGTAGACTAAGAAGAGTTCCTTATGTTTTTCTTTCACTGGCTGAGTCTTCTCTGGCTATTCCTTTCTGACTAGTAGTCTCTCCAGTAGGATTTATGCATTCTAGGATAGGATTCCTGTATTATTATGTCTGCAGTTAGACTTACCAAACGAGATATGGGTATCTAGTGCCAGGCATCATGGGATATAGGGGGGCCTCGAGCCAGTAAGCAGCTCTCGAGCTTTTGAAGATGGCAGAGTCGGAGCCGAGGATCGGCTCCAAACCCAACCAGCAAGAAAGAAGGCAAGAAGAAGACAACTAACATGGAACGTTATGGTAGGTACATAACTTCTTATTCCTATCAATGTGTATATTTCCTTGGCAAACATCATGTCATCACTTATTAAGTGGGACAATCTCACTATCTGACCCTTAATAATACTTTTCATTTGGTGTGGGGGTGACAACTGTTGTAGTGTAACAAATTGTTGGAGTAGGTTTACTTTCTATAGGTAGTACTACCAAGTTCATCTTTTTCACCACTTTTTGACAAATAAATGTCTGTTGTTTTTACATTTACAATTTCAGGTGTTTGTATTTTTTAACTCTGGTTGAGATGTAAAATAATTTTTTGCTGCAAGTTTTTACTGTTATATGGTCAATTGTAACTTTAAGTAAGTAGAGGGTTTTAGTAACCTAATTTAGTATAATCATAATTGATATGGTGTGATTGGTTGCAAATTAAGCTAGGTTGGGTATTTAAAGGTGGTTATGTTTTATTTCAAATGACTCCGAAGCCTGTTAAGGTTAAAGGCGAAAGCGCTCAGTCTTTTGGAATTTTAGTCTATTAAACAGTGACAGGCTTCAACGTGGTTTGTGATTGTTTTATTTTATTTTTCAATTATTTGTTTTATCTTTTACCATTTTTAAAGTTGACTTTATTTCTTAGTGTTGAGTTTTCTTTCTCATTTTTATCTCTTAGCCAGTAGGTGTTTTCTTATCTTTTTTTTCTATTTCCTGCACTATTTGACATTGTGGCTGCCTTTATATTTGTATTCTAGTTGCTGTTTATAAAAGATTTATTTTATTGTCACTTTTAACTTTCTAGTGCATATTGGAAAATGTTGCAAATTAGTCACCTTTTTGTTTTCAAAAACTGCAATTATGGAAACAAAATGCCACCATAAGATAATAAGATAAACATTGAGAATATCTGTTTTTGTCTTTGTGAGAATGTAATGCCCACAAAGTCCGTGCCAGGCTTTTCCTCCAATACATTTCATGACTAAAGAAACAAGCTAAAACCTTTTCTGACTTAAGAAGTCAATCTTGATTGAGGTCTGCATATCCACTGGGTGTAGGGATGCTTCACAACTCATGGCATCAGCCTCTTGAGTCTTTTGTGTTCTGAATTTCCTAAATTCCAGGTCTTCATGGGAAAAAAAAATACAGATGAATATATGGTTCCTTCTGTTAGTTCTAAAGTAGGGGACTTAAACACTGTCTTTGAAATGGGAAGGTTGCCTAGTTTAACCTCTTTAGTTTATAAGAATGTGTGCCAAGTTATAACAAAGGCCCCATTCACTACCTCGAGCCAAGATAGACTATGATAAGTTTGGTGAAGAGTTTGTTCAGGCTTAACAAAAAAATGTCTGTAGCTTCATCCCCTTATATGCCTAGGACACACAGAGGCATTTGCCATCTTTACTTTCGGTGCTGTATTCTCCATATTTTCTTCATCAGTGCAAGTAGTCAGACATTAACCCAAAAGGATGCCTGTGTCCTCCACCAACCATGTGTTGAAATACATTCTTTGTAGTGTTAGGTCCACACCCTCTGGCATCAACAAATCAACTTTCAGCACATTAGTCTGTGTCAGTGTCCTTAGTATTGATGCTGCTAGGGTTGACAGTCTTCTCAGGCCTGATCCTATGGCTGAACTTGTCATGGCCAAGCTTACACCAAGCCCAATAGCATAGCTGGTGTGGAGCAAAGGGGGGTTGTCATCCTGGCCGCAAAGTGTTGGGTGGCATAATTGGCAGATGACAAGCCTTCTCCAGTGCATATGCATTGCTGGCATTCATAAATGAATATTGCTATTACATTTTTGGGATCAGAAGTTAAGAGCTTTAGCACTCTGTGTGGATAAATTGTAACTACTTCCTACAAATGTAGCAAACAGCGTGCTATACTATAAAAGGAAATATATATTTTTTCTAGCAAATCCTGTCCTGGGACTTCAGAACTAAAGCACTTTAGCACTCCATGGCACTGCATGTGTGGACTGTAGCAGCTGCTTATGTATCAAGCATTTGCTACAGTTTAATATGAATATATATTTTTTGCAGTAAATCCTATTCTGGGACTTCAGAAATGAAGCACTTTAGCACTCTGTTTGTATGTTTGTGGACTATAGCAGCTGCTTGTAGATTTAAAAGGATTTTTTTTTGTGTTCCTAAGATCCAGGTGAGCAGGAGACTTTTTTGATGCACTTAAAGTTAAGAGGGACAGCATCAAGCACAAGAATAGCTTCCTACCCCTCTGTTCAAACCTGTAGTCAGTGCCAGTCTTTGCAGTGTCTGCTTTTCAGTTGTCAGTAATAGTACAGAAAGCCGAGCATAATGTAAGTACCAGTGTCTCCATCCCCATTAGTCAACTCTGCATTTACCAACTACAACATGTTCCCCTAGTCAGTTGTTGATTCCTGCCTAAACATAATATTTTGTTACTGGGCTTGTTGTCTAGATAATAGATTCTTTCTTGGCTGAGCCCCTTGTTATTCTGCTTCTCATAAGCAGCAGTACAGAGGGAACCTAGGCCTCAGACAATGCCTAGTCACAACTTTACACCAAGACACTGCTTCTTCATTGTCCTCAGGCAAGTCACCCCCAAGGAAAGGAAAATGGAACTTGTGTAAGAGGAAGCATGCAGATTCACTAGCTGAATCACCCTTGCCTAATGTCAGTGATGAGGAGAAAATAGATTCCCCTTCCATCTCCCCCAAATGAACCCCCTCAAACATACCAAGGCATTCTTTTTGAACTTACCCTTTTGGGATAGCATTTACTTTATCACTGAAGTGAAAGCCCACCTGGAAATACAGAGAAAGAGAGCAAAACCCTTATGGCTGTTAAAGTGAAGTTTATAATTCTGCAGCGCCACTTTTCCTTGATGAAGTAATGATCACACAAGCTGTAGTTAATGTGGCCAAGAGCAAATGAGCCAGGAATCTGGAAGAAAGTAAATTATTTTGGTAACTTCCATAGAAAAAGTGATCTACAACAGTAGGAAAACCACAATAGCAGAATCTGCAGGATATTGCTTTACTTTCCCACTCTAAAGACCACCAGGGTCCATCTCTTCCTCCACCTTTATGCATATCACACAAAGCAAGAGGATAAGCATAGTAATAGCCAGAGAATATAAAGATATCCAAAGTCTGCAGGGCACTTATGAAATCATGGTTACACACAACAAATCTGACACTAGGCAAACCACTTCAAATCCCTACTCCACTAGTGGTTGTCACCATTGATGTGTTTGCTAGGGTGTGGGATATTGTCAGGGGCAAGACTGTTCAGAGTGTCTGGTCTCACTTGGAGAGTG
This sequence comes from Protopterus annectens, assembly GCF_019279795.1. Lineage (NCBI taxonomy): Eukaryota > Metazoa > Chordata > Ceratodontiformes > Protopteridae > Protopterus > Protopterus annectens. The sequence goes on along the minus strand of NC_056728.1, from coordinate 35,991,832 downwards.
TGATACCCTTCCACACAGACAACATGACAGTAGTTTGGTATGTCAGCAAGGTAAGGAGAACTTTCTTATTCCATGTTTTGAGAAGCAGTGAGGGTTTAGGAAAGAGAGGAAGACAGCTCATTAGTAGACGGACTGATTCACTGCCTTTTTGTGCCACATGTGTGGTCTTTCAACCCCACAGCACTGTGGAACTTCTTCTGTTACTGGGTAAAGCCATGCTGTGACATTTTTTTCTCTACAGCTAATTATTAAGCAGCAACTTCTACTCCCTCATTTTTCTGCTAGAAGAACCCCAGAGATTGTCATCAGGAAATTAACTCCTGGATTCCTTTACAGTTTTTCCCCATTTTCTCTAATGGCAACATTCATCCAAAAAGCCAAATAACAGAAGTAATGGATCATTCTCATAGCCCCATATCGGCCTTGACAGTTTTGGTTACACTTACTCACCCACCGCTTATTGAAGAAACCTGTCTGTCAGGCCCATCAGAACCCTACTTTCTCCATTCCTTTGGCAAGCCCTATCTCCACTCCCTACATCTAACAGCATCGTTTAACCAGTACCTTTGATGGAAAGTGATCCTGCTTATCCACCCAAGGTGCTTCAGAATTGTTGGCACAGAGGCTGAATCCCAGAAAAACCTTCAAGAATAAATGAGCAATTTTCTGTTTGTGCCTTGTCTAGGGGACTGGATCCCTTTTTTTGCCCTTTAGTGTCAGTCTTCTGTTACTTGTCAAAAGATGTTTGATTCCTTACGTAGTTGTTCATTTAGAAAATACCCGTGACTGGTATGTCTTATTTTCATATGGGTTCAAATTCTATGTTTTAGCCTTCTTGAAAATATGTAAAGCCTTTATAAAGTTCACCTTTCTTCTCAGACCTTGTCTCACTGACCTTCCATGTGTCTCAATGACCTTCTTCCATCATGGGATTTGTATTTTTTTTGTGCCAAAGAAATTCAGACTCCCCCCTGCCCCCTTTGAATCAGCAGTGCTGATTGTTTTTTAATCTTGGAAAGCTTTTTTCCTAGTGGCCATTACTTCAGTTGAAAAAGTATCAGAGTTACAGGCCTTGTAAGTGTACTGTCATTGTTTCATATTTACAAAGATAAATCTGATGTTAATCTTCTTTCCATTCATCACTGATGGGTTCAGTTCTGAGCCCTCAGAACTGAGTCGGCCTTTTTACCAAGCTCGCGCCAGCTAAAAACTGTCGAGCTAAGCTTCTACCCAAAATGCCCTTCTCCCTCTTACCTTGGATCTCGTTTGACGAGTAGCCGTAAAGCCACGTTTCAGCCAAGCTCTCAGCTAAGTGGAACTTTATTTAATATTTTGTGTGGAAAACTTTTGATATCTTCCTTTTTTACTGAGTGATTAGTATTTCTAGATTGTGTTATTCTGTCAGACTTTGATTTTTCTTCTCTGCTCTACCCATTGTTACTGTTGGTAAACTTTCAAATACCATAGTTAGTACGGCCTTTCCTCCCTTACCCTTGTGGTATTCCTTCAATACCATAGCCAGTATTTTCCTTTCTTTTCTAGCCTGTTAGTGTTTGTTTCAGTAAAGTGTTTATGTTTTACTTATACATATCACTATAGTGATACAACTGTGTGACTTTTCTGAATTGTGTTTGACTTATTAGTTCTGACTGATTATACTGTTTGCCTGTGGTGTCTCTGTATCAAGATGTCGGATAAGAAAGGTACTTCAGGTTTTAAGTATTGTGCTTCATGTAATGGCAGGTTAACTAATAATGATTCTCATGATGATTGTGTATACTGTTTGGGGGTGCCCCATCTTTCAGTCCACCCTCCTTGTGACATTTGTCAAAGTTTCAATGAACGCACTCTTAATGAGCACAAAAATAAACTGATACTGAAAGGGTTACTTAAGTCTTCCTTTTCAGAGGCCATTTCTGCGATGGAGGTCTTATCCTCTCCTACAAAAGACAAAAAGCGGTCCCACTCGGTTCCCTCCTCACCATCGGGTGATCAGGGTAATCCTGTGAAATCAAAGGTCCCAGAGTTGTCTGCGGAGCATAAATCTGCCTTTATGGCTCCATCCTTGTTGGCTCCAAGCACCTCGAAACCTACGATACTGGCGCTAGCTTCGGCATTGGTCCTGCCTCTGGCACCGATAATAGACCTCACTACATCTACTACAACTTCGGCACCTGTGGCCACTATGATTCAGGGTGCATCTTCGATACCTTCGTCAGTTATGATTTTGGAACTGACTGTTTCAGCTCCGAGTGCCACTTCGGCACTGAGCATTTTTCCGACCAAGTTGCATTTGACCCCATTACTCATGGTCTCAAAACTTGAGAATTCAGAGCTGGCAGACCTTGCACCATAGACTCAATGCTTCCCTTATGTAGATCCGTTTGTGGGCCAGATGTATAGCCCGTTCACTGACCGACCTGACTCTCTGTCCGGAGTATCCACTAGATCCACCAGGAGCCGGTCAGAACATGATGTGGTGCATCTTGTGGACCAGCTGTTGGCAGCCAGGGGGATACCCACACTTTCTAAGACTCATCCACATGCAGGACTTGGGTTGGTTTCTCCACAGACTCCTTCTTACACTCCTCCTTTGACCATTTTGGTTCCGAAGCCTTCTGTTCCGATGTCCTTTACGGAACCCATCACCTCGGCACCTATAGTGGAACTCACTCAGGTTCTGGGTTTGTCCCTTTGGTCTTCATTTCCTGTGGAACTGGTCCTTCCTCAATCTGGGGATTGGGGGGGGGGTGCCTCGGCCCAGGGCATGGAGCTGTGTTTGTCTTCGGTTCCGTCCTTGGTGCCGATAGCCACGTCTGCACCTATCCTGCTTGAGGCTTCATCTGTGGGGGTGGGTTCGTCAGAGCAGGATGTGACCCCGATCCCGAGGTTGTCTTTCTCGGTTCTGGGCTCCCATCCCTCTTCGGGCAGACCTGCTTTCTGCACGATGGAGAGGGCTCTTGCTTCTGGAAGCACTCCTTTGACTTCAGAACCCCAGTTTTCACCCCCTGAGCTACAGCTGCCACAAACCACCCTCCCGGGGCACCGGGAAGAGAAGCCACAGTACACCCCTGTTCAGGGTACGCGGTCGTCGAGACCCCCACTGAGAAGCCCCCTCGAAAGAGGACGTGCAAGAGGAAGCACATAGACTCACCTGAGGAGTCCTTAATGGAAGACACGGATGGATTATGATGATGGTGAAGGATCCCCATGGTCACCTCCTGATGTTGTCTCCTTTGGAGATATCCTGGAAATGCTAAATAGAGAGGTGACTGTTCAGTCCATTCTCCCTTTTTTAAGGGAAGGCACCACATCAAAATGGACAAACGCTCCAGGAGTCTTCTTTGCTTCGGGAAGGCACCACATCAAAATGGACAAACACTCCAGGAGTCTTCTTCGCTTCCGGCTAGGGGCCAGTCATTATCAATTTCGTGCCATGACGTTCGGTCTCTCTATAGCCCCCAGAGTGTTCACGAAATGCATGGCAGTGGTCACAGCTCACTTGAGACTACAAGGATTCTGGGTGTTTCCATACTTGGATGACTGGCTCCTCACCGCCCCCATCGAGTATCTTCTGGTAACAGCACTGCATTATACCTTCTCTCTGGCAAACTTTTTGGGAATAACAATATATTGGGAGAAATCAAACCTTACTCCTACACAACAAATAGAATTCATTGAAGTAGTGTTCAATACCCGGTCCTGTCTAGTGTCACTCCCAAATCACAGGCTCCAGCGATTGAGGCTGCAGCTTCGAGTGATACTCTGTCAAACAAAAGTTTCAGCAAGAGAAGTTCTTCAGGCCCTAGGATCTAAGGCAGCTTCAATTCCAATAGTGCCCCTAGCAAAGTTACACATGAGGATCCTACAATGGCTCCTTCTTTGTCAGTGGTTCCCAAACTATCACCCCCTCGGTTACCAGATTCAAGTAACCAACTCCTGCAAACAAAACCTCCTTTGGTGGATGAGGCCAGACACAGAACTTTGAAGTCGCCCATTTTAATCCCCTCAGCCCAGGGCCATTGTGATCACTGATGCTTCCTTGATCAGGTGGGGGAGCCATTTCCAGACAGTCTAAGGTGCATGGTCCACCTCAGAGGCCCACCTACATAACAACATTCTGGAACTGAGAGCAATGCTGTTAGCGTTGCAGGCTTTTCATTTGGTTCTCCCTTCTGGGACATTTGCAATTCAGTCAGACAACAGTCAATGGCCTAGTATATCAGCAAGCAAGGAGGAACCAAGTCCTACCCCTGTGTCGAGAGGCCATGAGAATTTGGCAGTGGGCGATAACTTCCAACCACTTTCTGATAGCAACGCATATCCTGGGGAGCTCCATCGTAATTGCAGACAAACTGAGCAGATGCATCCTCCTGCCTCACGAGTGGTCCCTCAATCTTGAGGTGGAGACAGAATTCTTCAGCCACTGGGGCCAGCCTTACTGAGATCTTTTTGCCTCCCATCGAACAACAAGTGCAGCAGCTATTTCGCCCTGTTTCCCCCGGAGGGAGAGTCCCCGTGGGACGCTCTAATCCACGATGGTCCCACAGGACTTCTTTACACTTATCCTCCCATTCCCCTGATTCCACAATTTCTAAAGAAATCTCTTCGGTTGAGATGCAAGGTGATCCTCATAGCTCCATTCTGGCCTTGGCGTGTTTGGTTCCCCTTCCTTCGGTCTCACCTAGTATACCCGCCGTGGATTCCGGACCCTCTTCCAGATCTGATTACTCCTCCCAAGGGTTGAGCCACCCGAATCTGTCCAGTCTCAAGCTGACAACTTGATTTCTCCACTTCCATTATTTGCCAGGCAAGCTAAGGATAATTGGAAAAGGTTCTCCATCTGGTCTAAGGATAACATGCTAGATTCGTATTCAGCTCCAGTGACTGTGGTGCTGCAGTACTTGGCTAAGTTTTTGGATAATGGAGCCTCTGCCTCTAACGTACGAGTACACCTGGCGGCAATTTTTAATTTCCACCATGGTATAGATGACACCCCTCTCATCTCTTTACGTCTATGCAAAGCCTTTCGAAAGGGAACCTCTCATATCAGGCCTCCTGTCAGACAGCCTGTGGAACCATGGAACCTCACTTTAGTCCTTTAGTCTTTGACTCAAAAACCCTTTGAACCCACAGCGAAGTGTAACCTAACATTTTTGTCCTGGAAATCCTTGTTTTTAGTAGCCATCACGTCAGCCAGATGGGTCTCGGAGCTGCAGGCATTGTGTATCAAGAGGCCCTATCTGGTCTTCCATAAAGACAGAGTATCACTTCGGACTAATCCATCCTTCCTTCCCAAAGTTGTTTCTGAATTTTCCATTAACCAGACTATCAGCCTACTTATGTTCTTTCTGAATTTTTCCAATAAAGGAGAGTACTGCCTACACTCCTTGGAAGTACATAGGCAACTGAGATTTTACCTAGACAGGACCAAACCTATCCATAACTCTGAACAGCTTTTCATCTCCTTTTCTGGGCCCAGAATGGGAAATGCTGTTTCCAAGGTTACATTATCAAAATGGCTAAGGGACTGCAAATGTTTTATCTATTCCCTCATAAAAGAACCTCTGCCAAATGTTAAAGCTCACTCCACTAGATCTATGACAACATCTGTAGCTTTCCATTCAAGGGCTTTCATGGATGAAATTTACATAGCAGCCACTTGGGCTACGCCTCATACCTGTATCAATCATTACAAATTTGACTTGGTCTCCAGAGGGAAAGCTGCCTTCGACTCAATGGTACTTAGGAATGTTCTTCCATAAGGGCCGCCCATGGACCTCATGGTAGCTTGGGATTCTGTCCCATCAGTGATGAATGGAAAGAAGATTGACAACATCAGATAAAGAAGTTATGTCGTACCTTAAAGTTCCATCTGTGTTATTCATCTTCTTTCATTCATCACTTCCCACCCTCCTTCCCCCTCCAAGGCTCATGGGGGATGCTTTGGGTCCAAGTGGTGTCCTAGGGTATTTGCATAGAAGTGGCCTCAGCTTTACTTCTCTATCTCTAGCAAACTCGATCTGAGGTAACAGGGAGAAGGGCATTCTGGGTAGAAGCTTAGCTCGAGAGTTTTTGGCTGGCGCGAGCTTGGTAAAAAGGCCTACTCGGTTCCGAGGGCACGGAACCAAATCCATCAGTGATGAATGAAAGAAGATGAACAACACAGATGGAACATTATGGTAAGACATAACTTCTTTTTTGCATTGGTACCATTCCTTTTTTCATGGCTTCATCTAATGTCAGTCTGTCAATACATTCTACCCATCTTCTTTCCCAATTATTTTAAGAGAGGAAGACATTTACTGTATTGTGTTAGTGTTAATACAGAGTGCAGGTTGTATATGAAGATAACAAAACCATTAAAAATTATCTATTTGTTCATATCATTTCAAATAAGAAACTTGGTTTTAAAATAATTAAAGTAGCCCTGGCTAAATGGTTGCATTACATGTTGCTGTGGAAAATGCAAAATAAGCTAAAGCAGTAGCTACATCTTAGGCTTTTTTTTTTTCATTGCAGCTTTGGATGGTATTTATCTAGAAGCAACTTATACTTTCATAATAGTCTTTATGCTGGACATGATGTCCAGATGCAGATCTTTCTTCAGGGTTATATTAGTCAGAGAAGTGTTCCTATGTGGGAGCCCACATAGGACATAACTGATTCCATGCTTTTATAACTTATAAAATTCTGTCATAATTATTTATTTTATTTTACATTTGTTGACCGGGCTAGTCTAACTGGATATATGTCCATTTTCAGTAGAGGCCTGGGGAGATAAGCTCCGAGGAAACAAAATAAAATCACATGTACAAAAATGAATGCGTACAATGAACATTGCAGGTGCAGTACAGAGAATAATCAAAGAGGTCATTCGTTCATAACATAGTGCAAAGTATACAGATACAATTAGTACAATACAAAATGTAACTGCAGTACATCATAAAGAAAAAGATGGCAGCTGAATTATGCAATATATTAGTATACAAGTAGTCATAAAGAAAAAGTAGGAGCTGAATTATACAATATATTAGTAAAAGTAGTCTCCTTAATGAGATTTTGAGGATGTAAGTAAGAGTGTCTAGAAGGACAAGGTCAGTTGTTAGTAAGAAAAGGAACTTGATTACTGAGAAAAGGAGGGAAGGTTGAACCAAGTAAGAAGAGCTAGTTGATCAGTCAGGTTTAGTACAGGGGCACAACCAGTGTGTTCTGAGGAAAAGTTTCTGTTTGTTTTTAAAGAGTGATATAGAGGAAGAGTGGAAAGTTCGCTAGGAAGCAGGTTCCATGATTTTCCAACAGTATTAGAGAAAAGAGAGTCCCCAGCCCTGCTGTTTGATTTACAAATATTTACAAGAAGTTTATGTGATGATCGTAAGGTCTTTTGTTCTAGGGGATAATGAGGGTGGATAGTATAGGGGTATTGGTAGGCTGGTAAAGGATTTTATGGGCAGTGGTAAGTTGGTGGAATTTAAGCTGATTTTGTAATTCAAGCCATCCTAGCTGCTTTAGATTAAAACAGTAGTGGGTTCTGAAAGGGTTAGCTGTAGCAAATCTGGCTATGTTATTGTAGGAGTTTGCCATTTTATTAAGGTTGTTTTTAGAGAGGATTAGTATATATGTGTGAGGCATAGAGGAGAGTAGAAATTAGATGGGTGTGAGCAGTAGTTATTCTAGCTGCAGGAGAGAGGAAGGGTTTGATCCTGTAGAGAGAGCCTAGTTTTCTATTAACAGATTTTAGTGTATTGTTAATATGGGTTTCGAAGTTAAGGTTGTTATCTATGGTGATACTTAGCAGTTTGGTAGTTGGATCTGGGGATATGACAGTACTGTTATTGTATGTTACTGTGAAGTCTACTGTGGGGGGGAATTACAAGTAGGAGTAAAAGGAGGAGTTTAGTTTTTTGGGGGTTCAGAAGGAGACAGCGCTGTGTAAACCACTGATGTTATGTGGTCCTATCTCGCCTACATTCTTTACTCACGGGTCTCGGCTCAGACTCGGCCAACTATTTCTCTAGCATGAAGTCTCTAATTGGCTGGGCTAACCCGGTATCCCAAGATGCACCTCGCCCTAGCCCCAGATCTCGTTTGCCGCTCGTAGAGTTAGGACGTGGTCTCGCTTGGCTGTGGCTAAGTACCCTTTCAAATACTTTTTCTAAGTATTTTAGCAGTCTGTTGTCTTGTAAAAGCTATTTTAATAGCTAGTTTTCTCTTTTGATAAGTTTCATTGTGAGCGTTTGTGAGTAGTGTGTTTTTTGTGGTATCCCTCTGATGTTCTTCATCTCACATTGCTGCAGTCCTTACTTATGGGTAGTCCGCTGTCCTCGGTCGGCCCGAATACCAAAGTATTAGGCTGACGTCGGTCATGGGCGCTCAGAACTGACATCAGAGCATCAGGGTATAAAAGCGCATGACCGACGTCATATCCCCAGTCTTTTTTGCCGCATGGTCCGATGCAGAAGCAGCGTTGCGAGTGCCGTTCGGCGTTCTGAAATTTTCGAATTCTGAGTTTCAGACCGAAACCAAGTTGGGCTAAGTACCCCGTTGGGGAATATTTTTGTTTTTTCTTGCCTCAGTTAATTCCGGATGTCAGAAAAAGTGAATAATTGTATTTCTTGTGGGAAACAGATACCGCATAGGGATTATCACTCTCTTTGCATTCCTTGTTTGGGACCGGACCACAACGTAGTCGGGTGTCGGTTTTGTGCTAGGTTTAATAAGCGCACTATAAAAAGAAGGTTAGATTGTGCTAGGTTAGTCTTTGGTAAGCGGTGTAATTATAATATGCCGTCGGATCCTCCGACACCCGCTTCCACGAAGAAGCGCAAAGACAAATCCTTGAAACCTAGACAGGTTGATTCGTCCATTTCGGACGCCGGTCCTGCAGAAGCTACAGTAGAGCAGGGGGATCCGGCTGAAGTTTCTGTTGAGTCTCAGGGGGAAACTTTAATTTTGCAGGATGTGGCCTCCCAGGAGTCAGGTCAGGCTGAAGGGGCCTCTCAAGTTACTGTTCTCCCTTCTATGCCTAAGGTGGTTAGGCCTTCTGCTTCTATTCCTAAGGCTTCTTCTAAGGGCAGGTCTGTTTTGCCTTCCTCTGGTGTCCCTCCAGGTACTTCAGGGTCTGTGCCTAAAAAGCACATGCTTAAAATGGCAGAAGATTTGATTACTTTAATTAGAGGTTCTATGCCCCCTCCTGATAAGAGGCCCAGGGTGGGGCCAGAGTTGGAAAGTTTGGATCAGGCCTCAGATGACTCAGAGTCTTCTGCTGAAGATATTCTAGATTTTCCTCCTTATTCGGATTCTGATGCAGAGGATTCCACTCCTTCTGCTTCTCCTCCAGAGGATTTTTCATTTTAGGGAGCATTTTAAGTGGGAAGGACAGGATTTCTCTGATTCAAGGAAGAGGCTTAGGGAATTCTTGTTTTTACCACAGCATAGACCCTTGGCTATACCTCCTGTTTTGGATGTTGTTCAAGATGTTTTCTCGGAGGCTTCCCTTAATCCAGATTCTTTGCCTCCTGCGCCAGTTAAACCGGACAGATATTACAGGGTGCCTGAGGCTCATAAATATCTGTATAAGAGTCCTAGGGCGGACCCAGAAACTATTAGTCAGGGGCCTAAGGGTGTTAGAGCCTCTGTTGTAAAGAATCCGGTTCCTCTAGATAAGGAAGCTAGAGCTTTGGATAGATGGGGTAAGAAGGTGTATACCTCTTCTACTTTAGCAATGAGGGCTTTAAATTGCCAGTTTCATATGTTGAAGTATCAGAATTTCCTCCTTTCTCAGCTAAAATCTAAAGTGGATGCTTTGGCAGAGGGCATAGAGTGTAAAGAATTGCAGGATTTAGTACATGTCTCTGAACAGGTGGGTAAGCATTCTTTGCAGTGTGGTTTTGATGCTGTGCAGGCCTCTTCTAGGGTGGCTGCCACTGGTTCAGTTCTTCGCAGGCACGCCTGGCTTAAGGATCAGAATTTGTCCGAGCATGTTAAAACTAGAATTCTGGATGCCCCTTTACAGTCTGAAGATGTTCTTCATTCCACATTGCTGCAGTCCTAACTATTGGGTAGTCCGCTGTCCAGTCGGCCCGAATACCAAAGTATACGGCTGACGTCGGTCACGGCGCATTAGACTGACGTCAGTACGTCAGGGTACTAATGCGCATGACCGACGTCATATCCTCAGTCTTTTTTGCCGCATGGTCCGATGCAGAAGCAGTTTTGCGAGTGCAGGTTGGCGTTCTGAAAGTTTCTGAAGTCAGAGTTTCAGACCGAATCAAAGTTGGCTAAGTACCCGTTGGGAATATTTTGTTTTTTCTTGCCTCAGTATTTAACCGGATGTCAGAAAAAGTGAATAACTGTATTTCTTGTGGGAAACAGATACCTCATAGGGATTACCATACTTTGTGTATACCTTGTTTAGGGCCTGAGCACGACTTTGTTGGATGCCGCTCTTGTGCTAGATTTAACAAACGCACTATTAAGAGAAGGTTAGACTGTGCCAGGTTAGTGTTTGGGAAGCGTTGTAATTATAAAATGCCGTCGGATGCTCCGACGCCCGCTTCAGCCAAAAAGCGCAAGGACAAAGCAGTGAAGCCTAGAGTGGAAGAACCGACAGTCCCGGACGTCGGTTCTTTAGAAGGCTCAGTGGAGCTGGAGGTTCTGCCAGGAGTTTCTTTGGAGTCTCAGGGAGAAACTTTACTGTTACAGGATGTGTCCTCTCAGGAAGTAGGCCAGGCTGAAGGGGCTTCTCAGGTGGCTGTTCTTCCCTCTCTTCCTAAGGTGGTTAGGGTCTCGCCTTCTGTTGCCAAGGCTTCTTTAAGAGGCAGGCCTACTTTAGCTTCAGTGGGGGCTTCTCCGAGTGTTTCAGGGTCTTTGCCTAAGAAGCATATGCTAAAAATGGCAGAGGATTTGATTACAATGATTAGAGGTTCTATGCCCCCTCCTGATAAGAGGCCTAGGGTGGAACCTGAGTTTGAGAGTTTTGAGCAATGTTCGGAGGCTTCTGAGTCTTCGGCTGAAGACTTGCAGGAGTATCCTCCTTATTCTGATTCTGATGTGGATGATTCTACTCCTTCAGCTTCTCCTCCTGAGGATTTTTCATTTTCAGAGACTCTGCATTCCATGAGGGAGCATTTTAAATGGGAAGGTCAAGATTTCTCTGATTCCAGAAAGAGGCTTAGGGAATTCTTGTTTTACCCCAGCATAGGCCTTTAGCTATACCTCCGTTCTGAATGTGGTGGAAGATGTTTTGCAGAGGCTTCCTGAATCCTGATTCTCTGCCTCCTGCCCCAGTTAAACCGGATAGGTACTATAGGGTGCCTGAAGCTCATAAGTATCTGTTTAAGAGTCCTAGGGCAGACCCGAAACTGTCTCTCAGGGGCCTAAAGGTGTGAAGGCCTCTGTTGTTAAAAATCCTGTTCCTCCTGATAAAGAGGCAAGGGCTTTGGATAGATGGGGAAAGAAAGTGTACACTTCTTCCACTTTAGCCATGAGGGCGTTGAATTGTCAGTTTCATATGTTAAAATATCAGAATTATCTCCTTTCACAATTGAAGTCTAAGGTGGATGCTCTGGCTGAAGGTATTGAGTGTAAAGAGTTGCAGGATTTAGTTCATGTTTCTGAACAAGTGGGAAAGCATTCTTTGCAGTGTGGTTTTGATGCTGTGCAGGCCTCCTCGAGGGTGGCTGCCACTGGGCACGCCTGGTTGAGAGATCAGAACTTAGCTGAGCATGTTAAGACAAGGATTTTGGATGCTCCTTTACAGTCTGATGTGTTGTTTGGTTCACCTGTGGAAGCAGTTTTAAAGAAAATGGAGGACAAGGCTAAGTCTATGCAAACTGTTAAGGATTTTTTGCAGGTGCAGCCTCCGAAGTTTAGTAGAAATTGGCCTACTAAGGGGTGGACTTATCCTGCTTATGATTCCCAGTCTAGGGGTAGGTCTAGACGTGGTAGGGGCAGAGCTCAAGGTTCTTTTAGGCCTAGGACAGGGAGTTCATCTGCTCAGACTTCTGGTGAGGGCAGGGGTCAGTCCTTTCGTAAGCAGACCCAATGACCTGCCTTTTCAGCTGCCAGTACATTCCCGCCTGGCAGCACCTCTGGGAGGAAGGCTGTCTCTTTTCAAAGAAAATTGGGATTTAATTACCCAAGACAGATGGGTTCTGGATATCATTCACTACGGTTACAGGTTTTATTTCCATACCTTGCCTCCTTTCAAAGGCATGCCAGACATTCCTCCTCTACAAAGAACAGAGGCTCACAAGCAAATTTCTCTGTTGCTCCAAATAGGGGCCATTCAGTCAGTTCCTGTTCCAGAAAGGGGCCTAGGATTTTATTCTCGCCTGTTCCTAGTACCAAAGAAGGGGAACACGTGGAGACCAATTTTGGATTTATCTATCCTCAACACTTATCTGGACATTCCCAAGTTCAAAATGTTGACGTTACAACAGCTTTTACCTCTGCTGGGCAAAGATCACTGGATGGTAACTTTAGATCTCAAGGAAGCTTACCTTCATGTGCCTATAAGACTAAGTTGCAGGAAGTATCTGCGTTTTCGAGCTGGAAATTCTCATTATCAGTTCTCTGCATTGCCCTTTGGCTTATCTACTGCCCAGAGTATTCACAAAGGTTCTGGCTCCAGTGATAGCTTACTTCAGGCTAAAAGGAATTCAAATCTATCCTTACTTGGACGACTGCCTGATTCTGGCTCAAGAAAAGGAAGACCTTCTACAGCATTTGGAATATGTCATAGCAGTGCTAAGATGCCTAGGGTATTCTGTGAACGAAATAAAGTCCAGTCTAGTACCCTCTCAAGACATGTGCTTTCTGGGTGTGAGACTGAATACAGCAGCCCAGATGGCCTTTTTAACCCCGGACAAACAAAAGAATCTTTCCAGTTACTTCCATCAACTATCTCTTCAGTCCGGCTGACTGCAAGGACAGTCCTTCAAGCCTTAGGGTTCATGGCATCTTGTATTCTGGTGCTTCCCAATGCCAAACTGCATATGAGGAAGCTACAATGGTATCTCAAAAATCTATGGACACAGCACTGCCAGGATTTGGACACTGTCATTCAAATAATACCTTGCATTCAAAAGGAATTTTTGTGGTGGGCTCAGGAATGTCACCTAAACAAGGGACTCTCTGTGACCCGGCCAGAGGCAAGTCAGATTCTAACGACAGATGCCTCAGACATTGCTTGGGGAGCTCATCTAAATGGAAAGTGGATACAAGACAAGTGGCCTGCCAGACTACAGCGTCTACATATCAACATGAAAGAGATGTTAGCAGTCCAGTTTGCATTAACGGCTTTCAAGGAGTTACTTCTTCCAGGGCAGGTGTTGATTCTAACAGACAACACAACTGTCATGTGGTACATCAACAAACAAGGGGAACACATTCTTACCCATTGTGCAGGCAAGCAATGATTTTATGGGAGACTGCGCTCAGCTTGCAACTAACTCTTCAGGCAAGGTTTCTGCCGGGAGCACAGAACTCCTTAGCAGATGTGTTAAGCAGACAAATCATGGATCCCCACGAGTGGAAACTGGATCTTCATGTATTTCAAAATTGACAGTGTCATGGGGAACTCCAGACATAGATCTGTTCGCTTCTCCACTAAACCACCAGCTGCCAAAGTTTTGCACGAAGGGATTTCATCACACAGCTTGGAAAGTGGATGCTCTTTCTTTCAGTTGGAAAAATCTTCATGTGTATGCTTTTCCACCTCTGCCTCTTCTCCCAAAGGTGCTTCTAAAGGTCAGACAAGACAAGCCAAGGATGATTTTAATAGCTCCAGATTGGCCTCGGCAGCACTGGTACCCATTACTGAGGAGTCTGGTAAAGAAGCCTCCATGGCCTTTACCCTTGATTCCACACCTGTTGTCCCAGAGGGACGGTCATCTGCTCAATGTCAAGCTTCACTCTCTTCATCTAACAGCCTGGCATATTCTGTTTTGAAAGATAGCAGGTCTCAACTTCCTCAACAAGTTTTAAATGTGATTATGGAAGCCAGACGACCTAGTACAAGGAAAGTGTACGCAGAAAAATGGAAGAGATTTTTATTTTGGACTGCAGCAAAGAATTTGAAGATTTCTGAGCCTAATTTGAGTGTGGCTCTTCAATATCTTACTGAGTTATTGGACAAAGGTTTGTCTTTCTCTTCCATTAAGATTCATGCTGCAGCAATTTCAGCTCACTATGATTGTGACCCACCATTGTTTTCACATCCTTTGTTCAAGCAATTTCTTAGAGGGGCAAAGAATATAAGACCCCCACGTAGAGCTCTTACTCCTGCTTGGGATCTCAATTTTGTGTTGGAGAAACTTACTCTACAACCTTTTGAGCCTGCGGCTAATGCTGAACTGAAATACTTGTCATGGAAGACTGCTTTTTTGTTGGCCATTACTTCTGCAAGAAGGGTTTCTGAGTTACAGGCCCTTATGGCGGTTGAGCCTTTTTTGATTTTTCATAAGGACAGGGTATCATTACGTACTAATCCTTCCTTTATGCCTAAGGTGGTTTCTAGTGTGGCTTTAAACCAAACTATTCATTTGCCTACTTTCTATGCAGATCCCCAAAATAAAGGGGAAAAGATTTTGCACACTTTAGATGTACACAGGCAATTGCGTTATTATTTAAGCAGGACTAAGGATTTTAGGCAGTCTCAGCAGTTGTTTGTTTCTTTTGCTTTGAGTTCACAGGGCAGGCCTGTGTCAAAACAAACTATTTCTAGGTGGATTGGGTTTTGCATTGCATTTTGTTATTCCCATCATGGCAAGGAGATTCCAGCTGGGATTAGGCCTCATTCCACTAGGGCTACTGCCACTTCAACAGCATTTCTAAGGGGGGTGGCTACTAAGGATATTTTGGAGGCAGCTACTTGGAGTTCAGTGCATACTTTCTCTAAGCATTACCACCTTCCTCTCTACTCTAAGTCTAGGGCTGGTTTTGCCACAGCTATTTTGCAAGGCATGTTATCAGCTCCTGCTTCCTTATGATTTGCCAGCCTCCCTTACCTCTGCTTTGGGATTCTACCCAGTAGTTAGGACTGCAGCAATGTGGAATGAAGAACATAGTACAGTTTTGTACCTACCATAAATGTAGATGTTCGAGGATCCACATTGCTGCAGTCCAATTTTCCCTCCCTCCTTCCCCTCTGTGTTTAGGGGTGGTTGTGTAGGTGAGATTTTATTCTGGTACTTTTGTATATATGGTATATATTTTTGGTGCAGGTTTGTTTGGAGTTTTTGGTTTTGGCCTTGTCTTTTTAGGGTCTTCTGACATCTGGGGCAAGAAAAGACTGAGGATATGACGTCGGTCATGCGCATTAGTACCCTGACGTACTGACGTCAGTCTAATGCGCCGTGACCGACGTCAGCCGTATACTTTGGTATTCGGGCCGACTGGACAGCGGACTACCCAATAGTTAGGACTGCAGCAATGTGGATCCTCGAACATCTACATTTATGGTAGGTACAAAACTGTACTTTTTGTTTGGTCCCCCTGTGGAGTCGGTTTTGAAGAAAATGGAAGACAAGGCTAAGTCTATGCAGACTGTTAAAGATTTTTTGCAGGTGCAACCTCCAAAGTTTAGTAGAAATTGGCCTACTAAGGGGTGGACCTACCCTTCTTCTGATTCTCAATCTAGGGGTAGATCTAGACGTGGCAGGGGCAGAGCTCACAGTACATTCAGGCCTAGAACTTGGAGTTCGCCTGCACAATCTGCAGGTGAGGGCAGGGGCCAGTCCTTTCGTAAACAGGCCCAATGACCTGCATTTTCAGCTGCCAGATTCTTCTTGCCTGGCAGCTCCTTTGGGAGGAAAGTTAGCACTCTTCAAGCAAAACTGGCTTTTAGTCACCCAGGACAAATGGGTATTGGACATTATAAACCGAGGTTACAAGTTTTATTTCCATACATTGCCTCCTTTCAAAGGCATGCCAGACGTTCCTCCTCGGCAAAGGATAGAGGCTCACAAGCAGATTTCTTTGCTTCTTCAAATAGGAGCTATACAGCCAGTTCCTCTGTCAGAAGTGGGACTAGGATTTTATTCTCGCCTGTTTCTAGTACCAAAGAAAGGGAACACGTGGAGACCAATTTTGGATTTATCTATCCTCAACACTTATCTGGACATTCCAAAGTTCAAAATGTTGACGTTACAACAGCTTTTACCTCTGTTGGGAAAAGATCACTGGATGGTAACTCTGGATCTCAAAGAGGCTTATCTTCATGTTCCTATCAGGCCCAGTTGCAGGAGGTACCTGCTTCGGGCTGGAAATTTACATTATCAGTTCTGTGCATTGCCCTTTGGCTTATCTACTGCCAGAGTGTTCACAAAGGTTCTGGCTCCAGTGATAGCCTTTTTCAGGTTAAGAGGAATACAGATTTATCCTTATTTGGACGATTGTCTGATTATTGCACAACACAAGGACGAACTTCTTCATCATCTACAGTATGTGATGGTAGTGTTAAGATGCCTAGGGTATTCTGTGAACGAAACAAAGTCCAGTCTAGTACCCTCTCAGGACATGTGCTTTCTGGGTGTGAGACTGAATACAGCTTCCCAGATGGCCTTTTTGACCCCGGACAAACAAAGAAGCCTTTCTCTTTATTTCCATCAAATGTCTCTACAGTCGAGGCTGACTGCAAGGACAGTCCTTCAAGCCTTGGGGTTCATGGCATCTTGTATTCTGGTGCTTCCCAATGCCAAACTGCATATGAGGAAGCTTCAATGGTATCTCAAAAATGTATGGACACAACACTGCCAAGATCTAGACACTGTCATTCGAATAATACCTTGCATTCAGAAGGAATTTTTGTGGTGGGCTCAGGAATGTCACCTAAACAAGGGACTCTCTTTGACCTGACCAGAGGCGAGTCAGATTTTAACGACAGATGCCTCGGACAAGGCTTGGGGAGCACACCTCAATGGAAAATGGGTGCAAGACACGTGGCCTGTCAGACTTCAACATTTGCATATCAACTTGAAGGAGATGTTAGCAGTTCAATTTGCATTGATGGCTTTCAGGGATTTACTTCACCCAGGACAGGTGTTGATTCAAACAGACAACACTACTGTCATGTGGTACATCAACAAGCAAGGGGGAACCCATTCGTACCAACTTTGCAGGCAAGCAATGATTTTGTGGGAGACTGCTCTCAGTTTACAACTCAATCTTCAGGCAAGGTTTCTACCAGGAGCACAGAACTCCTTAGCAGATGTGTTGAGCAGACAAATTGTGGATCCTCACGAGTGGAAACTGGATCCTCATGTGTTTCAAAGGTTGACAGTGTTATGGGGGACTCCAGACATAGATCTGTTCGCTTCTCCACTAAATTACCAGTTGCCAAAGTTTTGCACAAAAATGTTTCATCCCACAGCTTGGAAGGTGGATGCTCTATCATTCAGTTGGAGCAATCTTCATGTCTATGCCTTTCCACCTCTGCCTCTCATTCCCAAGGTACTCCTGAAGGCCAGAATAGACAAGCCATCCATGATTCTGATAGCGCGATTGGCCTCGACAGCACTGGTACCCACTACTGAGGAGTTTAGTACGGAGCCTCCATGGCCTCTACCTTTGATTCCGCATCTTTGTCTCAGGAGGGCAATCACTTCCTCAATGTCAAGATTCAGTCTCTGCATCTCACAGCCTGGCATATTCTGTTCTAGACCCTGGAGGGTCTCAGCTTCCACAGCAAGTTTTGAATGTTATTTTGGAGGCCAGAAGGCCTAGTACAAGGAAAGTTTACGCAGATAAATGGAGGAGATTTTTCTTTGGAGCAGAGCGAAGGACTTTGATGTTTCCAAGCCTGATTTAAGTGTCTCTCTTCAATATCTTACTGAGTTATTGGACAAGGGTTTGTCTTTCTCCTCGATAAAGGTTCATGCTGCAGCCATTTCGGCTCACTATGACTGTGACCCTCCTTTGTTTTCCCATCCTTTGTTTAAGCAATTTCTTAGAGGGGCAAAGAACATAAGACCCCCACGTAGAGCTCCTACTCCTGCTTGGGATCTCAATTTTGTGTTGGAAAAACTTACTCTACAACCTTTTGAGCCTGCAGCTACTGCCGAGTTAAAGTATTTATCATGGAAGACTGCTTTTTGTTGGCCATTACCGCTGCAAGAAGGGTGTCTGGATTACAGGCCCTTATGGCAGTGGAACCTTTCCTGATTTTTCATAAGGATAGGGTATCTTTATGCACTAATCCTTCCTTTATGCCTAAAGTGGTTTCTAGTGTGGCCTTGAACCAAACTATTCATTTGCCTACTTTTTATGCAAACCCCAAAATAAAGGGAGAAGATTTTGCATACTTTGGATATTCACAGACAGTTACGTTATTATTTGAGCAGAACCAAGGGGTTCAGGCAGTCTCAGCAGTTGTTTGTTTCTTTTGCTTTGGGTTCTCAGGGGAAACCTGTTTCAAAACAAACTATTTCTAAATGGATTGGGTTTTGTATTTCTTTCTGTTATTCCCATCATGGTAAGGAGGTTCCGGCTGGAATCAGACCTCATTCCACTAGAGCTACTGCCACTTCTACTGCCTTTCTAAGGGGTAGCTACAAAGATATTTTGGAAGCAGCCACTTGGAGTTCAGTACATACTTTTTCCAAGCATTACCACCTTCCTCTTTATTCTAAGTCTAGGGCTGGATTTGCCTCTGCTATATTACAGGGCATTTTAGCAGCCCCTAATGCTTTATGATTTTGCCATCCTCCCTTTACCTCTGCTTTGGGATTCTACCCATAAGTAAGGACTGCAGCAATGTGAGATGAAGAACATAGTACAGTTTTGTACCTACCATAAATGTAGATGTTCGAAGATCCACATTGCTGCAGTCCAATTTACCCTCCTTCCCCTCTGTAGTTTGGCATGGTAATATGGTTTGGGTGATGGTTGTTGTTGGGTATGTTTTTGGGAGGTATCCTGTTTTTGGGCTGTGGCCTTTCTTTTTAGGGCCTTCTGACATCTGGGGCAAGAAAAGACTGGGGATATGACGTCGGTCATGCGCTTTTATACCCTGACGCTCTGATGTCAGTTCTGAGCGCCCATGACCGACGTCAGCCTAATACTTTGGTATTCGGGCCGACCGAGGACAGCGGACTACCCATAAGTAAGGACTGCAGCAATGTGGATCTTCGAACATCTACATTTATGGTAGGTACAAAACTGTACTTTTCGCGGCTAGGCCCATTTAAATTAGAGGACCTAGTCCTCTCCAGTGTTGTTACCTTGTGTAAAACTGTGCTGGATTTGCTCTTGTCGGTAGTTACTTTCCCTCCAACAAATGTTTAATTTAGAGTTTCCTTGGCCGTTAGTGTTATTTGTTTTTTCCCGCCTTCCTCTTGTGTCTGTCGCTGTCGGTTGAAAGTGTGCGGTTGTTTACCATGTCTAAAGAGCAGAAAGAACATAAACCCTCTGGGTTTAAGAAGTGTACGAAATGTGGCTACAAAATGTCCATTACAGATGGGCATTCCATCTGTGTTTATTGTCTTGGTGCTATTCACCTGCAAGAGTCCTGCAGTTTTTGCCACGTTTTTAGCCCTAGGGTACTGCAGGAAAGAAAAAATAAGCTGATTTTGAAGGGCCTGATTAAGCCCTCCTTTGAGGAGGCCTTAGATTCTTCTTCTTCTTCTAGTGCTAAGTCTAAGCCTTCTAAGGCCAAGAAAAGATCTCTGGCTCCGTCTGCCTCTTCGGAGCCGCCGGAGAAGGTTTCAAAAGTGGTTACTGTCTCCTCGGCTCCATTGTCCTCGGGGCCGCAGGAGAAAGTTTCAGTAATGGATACTTCCTCCTTAGCTCCATTGTCCTCGGGGCCGCAGGAGAAGGTTTCGAAAATGGATACTACTTCCTCGGCTCCATTGTCCTCGGGGCCACAGGAGGTATCTGTTGTACTGGAGTCGACTTCGGCTCCGATATTATTGGAGCCTATTCGGAGCCGGTCACCCAGTGTCAGGCATGAGTCTCCAGGTAGGAGATCCCGATCTCCTTCTATTTCTTCCAAATCTTCTAGGCTGTCTGATTTGGATGTGGATAGGGTGGTCCAAAGGCTCCTGCAGTCGCCGGTGTTAGCAAAACTGTTTTCGGCTCCGAATTAGTCGGCTCCGGAGCCAGTCCCTATCCCGGTACCGATGATTCCTCCTCCGAGCACCCATATGTCATCGGAGCCGGAGTGCTCCGTGCCGAGTGATGTTCTTGTGTCGGCTCCGATACCCCATGTGAGTTTATTAGAGCCGGCGTCTGCTCCAACCATGTCGGTTCCATCCTCTGGTTTCGGTACTCGGGTTTCCTCAGCATGCCTTGCCAATGCACTTCTATTGTCCCCCTTTCTTATGCTATATACATGCTGATATATTCGTTGTTTCAAACTATTCTTAGTCTTGCCTATATAAAATGCGCTGCATGTGCAGGGTTATGTATGATGGTGGGGGATCAGAAATAAGAGAAAATGATGACTTCAAAAGGTCCAGTACGTTTAACCCTACATTGCATCCAGCTATTAATGTTTTTGAAAGGCAATGTGAAAGGGAATTGAGATCATTGTTGGGGAACAAACGCTGTAGGTTTTATAATCTCTCTCAAGATGGGAGTCAGTTGCTGTATGAAATCAGGCAAAACAAAGGAATTTGTTGTATGATGCCTGGTAAGGGAGGGGGATTGGTTATTATGGAGTTGGAAGACTATAGTGGTCGTATGATGAATTTGCTTAACAACAGTCTAGCATACAGGTCTGTGAAGATTGTGCTTGATGAACAGTTGTTATTCGACTCCATTTCCAAACCTCTCTATGTTTATTTGAGGGTAGAAAATCCACTACTACCTAAGATTTTTGGGATCCTAAAATTCAGTCTAATCAAGAAGATCCACCGCTACGTCCAATAGTTGAAGCAAGGGGGTCTGTGACTGAACCCATAGCAAAATAGAAGAATTTACAGTAATTAAAAAAAATGTTTATTGATAGGGAATATCCCATAGATTTATTGGAGAAAATTATAGGTGAAGTTTGGGTTGGGAGACAGGATAAATATGTACCCATCATAAAACATGGGGCGACAAGCACGGTTAACACAATGGAAAACAAAATGACTAGGGTATTAACACCGAATACAAATTTGGTGTTGCATTATACAACTGATATTAAGGCTATTGAAAAAATTATCAATAGAAACTGGATGTTGTTACAAGTTGATAGTAACATCTGTCATTTATTTAAATCACCACCATTTTTCACATAAAACAGGCAGAATGTTAAGATGATGTTGGAAAGAAGTTGTACGAGCAGGGGTGTACCTACGACTAGAAAATGCCACCAATGTGCATATTGTTCCTATATTAATGTGAATAAGGACAGTGGAGTTTTGAACATTATTAATCATTGGGACACAGTAAAATGTTTAAACTGTAGAGCAGAAAAAATTATTTATCTTGCTACTTGTTGCACATGCAGTGCATCTTATATAGGCAAGACTAAGAATAGTTTGAAAAAACGAATATATCAGCATGTATATAGCATAAGAAAGGGGGACAATAGAAGTGCATTGGCAAGGCATGCTGCATGTTGTCAAAACTTCAATAAGTTTGTTTTTTTGATACTTGAACAAATTACAACAACACCATTTTCAGGAGACTGGGAGAACATTTTATTGCACAGAGAAATGCTGTGGCAGATCAGGTTAGACGCAATAAACCCACCAGGGTTAAATGAACACATTTCAATTTCAAGTGAGTTGAAAAAATGTTCACTTACATTTTAAAGTATATGAAGCATCTATTATATTCAGTACTATGGCTGTAACATCTAGTTACTGTTGCTTTATTTCTGTTTGCTATGTTTAATTGGTTGATTGGTTCTATTGAAGGTTTCAAATGGGTGCGTCTTTGTATTGTATTTAAAAGTTTTTACTTCACTATTTGTCTTGGTTCTGAGGATGTCTTAATGTAGACGAAAATGCTTAACCAAGTCGATTTGTTACTTTCAAGATTTTTAGATTAAAACTGTGATGTTAAGTTGTCAATCTCGCCTTCATTCTTGCTTGATGGGTTCGGATCCGATCCTCGGCTCCGACTCGGCACTTGCTAAGCTCGAGAGTCACTTTTACCAGCTCGAGGCAGCCCCATATCCCATGATGCAAGGCGGTAAGTACCCAGATCTCGTTTGCCGCTTCGCTTATGAGGTCCTCCTTTTACCAGCTCCTGGTAAGTGATTTGCTACTTCGATATTTTAGCCCCTTTTAACTAAAAAACCCTTTATTGTTAGTTTTAATTTAGTTTTAAACATTTTCTGACAGAAAATTTTCTGTCTCTTCTTATTTTTTTAGTCAGACTTTCTCCCATCCCATCCCCCCCCTGTTAGGGTGTGTGTGTGTTTTTTAGTTATACCTTTTGGTATATTTAATTTAATTTCTTTGACTGGTGTGTGTGTCTGTGTTTGCACCATGTCTAAAGAAAGGGTCTCAGGCTTTAAGAAGTGTGACTCGTGCTGTCAGAAAATGTCTCTGACAGACGGTCACACTTCTTGCCTGTACTGCCTGGGGCCTCTTCACCTGCAGGACTCCTGTGCTATTTGTCATTCTTTCAGCCAGAGAGTCCTGCAGGAAAGAAGGAATAAGTTGATTTTGAGGGGCCTTCTGCCGGAGGGCTCTCCGGCTAAGTCGGCTCCATCCAAGACTGCTAAGTCTTCCAAGGCCCAGGCTTCTGTGTCCAAGCCTGCGGCCTCGGCTCCGACTCGTTCTGAGTCGAGATCGGCTCCGCTGGAGCCGATTCTGGCTTAAGCCTTCGGCACCGATGGCTATCGGTGCCGATTCTGCATCGACCACTTCGGTGTCGGCTCCGATCGGTTCCGACCACCATGTGGCTCAGGCATCGGTGTCGGCTCCGATCGGCTCCGGCACCGGTACTTTTGTGGCTGTATCGGCTCCGGCTGGAGCCAATGCATCGAGGCTACCTGTCGGCTCCGATAAGTTGTCGGCTCCGACAGGTTCAATAGTTTCATCGGTTCCGATGGCTCCTTCGAGGAAGAGGTCTAGGTCTCCTTCCTTGGAGCCGATACTTCGGCTCGGCTTCACCTCTCCTCTCGAACGGAGCCATCGGAGCCGATCTTCAAGGTCATCCAGGCTTTCTGACCATGATTTAGAGAGAGTGGTCAGTAGATTACTTAAGTCACAGGCACTGGCCCAAATGTTACATAGTCCGTCTCAACAGACGGCTATTGGACCACACCCGTTGCAGTTCCTCCTTCAACTCTACCCCAGAGCTTGGAGTTGGAGTCTTCGAATGGTTACTGCTACGGCTGAAGGACAGATACCCCTTCTGTTCCTTCAGCCTCTACTGTTATCTCCTCTTGAGACCTTCCTTAGAGGGATTCGTGGCCGGGCTTCCATGGTCTCCTCCGAGGGGTGAGTGGCATCGGACCCTTGTCCGAACCCGCTCTTCCCCTTGGAGCCTCGGCCTTGGTGAGCTCGGCTCCGACATCTGCCTCGGAGACTTCCCTTTCGGTGGTCCCTGGAGTTCCTAGCTCTTCGGAACGGGTTCTCTCGGACCTTCCTGGGAGGGAGCATTCGAGGTGATGAAGAGTGTGCTGGCCACTGGTATCAGCCAGCAGTCTGTTCCCTTAGCTCCTCCCTCTGTAGTGCCTGTTGACATCTCTGCCACTTCTCTTGCTACAGGACCCAGAGATCCTTCGCCTCAGGTTTCCCCTTTGGGAATATCCCCCTCTTCCGAGGATTCTCCTGATGTTTCGGGAGATCCTCCTAGAAAGAGGACTTGTAAGAGGAAACATATAGACTCCCCCGAGTCTATCACTTCAGATACTGACTTAGATGAGTCAGAGGGAACCCCAAGATCCCCCTCTGAGGATGTCTCCTTCTCAGACATCCTAGAACTCCTTAAACAGAGGGAAACTGGCCCGCCAATAATCCCTCTGAGGATGAGTCAGTATACCTAGAGGCGTTTGGATCTCGGCCCTCCACCTCCTGGGTGTCTCCGCCTTCGACCCCTTATGCAAGTTATTGCCCGAAGGCGTGGGCTGCTCCTGACTCTGTAGAGCCAGTCCCTAGGAGGCCTTCAAAATTTATTACTGCCCCGTGATAAGCAATTCCTCACTAAGGGTGTCCCGCTGATGCCATGGTGGTGGCTGCTGCCACCAAGAAGGAACTTGCAGATCCTTCCGTGCCGTCCATCCTCCTAATAAGGACTCTAGGACCATGGATAGGTACGGTAAGCGGATGTTTTCCTCAGCGACCTTTGCTATGCTCGCTGAATTACCTATGTCACTTCACCAGACTCCAAAGGGATATCCTTAAGGAGCTAGGTGATGTTGTACAGGATCCTACAGCTGCAGGAGCTCAGGAAAAATTGCTTCGCAGCTAGGAACCCTTAATTCCATTGCAAACTCCTCCATGGCTTATATCATATGCTGCTGATGGAGAGTAGGGCCGCAGGTACAGGTGTGGCCCTTAGACGCCAAGCCTGGATGCGGCTATGTGACTTTGCAGATCCCTTTAAGGCGTCCTTCACAAATTCTCCCTTTGATGGGTCAGCTTTGTTTGGCCCTCAAGTGAAGGAAACTTTGACCAGGTGTGAGCAGGACGGCAAGACTCTTTCTGTCAGGAGTCCGTTTTCCACCCCTTCTAGACCTTACCCCAAAGGACAGAAAGGTGGCAAAATGTGGTTCCGCAAATCCCAAGGAGTCACGCCGATTCACGTGGTCAGTTTACCCCTAGAGGCAGAGGGGTAACAACAACAGACGCTCTAGAGGCAGAGGGGTCCCAAAACCAGGGAAACAGAGAGCCTCTCTGACAAGCCCCTTCAGCATCTCTCTGATGTTCCCCGGCTGTCCATCCTTGGTGGCAGTGGCGGGAAGACTATCGCTGTACCCAGAAGCCTGGCGTTCCCTCACTCAAGACAGATGGGTACAGTCGATCATATCCGAGGGTTACAAAATTCCTTTCGAGGAAAGTCCTTTCTATCACTCAAATTCCCTTCCAGATGTACCACCCGGTCTAAGGGAAATTGCAGAGTTAGAAGTCTTGAAACTTCTGCAAAAAAGAGCCATTCAGCCAGTTACGACAGATCATTCAGAGCCCGTAATCTACTCAAGGTTCTTTTTGGTCCCCAAAAAGACGGGAGACTGGAGACCAATATTGGATCTCAGCAGACTCAACAAGTCTGTGAGGAAGACAAGATTCCGAATGGTCACTCTTCAGTCAATTCTGCCCTTCTTACAGAAGGACAACTGGATGTGCTCAATAGATCTTCAGGATGCGTACTATCACATCAAAATCCACAGACGCTCCAGGAGATTTCTCCGCCGGCTGGGGTCCAGTCATTTCCAGTTCAGAGCCCTGCCCTTTGGTCTCACTACAGCCCCCAGAGTGTTCACCAAATGCACGGCAGTGGTCACGGCTCACCTGAGACGTCAAGGATTCCAGGTGTTTCCGTATCTCGACGACTGGCTCCTTTCAGCCACCACCAGGCATCAGCTTATTCAAGCCAGGGATTACACAATAAAGCTTTGTACTCTTTTGGGCATCTCGATAAACTTCAAAAGTCATCCTTATCGCCCTGCCAGTCTATTACTTTCATAGGCGCAAACTTAAACACTGTTCGGATGTCAGCTACCCTTACAGATCAAAGAGTTTCAGACATTCAAAGTCAAGTCAGGATCATTCTAGCCAACAAGAAAGTACAGGCCAGAATGGTTCTAAAGGTATTAGGCCTCATGGCTGTGGCCATTACTCTTCTTCCCCTGGCTCGCTTCTACATGCGCCTTCTTCAGTGGATGCTGTTCACACAGTGGTCGTACCAACAACTTCCAATGCGCCACCAGATTCTGGTGACACAGACTTGCAAAGATCATCTTGCTTGGTGGACCACATCTCCCAGGTTCACCAAGGCAGACACTTTGTACCCCCATCCCGGTAGCCACTGTCACCACGGATGCCTCCTGATCGGGTGGGGGTCATTATCAGGGCAGGATGGTTCATGGGACGTGGCAGCCGCTCAATACCACCTGCACATAAATGTCCTGGAGATGAGAGCAGTGCTTTTAATGTTGCAAGCCCTCAACAACTTTCTTCCCGTAGGGACAATTGCAGTCCACACAGACAACATGTCTGTAGTTTGGTATATCAACAAACAGGGCGGAACCAAGTCCTACCCCTTGTGTCGAGAAGCGCTCAGACTATGGCAATGGGCAATCTCCTCTCATCGGTTTCTGGTAGCAACGCATATCCCTGGGAAAACCAACATTGTAGCGGACAGATTGAGCAGAGCTATTCTCATGCCTCACGAGTGGTCTCTCAAGCAATCTATAGCGGAAGACATTTTTCTGGAATGGGGTCGTCCATGTTGCGATCTTTTTGCTACTCCCCAAAACAGCAAATGCCCAGACTTCTTCCCTCTCTTCCCGCTTCCAAGCCATCCCCCCAGAGACGCTCTGACCCAGGATTGGCCCCAGGGACTTCTTTATGCCTTCCTCCATTTCCTCTGATCCCTCAAGTTATCCAGAAGGCAACCGCTTTGAGAGCCAAATTGATTCTCATTGCCCCTTACTGGCCTCGACAAGTTTGGTTCCGTTCCTCCATCGTCACCTTTTGGTGCAGCCGTGGCATCTGGACCCAGTGCCAGATCTTCTGATTCACCAATCCGGTCAGCTGCACCGGTCTATCCCTTCTCTCAACCTCACAGCATGGTTGCTCCACTTCCTTCCTTAGCCAGGCTTCCTTTGATCTCTAACCCAGTTAGAGACATCATAGTAGCTTCTTTAAAATCCTCTACCAGGAGGATTTATGCAAGCAAATGGAAACGTTTCTCTTATTGGGCTAAGGCCAAGAGTATTGATCCTTTCACTGCCCCTGTTCAGGCAGTCCTGGACTTCTTAGCAGAGATTTTTCATGCAGGCTCCTCTTCTTCCACAGTCAGAGTTCAATTGGCTGCTATCTCGAACTTTCATGTCGGGATCGCAGATCACAATATTATGTCCCATAGGCTCTGCAGGGCCTTCTTGAAAGGAATTTTCCTGCTAAAGCCTCCAATCAGGAATCCTCCTCCTCAGTGGGATCTAAATTTAGTGCTGACATCCTTGATTCTTCCCTTCTTCGAGCCAGCTGTTTCTTGTTCCCTGAAATTTCTTTCTTGGAAAACTTTATTCCTAGTGGCTATTACATCGCCAGGAGGGTGTCTGAACTTCATGCTCTATCGGTTCGACCCCTATTTGGTTTTCACAAAGACAGAGTATCACTGAGAACTAATCCGACCTTTTTGCCTAAGGTCGCCTCAAAGACCAATTTGAATCAATCCATTGATCTCCCTGTATTTTTCCCAAACTATTCAGACAGAGCTGAATAAAAACTACATTATCTTGATGTCCACCGTCAACTCAGATATTATTTGGACAGAACAAAAAAATTTAGGAAATCTGATCAACTTTTTGTTTCCTATGTGGATAATAAGAAAGGCCTTCCTGTTTCTAAAGTGACCTTGTCTAGATGGCTTTCTTCGGTCATCTCTGAAATTTATCTGCTCAAGGGAAAACAGCTGTGCTCAAAACCTAAAGCACATTCAACTAGGAGCTTAGCTACTTCTACAGCCTTTCAAGCTAGACTTCCTTTAGACACTATTTGTGCAGCGGCCACTTGGGCCACTCCTCATACTTTTGTTTCCCACTACAAATTGGACTTGGCCTCCAGGGACAGAGCCAGTTTTGGCTTTACAGTCCTCAAGAGTCTGTTCCATTGAGCCACCCAGGATAGAGGTGCTAGGGACGCGGTCCCATCAAGCAAGAATGAAGGCGAGATTGACAACTTAACATTAAGAAGTTATGTACATACCATAACGTTCCATGTTAGTTGTCTTCTCTCGCCTTCTTTCTTGCGACCCTCCCTCCTTCCCCCAGGCCTGGACAGACCTTTCTATAAGAAATTATTATGCTGAAGACCATTCAGACCTGGTCCTTCTTCCATCCTGTAAGTTTTCTTTCTTCCTTTTGGAAGTGTTTTATGCTTGGTGCTATTGCCCTTTGTCATCAAATGAGATCTGGGTACTTACCGCCTTGCATCATGGGATATGGGGCTGCCTCGAGCTGGTAAAAGTGACTCTCGAGCTTAGCAAGTGCCGAGTCGGAGCCGAGGATCGGCTCCGAACCCATCAAGCAAGAAAGAAGGCGAGAGAAGACAACTAACATGGAACGTTATGGTATGTACATAACTTCTTATTTTAGCCTTCTGAGTGGCTTTGTCATCTTTATTATTGGAATTGTTTTGCAGCCTGGATACTTGTGGATTTATTTTGGTTACTGGTCATTGTTCAACTGTGTTAAACACCTTTTGGGTAAGGGAGTGAAGTTCAGATATAGATGTGGCTGAGCATATAAGTGTGGAATCATCTGCGTATTGTATGCATGTAGCTTGGGAGATTGCTAGGTGAAGGTCGTTGATAAATATAGAAAATAGGAGAGGTCCTAATATGGACCCTTGAGGAACACCAATGTTAACGGGCAGACTGGTAGATAGAATGTTATGCAAAAGCACAGCCTGTTGTCTGTTACCCAAATAGGACTGGAACCATTTTATAGCGAAGGCATCTAGTGACAGGGATGTGAGGATATTTATAAGTATTTGGTGATTTACCATATCCAACGCCAGACAGATCTATAAACAGTGCAGAGGAAGGCATATTGAGGTTACGGTTTTTGTTAATACAGTCAGTAAAGGAAAGGAGGGCAGTAGTAGTGCTGTGGGAAGGTCTGAAACCATGTTGAGAGTTGGAAAGTAAGTTATTTTGGATTAGGTGGTCTAGCAATTGTCTATGGATGCATTTTTCCATGATCTTTGCTAAGGGAGACAGTAGGGCTATGGGATGGTAATTGGAGAGTTCAGTAGAGTTTCCACCCTTATGAAGGAGAATAACATGGGAGATTTTCCATATTTTAGGGATGTATCCTTCACTGATGGTTCTATTGATGAGAATGGAAATGGGATAGGCAATGGATTTGGCTGCTATTTGTAGATATTCAGCGGGTAGTTGGTCTGCTGAAACAGTGCATGATTTCAGTTTTTGGATAAGGGTAAGAATATATGTTGTTGTGACTGGTTGGAAGAGAAATGGAGGGGGTGGGTTAGAGTTGGATATAGTTAAGTAATGAGTAGATAACTGAGTGGCAGGAGTTTGAATGGCCTCAGTGAAAAAGGTATTAAAGGCATTAGCAGTCTGCTTGGGATTCTCTTGGTCTGTGCCTTGTGGGTTTGGTGTGATGGATTGACCCTGGGTATAATAATTGATTAGTACTTGCCCAGAACTTTTGTGGTTTATTATGGCGAATCTGCTGGAATTGTAGGTAGTAGTTTCTTTTGTCAGACAGTATAGATTTTTTAGTTTCATTTCTCAGTTGTCTGAAGTTTTGTTGATCATCTGGGTTTTTAGTTAAACGAGATTTATTCCAGTATTGGATTTTTTGCCTGGTTTCTTTTGAAAGCCATGGGGCAGATTTAGTTCTCATTCTGATAGAGCGGGTTGGTACATGGTGGTCTAGTATGACTAGGAAGTTAGAATTAAAGTAATTAACGGCTTCCTCCAGTGTGAGATATTTTAAGGGAGACCAGTTACATGCTCTTAGTTCTCTTTGGAAGAGATCGGGGTTGAAGTTTTTCTTGGTTCTAATTGTCCTAAATATGGTTGGATTAGGTAGATTGGTTTTAAGCCTGATGATGTAGGTTAGTGAGTGGTCAGTTACATAATCAGGGAGGGTTCCAGCTTCATATGTCTGGGGATGATTATTTATAAGAATCCAATCTAAGGTACTTTCTTTCTTATTAGGCTTGTTTATCCTGGTAGGGGAGGCAATGGTTTGAGAAAAAACAAAAAGGTTAATATGGCTGGTAGGGTGGCTACTGCTACAAAACTTCCAGTCAATGTTAAAATCACCTAGGATTATGGTTTCTTGGGGTAAGTTTTGAGATAACCAACAAGGGATATTTTCTGTGGTGGCAATGTTATTACCAGGAGGAAGATAGATACAGATAATATAAATGGATTTGAATGTATTAAGTTGAAGCTTGGTAATAAGAGTTTAGTTACGTATAGATAATGAGGATAGGACCTGCAATACCAGAAACAAAATTTATGTAATACCATAATAATAGATGTGAAGCCGCGGTGGTGCAGTGGTAGCGTTGTCACCTCACAGCAAGAGGTTCTCCCGTTGGATTCTCAGCTGGAGTGCCTTCTGTGTGTAGTCTGCATGTCCTCCCCGCGGTTGGGTGGCGTTCGCAAGACATGTATGAATGGGCGTGCCTTCAATGAAGGTTGGTTGTCGGGCTGGCACCTCGGAACCGTAAAAACAAAATCGACTGCCAATCATTAGCAGACCGGAGTTCCGCTGTGACGACCCCTAACCGGGAAGAGCTGAAAGAAAAACAACAACCATAATAATGGACATGGTGGAGCACATCTATCTTCGTTAACATACCTATCCTTTTTTCCTTCCTCTTGCAAAAGGTTTGTGTTTATTTTTGTCCACTTTGCATAGAATACTACAGATGTTAGGGTAAACAAATTATTTTGCATTTTTCCTCTGATGTAATGAAAACTCAGTACAGATATATGTTAGATATCTTTTCATTAATTACACTGAGGGGAAGTTAAACTTCCACCATAATATAAAGTGAACCCAGTGCAACATTCTTCGTCAGTGTCTGATGCCTTTAAAACCCTGTTTTCAGTATTTCTGTATAACAGTTTGTATGTCAGCCCTTCCCCCTTTGAGAGTTTTAAATAAAGCTTTGAGAGCTTGTGACAGGTACTAAAAGGACTTAAGAATGCAGTTCTTCCTTTAATTTTTAAATGTTGCTTACTTCTGGAATTGACCCCACCACATTCCACTTTCATTACTATGAATTTTGTCATGGTGTTTTCAGTGATACACAGTGCCTTTTTCTGATTCTGATGTAACGACAACTCATTAAAGATATATTGCTGATACAGGCTACATTATCCATCTGAGCAGAAGATATTTACCCAAGTATATGCCAAGAAAGCTAATTTGTGTCACAGCTCAAAATGTGATGAATATTAGTTGATACCCGTGCCCCAGAAAAGGTGAACAGGCTACTAAAGGATTCAAAAGATATAAAGGTTGTCTAGCCATAAAGTAGATTCTGCTACTGTCACTGTCCTTTTCTCTGTGTCATTCTCCCTGTTCCTCGTTCTTAACAAGGCAGAAAGACAGACTTTAGCATTAGTATTCTTTTGGGGGGAATGCAAACTTTTAGAAAAGAAGAGGAAAAAGATACGTACATGTAGCATCTCAGTTGTTTTAAGCCAGATGTTAACTTATCAGAGCTTTGCAATAAACCATATTGAAAAATATACTAAATAAAGAATAGCCCAAAAACAAGTAAACAGAGATGATGGCAGACGACAGTAGCTGCAGAAGACAAAAAGCAAAGCACTCCACAAAAATAGCGTATAAGACTATTAATAACCGCTTTCATCAACTGACTTCCTCAGAAACTCGTTTCGTTTTATATTGAAAAATATGTTCAGACTATGCCTGCCTTCAGCATTAAGGATAAACTGAAAAAGCTAAACAAAACAATAGACTAAACTGGTGTGCATATACTCAAATGCACATATGGTTTTGTTTATTCATTCAGAGCTTCTATGCCTAGATTTGATTTAAAGAACCATGAGTTGATATATACAAAGATATACCAGATAACGTTAAGGCATTCTCATGTATGCACCGGATACATTTGATCCTTTATTTAGCTAGTTGATGGTATTATCACTGATTTGGAGAAGAGAACAAAACTAGATCATCAATCAAAGAAATTGGAATTCTGATATATGACTAACAGCATTCATGCAGCCAGTTAACTCCAGTTTACTTAATGACCCAAAGTTGCAGCAGGCACCCATGGTGAAATGAAGCTAGGAGTGTTATATCACCAAAACAGGTAGAACATAACCAGTGATTCTGCCATTCCACAGTAGTAGGCATAACTGTGCAAACACATGCTAATTTACTTATGCACCTATAGTGGCATAATAAGCATATGAAACTAAGTTTTTTAACATAGGATTTATAGTATTTGATTATTATTGTTTGCTGTTGGAGCAAAGGAGTGTTGCTAGTTGTATTCTGTTTTTGATTACAAGGTAATGATGGCTGTATTTTGTCAAGTTCATAAGTTCACAGGAAGATACTAGGCTATTGGCCTGGAGACCTTTATAAGCCTATCCAAGAATTTTACCCATGTTCCCACAAAGTCAGCACCTGTTTCCTTTGTCCAGCAGGACACAGGTGGGATTCTAAGGGTGTATTTTCTGTTTCCCATCCAGTCATCCGGGTTCCTCTTAAAGAGGGCTAGTGAGGTACTCTGCTTGACATGGAGAGGGGAGATGGGGGAGTCTTTGGGTCTCAATTTTATCCTGTCAACAAGTTCTATTAATGTCACAGACCAGGTTGAGTCCTTGTGTGTGGATTACTCGAGTGGAGTTTGACTTACGGATATCCAGCAACTCCATCAAGGTTGGGTCTGAGACAGCCTTGTATGCCAGACACAGTTCACCACTGAGCAGTCTGTACAAGGCTGAGTAGAGGGACAGGGCTTTTAGCTTATCTGTATAGGATAGGTGTTTGAGACCCTGGATTTTCCTGGTCAGGAATGTCTGCGGTCTGTCAAGCTGCTGCATGTACTTGGTAAGGTACATGCCGAAGGGAGCATTGTACTCGATAATGGGTCTGATAAGGGAGGGGTACAGGGATGTTATGACCTCCTTGTTCCTGGATTTAATACTCTTACTAATGAGGTAGACCAAGTAGAAAGCCTTCCATACAGTAGAGGCAATGTGGTGGTCAAAAGTCAGGTTGCTATCAACCTGGGTGCTCAAGTCCCTCATAACTGATTGCATAGTACGTTTTTATTAATGTGATAATTAGTGGGAATGCCATTTTCCCCAAAGAGGATAATGATGCATTTCTTGGCATTCAGTTTGAGGCTATGCTTCTGGCACCAGTCATTGGTTTGGGTAAGCCCCTCTTGGAGGGTGTTCACATCACTAGGGGAAATTAAGACAGCACCCAGCTTGCAGACATCTGCAAACCTGGTCAGCCACAGACTACTGGTTTTGGCTTGCACCTAAGAAAAGTATATCCCAAACAGTAGAGGCCCCAAGAGTGATCCGTGGAGTACGCCACTTGTTACGAGTCTATGACCAGAGGTGGTTCCCCTATTTTGACTGAGTGGGTTCTGTCAGTGAGCCAGTTAACTATCCATCTGGTGACATATGGGTTGATGCCTAGCTGGGAAGAGTTTATTTATTATGCCCGAGTGGGGAATAGTGTTGAAGATTTTGACTAGGTCAAGGTAAATGGTGTGCACCATCTTCCCCTCTTCCATGGCTTTGGTGACTGTTTCGAAGAAGTTGACCAAGTTTAAAAGGCATGATCTCCCTTTGACAAAACCAAACTGTGTGGGATGAAGGGTTTGGAGGTTGCCAATATCCTTGTTTGTAAGGTCTATGATAATGTGTTCCATGGCCTTGCAGATCAGGCTAGTTAGGCTCATGGGTCTGTAATTGCCTGGGTCAGTGGACACTCCACCTCTGTTTAGAGGGATGACAGTAGCTGTCCTCCATTCAGCTGGGATGAAGTCGGTGCTTAGACTTTGGTTGAATAGGGTGCCTAATGGTGCTGAGAGCTCTTGCCTGAGTTCATGTAGGATGCAGCCAGGGATGTTGTCAAGTCCAACGGAGGGTGTATTTTTTGCCTTTGAAAGGGCATTAAAGACTTGCGGCCTTGTGATGAGGGGAGGGGGGCAGGTGCTGGGGATGTCCTGGTTTACTGATGGGGGGGGTGAAGTTTTCACTGAACCGGACTGCCAAGAGGTTGGCTACATCTATGGCGTTTGTGTATGTGGTGTTCTTGACCACCAGTTCAGAGTATTTGGGTGTTAACTTTGAGATTGTGGACGTATGTGAAGAAGCCATTGTGATTGTCCTTAGTGGATGTGGCCAATTTGGACTCAAATTTAGCCTTAGAGGATTTCACCAGTGACCTCATTTACTTGTTCAGACAAAGGCGAGAGTGCTTCCAACTTGGCACTCCTACTTCTTGGTCCTGGACAGCAATATATTCCTTTTATTATAGAGTTTGTTTATTGCTGCTGTCTGCCAGACAGGTTTACTCTTCCTTGAGGAAGATTATTTGGTTTTGTCAGGTGTTGGTGAGTCCATGCAGCTATGTGTGTGCTCATATAATTTTTTTTTTGGTGTAGGCTTGGACATTAGTGCTAGTTCCAACTGAAGGGACGATGGCTGTGAAGCTGCTTATACTTGCCCTTAAGAGGTTGTAGTCACCTTTGGAAAATATTTTTTTGTTTGACCCTGGCAAGGGCGGGGGGAGTAGGGGAGATGGTGACTTTGAAAGTGATCGCTTTATGGTTGGATCTTACCAAGGAGGATGAGTCTGTAGGGGTGCTACAGCAGCTATTCATGTTGGTTAGTCCCAGGTCCAGGATATTTTCACTTCTCGTGGGGGCGTCTACCAGGTGATCCAATGCACTGGCATTGATGAAGTCAGGGAATCTCTGGGCGTTCATATTTGGGCTAGAACTGATCTTCCACTATATGTTTAGGTAGTTAGTCACCCAGGATCAGGGCAGAGGGTTGAATCTTGATGGATTCAAGTAAGTCCAGATAGGTGGAGTGGGCACCCTGTGTCATGGTTGGGGGTCTGTGGCTACCTGTGATTTAAATAGATGTTTTGTCAACAGTTAACTGCACCTGGAGTGTCTCCTGTACATCATGCTGTTTGACCAGCCTGGAGGTGTGTATGTCTTTGATAAATATTGAAACTCCGCCTCCTTTGGCGTCTGAATGTATGGTAGGACAAGTAACCTGGTAAGGCTGGGGTCCTGTCCACAGCTCTGAACCAGGTTTCAGTGACTGCATAAATGTCAGAATCTTCCAGGGCGAGGAATGCTTGCAGTTTCATGTTAAGAATCTTAGCATTTAGCAGCATGACCTTCAGAGTTCGTTTAGAAATTTTTTTTATGTTGGTAAGTTTGTCCTCATGACTTTGCCTAAAAAAGGCAGTATGGGGGAGGCAAGAGCCTTTGCCAGAAGCCTGAAGCCCAGGGGAGACAGATGAAGGCCATCTCTGGCAAAGCATCGTGGTCTGTCAGTCATGTCCTCCCAGGCTGTCATCTGGATCCCCTTGGAGTGATACCAGAAACTAAGGCAATTGCTAAAGTCAGTCATTTTGTGTTTGTATTGAGGCATCATTCTGGGTGCAGTAGGATGCTGCTTAAGGCTAGGGACTTACCTGCCTGGGACACATTCGGTGAGCTCAATCATGTCTCTCGTCATATAGTCCAGAGAGGTACGTCTCATGTCATTCACACAAACATGGATTATGACAGAGTCATAACAGTACCTGTTGAGAGACTTGAGTGCGTGCATGCTCTCCTCCAAAAAAAGGAAGCCAATCTGGTGGTCCCCTACCATTAATAAACTCTACAACAGAAGGAAGAAACTGTTGCAGAAAAAGGTGAAGTCCCAAGACTGGAAAAACTCCCTTATTAGCCTCAACAAAAAGTTGAGATCCCTCATCAAAACCTCTAAAGTTATATCAAGAATCTCCACGGCAATACCCAGGTTTGCTCTGAGTTACTGCATAATTGTACCTCTTATACTGAGCCAACAGATATTGCTAACATATATAGTATATTTTAGATATTGCTAACATACTGTCTGACAGATTCAGTGCCATCTTTACCCCTCTCTCCCCCACAAAGGACCAATCACAATACCAGAGGAATGCCAGGCATCCAACATTACTGCACCACAGGTTAAAGCTGCATTGTCCAAGGCCAAGAATACAGCTTCCATGGGACCCAACAATATCCCTGGATGTGTTCTACATGAGCTACAAAGTGAACTGGCACCACATCCGTGTGCCCAGTTCAATCACAGCCTCACCTCAGACTTTGTCCCTATCGAATGGCGTACTGCTACAGTCATCCCTCTCCATAAAGGGGGAGCAACTACAGACCCTGGGAATTATTGCCCCTTTAGCCTTATGAGTCTGATATGTAAGTCTGTGGAGCACATCATCATGGACCTAATTAACGAGGATATAGGGAATCTCCAAACTCAAGATCCTACACAATTTGGTTTTGTAAAAGGAAGATCATGCCAGCTCAACCTTGTTGACTTCTTTGAGTCAATCACTAGAGCTGTGGATGAGGGCAAAGCAGTTCATACAGCCTACTTTGATCTGGCCAAGGCATTTTATACCATTTGACACTCAGGAATTATTGATATACTCACCAAACTAGGCATCAACCCCTATATCACTAGGTGGATTGCAAATTGGCTCACAGAACCCACAGTGTGAAAGTAGAGAACTCCAAGTCAGATTGCCAACCAGTCACGAGTAGAGTCCCACAGAGATCGGTCCTGGGTCCTCTCCTGTTTGGCATTTACTTCTCAGAAATCAAGGCCAACACAGAGGGACTCTGGCTGACCAAGTTTGCAGGTGACTGCAAGCTGGGAGCCATTATTAACTCCCCAAATGATGTAGACATCCTACAGAAAGGCCTTACTGAAACCAATAATTGGTGTCAAAACCACAGCCGTAAGCTTAATGCCAAAAAATGCGTTGTCATCCCCTTTGGGAAAAACTAGATCTAGGGACACAGGCTGACAGCAACCTCTCCTTCGACCACCACATTGCCACTGTGGTCAGAAAGTCCTTCTGTGTGGCACATCTCATTACCAAGGGTTTTGCATCCAGGAAGAAAGAGGTAATCATCTCTCTCTGCTCTTCCCTCATTAGGCCAGTCATCGAGTATAATGCCCCATTTGGCATGTACCTCACTAGACACATGCAACAGCTGGAAAGGCCACAAAAGTACCTCTCAAGAGGATACTAGGCCTCAAACACATGTCCTACAGGGACAGACTCAAAAAAACTCCAGCTGTTCTGTTTCATATCATCTACTAGGAGGCAGTCTCTGCTTGACTTATAAAGCCACGTCTGACCCAGCTCTGTTAGAAATGCTACAGCTAAAGAAATCCCAATCCCTCTACACCAGACGCTCCAGAGACCTCAACGTCATTACCACAATCAACAGAACATGCTGGAGGGACAGGTTCATAACTCAGAGATTGCCCATGCTCTGGAATAGACTTCCCATACATGTCAAGCAGAGCACCTCACTGGCCCTCTTTAAGAGAAATCTTGATGAGTGGATGGGAAATAGAAAGTTGACCCCGGGGATCACTGCAGTGGCTGTACTTGATAGAGGCACTGGGGACTAATGTCGGGCGCCACGATGCCAGGGCACTTCTGTGGACTAGGTTTGTAAAGGCTCCAGGGCCATTAGCCAAGTACACACCTATGAACCTATGATATGGTAATTCTAGCATCTGACAACCAACTTACTGCGACTTTCAACTTGTCTAGCCTGGTGAGGGGCACACCTGTGTGTCTCACGATAGTTTCCTATGATTAGTATGTTGTGCTTGGGGCTAGGCCTTAGAGGCTGTGAGACACAGGCGTGTGTACTATGTGTGGTGCTTGGCACTGTGGATTGTGATGTGCATGTGTTTTTGCCTCGGAGGTCTCTTTTGTTTAGGTATGTTTTTGTTGAGAACCTCCGCATATATGGGAATGTGTTGTACAGGTGTGGGTGGTGTTAGAGGTGTGCTATATGTGGTGTTTGAGCATACAGCCTCTCAGTGCCAGATGCTCTGACTTGTGATTGAGACAGCAAGGATGTTACCTTCCTAATGTAACTGCATCTCTCACATATTGTGTTCCTAGATGGTAGTAGTAGAAGGTTGTCCGTGTACATGAGGCAGTTGCTGCACTGTCTCAGGATGCCCATATCAACTAGACTAGCAGGAGAAACCATAGGAAATTGCCTGTCCGTGGTTATCAGAATCTGTGGAAGAGAGGTCAGGGATAGTAGAGTGAATTCTATCTGAGGAGTGTACCTGTAGGTGTGAGTAGGGCTGCATAAAATCAGTACAGTAGCTCCAGTGTGTTTTCATAAGGTTTCATAAGTGGATTCTACCCAGCAGTTTTATTGCCAAGAGCAACAGATGAGTAAACAATCCAACAATCTTCCCTTTTCTGAAGATCTGGCATTAAGGAAATAACTTGCACCAGTCTAACGCTTTTTAGCTTCCTAGAATGCCCCGTTAGGTCACAGTGGGAAGAAGTCTTCTGTATCTTTTTTCTGTTTGTGAGAAGATTACAGCAGACAAGTGGATTTTCCAGACTACTGTTCTAGGGTGCACATCAGCATTTAAGTGCATCGTCAACCAGTTCCCATTCCACATATCCAGTGAATCTGGTTCTATAGGCAGTGGATTATATACACACACGTGACAAGGGCACTTAGCAAATGTTTAGCTCCAGTGTATTCAAACCTCAGAAATCTGAACAAAAGTGAACAGTTGCTTGATTGTGGCTTAAACATAGTAAGAGTTTTGTCATCATATCTTTATAACAGTTGCTCTGATACAGGCTGTAGGCATTCAAAAGTTGCAACAACTCTCATCTTACTCCTTCTTAGCCAGTATTCATTTTAGTAGCCATTAATGCACTGTGCAGGTCTTTGTTAACCCCCCCCCCAAAAGGAAGAAATTCAGCAGTAATGACAAGAGTTTCATTCAAAGAATGCAGGTATAAGCCTGCACCTGTGGACCAGAGGGATGAAGCCCTGGTGACCCAGATGACTGTTTAGTTAGTTGCATTTTTACTGGAGAGGGATGTTTCAGGGAGGGTGAAAGTCAGCAGCTGTTGCTGGCTCACCCATCCTAAAGGCAGGCACGCTATTATAGCTCATTGCTTGGCAGGCACCTAGAGGGGAGTACTGGGTTTTGCACCATGGAGAATGATCCTGTTAAGTGCATGCTGTCATATGGTTCAGGAACACTTGAAGCTAGGGAAGATGTGAGTCATGCATGTGAGTGTGATTCTTGAGGTAGGCATCTGTGGAAAAAATAGAGGTGGAGAGAAAGCTTTTTCTAGTCGTTAGGAGTTCTGGAGGGTTGGGGGGGATTCCACTGGGTCAAGCTAACTGTCACGCTCCCTACCACCTCACTTGTTTACATCAGTATGGACTGATATGGCCGTCTAACCAAGAATGAATGTGCCATAGGGCTGTTGGGCTGGAGTTGCCTGGACTTCTCCTTGAGAGGGGAGCAAATGTATCACATAGGCAGTCAAAGCAAGACAGTTTCTAAAGACTCGGGCTTCATTTTCCTACATTCTGTTAGTGTTTTGGGCAAGTCTGTATATGAAAATTCCTTTGTGGGCTCTAAGGAATGTCTGAGAGCAGTCCTCAAGCTCCCTTTAATCAGTGATACTAACACATCGGTCTACAAAGAAAAAACTCTTCTGGTGGACAAACCCAAACAATTTATCAAAATGGATGCCTTTAGGTTCACCAAAACTGATTTGGATCTAAAGGCAAATACTATAGAGTATTCCTGGAGAGCGCACTTCAACAGTCATTCTGTGCATGGCATCTGAAGGAGTCAAACATCTTTATACATCAACCTTATAGAGTTAGTTCTTATGGTGGCTTTGACAGCATTTGAAAACAACTCTGCTTCTGGCTATCTACGTATATCTACAGAAACAGAAAATACCCCAACAATGTGATATGTACAGGACTGAACAAGATGCTTTCAACTTTCTGAGGACGTCTTTTGGATTTAGACATGAGTTATTCAATAAAACCTCTATATTTCAGCTGTTCATCTCCAAAGAATGCAGCATTTAGTTGTCAGACTGCCTTGGTAGGTAACTACTGCTGGTATAAAAATGAGTGCTGAATTCCTTCATGTTTATTGTATAATATAAAGTAGGTTTACCAAATGTAGATCTTTTCACCTCCACCTCAGTAACCAACCTCATACATCAGACTTTTTTCTGCCCTATCTCATATGAGAGTATGGAAGAAAATATGCATTCCGTTTCTTTTGGGCTCAGAATCATTTATATTCCTTTTCTTCCTTTTCAGTAATACAAAATATGCCTTTCTACCCTTTACAGTGATGCAGAAATTTATATTAACAGCCAAACAGGACAAAGCTGTTCAGGTCCTTATTGTTCCAGCTTGGCCCAGACAGCCATATATTCTCGTTTTGATGCAGCTAACCACTGTGATCTCTATTTGTCAATTAGAATTTATTAACACAAAGAAGATGGTAACATCCTGCTTACCATTCTTAAAACTCTGAATCTGTCAGCCCGAGTATTATCAGATTGTGTTTTTAAGCATGCTATAGGAAGCTGAGAGACTTGCATGAAGGAAATTTTGCATACAAAATGTGAGAAGACTTGTAATATGGACATCAGTGAAAGGTCTCGACTCGACCCACTAAATTGCTCCATTCCAGATGTACTGTACAGTCTCGGTCACTTCAACCAATTTAACCTGGATTATTTATCTGATCCAGTGTTGTCTAGTTTTGACTCATTCAATATATGGGCTGTCAGATCCAACTTTATCTGACCTCGGCATTGAATTTGAAGCTTCCATGGTTCCAGGGCTCTGACTCCTCCCCATCCATAATTTTCTGAGCTCCAGTCTAATACCTCCAATTTCGTTTGCCGCCAGAAAACTTAAGACACGTTTCCGAGGATTCTTGTATACTTTGCATTTTCAGCTAGTATTCCAGTTTGTTATAATTGTTAAAATGTTTTTACCATTTCTCCTCCTCTACCAAGAGAGTTCTTTCTGTCAGGTTTGGCAATATTTCTTGCAGGATGGCTGCACAGTGAGTAACAGCTTAATTTCAGCTTACTATTATGAAAACAATCTCAGACGCGAGGACCAATAAACCCATGTTTTTGGATAAATTTCAGTAACTGGCTAGTAAGTGCACTGCCTGAATACCATCAAATAAGAAATTCAGAGAACCTGAAAGAAAATCATAAAGGTTTGGCAGGTTGGCGTAAGGGTTGGGAGGTTGGCATAATGGTTAAAGTATTTACATTACAGACGCAAGGTGTAATGTTTGATTCTCATATAGAGTTAGTGGCTAGGCTTAAAATGGCCAACAATGGCATTTAGCGTAGTACTAATCTAGGAAGCTATGAAGAAAAGGTGAGAAAAAAAACACTGACTGGGAGAAAATCTGCAGCTGTTTAGCAAAAAACAGTGCAAGCTGCAGCTTTGGTGCAAGACATGACTTCCAGTAACCTAGTGGAAAAAATAAGTCAGATGTACTTTGAACTGATTAAAATAAACAAAACATTGAAGGAGTATATAAACTCAAATAACAAAAGGCTGGAAAAAATGGAAGAAGCTTTAAAAAGATATTCAGATAAGGTGATTAAGCTGCAAAAATCAGAGATCGAAATGAAGAAATGGCTGCCTGAATATGGGAATGATCAAGAGAAGTTTAAAAAAAAAATAGAATTAGAGTAGAGAGCACATAAGGAAACTTTCTGCTGTACCAGAGAAGCTGGACAGAATAGACTGTATTAATTTTATGAAAGCACAAATAAGCAACTGGACTGGTATTCTACAGCTGGAGTTGTCAGTTGAAAGGGCACGATGTTCATCGTGCATACAGCTGCAGTCATAACAGATGGGTTATCCTGCCATCAGGCGGGTCCTCGGTCGGCCGAATTCCAAAGTCTAGGTCCGGCGTCGGTTGTCGTCGCTTCTTCCCTGACGTCAGTGTGGCAGGGGTATAAAAGAACCAGCCGACGCCATTTTCTTCAGTCTTTCTTGCCGCGTGGTGCCCGAAGCAGAAGCAGTTCGCAAGTGCCGGTCGGCCAGCTCCTGAGATTTACGAAAATTTTCCAGCCGAAGTCTTCTTGAAAGCTAAGTACCCCGTTGGGGAAACTTTTCTTGCCTCAGACCGATGTCAGACAAAGTTAATAATTGCATTTCTTGTGGGAAGCAAATACCGCATAAGGATTTCCATTCCTTCTGCATACCTTGCTTAGGCCCAGACTACGACGTCTCGGCCTGTCGTTTTTGTGCTAGATTCAACAAACGCACTATTAAGCGTCGGGCAGAGTTCGCCCAGCACTATTTTGGTAAGAAATTTAATTACATTATGTCGTCGGATACTCCGACTCCAGTTTTGAATAAAAGACGCAAAGTTAAGGACCGACATACGAGGTCCGCGACTTCTACCGACACCACGCTAAAGCCAGCTACAGGTGCTCCGGTTCTCAGCGAGGCGCCTACGCAGCCCCTGAGTACCGATGCCGCTTCTTTAGCGGTGTCTTCTGTGCCCGAGGTCGCAGGCTCCTCGGCCCCCACTCCAACTACAGATACCGACGCCACTCTTGGCGGGGAAACTCAGAGTTTAGACAGACCTGCCACCTCTCAAGGTGTCTTCAGGCCTTCCTCTTTTTCCATTAAGGCTTTCACAAAATTTAAAGCAGCCATGAAAACTAAAAGACAAGCTCCACAGAGCCCCTCTCAAGACCCCATGCCTAAAAAACAGATGCTCAAAATGGCAGAGGATTTGATTACTCTTATCAGGGGTTCTCATCCACCCTCGGACAAAAGGCCCAGACTGGAGGAAGACTACCCTTCCTCAGACCAAGCCTCTATTACCTCAGAACATTCTGAGGACCAGGAATATTCATATTCCCCTTTTGAAGATTCTGATGCTGAGGAGTCCATTCCCTCGGTCTCCCCCCCGAGGACTATTCTTTTTGGAAAACCTTCCATACCTTGAGGGAGCACTTTCACTGGGAAGGCCAAGATTACTCAGATTCCAAGAAAAGGCTCAGGGATTTTCTCTTGCTTCCTCAGCACAGGCCTCTGGCTATCCCTCCTGTTTT
Organism: Protopterus annectens; assembly: GCF_019279795.1. Classification (NCBI taxonomy): domain Eukaryota; kingdom Metazoa; phylum Chordata; order Ceratodontiformes; family Protopteridae; genus Protopterus; species Protopterus annectens. Next base: position 35,949,009 of record NC_056728.1, on the reverse strand, counting down.
GGATATATTAGATGATGTGTACACAGAAGCCAGCCTCAACCCAGATTGTTTACCTCCAGCTCCTGTTAAACCTGACAGGTATTACCGGGTTCCTGATTCACACCAATACCTATACAAAAGCCATGCTGCTGACCCAGAAACTATTTCACAGGGTCCCAAGGAAATTAAGGCCTCTACTGCCAAAAACCCATTGCCTTCAGAGAGGGATTCCAGAGCTTTAGAAAGGTGTGGGGAAAAGGTATACACCTCGGCCACTTTAACCATGAGGGCATTAAACTGTCAGTTCCATATGTTAAAGTATCAACAGTTTTTGTTATCTCAGTTGAAAACCAAAATGACACAACCTGAACAACCAGATTTAAAGGAGTTGCAGGATTTGTTGCATAGTGCAGAGCAAGTGGGTAAACATACCTTGCAATGTGGTTTTGATGCTTTAGAGGCCTCATGTAGAGCTGCTGTTACAGGGTCTGTCATACGTAGACATGCTTGGCTCAAAGAGCAAACCTTACCAGATTATGTCAAAGCTAAATTACTAGATGCACCTCTTCAAAAAGATGTATTGTTTGGTGTTAAAGCTGAGGAGGTACTAAAGAAGATGGAGGAAAAGGCAAGATCAATGCAAACAGTGAAAGATTTCCTACAGGTGCAGCCTCCACGTTTCAGCAGAAACTGGCCTTCAAAAAATTGGTCCTTTCCAGCCACGGACAGACCTCAAAAAGGTAGATACAGGTGCCCGAGGGGTAGAGGGCAATCTCAAGGATCATTTAGAGCCAGACAATGGCAAGCACCTACACCAAGAGGTGGAGAAGATAGATCACAGCCATTCAGAAAGCAGACACAATGACTTTCCCCTTTGCATGCCAAGCAAAGTTTTAATGGCAGCACCTTTAGGCAGAAAACTGGCATTATTTTAAAAAAATTGACATGTTGTCACAAAAGACAAATGGATCCTGGACATTATAGACAGAGGCTACAGATTCCACTTTCACACCCTTCCAAAAATGAGAGGCATGCCAAACCTACCACAAAATCAAAGGGCAGAGGCACAAAAACAAATTTCAGCTCTCATGGACATGAAAGCTATTCAAGAGGTACCTGCAAAAGAACAGGGTCAAGGTTTTTATTCCAGACTATTCCTGGTACCAAGGAAGGACAAAGATTGGAGACCTATTTTGGACCTATCCATCCTAAACACATATTTACTCGTACCAAAATTCAAGATGCTCACATTACAGCAGCTTCTTCCCATGCTGGGCAAGGAGTCTTGGCTGGTAACATTGGACCTCAAGGAGGCATACCTGCATGTCCCTATCAGACAAGATTGCAGAGGATACCTCAGATTTCTTGCAGGTTCAACCCATTATCAATTCTCTGCATTGCCCTTTGGCTTATCTACTGCGCCCAGAGTGTTTACGAAATGCCTGGCATCAGTAATTGCCTCCTGCAGACTTCAAGGGATACAAATATACCCATATCTGGACGACTGCCTGATCCAAGCGGACAGCAAGCACATACTTCTGAAACACCTGGCCTTTGTAATAAAATTGTTGAACTTTCTGGGATACACAGTCAACAAAAAGAAATCAAAATTAATACCCTCTCAAGCAATAATTTTCCTGGGTGCCAGCATGAATACAAACACCCAGATGGCCTACCTCACGCCAGAGAAGCAAGGGCAACTATCTCAATACTTCAGAAAAATGGCAACCTTCACCAGGCTGACTGCAAGGAAAGTCCTGCAGGCTCTGGGATTCATGGCATCTTGCATCCTACTGATCCCATGTGCAAAGCTGCATATGAGGAAACTTCAATGGTACCTAAAAAACTTATGGTCTCAACACAGCCACAGTTTGGAAACAATTATACCACTCATTCCATGTCTTCAAAAGGAATTTCTGTGGTGGGCTCAAGCATGCCAAAGAAACATAGGTCTCCCCTTCTGCATGCCTCAAGCAAATCAAATCATCACAACAGACGCCTCGGACTATGCCTGGGGGGCGCACATGACAGATCAGTGCATTCAGGGCAAATGGTCCCAAAAAGAGAAGCACCTACACATCAATCAAAAGGAAATGCTACCAGTACAAAATGCTATTATGGCCTTCAAAGACCTACTGCATCCAGGCCAGCTATTGATAAGGACAGACAACACCACAGTGATGTGGTACATAAACAAACAGGGAGGAACTCATTCATACCCCCTGTGCAGACTAGCCATGTCCCTTTGGAACATGGCTCTGGTACTGCAAATCCAACGTCAAGCACAATTCCTGCCAAGGAAGGAAAACAAACTGGCAGATAACCTAAGCAAAAAATATGACAGATCCACACGAATGGAAGTTGCATCCTCAAGTTTTCGCAAAGATAATTCAGGCATGGGGATGGCCAGACATAGATCTCTTTGCTACCCACAAAAATTACCAACTGAAAAAATTTTGCTCAAGGACCTATCATCCACAGGCCTGGAAAGTGGACGCACTTTCTTTCAATTGGACAACATTGACAGTCTATGCCTTTCCACCTCTTCCTCTGCTGCCCAAAGTTCTATTAAAAGCCAGAGCAGAGAGGCCAAAGATGATTCTCATTGCTCCAGACTGGCCAAGACAACACTGATATCCACTCCTGAAGAGCCTGACGCATTCCCCTCCATGGATCCTGCCTCTAGTGCCTCTTCTGTTGACCCAGCACAACTTCAAAACTCTTCACAGTCAGCTAAAAACCCTCAATCTAGCAGCATGGAGGATTCCTTGATTTCCCAACAGACCCTCCTCTCCAAGGAGGTGCAGGATGTCATCTTGGAGGCCAGAAGACCTTCAACTAGAAAAGCCTACTCCACCAAATGGAAACGGTTTTGTGCCTGGAATCAGAAAAAGGGCCAGAATCCTTGGGTTCTAAATTTACCTCAAATATTACAGTACCTAGCTGAGATGTTAAACAGTGGACTTTCCTTCTCCTCCATCAAGATCCATGCTTCAGCCATTTCTGCACAGTACAACACTGATCCTCCTTTATTCTCTCATCTTCTCTTAAGACAGTTCCTCAGAGGGGCTAAGAATATAAAACCCCCAAGGAAACCACCAGTACCTGCTTGGGACCTCAACTTCATTTTAGAAAAACTGACTCTGCCTCCGTTTGAGCCAGCTGCCTCAACAGAACTACAATATTTGTCATGGAAAACAGCCTTCCTTCTGGCTATCACCTCAGCACGCAGGGTTTCGGAACTACAAGCCCTCATGGCGGTGCAGCCTTTCATCATTTTCCATCAGGACAGAGTTTCCTTATGAACCAACCCTTCCTTTATGCCAAAGGTAGTATCCAGTGTAGCCTTGAATCAGACTATCCACTTACTCTGCCTCCATTTGAGCCAGCTGCCTCAACATCCTAACCCACAAAACAAAGGGGAAAGACTACTACATTCCTTGGACATTCACAGACAACTTCGTTATTATTTGGACAGGACAAAGCCATTCAGAAAATCAGAGCAACTCTTTGTGTCCTATGCTACAGGTGCTCAAGGAAAGGCTATTTCCAAACAGACAATCTCAAAATGGATAGCCCACTGCATACGCTTTTGTTACTCACTTCATGGAAAAACTGTACCTACAAGCATCAGATCTCACTCCACAAGGGCCACAGCTACCTCTGCAGCTTTCCTCAGGGGGGTTCCTACCAAGGATATTTTGGAAGCAGCCACTTGGAGTTCTGTGCACACTTTCTCCAAGCACTATCACCTTCCACTATACTCTAAATCTAGAGCGGGCTTTGCCACAGCAGTCTTGCAGGGCATCCTTGCTCCTCCTAGTTCCACTTAGTGCCTGCCACCCTTTTTTAGCTTTGGGATTCTACCCATCTGTTATGACTGCAGCTGTATGCACGATGAACATAGTACAGTTTTGTACCTACCATAAATGTAGATGTTCGAGTGCTAATACAGCTGCAGTCCAGGTTTCCCTCCCTCCATCCCCCCTTGGGACAGGCCTTATGACAAACACCTCCTCATACAACCTGATTGGGGTATTCTTTATGGTGTATTTGCTTGCAAACTACTGTTTTTTTTTTTTATTATATTGCATTGCATTATTACATAAGTTTATGTTTTGCCTTCCTTCTGAGGGCACCTGACATCTGGGGCAAGAAAAAGTGAAGAAAATGGCGTCGGCTGGTTCTTTTATACCCCTGCCGCACTGGCGTCAGGGAAGAAGCGACGACAACCGACGCCGGACCTAGACTTTGGAATTCGGCCGACCGAGGACCCGCCTGACGGCAGGATAACCCATCTGTTATGACTGCAGCTGTATTAGCACTCAAACATCTACATTTATGGTAGGTACAAAACTGTACTTTGTGTGTATGCTCCAAACCTGGCCATGAGAAAGCAACCAGACCTTTAATAGTAAAGATGCAGTCCTACCAGCACAAGGAGTTGATTCTGAGAAAACTGTGGCAGAAAGACAAAGTACTAAAAGTGGGAGACAGAGTGTTTGTGGAAAATGATTACTCACTGTACACCAGGCAGAAGAGTAAATTTATTCCACTAATCAGGGAATGTTGAAGCAGGCATGAGAGTCAAGCTACTAGAATATTCTTTCCAGGAGAGACAGAATAATTTTTTGATGCAGAGTATGCTAAGGAGGAAGTATAAAAGTTTGTAAAACAAAAAGTGAGTTAAACAGAAGACTCCTGTCCTTGTTCTTCTGGTAATAACAATCAGAGAGACCATGACAGTGAAAGCCAGTGAAACATTTACCAATGTTTCAATGGATAGTACTTAAGAGACAGAAAAAAAAAAGCACAAGAGTTGACTAGAAGAACCAGGAGTATGTCGGAAATGAAGCAGAGACTAGATTTGGGAGACGGAGATCAACAGTAATAAAATTAGCAACTCAAAAATAAACAAATAAATGTGGGATTAGAAAGCATTAATTATATTTGTAAATCATGCAGAGCAGGAAAACCTGGAAATGTTGTACTTGCGTGTAGTGCACTCTAAAGCATATCCCTACTTCATGCCATTAATGTTTGGAAGAACATTTAAGGGGGAGAGGAAGGGAATAGTTAACTGTAAGTAAAACAAAATCTTGTTCTTAATAGTAGTGTTTTATAATGCATGATTTAATATATATACTATAAAGTAAAATTTTCTCAGTTATTTTCAACTATAATGGGGATACTAAAGTAAACAGGTGCCCTTTTTCCCATTCTTATTTCTTCTTGTTCAGTTTTAAAAAATGTGGGAACTGCAGCGTAAAAAAAGAAAAGCCTGGTCAAAAGAGCAGGGTACAAGAAAAAAATGTGCTTTTTTCACACTTGTTTAGGGGAATGAGTAGATTAAGGCCCTTGGCTTGATCTAGTAACAAGTTTTAAGAGAAAGCAAATAAATAAAAAAGAACACTGTCTATCAAATAAATGAGTGCTTGTAGAAGTAACTGTATATCTGGTTCTCATGTCTCCATGGAGACAATCTGATAAAGAGCAATAAAAACAGAATGCTTATCTCTTTCAGTGGCTAACAGGTAATGTTTTCTGAAAGCATTCAAGTGTTTTCCCAATGTAGTAGAGTAATAAAAATAAGACAAAACTAACCAAACAGCACTTAGTAGAAGTACAGACTGTGCCATACGTCTTAGCTTGGATAACCTTCTTTTTAGGTTAATGCAAGTATGTGAATGTGGCTGTCAGTCTGGGACAGTTGTTCCTTCCAGGAGGGTAAAACTTCAGTATTTGAAGATGTGCATACTTTTGTGTGTTAGTATCAGGTTAATTGATTTTAGGGGATTATTGGTGGTGTTTTTTTCTTTTTGTTTGTGGGCTTTCAATAAAACAAAGCTTTGTAAGATGTGACATAGGCTCAAATGGATATGACAAGAAACAACTGTATAAGATCAACCTGCCTCACATTAATGTATGCATGTAACACAAAAGCTGGAAATACACACTTAAAAAAGCTGTTACTTATAAAAGGTGGGAATAATAACTTTTTAATATAATATCACCTTTATATTATCTTTAAATGTAAATGGTCTCACAGATATATACAAAAAAGAAAGAGTGGTAAACTATTTTAGCAAATGCAGAGTGCAAATAGCTATGCTATAGGAGACACATCTGAAAAGAACTGAACATGTGAATTTGATAAAGAGAGGTTTTCAGGATGGCTTTTCAGTGGAATACCTGGGACAAAGGAAAATAGGAGTACTTATTAATTGCAAGACTGGCTTCAGTAGTGATAGAAGATAAAAAAAATAATAATGGTAGATTTGTAGTACTAAGGGGCTACTGGCAAGGGAGTACCACAGGTATGTATTTATGTTCCACCTAAAACTGCTGTAATGGAGCTTAAGAAGATTCTGGAAGAAATAATCAGCTTTCAGTAGGGGAATATTACTTGTAAGTGGGGACTGGAATTTGATTTGCAACAGTGAAGATGCATTTGGGGGGACCAGAATGGAAAATGCAAGAAAGGAGTATTGATTTTTGAAGGAATTTGAAAATATTTGACTTGGAAGATATGAATTCAGTAGTCGGAGTTCTGAGTGAATTTTCATATGCCCTAAGATACAAAAAATTGTCTAGACTAGGCAGATCATATATTTCACAGGAACATGTGCATTTAATTGAAAGTTTTGATACATATCCAATAACTATTTCTGAACACATGCTAATAAAATAAAACAAAAATGCAAGGTTATGAAATAAAAATGAGACACTGGCAATTTCCCACCTATCTCTTGAAAAGAGAGGAATTTAATGGGTAGTGGAAGTTATTTGGGAGTTATTAGAGAAGAAAGAAATTTCTTCTAAAATTGCAGAATGCTTGCACCTCCCCTTCAACCTTGAACCCATCCCCACATGTACTATAAAAAACGCGTCTTTATCAGACGATTGAACATTTAGTTAAGCGAATAACTAAACGTCAGTCACTAATAATCGCACACACAAAACATCGAATGGCAGTTTCCACTCAGGGAAACAATGCCATTGCCCAACGGGGGAAAAAACAAATAAAGACAAATGAAGTGGGGGGCTTCACCCTCTACACCCCTCTAACTAAATATACCAACACCGAGATCACTCCACATTGAAGAAAGGGCAAACTCTGCGCAACGGCCAAATGACTTGTTTCCCTGAGTGGAAACTGCCGTTCGCAGTTTTGTACGACGTTTAGTTATTCGCTTACACCCTAAAAAAACTACTCCTCCAACTAAAACCTTGCTGGAACGCTCCTGACAATCTCCCAACAACCTTCCTAAAATTAACTGCTAACAGTATAGCCCTTCCCATTTCCATCTTAATCAACAGTTCCATCCAAGAAGCATATGTCCCACCCATCTGGTGCCATGCACACATCATCCCACTACACAGAGGTGGCAATAACACAGACACCTCCAATTTCAGACCCATAGCTATCCTTTCCCTTCTTTCTAAAATCCTGGAGAAAGGTATCGATACTCAATTCGTATCATATCTTACTCAAAACAACCTTCTTATCCCTACTCAACACAGCTTCTGTCCTGGCCACAGTACCATGACTGCCCTCCTATCCTTTCTCAAAACCATAAATCAAGCTCAAGACTGGTAAACTTGTATCGTCCTTGTTTTTTGCCCTATCCAAAGCTTTCAACACCATCTCCCAACCTTTACTCTTAACTCAGCTCTCATCTCTCAGCCCCTCCACCTCCACCTTGACCTGGTTCTCAAGCTATCTGTCTGAACGTCAACAAGCCATTCAGTGGAAATCCTCAACCTCCCCCCTTTGTACACCCCCCCCACTAGGACCACTACTATTCAATATATTTATTAATAACTTTCACCATGTCATCTTTGACTCATCAGTAATCCAATATGCAGATGACTTAACATTCATCTGCACTGCTTACACCCCATCCGACCAACTTCTAAAAACTCAGTTAGCCTTCTTCAAAACTGAATTTAAGCACTACACCCTCTTATACTCCTTTTAAGTACTTGCTCCCTATTGGTTCTTTCTGATCAGTCAATAAGTAGTTCCATATATTATTCAGGCATGTCCAAAGGTCAGTTTCGGGTTTACTCTCCAGTCCAGCTGGTGAATCTGGGAATCTTGAGGCAATGTTGCAACTGCCTTACGAATACAGACCACCCTCTCCTCCTCCCAACAAGCTCAAATATATGTGAGAGATGCAACTATATAGCCAAACTGGAGGCTGAGCTCTCTCAACCCAGTACTGGCATAGCCAGTCAGGAGGAGAAGGTAACCACACACACCACAAATCCAGTCTCACATAGACCTATCGCATCAGCAAACCAAACACATAAACACACAAAAACATACTCGGAGGCTCTAAATAAAAATCTGCCTAAGCAGCAGAGACCTCCAAAGCAAACATCCAAGCAACCCCTACCACGAAACAATACCCACGTAGCACATAGCTCACAAAGTCAGTGTGCCACACAGTTACAGCCTTTAAGGCTAAACAACACACCTAATACACTTGTAATAGGTGACTCTATTGTCAGACACACTGACGTCCCACTCACCAGACTGAACAAGGAGAAGGTCACTGTAAGCTGCCTGTCGGGTGCCAGGATCCGCCACATAACACAAGCACTCAGGTCACTCCAAAGCAAATACAAATATGACTCTGTCATTGTCCATGCTGGTGTGAATGACCTAAGACGTACCTCCCTGGACTACATGAAAAGAGACATAGAGGAGCTCTCTGATCATGTAGCCCAGGCCGGTATGACCCTGACCTTGAGTAGCATCTTGCCCTCACCAAGAATGATGCCACAGTATAAAGACAAAATGATCAATTTTAACAATTGGCTAAAGTATTGGTGTCATTTAAAGGAGATCCAGTGTCTGTCAGCCTGGATGACATGCTCGACAAGCCACGTTGTTTCGCTAGGGATGGCTTGCACCTGTCACCCCTGGGTTTTCGAATACTGGCAAAGGCTCTTGCCTCCCCCATAGTGCCTTTTTTAGGCAAGGCTGAAAAGACAAACCCACCTCCATAGACAACACAAAGAAAAAAAAACTAAGGCTAATGCTGCTCAACGCCAGAAGTCTAAACCTGAAGATGCACGCTTTCGAGACTCTCCTCAGTATGGAGAATATCGATATCTGTGCAGTAACAGAAACCTGGTTCAAGGCTCCCAAGAGCACCCCAGCACTAACAGGTTATACTTCATACCATGCTTTTCGGCCCCAAAACTCGGACCGAACCACAAAAGGAGGGGGAGTATCCATATTTATCAAAGATACCCACACCTGCAGGTTAGTGGCACTGCATGAAGCATCGGAGACCATCCATGTGCAACTAACAGTGGGCAAAACTGCCTTTCAGTTTGTAGCCTGCTACAGACCACCCTCCCAAACACAGGAACCCCACTCGGCTTTCCTGAGAACACTGGAGAATATGAAGGTCTCTCCAAACACCATTATGTTGGGTGACTTCAACTACCCAAACATTGATTGGGAAAACTACTCAAGCCCAAACACCCTCGCCCAGCAGTTCCTAGAATTTATAAACTTAAATGCTATTGAACAACTGGTCACCACTCCCACAAGAGGGGGAAACATATTGGATCTGGTCATCACCAACATGGGATCTCTATGTTCCACACCAGAGGTATACCCCTCATTGGTAAGATCAGACCATAAACTAATCTCACTGGACATCCATATTCCGTCCCCACCCCCAGCCAAGGAAACCACGGTGATGAACTTCTCAAAAGCAAACTTCACACTTCTCAAAACCGAGGTGGAATCCTTCAAAGCCCCCGGGCCAGTGGAAAATACGGCCCAAAATGCAGAATCCTTTACAAAAGCATTCTATGGACACGTACAGGAATGCATGGAGCATGCTATCCCAAATAAAACCAAGACTCACTCCTCCAAAGGCAGGAGACCTGTCTGGTGGACCCCAGCCATAAATAAGCTATACAACAGAAGGAGAAAGCTACTACATGATAGAGCAAAATCCCAAAAAGGGAAGGCGTCCCTGATCAGTACTAGCAAGAAACTACGATTCCCTCATAAAATCATCTAAGGCCAGCTTCGAAAGAAAAATTGCACAAGACACTAAAGATAATCACAAGGCCTTCTTTAGTTATGTCAGGAACCTGGGAGGCAACTCCCAGATATTCCCTGAGTTAGTGCAAAATGACAAAAAATACACTGAACCAACAGACATTGCCAACATCCTGGCAGAAAGGTTCAGTGCAAACCTCTCCCCCCACCTCCCCCCCCAAAAGAGCAAATGTCTATCCCAACAGAGTGTAGCCTTCCTGAGATCACAGATGCACAAGTGAGAGCAGCCCTCTCCAAAGCAAAAAACACAGCATCAATGGGACCAGACGGTGTTCCGGGCTGCGTCTTACACGAGCTCAAAGAAGAACTAAACCCTCATATAAAGTCACTGTTCAATCTCAGCCTTACTACAGGATATGTACCCAAGGAATGGCGTACAGCAACAGTGGTCCCGCTCCACAAAGGTGGTGCCACAACAGACCCCGAAAACTATCGCCCTATAAGCCTGACTAGCCTGGTCTGCAAAGCTGTGGAGCGTATCATCATGGAAATCATAAAGAAAGACATTGGGAACCTCCAGACACTGGATCCTACCCAATTCGGCTTTGTTAAGGGCAGATCTTGCCTCTTGAACCTGGTCGACTTCTTTGAAACAGTTACCAAAGCCATAGATAAAGGGAAGATAGTCCACACAGCCTACCTGGACCTCGCAAAAGCCTTCGACACAATACCCCCATTTGCGCATCATAAATAAGCTCACCAGCTTAAATATCAACCCCTATGTCACACGATGGGTTGCAAACTGACTCAGGGATAGAAACCACATGGTCAGAATAGCAGGTGCCATGTCAGACTCTAAACCATATACAAGTGGCGTCCCACAAGGCTCAGTCCTGGGACCTCTCTTGTTTGGTATATATTTCTACGAGGTACAGGCTAACACGGGTGGACTATGGCTGACCAAGTTCGCAGATGACTGCAAACTGGGTGCCATAATCGAGACTCCAGCTGACATAAGCATCCTCCAAAAGGGTCTCACAGAGACAGATAACTGGTGCCAGAGCCATGGCCTAAAGCTAAATGCCAAAAAGTGCATAGTCATCCCCTTTGGGAAAACCAAAGTGCCCACAAATTACCACATAGGTGGTAATTCATTAAGTACGGAAGAAGTAATTAGGGACTTGGGGACCCAAGTAGATAGCAATCTCCCCTTTGACAATCACGTTGCCAAAGTGGTTAGAAAGACCTTCTATATAGCCCACCTTATCACGAAAGGGTTCACATCTAGATCAAGAGAGGTCATTGTGTCTACTCATCACTTATCAGGCCCATAATTGAATACAATGCCCCATTTGGGATGTACCTTACCTGACACCTGCAGCAACTGGAAAGACCCCAAAAGTACCTCACCAAGAGGATCAAGGGTCTCAAGCAGATGCCCTATGCAGTTCGGCTAAAGAAACTCCAGCTCTACTCAGTTGCGTACCGCCTACTCAGAGGCAATCTGTGTCTGATGTATAAAGCCATGTCCAACCCAGAATTAATGGACATGCTTCACCTCAGGAAATCCAAATCCCTTAGAGCTACACGCTCCAGGGACTTGAACCTCAGCACAGAAATAAATAGGACATGCTGGAGGGACAGATTCATATCCCAGAGGCACCCCTCACTCTGGAACAAAATCCCAATCCATGTTAGGCAGAGCCCCTCACTGACCCTCTTCAAGAGAAATCTTGACGAGTGGATGGGAGATTGTAAGTTTACCCCTGGGATCTCTTCTGTGTCCCTGCTTGACAGAGGTACAGTAAACTAACCTTAAAAGGGCTACCTTCTGTGACCTACTACACAGAGGCACAGTCAACTAATCTAAAAGGGTGGCGAAAGCCAAACACACTCTGGCTAGGCTTATAAATGCCCTAGGGCAGATAGCCTAGTATCAACCTATGAACCTATGAATCCTGGATGAAAAATAACCACCTTGCCCTTAATGCTAATAAAACTAAACCGATGATCCTTTCCCCCTTTAGAAACTCCCCAATCAACAAAAGCTCTTTCTCAGTACTCAGCAACGATAACATCCCAATCAAAATCATTTCTAATACCAAACTCCTTGGTGTCATAATTGACGAGTATCTAAAATTCGACATTCATATTCAATCCACCATTAAAGAAAAAAAAACACCAAAAACTAGGACTTCTATACAGACACAACCACTACCTCTCCCCCTCCACCAGAAAAACCCTAGCTTCCTTCTGCCATCGCCCCTCTCTTATGTACGGCACCCTCCTGCTAAACAATCTTCAGCTCAGCCTACTAAACAAACTCGATTCATGCTATAATAAAATAAGCAAATTTGCTACCAACTCAGAAAAACTCCTCCCATCACTGCCACTCTGTCCATACTCTACAGTGGCTCACACTTCCCAATTACTTAACCTTGCTTAAACTCACTAACTCTCACAAGCTCATCCACAAACCTACCACCTGCCCCCCCTCTCTACTGCACTAAGCCCCTATTTCCCTAACTGCTCAAACAGATCAGAAAACCAAAACCTCCTACAAGTCTACAAACCCTCTCGACCCCCTGGCCACATCCTACTTTACTGCTCCATTTCTTAAGTATGGAACTCACTCACTCCCACTCTTCGCAGTACCCCCGACCTCACCAAATTTAAATCTCTTTTATTCTCCTATCTTACTACTAAATGGATATGCCCATCCTACTCCCCAACTTAAATTCCCCCTCTCACCTTTAACCTCACCATCCTCTGCTACAACTACTACTTCAATCACCCCATTATACCCCAATGGGACAGTCACCTACTGCACCCACTCCCCTCTCTTACTCAAACTCTTACCCTAACTTGAAAAAAAAAAAAAATTGTTTTCACAGGTATTCTTATTTGTCTTTAGTAAAATATGTTTATCACATTCATTTTATTGTATCGTATGCTGTATTTCTCTATGAATTTATTGTATGTTACCACATCTGATGTAATGTGATCCTATCTTGCCTACATTCATTACTGACTGGCTCCGATTCGGCCGCTATAACTAGCACGAAGTCTCTCATTGGCTGGGCCAACCCTGTATCCCTGGATGCACCACGCCCAAACCCCCAGATCTCGTTTGCTGCTCCTAGAGTAACGACGTGGTCTCAACTTGGCTGTTGCTAAGTACCCCCTCTTTTTTTGAACTTATAGCTGTTGCTCCAGTTATTATACCAAAAAAGCTATTCTAATAGCTATGTTGTCTGTTGTATCCATTTTTTGTGACTGATTGCGTTTGTTGTTAGTTAATCCTTCTGTTTGGTGGGCTAGGCCCTTTTAAGTAAGAGGGCCTTTGCCCTATCTTGTGTCGTTAGTGTTCGGGCATTTAAGTTAGAGCCCTTTCCTCCCTCCCTACCTTGTGTTGCTGAGTGTGCTTCGTGTTGATTTATAGTTTAAATTGAATTTTTGTTGCTCTACTTGTGGGTTGTGTTCTTTATGCCGGGCAAGGGACCAAAAGAACACAAGCCATCTGTCTTTAAAAAATGCGCCAAATGTGCGTATAAGATGTCGCTGACTGATGGCCACGCCGTCTGTGTATATTGTCTTGGTGCCGTACACTTGCAGGAATCCTGCAGTGTGTGTCATGCCTTCTCTGCCAGGGTTTTACAGGAGAGAAAAAATAAACTTATCCTTAAGGGTTTTATTAAACCCTCCTTTGAGGAAACGTTGGCGTCTTCTCCTCCCTCTGAGAAATCCAGGTCCAAGACTAAAATGAAGTCTCCGGCTCTGACTAGTTCATCGGAGCCTCCGGAGAAAAGGTCAAAAACTGTATCTCCTTCCTTGGCTCCACTGGTCTCGGAGCCGCAGGAGGTACTGTCCAAGGCTATGTCTCCTTCCTCGGCTCCACTGGTCTCGGAGCCGCAGGAAGTCTTGTCTGTTGCGGGGTCGGCTTCTTCGACTCCACGGTCGGCGCCGAAGGAGGTTGTGGTGGTTCTCGAGCCTGCTTCGGCTCCGATCCTTTTGGAGCCGATTCGGAGCCGTTCCCCCAGTCTTGTCTCGGTTCCGACAGAGAAGGTTTCTCGACCCCCTTCTGTCTCCTCCAAGTCCTTCAGGCTCTCTGATTCGGATGTCGATAGGGTGGTCCAGAGGTTCCTCCAGTCGCCAGTGTTAACTAAATTATTTTCAGCTCCAGCCCAGTCGGCTCCGGAGCCAGCTACTATATCGGTTCCATTTCTTCCTCCTCTGACAACCTCGGTGTCGTCGGAGCCGGAGTCTGCCGAATCGAATGAAGTCCCTGGGTTGGCTCCAAAACCTCCTGCTAGTCTTTCGGATCCGACCTCTGCTCCAACCTTTTCCATTCCTTCTACAGGTTTCGGTACTCGGGTGTCCTCAGTCGAACCCGAGGGGGATACATTGGGACTTCAGGCTGCGGCTCCGAGTCTCCCCCTTGGTGCTTCGGCTAGGGGTACCCCAACTCCGGTCATGGTCTCGGAGGCGGGTTTTTCATCCGTTTCTGGTGGACCTGCCTTCGAGGCTATGAGGAGCGCGCTGGCCAAGTTCATAGTGACTTCACCTGAATCGGCAACTCCTTTCCCAGACGCTGCGACTAGAGCTTCTGGTGCCCCCCTATCTCTGGACAGTGGGGCTCCTAGGCCTGAGGATACCTCCATGTGTGGTCCCCTACTTTCTGAGGGCCCTTCAGAGTCTGTGCCTGAAGAGCCTCCCAGGAAGAAGTTGTGTTAGAGGAAGCACATAGCCTCCCCAGATGAGTCTGTCACCTCGGATACCGGCCTCGATGATGCAGAAGGGTCCCCGAAGTTGTCCTCTGATGATGTCTCGTTCTCCGATATCCTGGAGATCTTGAGACAGTGGGGCGACTGGCCATCCAAAAACCCTTCTGAGGATGAGTCGGTCTTCCTCAAGGCCTTCGGAGCCCAGCCTTCCGCCTCCTGGGTGTCTCAACCCTTCGATGAATTATTGGACCTTATTTGTCAAAGGGTGTGGGAACACCCTGACTCTCTGGAGCCAGTTCCTAGCCGCCCTAATAAGTTCTTATCTGCGCCTCCTGGAAAATAATTTTTGTCCAAGGGAGTACCTGTGGATGCTATGGTGGTGGCGTCTACCACTCAGCAGGACGTGGCAGAGGCTTCTACTTCCATCCACCCTCCTAATAAGGAGTCTAGGAGTATGGATAGGTATGGGAAGCCTACCCTGGCTTCAGCGACCTTTACCTTGCGGTCGCTGAATTACTTGTGTCATTTTACGCGGCTCCAAAGGGATCTCATAAAGGAGTTGGGAGATACCCTGTCGGGTAACCTTGCCTGAGGCGTTGGACCAGTCTGTTAACGCCCAGCTGTCTACCCTTTCTTCCATCGTCAACTCGTCCATGAGGCTCATATCTTATGCAGCCGAGGGGGCGGGTAGAGCAGCAAGTTCGGGCGTAGCCCTTAGGAGGCAAGCTTGGATGCGCTTGTGTCATTTTGCGGAGGCTTTCAAGTTTTCTTTCACGGACGCCCCATTCGACGGGTCATCCCTTTTTGGACCCAAAGTGAAAGACACCCTCACTAGATGTGAGCAGAGGGTAAGACCTTGTCTGCCGTTGGGGCCAGTTTTTCGCTTCCCACTAGACCTTATCCCAAGGCTCAGAGGGGAGGGAAAATGTGGTTCAGAAAGTCTCAAAAGTCTTCCCCTGCCCATCATAGTGACCCCCCCCTCCAGGGGCAGAGGAGGGGGGAATTTTAATGGAAGGCTACCTTTTTGGTAGCCATAACGTCAGCCAGAAGGGTGTCGGAGCTTCATGCCCTTTCTGTTAAACCTCCTTATTTGATTTTTCATCAGGACAGAGTATCAATGAGACTTAATCCTTCCTTTCTCCCTAAGGTCTCTTTTGCCGTTTGTCTCCACCAGTCTATTGAGCTTCCGGTCTTTTTTCCACGATTTTCCAATAAAGCGGAATACAAATTTCACCAGTTGGATGTGCATAGACAACTGTGGTTTTATTTAAATAGGACACAACAGGAGAGGAAATCAGATCAGTTGTTTGTGTCCTTTTCGGACAATACAATTGGCAGATCTGTAACTAAGGGCACCATAGCTAAGTGGATTAGGGACTGCATCTCATTTATTTATGCATTAGCGGGTAGGGATCTTCCCTTTCCAGTTAAGGTGCATTCTACCAGGGCTATGTCAACTTCAGTGGCTTTTCATGCTACACTATCCATAGATGAGATATGTGCAGCGGCTACTTGGACTTCTCCACATACCTTTATTTCTCATTACAAACTGGACGTGGCCTCTAGAGGTCGAGCTTCCTTCGGTTCCACAGTGCTCAGGAGTGTTTTCCAGTGAGCCTCCCAGGATTTAGGTGCTAGGGACGCTGTCCCGTCAGTAATGAATGTAGGCGAGATAGGATCACATTACATCTTTTAGTTATGTACTTACCATAACGATAGATGTATGGGATCCATCTCGCCTACATTCTTACGTACCCACCCTCCTTCCCCCTAGCTGTTGGACTTGGAGGAAACTTGTATTCTGATTCCTCTGAGGATATTATTTTTTCTCTCCTCTTACCTATATATCCTTGTGGTGTGGTGTGTGTGCCAAGATAATATTGGGGCAAACAAGATCTGGGGGGTTGGGCGTGGTGCATCCTGGGATACAGGGTTGGCCCAGCCAATGAGAGACTTTGTGCTAGCTCCGAGCCCGTCAGTAATGAATGTAGGTGAGATGGATCCCATACATCTATCGTTATGGTAAGTACATAACTAAAAGTTTTATTGTATTGCACACTGTATTTTCTCTAAAAAAATTGATTGTATATATTGTTTCTCTGTAACTGTTCATTGGAGCTTTTCTCCCTGCGCCTCCACTGAAAATGGGCTTTTCGTGGCCCAGTGGACAACCTGGTTATCAAACTGAAATAAAATAAATAAATAAACAGAAAATGAGGGATTACCTTGATAATATGCATGAGTTTAAAAAGATTGCTGTTAAGCAACTGTTTTTGATAACTCCAGAGCACAAAACTTTTAGCACAACATCTCAGGCAAAAGAAAGTAGAAGGGGGTCGTCACCAAGCTGAGGAAGCCTATAACAAGGAAGATAACAAGAGATCCTGTAAAGGTACTAGAAATGTTATGAAAATGTTATGAAAATCTGTATAAAGCAGAGAAATGTGGAAATCAAGAAACGGTACAAATGGAAATGATTATGGAAGAATTGAATATACCAAGGTTAGAAGTAGATGAGGCTCAATTAATAACCATTAGGATAGGAGGAGATGAGATAAAAATGGTGACAGATAACCATTCCACAGAAAAGTCCCCAGGAATAGATGGTATTCTTCCAGAAGTTTGCAAGCTAATAGGGCAAAAACTGTTAAAGATAGGGAAGGTTTTGTTTAACAGTATTTTAAGAGAAGTGCCAACATCCTGGAAGAAAGTGGCACTGGCTGTAATACCTGAAGAGGGTAAAGACCCGTCACATCCAGCTTCATACAGGCCTAATTCAGTCCTAAACAATTATTATAAAGTGTGTGTCTCTAATGGCTGAAACTATGACAAAGGTGATGCCAAAATTGATAGATATGGATCAATGTGGTTTTGTGGTGGGAGACATTTGACAACATTAACAGAACACTGATGATCCAGACGGAAGCAGAATGTAAGAAAATATCACTGTTGTTAGTAGTTGTTGATGCAGACAAAGCATTTGACAGAGTAAGCTGGGTATTTATGAGCAAGGCAATGGAAGCATTAGCATTTCATGATAAAATTATAAGGTTGATTAGAAGGATATATGAGGGATTGGAGGGGGAAAATTAAAGTGAGTGGGTTCCTCTCTGATAATTTCTGTTTGAGCAGAGGAACCAGGCAGGGGTGTCCTCTTTCCCCTTTATTTGCATTATATTTAGAACTATTGACAAAGAAAACAAGGGACTCAGAAATTCAAGGATATAATTGGTATGGCAGTCAAGAAAAGCTGGCTGTATTTTCAGATGATTGTATTTTATACTTGATAAAACCAGAAAAGGACATTTCAGTGTTGTGGATCATTTTGAGACAGTTTCAAATCTTTTCGGGATACAAAATGAATTAAGCTAAAACTAAGGCAATAGCTGTAAATCATGTACCTACACACAATTTGGTTTAGCAATATCCATATTTATGGGGACATGATAAAGTTAAGTGCTTAGGAGTATAGATTAAAAAGGATTATAGTGTGGTAGTTAAGGATATGTGGGACGAGACTAAACAAAACATAATACAAAAACTGAGAAATTGGAAACTGTTTTATGGATAACAAGATACAAGCAGTTAAAATGTTTTTAATTCCTTTAGTTGTATATACAGGTCAGGTATCTTTTTATCAACCAGAGAAGATTGTTGATAACAATTAATAAGGAGCTATAGGATATTATCTGGGGGGGAGGGACAGCAACAGTCAAGTGGGATAAGCTGATTCTTTCAATAGAATAAGGTTGTCTGAGAGTACCGGAATTGAAGGGGTGTTTCAGAGCTACGCAGTTAAGGTTCCTGTATGTAGCACAAGGAGAATCCTATAATTCAAATTGGAAAGGAATGATAACAAAACAAGGGAAAAGCTGAAGAAACAAGGAGACACTGGGATTTTTGTTGCAGATCCTTAAGGAGAATATCAATAACCATACAGAATATTATATACACAAAGTAGTAGCAAGTATTCTAGGAACTATAAGCCAACATGGGAATGGAGAAAAGAGATTCTGCCAATAGGGATGACTGCAATTAGGGATACAGACAATAGGCATGAAGGGCTGGAATTTAGTGGAGAAAACTGGCAAAAGAACCAATGTATTTTGTTCAAATAGAGAGGGAAAGGGAAGAGGTCAAGAATTTACTTGGACTGCAGGCTGAAGATTGTCTTCCATATCAAGGATTGACATCTTAGAGTATAGGCGAAGAAAAAGAAATAGGGGACTCTTAAGTGAAAGGCCAGCACTAGGAGAGTTTTTAGTAAAATCTAGAGTAGAAGCTGCTGTTAAAGGAATAATTAGCAGAGTATATAAAATATTGCATGATAACTATAAAAATCAATCAGAGAAGTTTAGAAAAGATTGTGAAGAGAGATTGGATAAGCAATTCAGAAAGAAAGAGTGGGGAATTATATGTATATCTCCCAAGTATGCAACAGTCTAGAAGATTTAGGATCTTTGCTTGGAAGTGTTTACATAGGTATTTTTGTACCCCAAGTAGACACCAAAGATTTTTTCCTCAGGTAGATAGCAAGTGAAGATGTGATGGGGATGAAAGAGGTAATTGGGAACATATTTTCTGCGAGTGTCATGAGTTGGCAGATTTTAGAATATTCCCTGCAAACTACTCTATCAGAAATACTGGGTGAGCAAATTGGTGTGACTAAGGAAATGATTTTTTTGAGCTATGATACAGAATCAAAATTGCTTAGACACATTAATGCCTTACTAAGTCTAATTATGATGGCTGCCAAAAAAGCAGTTACTAAGAAATGGAAATCAAAGTCTAAACCAACTGTACTGGTGAATATAGTGATAGAAATAAAACTGGAAATGGGATCTTTAGAAAAGAGTAGGAGTAAATTATGTAGAAAAAAATGGAAATTGTGGGAACAATGTTTGCAGACGAGGAATGAGTTTTAAATGAAGGCAGGATTTAAATGAGCTGTGTAATGTTATGACAGTGGCTGGATAGATTAGTGATGTATAATGTTTGTAACTAAGATTATGTCAATTTGGTTTGTTTTCATATGACTGCCAATGTCATAAATGATAATTTAATAAAGATGTTTCTTGTTCAGTAAAAAAAGTTTGGCAATAATTTATAGATAGGATAGAACTTAGTGTTGCTTAATAGCATTTTTTTTCTTAGATATATGCTTAAGATAGTTCAGTGTGACGGTGTTTAATAGTGTTTATCTTAGATATTACTCTTAGATATAGAATTACGGTACTTTTTTGATTATAGTTGCTGTGTTTTCTGTGGTAGAGAGTTTTATTGGAATGTCTGAATCACAAGCCTTCAAAAAATGCTCCAAGTGTGAGCACAGGTTGCCTCCTCTTTATCCCCACACCTAGTGTATATTGTCTGAGCACTGCCTATTTGGATACAGAATCTGTCATGCGCTTCCTTTAGTATTGGAGCTTTACAAACTTGATGTGACAGGTTGGTGGTGAGCAGTCTCATCCTTCCAAAGACAAATACCTTGGTTTGTGGGCCTTCCTCTTCTGCCTGTCCTGCTAAGAAACAGGACAGGGTTTGGTCTTCTGAACAGGCCTCCTGAAAAGGCCTCCAATAAAGACAAGGACACTATCTAAACCAGCTAAGAGGTTGGAACTGGCAGCAACTCAGTTTTTTCCTCTGACCCAGTTTTCACCAGAACCGGTGAGCCCAAGATTACTTTCTCCAGTCTTGCAAGAAAGGAGATACTCCAGGCCTTTATCAGTGGCTTCCTCTACTCTGTCATCTTGGAAGTTAACAAAGTACGATGTTGACAGAATGATGAGAAGGTTCTTGAGGAAGGAGATACAGCTTGGGGTTTTGTCGGTACCTTCCCTAGGGAACATACCAACCTTGACCACTCTACCCCTCCACTCTTTTGCCTGTTGTGGTCCATCTTTTTGTTCTGACAGTTTTGGATCCAGATAATCTGAAAGCATCTCGATCTGTGCCAACAGTTCAGTCAATTTTGACACCGACAGCTTCCTTATTCATCTCGACACCGATACCTTTGGTGCTGGGCTCCAAGGGGATGGTTCGATACTGAGGTTCTTGGAGCTGACTTGGGTGCATCGGCAGTAGACAGCTTCGGTCCAAGATTAGCTTCAGGGTTGGGACTGGTTGGACTTGAGATTTCTCTATTTTCTTCAGATGTGGGGAGATCTTCAGTTCAAGTGGCAGCTTTGGCCTTTGAGGGTGTTGAAAGGGTTTTGGGTTTACCTGAAGAGGCCGCATTCTCCTAGTTTGGCTCCACTCAAACCCCAACTAGATCCTGTAATGTCATCATCTTTTAATCCTGCCAGACAGGAACAGTCAGCACCACAAGCTTCTGAAACAACTTGCTACGTCAGCTTGCAGTCTGATTCTTAACCATCTGTCCTCCCAACAGAATCATTTCACAAGAAACAGACATGCAAGCAAAAGCATAGAGACTCCTATAATCTTTCATGGAGGATACAGTATTGGATGAAGGCAAGGGTTCACCCAGGTCCCCCTTGGAAGATGTCAACTTTGGTGAAATTCCTGAACTCATGAAACAGAAGATCCGTCACCAGACAAATCTGTATTTTTGGTAGCCTTCAGTTCCAGCTCAACACTGTTCTGGGCGGTACCACCCAATGACCCACTAGTCGACTTCTCTTTCTGGAGTTTTGCCTGTGGATGTCCAAATGACTGGATTCCCAGCTGTCAACTCTGTAGTTAACTTCTAATGTAGTCATGCATTTCATTTGTAATACAGCCAATGGTTCGGCCATAGCAGCAGGCACAGGACGTATGGTAAGATGGCATGCCTTGGATATGTGTTTGTGATTTTGCAGAACACTTCAAGTCATCCTTCATTAACTCCCCATACAGCATGAGCCGGCAGGATGGTAAGGCTCTCTGCAGTATGCTTCCAGTTTTCAACACCTCAGAGGGCTGGGGAAAAGTTGTGGTTTTGTTAGTCACAGAGATCTTATCAGGATTCTTATGATGATAGATCTTCACATGGCAGAGATGCAGGAAATCCCAGTGGACATTGCCCTAGAGGCAGAGGCAGGTTGCATAACAAGGGCTTCTATGGTCCCTTTACTGAAAATTCCTCTCAGCGTCCCTGAAGGGTTGCCTGACTGATGCACTCTGGGGGCAGTTGGGAGATGCTTATCTCTGTACCCCCAAGCCTGGCAAGACATAAAAAACGTGGGTGCAAAATATAATTTCCAGAGGCTATCCCATTCTTTTTTGTTGTCTTCCCATAAAGAAGTAATTCCCGATGTTCGACCCAGTCAGTGGGAACCAACAGCAGTAGAAATTTCCAGACTGCTAGAAAAGAGTCATCCAGCTAGTCTCCAAAGACCACTTAGACTCTGGAGTCTAGTCAAGGTTCTTTTTAGTGCCAAAGAAAACAGGAGACGTCAGACCAATTTTGGATCTCAGTCATCTCAACCAATTTGTAAAACAGACAGAATTCCGGATAGTCACAATTCAGTCCATATTGCCTATTCTGAGGAAGGATGATTTGATGTGCTTGGTATATCTCCAGGGTGCTTACTATTGTGAAAATAGAGAAGAGATCCAGGACATTCCTCCATTTCTTGCTGGGAGCCAATCACTTACAGTTTAAAGCCCTGCTGTCCAATCTCACCAGAGGCACAAGGATGTTCACCAAGATAATGTCAGTAGTAGTGGCACACTTGCACATGCTTAGGATCCAAGTCTTCCTTGGCTCCTAACTGCTACATCCAAGAATCATCTTGTACATCATCTGAACTTCCTCCAGTGTTTACCAGGTCTAGGCATGACAGCGAATTTTCACAAGTGTCATTTGCTTCCAACACAGCAGGTAGAATTTATCCAATGTCACCTTGATTCTACTGTGCAAACTGTCAGGCTTCCACAACACACAGTTTGCTGTTTGCGTCAAATGGGCAGACAGGTAATGCCATCATCCC
This sequence comes from Protopterus annectens, assembly GCF_019279795.1. Lineage (NCBI taxonomy): Eukaryota > Metazoa > Chordata > Ceratodontiformes > Protopteridae > Protopterus > Protopterus annectens. The sequence continues at coordinate 35,926,339 of NC_056728.1, read as the reverse complement.
CACCCTCCAGCACAGTTGGTATTATAGCTGTTAGGTCTCATGGCTTCCTCAGTTGTAATGATTCTGATGGCATGTTACCAAATGGGAATTCTTCAGTTGATGGTAGCAGTTCAGTGGTCTCAGAAATTTCACCCTCCACATGCCAAGAGTTGATTCACAAGAGTTTTTATCTCCCCTTCAGTATCAGAAGGGTGACCTTCTCATACAGCCCCACTAGTAGAAGTAGTGACCATGGGCACCTCCTTTCCAGGTTGGGGGGGGCATTTAGAAGGGAGAATGTTCCAAGGCACATGGTCAAGTTTAGAGGCCAACCTTCACATAAACTGTCTTGGAGATGAGAGTGGTTCACCTAGCATTGCAGGCTATTCAGGACATCCTCCCTAAGGGTGTGATTTCCATATAGACAGAACATTTGTCAGTTTGGTATATCAACAAACAAGTAGGAACTCTCTTACCCCTTGTGTCGAGAGGCCATGTGGGTTTGGCAGTGGGCAAAGTCTTTGCACCATTTTCTGATAGCAACGTACATTCCAGGGTGTTTCAGTGTTCTACAGGATAAGTTGAACAGTACTGTCCTAACCTTTCTTGAGAGTTCACAACATTAGTGCTCTTTCTTTGGTTTTCACTCACAACATTAGTGCTCTTTCTTTGGTTTTCACTCACAACATTACTGCTCTTTCTTTGGTTTTCACTCACAACATTAGTGCTCTTTCTTTGGTTTTCACTCACAACATTAGTGCTCTTTCTTTGGTTTTCACTCACAACATTAGTGCTCTTTCTTTGGTTTTCACTCACAACATTAGTGCTCTTTCTTTGGTTTTCAAGTTTTTTATTTGAGCACTATTGTACCACTTTTTTTGGTTTTGGTCTTTCTTGAGAGTTCCCCCAATCCAACAGTGACATTAATTTTCAGCTGCTGGTGCTAACCTTGCTGCAACCTTTTCACCTCCTGCCTCAGCAAGAAGTACAGCAGTTACTTTGCTCCAATCCCTTCACAGGGACAATCACTGAGTGATGCTGTGGTCCACATTTGGTCACCTGGTCTTGTGTATGCCTTTCACCTGTTACCCTTCATGAACAAATTCACTCAGAAAGCCAGATAGTGTAAGGCCACAGTAATCCTCATTGCCCCCTTCTGGTTCCTGCAATTTTGACAATAGCCAGCGATACCAGGCTTCCTAAGACTGTTGTTGACATCATATCAGTTTCCCAGAAATCTGCTGTGAAAAAGGTTTATAACAGTAAATGGAAAAAGTTTTCTTTGGCAGTAGTTAAAGGCTTGGATCCTTTCTCTGCTCCCATCCCTTCCATTCTGGAATTCTTAGCTGAACTCTTTTGACAGGGCTCTAGTTATTCTACCATCAAAATTCAAATGGCAGCAATTTCCAATTTTCATGTGAACAAAATGATACATGTGTGTCTTAAAAGGTTTCAAAAGCCTTTCTTAGAAGAACCTTCCTATTGCACCCTCCAATCAGAGATCCATTTCCTCTATGGGATATTACTATGATACTCCAAGCTCTGACTCAACTTCATTTTGAACCTGCAGCTACTATAAATGTCAAATATTTGAGTTGGAAAACAATTTTCTTAGTCGCAGTCAATTCTGCCAAATGGATTTTGGTGCTACAAGCACTCATGTAAACCTCCTTATTTGCTTTTTCATAATGATAGGGTTTCTCTGCGAATGAATGCATACTTTCTTCCAAAGGTGGTATCCATAAATTTAAGTCGATTCATAGATTTGCTAGTGTTCTTTCCCAAATTTTCAAACAAAGAAGAATACATTCTGCACATGATAGATGTTCATCTTCAACTCAGGTTCTACCTTCATCAGATGAAACAATTCAGAAAATGTGATCAGCTCTCTGTTGCCTTCTCAAAATCGAGCTTGTCAGAGTTGTTAAGAAAGCTACACTGTTCAGATGCTGTTAAATTATATTTAATTTGTCTATGGTAAGATTGGTTCAAACCAAAGGGTCATTCAGCCAAAGCAATGGCTACCTCAGCAGCCTTTTTTAAGAAGCTACCCATTGATGACATTTGTGCAGCAGCAACTTGGTCTACTGTGCATACCTTTGATACTCCAAAGTTAGAAGTGCTATCCAGGTCTTGTTCCTCCTTCAGTACTGTCATTCTCAGTGATGTCCTTCCTTGATACCACCCAGAAAGACAGCTTGGGAATCTATCCCATATGTTGAATTGGGTGAAAGTAACCATTGCGTACAAATGTCATGTACTTACCATAAAGATAAATCCATGTTGTCTGTTTTTTTGTCTGGATCAACCTCCCCTCCAACTTCCTTGCCAGATTGATATAGTTATGAATAGCTTTGATATGATTGAGTGGTTGCCACATCACACCCTGTCTATGTCCAACACTGCCAAAAAATCTTGGCCTTTTTTCTCTGGTCCCGTTCACTTTTGGTTTTATGGTATATACTATTTGTTCATTAATAAGTCTTAGTACGTTGATTAGGGGCAAACACGATCTGAGGTGTTATATTTGAGCTCAGGGAATTATGAACAGGGGAGGAGACAGATCACTGGAACTGCAGAAGCTTCAGATTCACTGTTGAGGTCAGATCAGACATCCCATATGTTGAACCGGATGGAAAATGGGCAACTTGGATATATCATTATAGTAAGTGCTTAACATCCGTCTAATGTACATTTCTGTACATTGTTTGCATTTCTGGTTTTCCATAGATTAACCCTTACCTACAGTGAACATCTTCTTTTAAGATGTCCTGAATTTAAGGCCACTAAGAAGACATATTTCTGTGACATTTGGTTTGAACTTTGTTGTAAAACTTGAGATTCTTTCTTTTTACTAGCTGGTTCAGTTCAATGGATATAAAATGTCTTAAACTGAAAACACTCCTTGCAGTGTAATGGGTTCAGGTGCCTAGGCAGCAAGACATTTCCCTGTGGTACATTTGACTGGGGACACATGGCTGAAGTGACATTCAGCAGCAGAAAAATATGGCTGTTTGCAAATTCCCTGTCAGCAAAAAGAAGCACACACTGCCATCCTCACAGCTTTAATAACCAAATGCACAGGGGGAAATCAATGTCAATGGTCCCCAAGGGAAAATGAGACAGGAGGCAATATGGCAGACGTCAGCAGCAGGCTGGCCACAGGGCATGTCAGTGGTAGTAAAATGCAGTGCACAGTGGGCAGTGCCTTTATAATTGGAGTGTGTGGACCACTACCTCCTTCACAGTGTCTAGGGAACATTACCTAAAACGCATACTGGAGCATAAATGTGACTGCAGTAGCCTACAAAATTTCCTCAGTGCTGTAGCACACTTCTACATGTTGTAGTTACATAAGTATGTACAGTATAGTGAGCACAACACTCATTACTTCTGCCACCATGCATTTGGTTATTAAAGCTGTGAGCATGGCAGTGTGTGCTTCTCTTTGCCCACAGGGAATTTGCAAACAGCCATATTTCTCTGCAGCTGAATGTCACTTCAGCCATGAATCCCCAGTCAAATGTACCACAGGGAAATGTCTCGCTGCCTAGGTGCCTGAACCCTACACAGATGCTAGCTAGGTTTAGAGCTATATTTGACTGGAAGGAATCTGGAGCTATGCCAGAAATTGCCAAAGTTTATGATCTTATTGAGGATGAGATTCCAAATGTCTGACTGTTCCTCTTTGGTTACTGGCCTTAAAAGATGTCTGTAAAACTGTATGTAAACCCCTCTAGCTAGTGAACTAGTTCCTATAATGGCAATGAGGAAATGCAATGTGTACTGTGATCTTGAAGCTCTCTTTGCTCCTTTGTCAGCTGACCCAGCTGCTGTTTCTCCACTTGCCAACACTAACAAAAGGACCTTGGTTCTTTTAACCCCATACTCTTGGATAAAATTGGCATGTACTTAGGACTTCAGCAAAAAAAAGTTGGCTTAGTCGAGAAATTTAGTCTTGAATTACAAATTATCGGGGCTTTATATGGCAGATGTTCTTCATCTCACATTGCTGCAGTCCTTACACTTGGGTAGTCCGCTGTCCTCGGTCGGCCCGAATATCAAAGTATAAGGCTGACGTCGGTCAAGGCGCATTTGACTGACATCAGGACGTCAGGGTACAAATGCGCATGACCGACGTCATATCCTCAGTCTTTTTTGCCGCATGGTCCGATGCAGAAGCAGCGTTGCAAGTGCCGGTTGGCGTTCTGAAATTGTTCGATTTCGGAGTTTCAGACCGAGTCAAAGTTGGCTAAGTACCCCGTTGGGGAATATTTTAGTTTTTTCTTGCCTCAGTGGTTTACCGGATGTCAGAAAAAGTGAATAATTGTATTTCTTGTGGGAAACAGATACCGCATAGAGACTACCATACTTTGTGTATTCCTTGTTTAGGGCCTGAGCACGACGTTGTTGGGTGTCGCTCTTGTGCTAGATTCAATAAGCGCACTATTAAGAGAAGATTAGATTGTGCCAGGTTAGTCTTGAAGCGGTGCAATTATAAAATGCCGCCGGATGCTCCGACGCCCGCTTCTTCAAGAAGCGCAAGGACAAAGCAGTTAAACCTAGGCTAGAGGAACCGTCAGTACCGGACGCCGGTTCTTTAGAGGTGTCGGTGGAGCCGGTGGTTCCACCGGAGGTTTCTTTGGGATCCCAGGGAGAGACTTTGTTATTGCAGGATGTGGCCTCTCAGGAGGCAGGCCAGGCTGATGGGGCTTCTCAGGTTACTATACTCCCCTCCCTGCCTAGGGTGGTTAGGCCCTCTCCTTCTGTTTCCAAGGCTTCTCCCAGGGCAGGCCAGGTTTAGCTTCAGTTGGTGTTACCCCTAGCTCTTCAGGAACTGTGCCCAAGAAGCATATGCTTAAAATGGCAGAAGATTTGATTACTTTGATTAGGGGTTCTATGCCCCCTCCTGATAAGAGACCTAGGGTGGAGCCTGAGCTAAGGAGTTTTGAGCAGGCTTCAGATATTTCAGAGTCTTCGGCTGAAGACTTGCAGGAGTACTCTCCTTATTCTGATTCTGATGTGGATGATTCTACTCCTTCTGCTTCTCCTCCTGAGGATTTTTCTTTTTCAGAAACTCTTCATTCCATGAGGGAGCATTTTAAGTGGGAAGGTCAGGACTTCTCTGATTCCAGGAAAAGGCTTAGGAATTTTTGTTTTACCCCAGCATAGGCCTTTGGCTATACCTCCTGTTTTGGATGTAGTGGAAGATGTTTTTACAGAGGCTTCTCTTAATCCTGATTCTTTGCCTCCTGCTCCTGTTAAACCGGATAGGTATTACAGGGTGCCTGAAGCTCATAAGTATCTTTTAAGAGTCCTAGGGCAGACCCAGAAACTGTTAGCCAGGGGCCTAAAGGTGTTAAGGCTTCTGTTGTAAAGAATCCGGTTCCTGCAGACAAAGAGGCCAGGGCCTTGGATAGATGGGGAAAGAAAGTTTATACTTCTTCCACTCTTGCTATGAGGGCTTTGAATTGCCAGTTCCACATGTTGAAATTCCAAAACTATCTCCTTTCACAATTGAAGTCTAAGGTTGATGCTCTGGCAGAAGGTATTGATTGTAAAGAGTTGCAAGATTTAGTACATGTTTCTGAACAGGTGGGTAAGCATTCTTTGCAATGTGGTTTTGATGCTGTACAGGCCTCGTCTAGGGTGGCTGCCACTGGGTCAGTTCTTCGCAGGCACGCCTGGCTGAGGGATCAAAATTTATCTGAACATGTTAAAACAAGGATTTTAGATGCTCCTTTACAATCTGACATGTTGTTTGGTCCTCCTGTTGAGGCAGTTTTAAAGAAAATGGAAGACGAGGCTAAGTCTATGCAGACTGTTAAAGATTTTTTGCAGGTCCAGCCTCCAAAGTTTAGTAGAAATTGGCCTACTAAGGGGTGGACGTATCCTTCTTATGATTCCCAGTCTAGGGGTAGATCTAGACGTGGTAGGGGTAGAGCTCAGGGCTCTTTCAGGCCTAGAACAGGGAGTTCTCCTGCACAGTCTTCGGGTGAGGGCAGGGGTCAGTCCTTTCGTAAACAGACCCAATGACCTACCTTTTCAGCTGCCAGAGCCTTCTCGTCTGGCAGCACCTTTGGGAGGAAGGTTGGCACTTTTCAAAGAAAATTGGAGTTTGATTACCCAAGACAGATGGGTATTGGATATCATACACCACGGTTACAGGTTTTATTTCCATACCTTGCCTCCTTTCAAAGGCATGCCAGACGTTCCTCCTCAACAAAGAATAGAGGCTCACAAGCAAGTTTCTCTGTTACTCCAAATAGGGGCCATACAGCCGGTCCCTATGCCAGAAGTGGGCCTAGGATTTTATTCTCGCCTGTTCCTAGTACCAAAGAAGGGGAACACGTGGAGACCAATTTTGGATTTATCTACCCTCAACACTTATCTGGACATTCCCAAGTTCGAAATGTTGACATTACAGCAGCTTTTACCTCTGCTGGGCAAAGATCATTGGATGGTAACTTTGGATCTCAAGGAGGCTTACCTTCATGTTCCTATCAGACTAAGTTGCAGGAAATATCTGCGTTTTCGAGCTGGGACTTCTCACTATCAGTTCTCTGCATTGCCCTTTGGCTTATCTACTGCGCCCAGAGTGTTCACGAAAGTTCTGGCTCCAGTGATAGCTTTCTTCAGGCTAAAAGGTATACAGATCTATCCTTATTTGGATGACTGCCTGATTCTGGCTCAAGGAAGGGAAGAGCTTCTTCATCATTTGGAATATGTGATAGCAGTGCTAAGATGCCTGGGGTATTCTGTGAACGAAATAAAGTCCAGTCTAGTACCCTCTCAGGACATGTGCTTTCTGGGTGTGAGACTGAATACAGCATCCCAGATGGCCTTTTTAACCCCGGACAAACAAAAGAGTCTATCCCTTTACTTCCATCAACTATCTCATCAGTCCGGGCTGACTGCAAGGACAGTCCTTCAAGCCTTAGGGTTCATGGCATCTTGTATTCTGGTGCTTCCCAATGCCAAACTGCATATGAGGAAGCTGCAATGGTATCTCAAAAATGTATGGACACAGCACTGCCAGGATCTGGACACTGTCATTCAAATAATACCTTGCATTCAAAAGGAATTTTTGTGGTGGGCTCAGGAATGTCACCTAAACAAGGGACTCTCTGTGACTCCGCCAGAGGCGAGTCAGATTTTAACGACAGATGCCTCAGACAAAGCTTGGGGAGCTCATCTAAATGGAAAGTGGATACAAGACAAGTGGCCTGCCAGACTACAACATCTACATATCAACCTGAAGGAGATGTTGGCAGTCCAGTTTGCATTAATAGCTTTCAAGGATTTACTTCTTCCAGGGCAGGTGTTGATTCTAACAGACAACACAACTGTCATGTGGTACATCAACAAGCAAGGGGGAACGCATTCTTATCCTCTATGCAGGCAAGCAATGATTTTGTGGGAGACTGCTCTCAGTTTACAGCTCAATCTTCAGGCAAGGTTTCTGCCAGGAGCACAGAACTCCTTAGCAGATGTGTTGAGCAGACGGATTATGGATCCCCACGAGTGGAAATTGGATCCTCATGTATTTCAGAAATTGACAGTGTCATGGGGAACTCCAGACATAGATCTGTTCGCTTCTCCACTAAACCATCAGCTGCCAAAGTTTTGCACAAAAAGGTTTCATCCCACAGCTTGGAAAGTGGATGCTCTTTCGTTCAATTGGAGCAATCTTCATGTGTATGCCTTTCCACCTCTGCCTCTCCTCCCAAAGGTACTTCTAAAGGTCAGACAGGACAAGCCAAGGATGATTTTAATAGCTCCAGATTGGCCTCGACAACACTGGTACCCATTACTGAGAAGTCTGGTACGGAAGCCTCCATGGCCTTTGCCTTCGATTCCACACCTGTTGTCACAGGAGGACAGCTATTTGCTCAATGTCAAACTTCACTCTCTTCACCTAACAGCCTGGCATATTCTGTTTTGAACCATAGAGGGTCTCAACTTCCACAACAAGTTTTGAATGTGATTTTGGAAGCTAGAAGGCCTAGTACAAGGAAAGTGTACGCAGATAAATGGAAGAGATTTTTATTTTGGAGTGCAGCAAAAGATTTTGATGTTTCTGAGCCAAATTTGAGTGTGGCTCTTCAGTATCTTACTGAGTTACTGGACAAAGGTTTGTCTTTCTCTTCTATTAAGGTTCATGCTGCAGCAATGTCGGCTCACTATGATTGTGACCCACCATTGTTTTCTCATCCTTTGTTCAAGCAATTTCTTAGAGGGGCAAAGAATATAAGACCCCCACGAAGAGCTCCTACTCCTGCTTGGGATCTCAATTTTGTGTTGGAGAAACTCACTCTACAACCTTTTGAGCCTGCAGCTACTTCTGAGTTGAAATATTTATCATGGAAGACTGCTTTTTTGTTGGCAATTACCTCTGCAAGAAGGGTTTCTGAATTGCAGGCCCTTATGGCGGTTGAGCCTTTCTTCATTTTCCATAAGGATAGGGTATCTTTACGTACTAATCCTTCTTTTATGCCTAAAGTGGTTTCTAGTGTGGCTTTAAACCAAACTATTCATTTGCCTACTTTTTATGCAAATCCCCAAAATAAAGGGGAAAAGATTTTGCACACTTTAGATGTACACAGGCAGTTGCGATATTATTTGGACAGAACTAAAGGGTTCAGGCAGTCTCAGCAGTTATTTGTTTCTTTTGCTTTGAGTTCTCAGGGCAAGCCTGTGTCAAAACAAACTATTTCTAAGTGGATTGGGTTTTGCATTGCTTTCTGTTATTCCCATCATGGCAAGTAGATTCCAGCTGGGATTAGGCCTCATTCCACTAGAGCTACTGCCACTTCGACAGCTTTTTTGAGGGGTGGCAACCAAGGATATTTTGGAGGCAGCTACTTGGAGTTCAGTGCATACTTTCTCTAGGCATTATCACCTGCCACTTTACTCTAAATCCAGGGCTGGTTTTGCCACTGCTGTTTTGCAGGGCATCTTGGCAGCTCCTGCTTCCTTATAGTTTGACCATCCTCCCATACCTCTGCTTTGGGATTCTACCCAAGTGTAAGGACTGCAGCAATGTGAGATGAAGAACATAGTACAGTTTTGTACCTACCATAAATGTAGATGTTCGAAGATCCACATTGCTGCAGTCCAATTTACCCTCCCTCCTTCCCCTCTGTAGTTAGAGGTGGTTGTGTGGGTTGAGTTGTACATATTGTGTATATAGTGTATATTTTGTACATATAATTAGGGCAAGGGTGCTTGGATGTTTGTTTGCTGTCTTTTGGTTTTGACCTTTATTTTTAGGGTCTTCTGACATCTGGGGCAAGAAAAGACTGAGGATATGACGTCGGTCATGCGCATTTGTACCCTGACGTCCTGATGTCAGTCAAATGCGCCTTGACTGACGTCAGCCTTATACTTTGATATTCGGGCCGACCGAGGACAGTGGACTACCCAAGTGTAAGGACTGCAGCAATGTGGATCTTCGAACATCTACATTTATGGTAGGTACAAAACTGTACTTTTATATTGCAGCTTGCGTACAGTTTACATGACTTTGATGCAGCTTTGCCTGCCGAACACAAGTGTTATGTAAATTATATTGTTTGTAATGTAACTCAGGTTCTCAAACAAGCTCTAAGTGTCTTGGAAGGTGTGGACACAATTTCTTTTTATGCAGCCACTTGTATTGTATTGAGAAGGTATGCTTGGTTATATAACCAGAGTTTTTCTGAAGATTTATAAAAATTAGATTTTGCATGCTCCTTTAAATTCAGAATTTGTTCCTGGTTTTGCTGCCAGCTAGATTCTTGTACAGTGGGGGGAGAGAGGCAAATTGATGCACAGGTTAACTAGAATGGTTCATATTCCCAGGTTCTCATCTATCTATCGCAACTTCCATCTGCAAAGGGCAGAGCAAACAAAAATCCCAGCCTAACAAGAATCAGGGTACCAAGAGGAAATAGCACGAGGCTAATGCTTTTAAACCAAATAAAAGGGGATCTTTTCTCAAACTAGATCATTCCCTTGCTAAAGAATGACTGTGCAGAAACTCAGGGCATCCCATCCCTTGTTATTGTCCCTCGTTCCTTTCCCCTTCCCAGGCTTTCTCTCAACCCAGCAGCCTGGCCACAAGAAGTCTCAGACAAATAAGTGCTGAGCATACTTCTCAGCCTCTTAGAGCAAGAAATCTGGACAAAGCCACAAGTAAAGGGGGACAAAAGTTCCAGAAAAACACAATTTTATTAGAAACAGACTAAAAATATGAGGCAAAAAAAATGGACATTCTGCAAAAATCTTTTCAGTTGAGAGCTTTGGTGCTGAGAATAATTCAGAGAGAATGCTCTTGGCAGTGATCAGAAAATCCTCCTCCCTTCAGGGGAATCCCTGCATACCCACCAGACCAGATGTATCTGTTCTGTCGAATACCATAAGCAGTGATTCGGGGCTTAAAGGTTCTTCACCATTTATGGTCTCCAGGTTCCTTTTTAGTGATCACAGACAACGTCATAACCTCTTTGCTGGGTGGCATTGATGGCCTGAGAGTCAGCCTTACAGCATTGTCTGATGCTTCTGGCCTCATACATTGCATCAGGGCAAAACATATCAGAAAGACTAAGCATTTCCTGGACTGACCCTCTCAAATGGAAACTCAGGCATAGATCTTCCCTTATTTGATGCAGATGTGGGAATACCTCATGCAGATCTGTTTGCCTCATTTCAAAACATACATTTGAAAACATTGTATGAGATATCCTTGCAGCCATGCTTGGAGGACAGACTCATTCTGATTCCCTGGAACAGGATTGTGCCTTTATGCATTTCCACCATTTCCAAGATTCATAAAGAATTACCAAAGATCATTGTGGTGACCCCCATTTGGCCCAGGTAAAGTTAATTCTGTCTTTTAATGAAGTTGGGCAGGGGCAATTACTACAAGCTTCCTCACACTCTGGATCTGGTTACTCAGTGTCAGGGGCAACTGGTGCATACTAGCAGAGCAATTGCACATGATTAGCCTGGATAATTCTGTCTTGACACATTTTAGGCAGTTGTTTCAAGAGGATATATAGCAGGTATTGAAGGAGGCAGGAAAACTTGTTACTAGAAAATCTTACATTTACAAATGAACAAGTTGAAGAGATTTTCTAGTTGGTACCTAAGCGATAGATGGCCCGGTATGGTGTCTACCCCTCTGGTTTTGTAACATTTGTGTGAACTACTCAGTGATAGCTTATCTTATGCCTCCATCAGGGTTCATCTTATGTCTGTCTCAGCTTGTCTACCCATAGATCCCTCTCTGTTATTTTTGTAATGAAACATTTTATGTAAGGAGTGTTGAACTTGAGACCCCAAGACCCCCTCAAGAGAAAATTCTTCCTCCTTGGGATCTTATATTTGTTTTTCAAAAATCGATCTCATCTCCTTTTGAACCCGCCTTTCATGCTAATTTAAAGGTTATCACTTTGAAAACTGTTTTGCTTATTGCTCTGACATCTGCAAGGTGCGTCTCTTTGCTGCAAACTTTCATAGTGGGCCATCCTTATCTGATTTTTGACAAGGACAGGGTTGTTTTACAAACTAATACATCTTTCTTGCCAAAAGTTATTTCTGAGTTTACCCTTGATCAAGCCATCAATCTCCCAGTTTTCATTCCGGAACCTGTAAATAAAAGAGAGAAGATTCTGCATAATTTGAATGTACTGCCTTGACAGAACTAAGCTCTTCAGGAAAGCTGAACAGATGTTTATTTCCTATTGTGGGGCTAGGAAGGGTCAACCTGTCGCTAAGCAAATGATTGCTTGTTGGTTGTCCTCTGCCCTTTTTTGCTGCTTCCTCTGTGGTAAATCTATTGTAGACAAGGTGAAGGCACAAATCAGCAGAGCATTAGCTTTATTTTATCTAATATTTTTAAAACACCTTTATTAAATTAGCACTTGTGATATAATCAAACTTGCATTTATATAAAAGAAAACAAACCATAATAACATGTTCACAGTTGCAGACATCATACATCACATATTATTCTCCTGTATAATATAATCAATCCAACGGGTTCCTATTAGATGACCGAAGACGCATTCTTGGTCGAACTTGAAAAGACAAAATGACGAATCGGCATATAAGCAAATTCTTTCTCTGGGAAAGAAATCGTTTGGCCGCGTCCGTTACTTTGCCATTTTCATCACTGTAGTGCGATCTCGGAGTTGGTATATTTAAGTATGGGCCCACCCCCCACTTTATGTTTTAAGTGGGGTTTTTTTTTTTTTTTTTTTTTTTGGAACAGTTCGAGTTTGTAAACTTTCGCTTACATGGGGTCGATAAATCATCGTTCGCATTTCTAAGCGTTCGATGATTTAATGTAGATCCAATCCACCGTTGCATAAGTTGGTCAGTTCCTATCTTCCCTTAAACCTCATTGCTCATCCAAAAAAATGTTGCTGCATGTATTGTTCCCACAGTTTCCATTTTTATATGTAATTTGCTCCTACGCTTTCCTAAAGATCCCACTTCCGGTTCTGTTATCTCTGTTTCAATATTCACTATTTTAAATATGGTTGGTTTAGACTTTGATTTCCATTTTTAGTAATTGCTTTTTTTTTTTTTTTTGCAGCTACCAGAATTATGCTTAACAAGGCCCGATCTCCGTCGAGGTCATCGAGGCGGCACTCCCGGCCAGCCTCGGTGGCCTCGTTGTGATCAACGCGTAGCCTTTCTGAAGCTGATTTGGACCGGGTGATGCGAAGGTTCATCCAGGCCCAAATGCAGATGGGAGTGCTCCTGCCCCCCCCCCTCCGGGGGGGAGCTCAACACCCTTCTTTGCCCCGATAGCTCCTTCTCCGACCTGCTTCCCGGGTTCGGAGCACTCGGAGCCGGGCAGCATTGGAGCCGGGGGTTGGTCGGCGCCGACAGTATCTGGTACTTCGGCTCCGACTCTTCCTTCGAGTTTACCGGATCCGTCCTTGTCGGATCCGAGCTCTCGGAGCCGTGCTCTGAGCTTCGGATCCAAGGGGTTTAGTGTGCCTTCGGCTCCGTCCAGGTCGTAGCACGCTGGCTCTTCGGATCCGATGGTCTCGGCGCCGGCTCCGATCCATCCATCGGATCCGAGTGAGGGTTGGCTCTCTGATCCTAGAGAGAGTGGCTCTCCCTCGGCCTTCGATGTGGTGGAGAGGGCTCTGTTGAGTGCATCCAGGCCCCCGCTCACTGCTACAGTTCCATCCCGCACTCCCTCTCATTTGGGTAAGGCTTCCGTCGCCCGGCCACAGGGACAGCCTGCTTTGACGTCTCAGGTCGTTCCCCTGGAACAAGACGTTGCTGGTGAGTTGTCCTCGGACAGTCCCCCTGAGGATGTTCCTCACAAGTGGAAGTGTAAGAGGAGGCACGTGGACTCCCCTGAGTCCTTGACAGAAGACACGGATTTGGATGAGGGGGAAGGCTTCCCAAGGTCACCCCCCGAGGATGCCTCCTTCGGAGATATCATGGAAATGCTTAGGATAAGAGGGGGGTGGTCTGCCCCCAAGGCTTCCTCGGACGAATCCGTGTTCCTGGAGGTGTTTGAAGCAGGCCCATCTACCTCTTGGGTGTCCCCTCCGGCCGACCCCTTAGTGGACCTTATCACCACTAGGCGTGGAAGGAGCCGGACACTGTGGAGCCAGTCCCCAAACGTCCTGACAAGATCCTGTGCCCCCCCGGCAGAGAAATCCCATTGGAGCAAGGGACCCCCCGTAGATGCCATGTTGGTGGCGGCAGCCACCAAGAGGGAGTTAGCCCAAGAGAGTCCCTCGGTCCATCCCCCGAGCAAGGAGTCTCGCTCGATGGACCGTCTCGGGAAGCGGGTCTTTAGTTCAGAGACCTTCTCCGTAAGGTCCCTGAACTACATGGCACATGTGATTCGACTGCAGCGAGACCTTATCAAAGAGTACCCTGCATTGCCCCCGGAGTCCATGTCGGGAGAGGACAAACAGTTGTACTCCACCCGCATGGCCACTCTTAGGTCTATATCCAACACCTCTATGCGGCTTTTATCCCATGCTACAGAGGGAGCTGCTAGAGCCAGCGGAGCAGGCCTAGTTATGAGGCGCCAGGCCTGGCTCCGACATTGTGATTTCGCGGAACCCTTCAAGGCATCCTTTGCGAATGCCCCCTTCGATGGTTCTGCCCTATTTGGCAAGACAGTTCGCGAGACTTTGGTCCAGAGCGAAAAGGACGGAAAGACGTTGCCTGCCGTCAGAGTCCGCTTCTTTGCTCCCCAGAGGTCCTTCTCCAAGAACCAAAAGGGACAGAAGAAGATGTGGTTCCGAAAGTCGCAACAATCCCAGTCCGCTCCGGACTCCCAGTCCTTCCGCGGCAGAGGAGGACAGGGTGGACGCCGCCGTAGAGGCAGAGGGGGCCCGAGGAACTTTGGGTCCAGAGAAGCCTTCTCTGATCGGTCCACGCAGCAACCCTGAGGGGTTGCCCGACTGCTCCACTCTGGAGGCAGTCGGGGGGCGCTTCTCGAGGCACCTGGCAGCTTGGGAGTCCATTACAACAGACCGCTGGGTGCTTCGTATCATATCCAGAGGATACAGAATTCCCCTTTCTTACATTCCCTACACTCCCGAACACCTCCCCGATGTTCCACCCAATCAGAGGGAGGCTGCAGCTGCAGAAGTTCGGCAGCTTTTAGAAAAAGGAGCTGTCCAGCACGTCCCCCCAGGCCAGTCCGGATCAGGTTACTACTCAAGGTTCTTTTTGGTGCCAAAAAAGATGGGGGACCTAAGGCCCATCCTCGATCTTTCCCTACTAAACCTGTCAGTAACCAAAGAAAAGTTCCGGATGGTCACTCTTCGATCTATTCTCCCCCTCTTGCAGGAGAACGACTGGATGTGCTCCATAGACCTCAAGGACGCGTACTACCACATATTGATGGACAAACGGTCCAGGAGGTTTCTCCGCTTCCGGCTGGGAGCCAGTCATTATCAATTCAGGGTCCTCCCCTTTGGTCTCACCTCAGCCCCCAGGGTGTTCACCAAGGTATTAGCAGTGATAGCGGCCCACCTGAGACTCCAGGGAATGCAGGTCTTCCCGTACCTGGACGACTGGCTCCTCACCGCCCCGACAAGGCATCTACTATGCTTAGCCAGGGACTTCTTTCTCAACCTTGCTCCGCAACTAGGGATCACTATAAACTCGGGCAAGTCCTCTCTCACCCCAACTCAGGTGACAGACTTTATCGGGGCCAGACTGGACACCAACAGGCAACTAGTCTTCTTAACTCTCGACCGATTGCACACTTTGAGGGCACATGTGCGGGCCATCTTTCAATCTTCAAAACCTCCGTCGGGATTGGTTCTGAGGGCCCTGGGGTCCATGGCAGCCGCTATAAACCTTCTTCCCATGGCGCGTCTGAACATGAGGATTTTACAGTGGACTCTCCAAGTCCAATGGTCCCTTCATCAATACCCCTTGAGTCACCCCATTTCTCTCAGCAAGACCTGCAAGAGGGCTCTCATTTGGTGGCTTCAATCGCCGGACCTCCAGGCAGGACGCCCCTTTGCCACGGCCCCCCCTCTCGCCACGGTGACCACGGATACCTCTCGTCTTGGGGGGGGGCATTATTCGAGCAGGACGGTCCAAGGCACGTGGAACGATTCGGAGACCTTATTGCGCATAAATGTTCTAGAGATGAGGGCAGTGCTGTTGTCGTTGCAAGCACTTCAGAGCCTTCTGCCTGTAGGAACAATTGCAATCCAGACAGACAGTATGTCTGTGGTATGGTATATCAACAAACAAGGGGGAACCAGGTCTTACCCACTCTGTCGAGAAGCCATGAGAGTGTGGGAATGGGCGATCTCCACCAACCGCTTTCTCATTGCAACGCACATTCCGGGACGGACCAACATCCTGGCGAACAGACTGAGTCGCACCATCCTTTCACCTTACGAGTGGTCCCTCAATCCTCGAGTAGCGAGTCGAATTTTTGCCGTTTGGGGGCAGCCCTGTTGCGATCTTTTCGCATCTCCCTCAAACACGAAATGCAACAATTACTTCGCTCTCATTCCCCCTGCCGGGGAAGCCCCGAGGGACGCCTTGGTGCATGCTTGGCCACCCGGTCTTCTCTATGCCTACCCTCCTCTTCCCCTCATGCTGAAACTTCTTCAGAAAGCCAGTCGGTTGGGGAACAGGATGATCCTCATTGCCCCATTCTGGCCTCGCCAAGCTTGGTTCCCTTACCTCTGGTCTCATCGAGTGAATCCGCCCTGGATGCTAGATCCCCTTCCGGATCTAATCTCCCACCCCCAGGGTCTCCCACTTCCCGACCTGGCCAGCCTCAAGCTTACGGCTTGGCTGCTCCAGTTCCACTTGTAGCTAGGACTCCTGGTATCTCTTCTCCAGTTAAAACTATCCTAGTAGCAGTGCACAAGCCCTCTACTAGGCAGGTCTATGGTAGTAAATGGAAGCGTTTCTCTATCTGGGCAGAATGCCATAATTTGGACCCTTTTACAGCCCCCTTGCCTGCGGTGCTGGACTTTCTTTCAGGTCTTTTTAATGACAGAGCTAGCTGTTCTACGGTTAAGGTTCAGTTAGCAGCTATCTCTCATTACCACATTGGTACTGAAATGGGCCCTTTGATTACCACAAAATTGTGCAAAACGTTCCTAAAGGGCACCTTTCTTCTTAGACCTCCAATAAAGGAAGCGGTACCTCCATGGGATTTGACCTTAGTATTACAAGCCCTGACAGCCCCTCCCTTCGAACTGGCGTCTTCAGTAGACCTCAAATATTTGTCTTGGAAAACAGCCTTTCTTGTGGCTATTACTTCAGCCAGGAGAGTATCTGAATTGCAAGCTCTTTCTGTGAAACCCCCATACTTAGCCTTTCACAAGGATAGGGTTTACCTCAGGACCAATCCCTCCTTCCTCCTGAAGGCAGTTTCTGAATCTAATATTAACCAATCTATCAATTTGACGGTCTTCTTTCCTAACTACCAGAACAAAGGGGAGTACAGACTACATTCTTTGGACGTGCACAGACAACTTAGATTTTACATTCATTGGACATCTGGTCACAGACAATCCGACCAGTTGTTCGTCTCCTTTGCCAAATTTAATCTAGGTAAACCGGTCTCGAAGGTTTCCTTATCGAGATGGATTTCACAGTGTATCATTACAGCGTATCAAAATTCCGGCAGGCCCACACCTCAAGGAGTTCGTGCCCATTCAGCTAGGGCTATGGCTACATCTGCCGCCTTTAAATCCAGGGTTTCCTTGGATGATATCTGTTCAGCAGCCACTTGGGCCTCATCCCATACCTTTATCAATCATTATAAATTGGACATTACCTCCAGAGGGAGAACTTCTTTTGGCTCCGCAGTGCTCCGGAATATCCTTCCATGAAGGCCGCCCAAGGTTTAGGTAGCTGGGGACTCTGTCCCACAGGTTGCAGACCAAATGAAGTTAACTACTTCAGATTAAGAAGTTATGTACTCACCATAACATTCCATCTGAGTAGGTAAACTTCATTTGTCTGCAACCAT